>NC_141890.1:6220910-6832501 GCF_030686135.1 Camelina sativa
CATCACTGATGATCATCATCAAAATTATGAGAAGATTTTGTTGTCACCAGATATGACGAGTTTGGAGCATGACAAGACATGTATGGGATCATCGTCGGATGGTGGTATGGTTTCTAATCTTCATATGGAATGTGGTGGCTTAAGTTTTGAGACCGACAATCTCCTCCCTTTTCATTGAACATACTATTCAAGGGTTTGGCCGATTTGTTGATTCATGATTTACAACTATTCCATCTATAGATTTACATTATTATGCATATGAATTGTGTGGCATTTGGGTATAGGGTTTGTGATTCTAGGTTTCTTAATTAGGAGATTGTTATAATTAGCTTGATTTTAGGTTTTCTTCATTTTTCATTTTAAAATTATATGTAATTCCTTTGCCTATGAATATTATCGTCGTTATTAGTCTTCTTTGTTGTAAATAACATTATAGATCTCATTTTCAGATTATACTTTCTTTTAGAGTTTGTCATTTGGTTAGTTTTTTTTACATTCCCTAGCAAACTATATTATTTTTAGATTTACGAAAAGAAAAAAAGTTTAATTAAAGATAGGAGCAGTGTCCTAATAGTATTAAAATAAAAATATTTATTTACTAAAAGAATATCTAACTGATTGAGATGTTTTTAGAGTACCTAGCTCCATCAATAGTATATAAATTAGATACTCTTATTATAATATTATTAAAAGAAGAAAGTGAACTGAAATATCTTTTCATTAAAAACATTTGAATAGGTGTCTGTATATAATTTTTTTAAAAAAAAATTAAAATTTTAAATCTAAATAAATAACTACATGATATTTAAATTAATAAATTAGGTTGGTGCTGCTCTTAATTTTGTTAATAAATTAGGTTGCTAGTAAATAACGTGTAGCCGTGAATTTTGTACTTGAGTTTAGCTAAAAAGAATCCCTTCCAAGCTATCTTCTATTTCTTCAGTAATTCGTTATTGTTTTACGATTTAAAATTTTAACCTTATCCAAAATGTTTAATATTTTGACCAATAAAAAATATATATTTAAAAATAATAAAATATAATTTTTTTTTTCTATTTGTGTGAAAAAACTGTTTGAACACAAAAGTATTTTGAAATGAAGAGACTAGCTCAGCTTTAGAAGCTAAAAAAATTAAAGAGAGAGGAATCTTGAAGTGTCAAAATCCAACATTTAAAAGTCGACACTAACCAAACCTTTTCTCCGGGAGAGTTAATTAAAATCAAGGTAGAGTAGATTAAGGTTATATGTAATGATGATTAATCTTTAACAAAAAAAAATGTAATGATGATTAATACACACAAAATGAAAAGAGAACAAAAGAATTTTGGAAATTCCATTTTCCGACGTAAAACAAAAGAGACGCATACTATTTAACGAAGATTGTTTTGACTTAGGAGTTTGGACATAATAACGTGACGGAACTTTAGTTCGTTTCGGCCGTCCTTCAGGCCCATATAAACTACAATACCGTAAAATCAAACAAAAATGTAAGATGCATGAAAACAATACTCTTTTTGTACTACGAAATTCGGACTTTCTACAATAAATTTCTGATTAAAGGGAAAAAAATAGTTTAAATAAAGATAAAAGAAAAAAATTTCACGAAAGCAGAATCCAAGTAAAATCGCTAGACAAAAAAACTGGCGCAACATTGTATATGCAACTCGAACCTTTCCTTTATTTATGAAAAGAAAGTGTTATTACAAGTAAGTGCCGCAGACACATAGTTTACACAGACGCTAAAGGCAGTGGAACATGATTACAAACTGACCATACTTTTATTAGGAAAAAGAAAAACGACTCATTTAAGCTTCGACGATCTTCTCGATATACTGTTGTTGCCTACCGGCGGATCGAGTCAAGGTGGTCTCAAGGGTGTTAAACTTGATCCTCCTAGCTTCCTCAGGAGACACCTGGAAACCATTTGATATGACAGCTAGTGGCAATCCCCTCAATAGCGAGGTTCGACCTGCCAAAGTGCTGATCATCGCGTTTTCATTAGTCTTGAAAGAGATCCACTCGAAGTTGTTTCCGTGGGACTGGACGACGTAAGCGAACCCTTGTGGAATGACCACGAGCTGTCCCTTCTGCACCTGCTGGTCCAACACATTCTGTCCGTTGTCGTTCACAACTTGGATCCTTCCTTGTCCTCCAGTGCAGTACAAGATCTCGTTTGCGTTCATGTTGTATTTTGGAAGCACCATCGCATTCTGCAACATGTGATCATTCATCGGTAGCCTACGATTTTATTACGTTTTGCTAAAGAAAATAAATTAATTAAAAAAATTTCTAACGAAATTATTAACCATGTAAGTATAATAGATTGGATCAATTATATTGATTTTTAAAATTATGTGTATGGATAGGATATGTTTGGATATTTGGATTTCAATCTCTCTACAACTATCTACTAAAAACTATTTTAAATTTTAAATTTGCATACTATGCCTAGTTTATCTTTTTGGTAAAAAAGGTTGATATCTCTAAATTTATAATAAAAGAAAAATGTAGTACTTACACCCTGGATAAGGCCACGGGTGGCGCTAAGCCTGATGTACTGCAAGATGGGCAAGGTATAGCTGTTGACGCTGGTCACACGACCAATGTTGGGCTTGTACACGTCAGCACGAGCAGGGTCGTCAATGTTTTCGTGGGACCTCATGCTGCAGATAGTCTCCTCAAGGCCGTTGTCTTGTGGGCCACGTGGGCGTCTCCTCTCTTCGCTCTCGTAGGGCTGTCTCAAAGGCGGCCTCACGACCTGGAAAGGTCCCTTAACACGAACGATGTTTCCACGGCTGTCTTGTTGGTTCTGAAGCTCCTGAGCCAACTGAACGTCGATTTTCAATGCCTGAGCTATGATCTGTGCGTCGAAGCCGCTCCACATGTTTTTCTGTTCTTGCTGTTGCTGCGAACCGCCAAAACCACCCTGTTGGTTGTTTCCGGCCAAACGGAACACCTATAACATAGAATCAACAATTGCAAAACATGTAAATATTAGTTAATCTGATACGGTATAGATCTTCTAAAACTGAATGTGCGTCTTGTGTATATATGATTACTCTAGGGTTGCGGTCAAGTTGGTTTTGGTAGTTGGCGATGTCTAGAAGAGCGATGATGACAAGTGGCTGTTCTCCGGAGTTGTAGATCCAGTGGGCAGAGCCTGGAGTGATGGCAAAGACGTCTCCCTGTCGAACATGTTCTACCTTCTGGTGCATGTCACGGAACCCTTGTTGTTGCTGCTGTCCTTGTTGCCCTTGTCCTTGTTGCCCTTGTCCTTGATGCCCTTGTCCTTGCCATGGTTGTTCTTGTCTTCGACCTTGTTGTCCTTGTTGCTCGCCTTGCATGGGCTGCGAGTCCATGAAGGTCTCCGCACATCCAGGGACCACTCTTCCGCTAATACCCTTTCCTGTAATATGAAATAAATTTATATACAGAAAGAAAAGAGCTATCGTACAGTGAATTAATTGTTTATTTCATTAATTAGAACGTGATATATACATATTTGATTAGAAGGGGTATTATGTATGTAGAGATTGATATAGACCTTGAACAACGTAGGAGATTTTTGGGGAAGTGAAGAAGGTGGGCAAGTAGAGACCGCCTTGTTCAATTACATAACGAGCTACGGAAACACCAGCACATCGGAGGTGAGGGTGGTTGTGATCCCAGTACTCGATCTGACCGGCCTCACTTTTGATAGTTTCGGTGGCTTCAAGAACGTCTAGGTTATCAAGGTTACACTCGTTCTGTAGTTGAGGAGGAACCCCAAGAGATTGCCTCGCAAGGCAGCCGTTAAGGACGAGGAGAACCCCGAATGTTGCAACGAGGAGATTGCTGAGCTTACCCATTTTCTTTTTCTTTGTTGTGAGAGATGATGGATGAAGAGAACGGGAGTTAGCAGGAGTTTATATATTGTCGAGTGAGCTCAATGTTTGTGCCACCTAAGATTGGGTTTGCATGGGGTCATGAGTCTATGTTTTTTACACGTCAGTCTGTGAGCTCGAGCAAGTGTCTCTTGACGTTCATGCGCGTAGGTCACTCTCCGCATATGCCAAAACACGACAAATTCAAATGTATCTATCTCATTTTTCGCTTCGTTATCCATCCGTATAAATAGAAACTCTACTGGATTTACCTTTGATCATCGTCTTAGAAATGGCTTAACCATGATATGTAATTGATCTTAAACGGGAGAAGAAAATCTAATTTTTACAATTAACACATGGTTACATCACCGGTGTCCACGAGTATTAATTATTTTTGGCGATGTGATCGAAGAGCGTAGTAGAGATACAGCCAAAATATTATTTTATAAACAAAATAAAAGAACTTAATGAAAGAAATATAGAGACAAGAGGGAAACAAGGTGACACATGAGAGAGACGCGGCGACACTAGGCGTGTTTGATCCGTCGTATCTGCTGCGGACTTGACTCGACAACTGTTCGGTTGCATGTTTAGCCGCGATGACAAGTGTCTGGTATTCACTACATGGGCTTTATCAAAACTAAGCCCAATAAAGTATTGTTATTCACCGTTAAGCCCATCTAAAATATCTAATGGACTATAACGTGAGCCCAAAGGTTTTTTCCCAAACAAAAAAAAAAAAGGTGACACCGTCCACATTTCTCCAATAGAAAGCGAGAGAGCTTAAACCCTAAACCCCCTTTCTCACGATCTTCCCCTTTCTCCAGTAGCAAAGTTTTGCAGGTACGCTTCTCGCCATTTCGCGTGTGTATTTTGTTTTAATGGGTGTGTGTATCAATCGATTCTTGTCGAAATTTTCGTGAGCAAGGGAATTTTGGAGGTGGGTGAGTGAGAGAGAGAGTTTTATGCTCGAAGTTCTTAATCACTTGTTGTTTATTATGCCAAAGATGCCAGTATCACTGTTTGATTAGAACTTAGACGTATTTTTGAGCATGTGGGTTTGTTAAATTTGCTATCTTTTATGTCTTGGTGTGCTGAATCTGACTTGATTTTGTTATTTTGAGATTTTGGATGATATAGAGTTTAAAGTTGCATAAAGGGAGTAGATCTGAGTCAGAATTTTCAGTGCATGTTTGTTTGTTCTGTTTCTCCAGACCTGGATATTGATTTTGATTTGTTAAAAATGTTGTGGGATTGTTCCAGAAAGAAGGATGAATCTCAACGTCAAAGTTCCGAAGCTGCCAGGTGGTGATGCCATTTCTGCGTTGCTTAAGGTTGGGATTATCGGTGGGCTTGGTCTCTATGGTGCCACACACAGTCTCTATAATGTTGACGGAGGACATCGTGCCATCATGTTCAATCGTTTAGTCGGTATTAAAGATAAGGTTTATCACTTTTTCTTCAAATTGTGTCTTTTGGCTTTGTAGTGTATGTATTTTTCCTGATGATTTGCGGTTTGTGACGTTTGGATGAAATTTTCTTGGTTGATTTGTTAGTGAAATCTGATAATCGTTTGTGAAATGTTGTTTATTAATCCTTGGGGCTGATCAGTCATGACATCTTGTTGTTCTGTTGTTCCCACTGAGCATAATAACAGTCTTCTTAATTCACAAGAATGTAGTTAGTAAGTAGTAACCTTTTTATTACGCAGGTTTACCCTGAAGGTACACACCTTATGGTTCCTTGGTTCGAAAGGCCGGTCATCTATGACGTTCGTGCTCGACCCTACCTTGTTGAGAGTACATCCGGAAGCCGCGATCTCCAGATGGTACTCTGCTTCAACTCCTCCCATTTTCAGTCACTTTTGTTTTGAGGATTTAGAGAATGTAAAGTCCTCTTCGCATATATGCCACTGTGGTGTAATGTCGACACACAACTTTGTAAGCTTTAAGTCTGTGGGTTTTGAAACTTTCAGGTGAAAATTGGGCTTCGGGTTCTCACGCGTCCCATGGCAGACCAGCTACCTACAATCTACAGGAGCCTTGGTGAGAACTACAGCGAGAGAATTCTGCCTTCTATAATTCATGAGACTTTGAAAGCTGTGGTTGCTCAGTACAATGCAAGCCAGCTTATTACTCAGAGAGAGGTATACAAGTGACTGTAAATATATGATCCATCTTTTACTCTTTCTTAGTGAAGTTATCAATAATATTTATCGTGTTATTCTTAGGCAGTCAGTAGGGAGATCAGGAAGATTCTGACTGCACGAGCAGCAAACTTCAACGTCGCGCTTGATGATGTGTCCATCACGACTTTGACATTCGGGAAGGAGTTCACGGCTGCCATTGAAGCAAAGCAGGTGGCGGCTCAAGAGGCTGAGCGGGCTAAGTTCATCATTGAGAAGGCTGAACAAGACAAGAGAAGTGCAGTTATCCGTGCCCAGGTAAAGAGAATTTCTCTACTTTTCCATTTGTCTAAAATCTTGAGACCGAAACTGTTGTGTGACAAACTCGTCATGGCTTGTGTAGGGAGAAGCCAAGAGTGCTCAGCTCATTGGTCAAGCAATTGCAAACAACCAAGCTTTCATAACGCTCAGGAAGATCGAGGCTGCAAGAGAGATTGCGCAGACCGTAGCTAACTCGGCGAACAAAGTGTACTTGAGCTCAGACGATCTGTTGCTTAACCTACAAGGGATGAATTTGGATGTGGATGCAAAGAAGTAGAGAGGCTTAAGTAAAATCCTATGTGGTTCATGTCATCTTTTCAATTCCTCAGATCCTTTGGAACAAATGCCTGATATGTATTACTAAACACTTTTTAAAGGTTATTCTTGTGATTTATCTATCTCAAGGTGAAAATTGGTCTTCCAAAGAAAAGGAACAAAAAAAACTGTTTGCTGATTGAGTTAATTGTAATAAACTTATCGTTTGGGGAGTAAAAAATCTATGAGATTTGCATTTGGAGTTAAATGGCAATATTGTGCTAACGAAGAAAAATGGTATTGATTTATCTATTATCGAAGCCTTTAATTTTTCTATAAAAATGATCTTGCAGATGTTAAGTTAATTGATTAGATGACGTTCAAAGTATATAAAGAATTAGGGTGTCAATTGTCTAATGCATATAAGAATTAGATTTATTGAGCAATTAGACCACGTCCAAAGTATGTTGGCGCTAATTAGTCCACCCACATGCATATATCTCTGCCGACAATATATCAAAATGAATTAATGTACCAAAAGACAAGGGAGATCTTTGTACATTTTTTTTCATTATCGTCCAAGGAATATAAATTGTACAAAGCAATAAAAAGGGTAAGAAAAATGTTTTATGACATAAGAAAAGACAAGTTACGTGTATAAGTTTGCACAGTAAATTTAAGTTATTTGTACGTATGTATGTGTAGTAATATGAAAGTATAATTCTTAGATTATATACCCTTTCTCTTATTTTTACGACCGTCGATGTAAAATTGATTTTTCTTTTTAAGGGATAAAAGGTTGAGAGTCATGAACCAAATGGTTCTGTACCCCGGTCTGATTAAACGAGATAAGAGCCGGAATATTGTGATAATACTCACTGGCTCCGGCGGTTCCTCCTCCACCGCCGTTGCTCTTGATGTTACCATTGTTTTGATGAAGATGGTAATGAAGGTGGCGGCCACCACCTCCACTGAGACTGTGGAGGTAAGGTCGGTCTTTAGCGGTGGCTGCTGCAGCTACTGAGCCACCACATTGGCGTGGTTGAGTCTGGTAGAAGACTTTGGAGACAACGAGCTCGCCTTCTTTCTCTTCCTCGTTGATGCCAAGATGATATTGATGCATTACCCAATTAGTCTTCTCGGGCTTTTTTTGTTTGCCGTAGTTTGTGTAGAGCACTAGGATTTTCTTGTAGCCTCTCACTCTTCCTCCGGCGAGAACTGGCCGTGTTTTGCCGGTTTTGTGCCACCGTGTCTCGCCACCGACTTCGGAATCAGTATGGACTTTACGTCGTTTTCTTGTTCCCGTCGTGTATGCTTTCGACGGTCGGTGGAAGAAATGACGGACCGTCCCGTCCTTGTTCACTCCTATATATATATAGCATATGTATTCAACGACTAATTAGCATTCATCAAACTTAATAATTGGATTAGCTACATTTTCTTGTATTTCAGCTTTTTATCAAATATGATTTCATTATTTTCTCCACGTATTTTTGAACATATAATAACAAAATTTGATCATCACACCCTAATTACAATGTTGATGATTTAAAGTTACGTAACATTCAAATGGACGACACTAAATCTATAGAAATTAAACATTTACGTGTTGTATAGATACAAAAAAAGAAGAAGAATGTAATCGATTTTGAAAAGTATCATAAAGTTATATGTTCTTTTTCCATGCCAGATAGTTAATTTATAGATCATACGAACATGAAATTATAATTATGTTCATTTAAATAACAAAGTTATTGATAGCAACATAGAATCACCTGGCAATTTCTCAGGATGGGTATAACAGATGCCGTTTTCACCATCGATGGTACGGATAAAATCATCTATGAGAGGATGAAGCTTTCTTGCGTCGTCTTTTACCTTCCCTTCAAGATGCTCCAGTACCTCTTGATCCGTCGGATCAAATTTCACTCCAGCGGGTAGTCCCGGCAAATCATGGATCCCCGCCTACATAAATCGGGTGTATTATAATTACTCATGATCAAATACTATATATATATATATATATATATATATGATTGAACAGTTTGATGTAGCTATTGAGATAAACAAGAACCTGTTCATGAAACTTGAAGTTATGGCCACAAGAAGGACAAGTTTTGTGGCTTGACACCGGTAATGAGGCTCTCGGAGACTCAGCCGACGTCGGGGAGGGAATGATTCTTTCAACGGTCTGAACATCGCTACGGTCATTGCACCAAGTCATGTTGTTTTATGTCTCCAAGATACCTCTTGTGCATATCTCTCTTCTCCTCTTCTTTCACTGCTCACAACTTCGTCAGAATAAACAAAGGCATGAGAGAGAGAGAGAGAGAGAGAGAGAGAGAGAGAGAGAGGAGGGAAAAAGAGTTAAAGATAATAAAGCATATATGTTGTTTCCTAAGAAGAACTTTTTAGGTTATCTTGAGAAGGAGGAAGGAATTGAATTCTTGTTCATCACTTTTTAAGTTTGAGTTAATTGGCCTTTTTTGCACTTGATTTTAACTTTGTACTATCCATGAGAGAGAGATGAGGTAAGCCTAAAAATTATACTATTATTTAAACCTCATTTTATATTGTGTACAGATGTACCATACACTACATATAGTAGCACTTAGATTGGTTTAATAAGTATGTAGAAACATACATGCTAAGTAACAATGAGAGGAAGAGGTACACCTACAACACAACTTGAATTAAAGTGAAGTGCAATATAAAATTGTAAAACTTTCAAACCTTTACTTTTACATATTTGTAACACTGTTAAATTATCAGTTTTTGTTCTTGTTGTTTTTTACAAGTATGCGTACACAAATTACATTTCTTGTATCTTCTAAAGTAAAAGCATTAAATTAAACAGACTTAAGTTTCTTTCTAAAACTGCAATGTGATATTCTTAATAATAAACGAATGAATTATCAGAATTAAGAAAAGAAAGAAAAAGAGATTGCTTGGGTTTTAAGTTTGGTTTGGCTTCTACATCGCATGTATGGTGTGTGAGGGAGAAATAGACAAAGACGACTGATCAAACAAAAAAATAATATGAAAAATAAAATCTTGTGAGAGAATATATATGGAGGTTCCTTTTTTTTTTTTTTTGACAATGACAGTCTTATTTAGGTTTGGTTCTACCGTTGGTTGTATTTTGTGTGTGCACCAATCTTTATATATATTCAATATATTAATTTGGTAATTTACTCATATTTGGGATCTAAAAATGAGTATGAGATGGCGTGGGTTTGAGGCAAGGTTTTGTTGCTGGTCTGTGAGGGCTCAGACGTGATATGGTAGAACAAAACATAAGAAAGAGAAGTTAAGGTCCAATGTCACCCTAGAGTGTATGTAAAGATATTATTACATAACCTTATACTTAGAATTTACACATCTGCATGTGATCTGTGTATAAATATTTTTCTTCTCTCAACGTCTCCATACAGTTTACTGAAATCATATACTGATATCTACAATTAGAAAAACATTAAACTACATTGATATTAGTTTCTGATGGGTACCTAGTGTACGCATAGTGTTAAGTCGCGATGAAGTATAGTTTATATGGTTTCATATTATCCCCTTTAATTGGATGTTTCAACCTTTATAAAATTATATTCTAGGATAAAGTTAGAAGCGATATATGCGTATATTTTTTAATTTTATTTTGAAAACCTTACTTGTCAATAATAATTATCACGAACAATCTCAAAAATTGCAAGAAAATTATATTCCTTGAAATACAAATCTTTAGTGCCATGTGGAAAAATGAATTAACATAACACTTTCAGTTGCTATAAAATTGTAACATAATATATCGAGAATGAATATATAAAGTAAGAAGCTATTTTTAATATTGATAAAAAGAAAAAGAAAGTTTAAAAGCCAGTCATTATTCTATTTCTTCACGTAGACTTCTCATGCATAACAAGGAATCTCAACCTTTATTTATTTTTTCTCTTTGTCGTCTGTTTTTGTTTTTCTTTGTTTTGATCTCCCATGTGAGTTGTAAACACATGTTGTACTACCTATTCTAATCATCAAACTAAACAAAAACCATGTAAAAATGTTACACTTCTGTGTCCGTTTGGGAAATTTTGTGGTTAGCTTGTCGTTTTCATGGATGGATAGAAAGCGCAGCAAGGTGACAATCAAGAAAACCAATCACATTACTGACATGTGTGATGTGTTTGTCTATGGTTGGATATTTAGTATATATCATTTGTAATGGCATTATCGGTTACTTTAGCTTTCTAAAATACAATGTAATTTGAGAAAATTGTAATGGCAATATGGCATATCCGTTTACAAATTAGTGCGGATACGGGCCCGAATATGACTAAATGAAAGGTTGACTATTGGGTGGACCAACCAACATAGGTTACAAACATTTCGTTAATTTGGATAATTAATATCCAAACTTAGTAATAAATCAACTATAGTAGCTTTATACTAGCATTATCAAGAGCTATCACCTAATTAGAAAGCTCTACTTTTCTGTTTTTGATATCAGTTCACCTAGCATCACAACATCAAACCGTTATCACCGGCCCAACGCAAACTCGGCCCATATTAGAATGCTCAAACGCTGTTCAAGTCTTCTGTGTAGTATGGCGAGAGTTTCCCACCGCTCTTAGAGCGTTTAGACGCGTTTGGACTGCTACAAAAACCAGCTCCAGAGACCTCTTGGAGCATGATCACTACTTTCCTCATTGAAGGTCGGTTTAGAGGGAGAGGGCTCGTACAGAGAAGAGCAATGTGAATGACTTTACTAATCTCTTCTTTGAACTTGATATCGAGTTTAGAATCAATCACGGGTTCTAAACCACAATGGTCAAGAGTAGTGCACACCCATTTCCCCAAATCTTTGTCTCCAAGTTCTGGATCTGTTGGTTGCTTCCCTGTAACCAGTTCCAAAAGCACCACACCGAAGCTGTAGATATCGCTCTTTTCATTCACCCGAAGTGTGTATACATACTCTGCGAAATTTTAGAACTCGGAATGTTAAAAGAATGCAGTTGAAGTGTATCGTTTCATTTAGATAGTTGGAACTTTATGGTATTGTTTTGGTTAATACCTGGTGCAATGTAACCGCAAGAACCAGCGATCCCAGACATAGCGTCTGGCGTTTTGGAACCGCTCATCTGACCAATTTTGGCAATCCCAAAATCAGCGACTTTGGCCCTGTATTTTCCATCTAGCAGTATATTACTCGACTTCACGTCGCGGTGCACAATGGGAGGAACACAATCATGGTGCAAGTATGATAAACCCTCAGCAGCGTCCACAGCGATTCTTAACCGCTCTGACCAACCTAAGAACACCCCGCCTTTGTGGTCAGTGTGTAACACATCAGCTAAGCTCCCATTAGGCATATACTCGTACACCAACAACTTACAATCACCAGAGCTGCAACAACACCACAAACGCACAATACTCTTATGCCTAATCGTTCCCAACGTTTCAACCTCCGCAGCAAAACCATCTCTATTCAACGAATCACTATATTCATCTCCTCCTTTAGTAGCGGTTTTGTTAAGTTTCTTCACAGCTACAACTTCTCCACCACTAAGCTCCGCTTTATAAACTTTGCCAGAGGATCCAAACCCAATTACATTCCGTTCGTTAAGACAATCAACGATCTCATGCTCACTGAAACGAAGCTTGTGAAAGGATCTCCATTTAGACGGTGCAAGTTTAGAACTCTTCAAAGCTCTGAGCTTTTGACACTTCGCAACAAACATAACGATCCCAACAACAAGAACCAAACCCGCAAGTGTGAAAATCAATAGGAGAATCCAAACGTAGCCAATGTTTCTAGACCGTGTGATCTTCCTACAAAGACCGTCAACGTCAACGCATAAACCAGGGTTTCCGATGAAGTCATGCGCGTAGATTTTGTTCGCGTACAGAGGAGGAATGTCACCGGTGAGACGGTTATACGACAAGTTGAGAACGTTAAGCTTCAGATTCTGCAGTTCCACCGGAATCTCACCGGAAAACTGATTGTTTGAGAGATCAAGATAGTTAAGAACCGGCAAGACTCCGACTTCTTTAGGGATCTCACCGGAGAGATGATTATTAGCTAAATTAAGCTCATTTAGATTCTTCCAACCACGAATCCCTCTAGGAATCTCGCCGGAGATTTGATTCTTACTGAGATCAAGCCTACTCAGTTGCTTCAACTTCACCAAGCTACTTGGAATCACACCGCTGAAACCATTCTCCGCTCCGGAGATTTCAATCAGTCCCTTAAGCGAACCGACTTCGTCAGGGATTGAACCTAAAAATCGATTCTTTGAGATTCGTAGAGTCGATAGATTCTTGGCACCGATGATCGTCTTCGGAATACTTCCGGTGAATGAGTTCTCAGAGAGTTCGAGTAGTGACAAGCAAGGCAATCCCCAGAACTCGTCAGGTACGTGACCAGAGAGCTTGTTGTTACTTAATCGAACCCGAGTCAAGCTTTTGCATTTTCCAAGACTTTGCGAGATTTCTCCGGCGAACGAGTTGTCTATTAGAATCAGATACTCAAGCTTCCCTCCGCCGCAGAGATTCGCCGGTATGTCGCCGGAGAATTGATTGTATGAGAGGTCTATGTACTGTAACGGCGAGTCAGCGCCGAGTTGACTCGGTAACGTTCCGGTGAGTCTGTTGTTGAAGAGTTTGAGTTCGTACAAGGTTTTGGAGCGAGTTATGCTCTCCGGTAAAGGACCTTCGAGCATGTTCTCGAAGAGGTTGAGTGACTCGAGGTTTAACAGATTCAAGCCGTCGGGTATCTTCCCTCTCAGCATGTTCGTCGACGCGTCGAATCTTTTTAGCGACGTCATGTTACCCATAGATTCCGGTAACTCGCCTGAGAATGAGTTGTTGAATAGTTCGATCTGCTCGACGGTGTTTAGCTCTGTGATCCAACTTGGGATTGATCCGGTGAGTTTATTGAATGTCAAATCCAAGTTAACCAAACGAGTCAATTTTGATAGAGCTGGAGGTACCGGACCGATGAGGTTGCAGCCGGCGAGCCAGAGGATTTGAAGCTTTTTAAGGTTTCCGAGTTGACTCGGGATGAGACTCGGAGAAAACAGATTGTAAGCGAGTTTGAGTTCTTTGAGAGTCGAGACGTTACCGAGTGTGGGAGGGATTGTACCGGAGAGGAGATTACCGGCGAGGGTTAAAGATTCGAGCTTTTGAAACTCTCCGAAGGTAGCCGGAATCGTGTCTGATAAGTTGTTACCGGAGATATCGAGGAACTTGAGGTTCGGGAGATTGAAAGGAAGTGACTTTGGGATGGATCCGACCAAGAGATTCTCAGACAAATCGAGATGTTCGAGATTACGACACGCCGTGAAGTCATCGCCGGAGAGAGAACCGTTGATGGAGTTGTCGTAGAGAGAGAGGAAGGTTAGGGAAGGAAGAGTGCAGATGATGGATGGGAAAGGACCGACGAGCAAGAAGCTGGAGAGATTGACGGAGACGACGGATGACAAGGCGTCGTCACACTTGACGCCGTTCCATTTACACGGCGTGACGTCGTTGTTGGACCATGAAGAAAGGGACTGGGCTGGGTCGGATAAGCCCAGTTTGGCTTGCCGGAGAATGGTGGCATCTTGGTTTAGAGATAGACTTAGATACGTAGAGGAGAGACATAGAAGGAGAAGAAGACAATAAAACATTTTTTTGGGTTAAAAATGTTATTGTTCTTTCATGTTTTTGGATTTGGGAATAAAAACGATATTATGGGATTGATAATTATAAGGATTTGTAGAAGCAAAGAGAGAAATGAACACTATGACAAGACGACATGTGTGAGATATAATTTACAGTAAATAAGTGTTATTGTTCACTTGAAAAGAAAGAAACAATGGTCACTCTCCAAGTCAACTGAAATGCTATGGTCAACATGATGGAGAAACATGGGCAATGTGATGCTGGATCTATCTTGACTTTTCGAGTTTGCAACTTTGCATAGACTCTTCTGGATTGAATTAATGTTATGAGTGCACAGCTCTATGTATGTGTGAAGTGACGAGGATCTACTGTGTGCTTTTTTTTCTTTTCTGTTGAACGTTTATTATAATATCCTATGATTTTACTGTATATCGATCTATAAAATTTGTTAAACAGAAAACCTAAACACCTACGATCCCACCCTAGATTGAAAATGGACAAACTTTTGTTTTCTATAGTGATGCTTCTTCATATACGTTTGTAAAGCTGCGTGCGTGTGTGTATGTATGTAGACAAGGTCAAATTTGGTTGGTCGGGAGAACATGATCCAACAGTAGATTTTGTTAGATTACTTTCATTTCAAATAGAAAAAGCAACAATCACACTTTTGATTTGAAATTAAAAAAAACTACGAGATTTAAGGGGGGAGAAAGAGAGAAAATGATGGATCTTGTCTTTAATCTGTGATCGAATATCACGAGTTTTGGCGATGGTACAACGCACTACAATAATGATGTGACCTTAATCCAATAATGTTCTGAAGAGTCTTGGTCTTCCAACGATAATTACCACCACTCTCCCTAGTTTGCATTCCCGTTACGTCTCCTCAACTCTAAGTACTTTGCCTTTTTTAATAGCTTTGGAGTTTGCACCTTTGGTTCTGTTATTTTCACATAACGTTATTCTCTTAAGTTCTGTTATTTTGTTGAAGCTTAATTGTTAACTAATTTTAATATCACGTAAAAAAAAGTCATAGTACGTGATATTTTAATATCGTTTAAAAAACCCATGCTTCATATCATCGTATGGTTTGGGTGTATAGTATATGTGAGCAGTGAGATAGAGGATAATAAAGTATTCGTTTTTGAATAGTTATAAGCATATACATCCAAGTGAGTTGCACAGGTCCATTTCACAACCGATAACGTCATTGGGCCGAAGAATAAATTCGTGCATAGACCAATTTAATACAATTTCTTTATGGACCATCCATTCTAGACAGATCATAATTAAGCCACGTCTTTGAAGAGCACGAAACTAGATTATTTCGTATTTTTGGGCTTTTCGATTTTAGGACCACTGAATTATTTTTCTATTTCAAGAAGGGCAAAGTGATTACTTGATAACCAATGTATTCTATTTTATTTTCAGGTAGTTTGATAGACTTTTTGGTTCGTGTAAATTATATGAAATCTCTGTAAATTTTTTATCACATCAACATCATAAAAGTATATATGTCTTCATCGTTTTATACTAAGGAAACGGTTAGTTAAATCCTTTCTGTTACGAAAACCCATATATTTCTTGTTTCGTTACTTAAATAATGACTTGGTTTTTACGTTTTTTTTATTGCTAATCCTGACCTGCAACAGAAACATAAAAATGGAAGAACAGAATATCAACCTTGAAACCTGAACAAATTAAACAACTCAAACGGAAGCATCCACAAAAAAAAAAAAAGAAAGAAATCGAAACCCATAAAATCTTGTGCAATTCTTTCAAATCAGAATAACCATATCATAGAGACAAAACGAAACAGAGATTATATCGAATTTGAAGAACCAAAAAAAAGACCAGTGATGGAGGAGACAAAGCAGTCGTTGATAGCATCCTTGCCGGCTGCACCAAGAAAACCGAAGTCGAAAGCACAGAAAGTTGTGAGGAAAACATTCAAAGGAACTGCTCAATTGTCAAATCTACTCCCCACCGGTTCGGTCATGAGTTTTCAAATAATGTGTCCGGTCCTAACCCATCAAGGTCAGTGTCCCACCATCACCAGTCGCTGGCTCACCTGCTTCCTCGTCTTCGTATGCGCCATCTCTTGCTTCATCTTTTCCTTTACCGACTCCATCAGAGACCCAAACCGCAAGGTATAATATACATATTTGTTGTCATCACATTTACATACCATGCATCCATAACATTCATATGACATATCAGAACTCAATGTTGTAGGTTAGGTACGGACTGGCGACATGGACAGGGCTATATGTGGTGGATGGATCGATTACTCTAACTGAGGAGGAGAAGGAAAAGTATAAGCTAAAGACTCTTGATTTTGTGCACGCAATCATGTCAATGCTAGTTTTCTTCGCAATCTCCATGTTTGATCAGAACGTAACCCATTGTTTATTCCCTGTTCCTTCCGCGGAAACCAGGGAGATCCTTACCAGTTTGCCTTTTGTCATTGGTGTAATTTGTGGTGGCTTCTTCCTCGCGTTCCCCACACGCCGTCATGGCATCGGATCTCCCCTCACCAAAGAGTAAATTTCATACTCTAGACAAAAAAGGCTTTTAAAAGTTTTTGTGATCTTCAATTTTTGTTTCTAAATGACATGTAACAGAATCTTTAAAGAACTATTCTTTTTTTTAATAAAAGACTTGTTTAACAACACAAAATTAATCCAAGAGGGAGAGAATTCCCTATAAATCGTATATAACCAAATTATCCCAATCTCCACAAATCACAAGACATAAGCTTTAATCATCACCCAAGAAGCTTCTTAAACCCAGCTTTCTGTTCTGCAGTCAATCTAGCTGGAAACTTGATATTGAACTTGATCCTCAAGTTCCCTTTCTTTGTCTGATCTTTCTGAAGTGGCATTCCCTCTTTAGGAACCACCTCTTCATACTCTGGATGGATCACGTTGGTGACAGGGACAGCAAGCGTACGACCATCAAGGGTCGTTATGTTTGCGGTGTAGCCTGTTAAGGCATCAGCTAGTGATATCTTCTGTGTGACAATCAGATCGTTGCCCTCACGAGTAAACACCGGATGAGGTTTCTCGTCGATGATGAATACAAGATCCGCTGGAATCACACCCGGATGCTCATTTCCTTTCTCTGGGAATGTGATCTTTGTGCCTTTCTTCCACCCTGGTTTCACTCCAATCGTTAGAATCTCTTCCACTTGCATTGCCTTGCTGCATTTCGTAGAAGAAGACAGAATTAGATACTGTCAAGAAAATAACTAAGGCCACCTCAAATCAAACAGGTAATAAAGCAGGGGAAGTTTATATAAAGCATTGATCAATCCCTCTCAAATCCATTCTGGAATGCAATAGATAATGTTACAGAAACTGTAAAGCTTGATTATTTTGTTTCATATATGTTCATACTTGGGAGGTTACTTTGCAAGTGTGATAGGATTGGTATCTGAGTTTGATCACATTTTTCTCCACCATTAATTCTGCTTCTTAATTAGTTGTTTTTGTTTTTTATTCCTTTTTCTTTTGTGATTCTTTTTTTTTTTTTCGTATTTCAAACATTTTGATTCGTAATTGTTGTTGTATTCCGTGTTCTTTTTGTCGTTTATTTCTCATAAAACAATATACATATATGTGTGCATTAGCAATGGCATCTCTATAATTAAAGCCTTCACCACTAATAAAACCTTATCAGGTAATTCAAATGTTTGGAAATAATGAAACCGTAAACGTTGGATTCTCTTAGTCAACAAGAGTTGATCTTCTTTATTTGTCCCTTGCTTCTGCCTTCTACAATAATAAGTTCCATTCTTCAAGATCCATTGACCAGTCAAATTTCGATATTGTTTAGCTTTATTTAGGTAAATCACATCTCATAGTTTTAAACCAAACAATTTAGGTTTTCTTCTGATAAAGAAAGATGCTCAACTCGTGAAAATATTATTATTAACGGGCCTAAAAGCATTCTGAGTTTTGAGCGAGCCCATTACTTTTGTTGTCAATATTTTCTGTTTTTACTGTTTGGATTATTTGGTTCATAGCATTCAACACAAAAATTACCTAAAAAAACTATATGACATTCTAATGGCTAAAAATGTTACAGAATAATCAATCATAATGTGCGGTAATGATACTACTAGTTGAAGTATTAGTCATGAAACTAATGCTGGTTAGTATTAAACATGTTGTTTTTTAAGTTTAAAAGCTAATCGTTGTTGCGTTGATAGTACTAACATAATCAAGGAAGTACCACTATAAATATTTTACTATCATTATCATAATTATTCAACTTGTTACCCTTCAAAACGATGATGTCACATAACATCATCAAAAGACATAATCCTTTTAAAACAAATATAATGAAATATAAAATCTAAATTTAACGATTTAGATTTGTGTAAACAAACATGAAAACGATATAAATATATATAATGCAAGACATGGATATTGGATACTATCATAGTATCATTCAACATATTTTAAAATGGAAACGAAATATTTTAATTGGCAAATTTTACTGTTAAAATGCTTTTCTAATATCGAAAGTTTTTTTGTTTTTGTTTTCAAAACCTTCTACATCAGCGAAAAGGTTTGCTTCAACCAATCAAACCGGCGGATCAACCTGAATTTAGAAACAGCGTCCATCTGGATATACCAGCCATGAGCCACCTGCCACCTGACACACACATGGCACCTCACTCGACCTCTTTGTGTTTCTCAAAAACGCTCTGGTTCACTCATCTCCCACCTCTTCCTCTCTTCTCCTCCTCAGCCACCTCTCTTCCGCCCTCCCGTTAGTTCACTAGGTCACTCTTATTTTCTCAGTTTCCGAGCATATCAATTGTTTTATATTCTCTCTTTTACCTCTGCTTTTACCGAGTTTCTAATTGGTTTAGTATCAAGTCTATTAGAATGTCTTCTTCTTCCTCCCCCATCGATTATGTTCCTTCTTCCCTAGATAATGCTAACGTCGTGAGTTTTTTTATAAGCCTCATCTGTGAATGATTCTCGTGATTGGGTTATTATATATTAGCTAGTTAATATAAAGTAGGCAACCAAATAACATATGTATTCAATAGTTAAAAGATACGATTATGCTGATAATATGCTAGTGACCATTATTTGGTTCATAGCATTCAGCACAAAATTACCCAATTACCCAAAAAACTATATGACATTCTAATGGCTAAAAATGTTACATAATAATCAATCATAATGTGCGGTAATGATACTACTAGTTGTAGTATTAGTCATGAAACTAATGCTGGTTAGCATTAAACATGTTGCTTTTTTAGTTTAAAAGCTAATCAACACAACAATATTGTCAATCAATAATCACGACAAAATCCTAATCCTTTTGATCCGCTATATATATTTTCCCATTAGTAAAAAAGAAGAACACATTATACTAGAATGATAACACGACAAAATTTGATTTTACGCTTTTTTCTCTATTTTAGATCTTCAAGGCATATTTTATTTTATAGATTTTGTTATTATTTGATGATTAGTTTTAAATACGTAATTAAAATAAATTTGTGAGCTAGCAATTTCTTTTATATTTTATTATCATTACTTGAATAAGATATCAAATTGAATGGTAAATATGTTTGTTACCTTATAAAATCATACATTTAATTTTTTTGAATGATTGTTTAAATTCAGAATTTATGTAGAACAATTACACCAAAATTAAGGGCATTTGCTCTTATAACAGTTAACAAAATTTCTGTAAAACACTTAGTTTCTATAGAAAAAAATTCAAATATAGATAGAAGTAATAATTGTTTTAATTAATTATTTAATATCAATGACACGATTGTAAATAGGTTATAACTCCGTAATTTATTTGCTAAACGTCATATAGAAGTTTGCAATCTTGTCTTCAATTTCCTAATCACGATGATCTTGTGGTAGGTCTCTAAAGAGGGCAATTCACCATTTACCTATATCATAGTTGACAAACAAACGTGAGTGATTTTTCTCTGATATTGGTTGTGAATTTGAGGACCTGTTTTATTTTGTAAATATTTACATAGGAGTGATGTTGACTTCTTTGTGTCATGTCTATTAGTTAAGTATTCAAGGAAAATTTAACCTGCCAGCTATAAACCGAAATGGAACTTGTATGGCTTGTAATTGATTTGTCTGCATATATCATCAGATCTTCTTCAATGGTTATGTTTTTTAGGAAAACCCGAACTTGTATTCACACGCCAGGAGACCCACCCATGTTACCAGCTGACCTTTCTCAATCTAGTATGTTATCAGCTCTAGACGAGCAAACATTGTATACTTTGATGTAAGATTACACAATGATCGCAAAAGAGGTAAGCATGCATCTTTAGGCTTCACAAGTTTCTTGATTTCCCTCAAGCAGACCAAAAACAAGGATTTATTAGTCATGCAAATAGTAAATTGATTTGTAAGAGTAGTCGTCACTAAGTTCATGATGTTTGAGGATTTCACAAGATTATCTCTTTTATTTTTTTGTCTACAAAAACATAATATGCCACACAACCTACATGTTCATTTCCTCCTGTGCTTGTTGCTCTTATCCAGAGCAGGCAGCTCGCAAGAAGATACATATTCTAGTTGATGCATAGAAGAAAAGAGATGGATTAGATGCTCTCTTGCAATTCGCCGATTACGTTGTCTGCACAGCAAAATTCCCTCAGGCAAGGTAATCTGAATCACGTAAACAAAAAAAAAAAAAATTGGTGTAATCAGAACTACAACTAACTAGTACACGAACCCATAGAAGAAATTAAAATTGGTCGTAACAAAACCCCAATCTACATGTGAATAAAACAGTTCGGGACTAATTAAATAGTTATACTCCCTACTAAAAACTTTCTAGTCCTTGTGATATAATTAAGGCCTACGAGAAGAGTAATACGATATGTTCCTTACATCATCGACTGAGATGAATTTAAGTTCCTCCTTCAGACAGCTCACGGAAGCTCGAATCTTTTCACATCTCTCGATCTGCTCTTCCCACATCTGAAATATTGTCTCGATCTGCTCTTCCAACTTCTGTACCTTGGAAGCTAACTCAATTTCAATTTTCTTGATAAACTCTTCCCGCATGATCATTCGAGAGCCAGAGTTTTCGCCACCAGACGAGAAGAGAGCCATGATCGCTTCAGCCACCGCGGTGTACCTCTCACTACCCATTCGAGAACCATTGTTTTCGCGAGAGACGATTGACGATCTAGATACGACGGCTTTATGTAGGGTTTGGTATCTAACACTTTAAATACCTCTAGGTTTGAGGTTATTAATTGGCTAAAAATGTAAACGGACTATTGATTGATGCATATTTATCATGCATGTGTTATTAAATTAACAAAACCAGAGAACTATATGACATTCTAATGGCTAAAAATGTAAACGGACTATTGATTGATGCTTATGTATCATGCATGTGTTATTAAATTTAGCAAACCAAAGATCATCACTCAGTATTATAAATAGATCAAGAAACATAACACATCAGTGTAGAGATTTAAATAAAACTATAAAAGAAATTGTTCTAAATATAGCAGTCAAACACACACACAAAAAAAAAAAAAAAAAAAAAACGCTAAAATCCTATCAAATTAAACACCCGGTCACCAAATCAAAGCGCTAATAACATGTGTGTTTTTTTTCCTTTCCAATAGAAGCCTTTGAGTTACATAAAGCATTGATGAGGAGGTAATCTCATAAACAAGAATCACGTAGCTCTTTCACCAAGCTCGCTTTCTATCTCTTTCACCAAGCTCATATCATGCTCACCCGTATGTGAACAATGGTGAGCCAGGAGTTTTAGCATGATTTGCTGATCAAGTGCTCTCATTTCCGTTCTCCATTCCCTGACCTGCAAGATTAATAGCTTTAATGATCATTAAACAGTTCACGAGGTAATCTCATGAACAAGAATCACGTACGGTTAACTTTAGAATATTTTTTGGTGTAATCAGAACTATAACTAACTAGTACACGAACCCATAGAAGAAAAAATTGAGCTAGGTCGTAACAAAACCCCAATCTACATGTGAATAAAGAGTTTGGGACTAATTGGATAGTTTATACTCCCTACTAAAAACTTAGTTATAGTTCTTGTAATATATAATTAATGCCTATACGAGAAGAGAAATACGATGTGTTCCTTACTTCATTCAGACAGAGTTTAAGGTCCTCCTTCAGACAGAGTTCCTTCTTCAGACAGCTCACGGAAGCTCGAATCTCTTCACATCTCTCGATCTCCTCTTCCCACATCCCTGAAACTTTTTGAGATATTGTCTCCATCTTCTCTTCCAACGTCGGTCCCCTAGAAGCTATCTCAATTTCAGTTGTCTTGATAAACTCTTCCCGCATGATATTTCGAGAGCCAGAGTTTTCGCCACCAGACGAGAAGAGAGCCATGATCGCTTCAGCCACCGCAGTGTAGCTTGAGACTACCCATTTGAGAACCATTGTTTTCGCCAGAGACGATTGACGATCTAGATACGACGGCTTTATGTAGGGTTTGGTTTGTAACACTTTAAATATATATATACCACTTGACGCAGTAGGAAGCTCTAGGTTTAGCAAACACTAAACCTAGTTAGAAATCAAGTTCTCAAGCCGGAACTTGATTAAGAGAAACTCTGGAAATCCACCAGATTAGAAAAGAAAACTCTCTGCTTTTTATTATTTAGAATCAAAACTGTTTTTGCCAATAACCTAGACTCTCTCTATATATAGAGAATAAACCAGAACACAAAATAGAAAACTCTAAAACATAAATAGAAAACTAACATAAGTAAATATCAAAAGAAAAGTTAAATTTACTAAATACTCCCTACGTGAGTTACTTAGGGTTTGAGGTTATTAATTGGTTTTTTTTTTAAGGGTTTTGCTCCCAACATAAGAATGGCAAATTCAAAACCTGTTTAAAAAAACAAAAAACAGGAAACTTTACACAAATTGAGCTTACTTACGAAGATTGGGAAAAGGGAATTAATTTTTTTTTTTTTTTTAACTAATAAAACACCTCCGGAAACAGAATTGGAGAAAAATTGGAGAAAAACGGAGACGCATTTGTTAAGTCAATTAAGTTTTGAAATTTCTTACCCATTAAACTTAAATCTTTTATGTTTTTACCCATACAGATAGTGTTTATATGGAGTATTGGCCAAATCTGTAATCAGCGAATTAATAGAGTTTTGTAGGTGATTAGCCCACAAACTCGAGGGTAAAGGTCAAAAAGAAGAAACCTAATTATATAAACGAATTTATGTTAGACAAAGTTACTTATAATTACTAATTAAATCAATTAATTTAGCCTAAACTATGTACAGGTGTAATCTTAGGCTTTGACTAGAACAGTAGTACATTACCCATACAATGACATCGAGTCAATCTTCTTGTATGGTACAAATTATAGAATTACAACAAAAAGACCTCTCTTGGCAATGGAAGCATGTACTCGAAAACAAAAACATATACAAATTTCTTTTTTTTTTTTTTTTTTTTTTCTTACAATTGAATGTTTTAGCGCTACCAAATTTTCTTAAAAGAAAACAAAAACACATGAATCTTTAAACCAAAAAGAAATCAATCATATATGATCTTGAAAACAAAAACAAAATTAAATGAGCATAAAATGATTAATCAAACCTTAAATTAATCTCTCACTACCTTGCCGTTGGGCCAAACGTGGAGTAATCTCCATAAGTAAGCGAAACCGATCCGGACGTGCTATTATATTCATCGCTGCTATATTTTCGAGTCGGCGACTTCGTTTACTTCTTTCTTGTGATGGCTCTGTGGTTGACGAGCCAGCTCAGCGGCTAAGCAGTAAGCACTGTTTTAGATCGGACACGATTTGGTTCGTTGTTAGTCTGTTGGTTCCTCTGTCTCTGACGCAAGACATTGCCACCTCTACAAATTTCCAGGCCGAGTTTGAGGAGAAGTCCCCGTGAAGCCGTGGATCCACGACACCGTCTATGTCTCCGGTTTCGAGGAAAGGCTCAACTTAGTGAACAACGTTCATTTTGTCTCCGTCTTCAGTTTTCATTATGGATCGCTGGCCGGTTATGAGTTCAAGGAGGACGATCCCGAAACTGTACACGTCGCTCTTCTCGTTTAGCTTAAACGTGTTGTAGTACCTGTCAATTGAAACAGGTTAATGATGAGACGAGCCTGACGACCTTGGTAAGATTAAACCGTTCATGTGTAGGAAACGTACTCAGGATCGACGTAGCCGGGAGTACCCATGACTGCAGTGACGACGTGGCTGAGATCATCCTCTGGGAAGACCTTAGAAAGGCCAAAATCAGCAATCTTGGCTTCCAAGTTATCGTTTAATAATATGTTTGCTGTTTTAACGTCTTTGTGTACTATTGGTGGCCTGCATCCATGATGCAGATACTCCAATCCTGTCGACGAAAACATATCAAAAACTGATTTGATATCTCAGCTATAGCACTAAGAAATCAAGAATGTCAAAACTGGGACCAACCTTGTGCAGAGTCTATGGCTATATGGAGTCTCTTTTCCCAGCTAAGGTCCTCTACATTTTCACTTGAAAGATAATCCTGCAAGTTTCCATTGGCCATGTACTCATAGATGAGAGCCATACTACGACCACCATCGCAATATCCAACAAATGAGGCTAAGTTCCGGTGATGGACTGTCAAAAGAAGCTCCGCCTGCAAACATTTTACACTTCAGAAACCTTAAAAAGAGCATTGCCTAAAATATTTGATCATGTTTTAGTGTTGTTTAGATTACCTCGACTTGGAATTCTTTGGAAACCTGGGAAGATGATGATGATCATCCTTTAGTTTTTCCAAATGAAGAATCATTTATCATCTATTTATCATCTTTAGAGCAATTTCGGACCCATCTTCGAGGGAACCGAGGTACACAATACCAGACCCTCCTTTAAAGATCACTTTATTGAAGTTATTTGCAATGCTAGAGACTTCACTATATGTGAACCTTCTCTTTCCCGAAGGCAGAAGTGGTCCTGAATAGGCTGCTGAATACACAAAACAATTAAACACTCGTTTTCTTTCAGCATTGATTCTTCTGACTTCCATTAAAATTGAATCGAAGTAAAAGACCAAGCTGTGCTTACTTATTTTTCTTTCCCTTGGCATGATGAATATGAGAGTGATCACTAATGAGGAACGATTCTGTTCCCTTCCCGACATGAACGTGAGTGACAAATGATTTGTTCACCCACACTGGAAACAGAGGAAGTCAACAAGCTTCAGATAACCGGTAGGATTATCTAAACAAGATAGCTATGGTTCACAGGGTTTTGACAAGAAAATGTACCTCAGTGCAAGCCCATTAGCTGTTGATCGTTTTCTAAGAGCTCTCGGTATGAACCCAGTCAAGTTATTTCCTTTCAAATTCCTGCGACAGAAATAAAAGTCAGAGACAAAATAATTGTTGATTGATTGTCTGTCAGTACAGACTCAAACAAAGTCTCTATGTGCTCAACTCACAGGAACTTCAAATGTTGTAGATCAGCCAAAAATTCTGGCACGTTTCCTCTTAAGTTGTTGTTTGATAAATCCCTAGGAAAACAATGCACACATCTCTTTTAGTTCATGGTGAATAAAATGGTGGTAGGTGTGTCTTTATGGTTTGGTATACTTACAGTGAATCAAGAAGAGAGAGATTTCTAAATGCGAAGGCTATTGGTCCGTGTAACCCGCTTGAGCTAAGATTTCTTCTCGAAGCATAGCACAAAAACAAGCTCATCAGCAATCTTGAAGGAAGTCGACAAAAAAGTTCTGTATGGCTAAAAGGAATGACTAACACCTCTCTTCGGCCCCATCTTCTCAAGTTCCTTAAGCTGGAAATATTAACAAAAGTAGAGAGATCCATAAGTGCTGGTATCTCAACTCCTCCATTAGTTCAATGCTAATGCTAAGTAAACATCAAGTAGTAAAAAAAACTTAAAAAAAGTGCTCACCAGGAAGAAGTCTTGAGACTCATAGAATATCTGAAGCATCTTCTCCCGCTTCTCCTCCAACGAAAGCCCTCGTTTCTTTGACTGAATATCATCAACAATAGAAAGCAACGATTCAGTTGAAACGAGAAACTAGATTAAGAAAATTTTCAGAATGAAAGACGAGATCGAGTCGAAATTTCAAAATCCAAACACTCTAAACTGATTTCGAGTCGATTCGCGTCATGCAGTCCAAGTGTTTGCGAAAATTCCTCAAACAAATCTGTAACTAAACTACCGAAGAAAGAAACAGAGCTACAGATCCAAACTAAGGAAAAGTTTATATGAAGTTTCGCGAAGAAAGAATAGAAACACACATCGAAGGTAGCAAAACATTCAAACAAATAGGTCGAATCGAAACATCAAAAATTATCTTGTAAGCCGAAGAAACACAAGCTAAGAAGATCATCAGTTCACGATAACTATGGATTTAAATAAATTCGGAGGATCACTCGATCGATCTTCCCCAGAACGATTCACGAATCACAGAGGTTTATTTTGCGAAACAAATCAATCACAAGTAGAGAGAGTACGAGATCAATCGTCCAGAGTATATTACCATCGTGTGTTCTCTTGTTCCTGATGAATGCAATACAAGACTTGAAAACACTTAAGCGGCTTATTATTATCCCTCGCTTTCTGTTTCATTTTTTTTTTTCAATTAATTTGAATTGCATTTAAAAACGACATGGAGTTCAATTATAAGATACCAAAACGGCATGACCTCTCATAACAACGAGGTTGACTGACCCATACATGCACGCACCGCTACATTCATATCTTACAAGGCCAGAGAGTGAAGTAAGTAACTCTGTAGATAGATTATTTAACCAGAGTAAAAAAGTGTCATTAAAACATACAAAGATAGATTATGTGAAGAAGACCCAAATGCAGATAAAATTCAGGACGTGGGGATTATAAAAGTTTTGCATTTATTCTGACTTAGATCCTTATATACATCGTCTGTTCTTAAAACAGAAGGCATAGGACACATCCAACTGATACATGGAAAATCATATCTGGTCACAAACAATGACAGACGATTGCAACCTTTTAGGAGTACTAATAAAGAACCAGATTTTAGCTAAGAGTGTCTGTAACAAGTATTAAAACTAAGCTTCATCTTCTAGCTGCCTTGCAGTAGTATCAGCTTCATGGGATGAGCTCAAAGGGAATTCCCGCCTGAAATTACCAATCTGATTAAGTCTCTCTATGATTGAAATAAGTCTCTCTATGATTGAAGAAAATGTGACATCTGAAATGAAAAGATCTTAATGATACCTCTGCAGAAGAGTCTTTTTATCTCCCTGGAAGGCGAAGCTAAAGCTAATCGTAGTCCTCCTTCCCCTTCTGCCTCTTTCACTTCCGCCTCTGCCTCTGGTATGCTTGGTAGAATGGTTTTCTCCGGTAAGACTGCAGGAACACGAAGAGCGGCCTTCACCACCATCCTTTCGGTATGTTCTCTGTCTGCTTTTATCTCGGTTAATACTTCCTTAACCTGACATCCAAGTTCAATATAATGTTCAAACTAATGTTCAAACACAGAACAGTGATAAGACGCAAAAGGCACGCACTTACATCGCTTTTGGTTGCAGCCGTAGCTCTCAACTCATCCAAGTCTGGAGTTAATCAACTACGCCGATCACAAATGCACCAATCACTGAAGCTTTAAACATCTTATTAAGTTGCTCTGCCATCGGATGATTCTCGGCTATATCTCGAACATGCTCTGCATTCACTGGACTATTTGGTGAACATGCGACCAACACCATAACTGTTGGCAATGACAACCAGGAGGATGCCATGGAATTAAGCACCATATAAAGGATGCAGAAAGTGACCTGCACAGAAAAGGAAAAAACAACTCTAAGATACTAGCATTATCCAGGTTTAGCACCAGAAAGAAATCAACAGACAAGACAAGCAAGCATAACAAAGAGAAGTTTCAACTCTTAGGAAGAGAAATATCACAAATCCAACACTCCTGAAACAAGATCCAAATCAGAGTATCTAATTATCATATTCTACTTAAAGACGTTAACGTGACATACCAGAAGGATGTTGTTGGCACACGAAACAGCTCCAGGAAGTTCATTAGAGGCCTCTCTTGACTAGAGGCACATAGCCAAGACCTGAAAACACATAGCCAAGATCTGAGTCGAGTTATACATCATCCAAGAACTACTAATAGCCTACTACAATAGAGAGGTTCAGGTTCGGCTTCTCTACAATAGACAATAGAGACAAAATCTTGTGCAATTCTTTCAAATCAGAATAACCATATCATAGAGACAAAACGAAACAGAGATTATATCGAATTTGAAGAACCAAAAAAAAAGACCAGTGATGGAGGAGACAAAGCAGTCATTGATAGCATCCTTGCCGGCTGCACCAAGAAAACCGAAGTCGAAAGCACAGAAAGTTGTGAGGAAAACATTCAAAGGAACTGCTCAATTGTCAAATCTACTCCCCACCGGTTCGGTCATGAGTTTTCAAATAATGTGTCCGGTCCTAACCCATCAAGGTCAGTGTCCCACCATCACCAGTCGCTGGCTCACCTGCTTCCTCATCTTCGTATGCGCCATCTCTTGCTTCCAGTGGCGGATCTAGAAAAAAATTTTAGCCGAGGCAAATTTTAACTGAAACGGAAAAAAAATTCTATAAGAATTCAAGTTTTTTGGTGAAAAATATAACTCAAATTTTATTTAAGAAAGACAACCCATTTAAAAAATTTGGTTAATTTTTTAAGTAACACAATGCTATTAAAAGTATACGGGGTTGTAATATTGGTAAAATAAATAGACAAATTGGACTTTTAACTTGGGTTTGTATAGATTGGAAGACGCATTTGATGTCAAAAACGTGTGAATATAGAAAAAACTGAGTAACATGGGCAAAAAAACATTTATTATCAGGGGCATAATTCAAAACTGTTATAAAATAGCATTAGTCTAAAAAAATTTAACAGTGGCAACTGCCCCTCCCTACTCTAACGTGGATCCGCCCTTGCTTGCTTCATCTTTTCCTTTACCGACTCCATCAGAGACCCAAACCGCAAGGTATAATATACATATTTGTTGTCATCACATTTACATACCATGCATCCATAACATTCATATGACATATCAGAACTCAATGTTGTAGGTTAGGTACGGACTGGCGACATGGACAGGGCTATATGTGGTGGATGGATCGATTACTCTAACTGAGGAGGAGAAGGAAAAGTATAAGCTAAAGACTCTTGATTTTGTGCACGCAATCATGTCAATGCTAGTTTTCTTCGCAATCTCCATGTTTGATCAGAACGTAACCCATTGTTTATTCCCTGTTCCTTCCGCGGAAACCAGGGAGATCCTTACCAGTTTGCCTTTTGTCATTGGTGTAATTTGTGGTGGCTTCTTCCTCGCGTTCCCCACACGCCGTCATGGCATCGGATCTCCCCTCACCAAAGAGTAAATTTCATACTCTAGACAAAAAAGGCTTTTAAAAGTTTTTGTGATCTTCAATTTTTGTTTCTAAATGACATGTAACAGAATCTTTAAAGAACTATTCTTTTTTTTAATAAAAGACTTGTTTAACAACACAAAATTAATCCAAGAGGGAGAGAATTCCCTATAAATCGTATATAACCAAATTATCCCAATCTCCACAAATCACAAGACATAAGCTTTAATCATCACCCAAGAAGCTTCTTAAACCCAGCTTTCTGTTCTGCAGTCAATCTAGCTGGAAACTTGATATTGAACTTGATCCTCAAGTTCCCTTTCTTTGTCTGATCTTTCTGAAGTGGCATTCCCTCTTTAGGAACCACCTCTTCATACTCTGGATGGATCACGTTGGTGACAGGGACAGCAAGCGTACGACCATCAAGGGTCGTTATGTTTGCGGTGTAGCCTGTTAAGGCATCAGCTAGTGATATCTTCTGTGTGACAATCAGATCGTTGCCCTCACGAGTAAACACCGGATGAGGTTTCTCGTCGATGATGAATACAAGATCCGCTGGAATCACACCCGGATGCTCATTTCCTTTCTCTGGGAATGTGATCTTTGTGCCTTTCTTCCACCCTGGTTTCACTCCAATCGTTAGAATCTCTTCCACTTGCATTGCCTTGCTGCATTTCGTAGAAGAAGACAGAATTAGATACTGTCAAGAAAATAACTAAGGCCACCTCAAATCAAACAGGTAATAAAGCAGGGGAAGTTTATATAAAGCATTGATCAATCCCTCTCAAATCCATTCTGGAATGCAATAGATAATGTTACAGAAACTGTAAAGCTTGATTATTTTGTTTCATATATGTTCATACTTGGGAGGTTACTTTGCAAGTGTGATAGGATTGGTATCTGAGTTTGATCACATACCCGCTAACATCTACAATCTCCCTGGAGATCTTCATCTTCTTGGTGGTTCCTTTGTAGAGATCTTCAAGGCTACAAGGTAACTTGTTCTCGATAGGAGCCACTTTCCTAGCTGCAGCGTGATGATGGTGATGGTGATGATGAAGATGTCCAGCTCCTCCTCCATCACCAAACATATCATCACCAAACATGCGGCTAGAGAACCTCTGCCCTCCACTGCCACCACCTCCACCACCAAACGGGGTCGAGAACCCGAAAAACTCAGCGAATATATCATCCGCACTTCTGGGATTGAATCTGAAAGATGAAGGTCCATCTCCTGTTGAGAAGTAGGAAGCTCCACCACCAGCATTGGGAGGTGGCACGTTCCCTTTTAACCCTTCTTCACCGTACTGATCATACACAGCTCTCTTTTGAGGATCGCTAAGAACCTAAAAAACAACTCAAATCCAAGACCAACATTAGCTACACACTGAAAACAATCTTAGTGAGATTGAAGTAATAACATCAGCATAGAAATCAAAAATTACAACTTTGGGGATCATATTGGCTAATTCGATTCAGTCCACAAGGCAGTGACCTATAAAGCAAGCATCTTTTACTTTCATACTATGATTCGTGAACACGAAATCGTGAAATCTGACTAATTGCATATCAAATCAAAAAAATTAGAATCAAGTTCGTGACCGCCGACAGAATCAAAGGGAGGAGCAAAAAAACTCTTTAAACTAGGAATAAAAATTAAAACTTTGGGAAGCAAATCATAGTTGATATTGAGAGGCAGTGATGGTTGGAAAAAACATACATCGTAGGCTTCAGAGATCTGCTTGAACTTAGCCTCAGCGTCTTTTTTGTTGTTAGGGTTCTTGTCGGGATGCCATTTCATAGCGAGTTTTCGATAAGCTTTCTTAAGGTCATCGTCGCTAGCGCTTCTATCAACCTGTAGAACCTTGTAATAATCAACTCCCATCTCACCTTCTCCTTCTTCTTCTTCTTCTTCTCTCTTTCGCTTATTCACTTTTCCTGAATCCGATTAACCACAAAGGTCTTTGATTGATTTTTTCTTCTTATTCGTCTTCGTCGTCTCTAGTCTCTTCGTCTTTGGGGTTTCGATGGCTCTTAGTAGAAGAAAAATCTCGTGGAAGGTTCGAGAAAACACGATCTTGTCTCTCCGTTGACAAGGAGGTGACGGTGTTTGTTTGTTTAATCACAGCTTTGCCCTCTTTTGGCTCTTCTTGCCTTCTCCATTCTTTTTTTTTTTCCCTTTTTTTCTTTCTTTAATTATCGGTGAAGTTTTAAAGATTCTCCATTTAATTAAAAAGGAAAAAAATCGAGAGAAAATACAATTAAATGTTATTTCCTTTTTCATTATCTAAAGGAGTCATAAGTATCTGAGTTGGACAAATACTGCGAAATGTATCTAAAATAGCCGTGTAGAGACTAAGACATGTAACGTATTTTAATAAATGGTTGTTATTATTCTGTTGTTCGAATTTTTAAATCCGATCCATTTTGTTGCTATTGTTTCGTTCTAATTTAAAATTTGATCTAATAAATAAAATGGATGTTGTTGGAATATTTTTTTTTTGTTTGTGTGTGTAATCAGCTTTAAAAATTGTTTATATAGAGGTTTTAACCCCGAAAAAAAAGGAAAAAAAAGAGAGAACATATATAACAGAAAAGTAAGGCCCAATGAAAAGCTCGATAATATATGGGCTGAGCGGCTGAGCCCATAGTGGAATTCTTGATCGAGGGGTAATCTTCTCCGGTATAAGTGTTACAGTCACTTTTTATTATTTGGTAATTGTCTTTTCTACAGAAGAACTTTTTTATTGCTATGAGTTACATAAGAAAAAGAAAGGCATAATTCTTCTTCTTCTTTAATCTCTCAACGTGAAATTTTCCGACTTAGGGTTTCGGCGAGAGATCATAACTAGTTTCGGATTTCGGTTATCATTGTTTTGGATTCGTCGCGTTTGATCGGGTGCTAGTCTGACTATAATGGCTCCAGTTCCGGATCCGAACAGCGTTGACGGTGGTGCCAAGCGGGATGAAGCTACGACGAAGGTTCCTTCTAAGGATCCTAAGAAGAAGGATGATAAAAAGGAAGATGACCTGGTGAGTTCTCTTTTGGAATCGTGCTTTAACTTGAAACAGTTTTACTTGGTTTAGCTGATAAGCTGTTCACCGCTTCGGTAGATTGAATGTCACATTGCTATTTAGAAACAAGGATTACGAAGTTCTGGGGAGATAGAAAACTTCTTGTTGGGGTTTACTCTCATAGCCTTTTGTACTATGGGTATGGCCGTATGGGGCTATAGATAGTTTGATTGCTAGCTGACTCAGTTTGTTTTTTTTATGTTATTGCAGTCTGAGGAGGACTTGCAGCTAAAGCAGAACCTGGAGCTCTATGTTGAGAGAGTTCAGGACCCCAATCCTGAGTTGCAGAAGGCTGCTCTTGAAAGCATGAGGTAATTCTTATATCTATTAACCGTCGGCTGGAAATATTCTGATCATCTTCGTTGGATTTTTGTTTTATGGATTTTTGTTCATGTTTATTTTTCCTTCTTATTTCGTAGTCTAATCTTGATTCGGTATTTTTTGGTTTGTAGGAAGGAAATTCGTGACTCAACAAGCTCCATGACATCAGTTCCAAAACCCCTCAAGTTTCTCCGTCCTCATTATGCAACTCTCAAGGCATTTCATGTAACAATGGCGGAGTCTGATCTCAAAGTACGCTTTCAAACATTTTAAGTCGTTTCTCATCTTCACCTTCTTGCTCCTTCTATTGAGTATCGTATTCGCTGTTTTTGCAGAAAATGTTGGCTGATATACTTTCTGTCCTGGCATTGACCATGTCTGCTGAAGGTGAAAGGGTACGCTTTCTTGCTATTGTTGTAGGAGTTTCTTACGTATTGCTATTAGCTTCACTCTCCTTTTTGTTTTCCTCTTATGATGTGCCTTACCAGATTTGTATTTCGTGGTTCTTGGTAGAATTTGACAAAGTTATTTGTTGCTAATCCTTGGTTATACGATACTCTTCTTTCAGGAAAGCTTAAACTATAGGTTGACTGGATCAGAGGGTGACATTGGATCGTGGGGTCATGAGTATGTCAGGAATTTGGCCGGAGAGATTGCAGAAGAGTATACGATGCGTCAGGTTAGAAAAAAATTTGGTCTTTGGCACTGTTCTTTCACTCGTGGAGTCATGGATAATCTTTGGTTTTCTCTACCGGCCTGTTGATGAATTTTAGAATCGTTACTGAAATATGGTTATATGCTCATTCTTTCTGTTGTGTCAGGGTGAAGAGTCCTCTATTGAAGACTTAATGGATCTTGTGCAGCAAATTGTTTCATTTCACATGAAGGTGAGATCCTTGTCAATGTTGTCATAGTTATTTTTCTTGGTCCAATGGCCCCTTGTAATAAGAAAGGGTTTCCATTGTATATCTAAATAATAAATGTTCCTTTGGTAGGCTTGAAACTTGCACTTGTTTTTTCCCATTTTTGAAGGATTCCATTTTGTTCTTTGCAGCATAATGCCGAAACTGAAGCTGTTGACCTTTTAATGGATGTTGAGGATCTTGATCTCTTACTTGAGCATGTTGACAGCACAAATTTCAAGAGGACATGCAACTATCTCACGAGTGCAGCAAAGTAAATCCAATATGTTGATCTTATTCATTTGACAGGCGATTCACCCTCATTTATGGTTTTAGATCACCCATACTGTTATTTACATGATCAGTCCCTTTGATGTTGTATGTTTTTGTTCAGGTATCTTCCAGGACCAGATGACATGTTGGTTCTGGATATCGCTTACATGATCTACATGAAGTTTGCAGAATATCCAAACGCTCTGCAAATTGCATTATTTCTTGATAACATGCAGGTTTGGGTTCTAATCTTTAGATAGAACTTAATATACTCTTACTGAAACATGGGGGCAGCTGGGAAAACCTCTCCTCTAACTTATGTATCTTTCTGGCAGTATGTGAAGCAAGTATTTACCTCATGTACCGATCTGCTAAAAAAGAAACAGTTCTGCTACATGATTGCACGTCATGTAAGTTCTTAATAATTTAAATCAGCATAAAGGTGCATACCCGATTATTTATTTTCTTGTACTTATTTTTCTGTTGTTATTTCTTCATGCAGGGTATCACCTTTGAGCTTGACGAGGAGATGGTTGCAAATAACGATGACAAAGATGCCCTACAAGATATTGTTAACAACACTAAGTTGAGTGAAGGATATCTGACACTTGCTAGGGATATTGAGGTCATGGAGGCCAAGACGCCAGAAGACATCTACAAGGTATATCAGTTTAATTGAATATTATGCCTGTTACGGGTTTATTTGGTTACATGATATGTTCATGCCGGTGCCTTACCTTACCTGTTCACTAAAATTTGGCAGGCTCACTTGCTTGATGGCAGAGCTAGCGCTGGTCCAAGTGTTGATTCAGCTAGACAAAATCTGTCTGCGACTTTTGTGAATGCATTTGTAAATGCTGGTTTCGGTCAGGTATGATTACAGAATCTTATGTTGTGCAAAATAAGAAGAAAATTGGAAGCTGCCTTTTGATATATTTCCTTATTGCAGGACAAATTAATGACAGTACCATCAGACTCAACGACTGGATCGGCTGGAAGCTGGCTCTTCAAAAATAAAGATCATGGCAAGACCAGTGCAGCTGCTAGTCTGGTATGCCTCTTCGTACTTGATAAATTGACTAAGCTATGTTCATATATTCGAAGTAAAAATTGTATCACGACCTTGTTGTTTCACAATTATAGGGTATGATTCATTTGTGGAATGTGGACGACGGACTAGCTCAACTCGACAAATATTACCATGTTAATGATAATCCCGTCATTGCTGGAGCTCTGCTGGGAGTTGGGATTGTCAATTGTGGCATTAAGAATGATTGTGAACCTGTGAGTTTCATTTGTTATTCTATGGGAATGTGTGCTCATTACTTTTTGCCATGCATTCTCACTCAGCTCTCTTTCTCAGGCATTGGCCCTTCTTGCAGATTATATTGACAAAGAGGATTCATCTGTCCGAATTGGTGCTATTATGGGTCTTGGGATTGCATATGCGGGTTCGCAAAATGATCAGGTGAATACATTTTATTTTCTTACCTATAGTTCTTAGTTGAATGTTCTGTTGACAAGAAAACAACATGCTCGCTGTTTGAATAGATAAGAAGCAGTTTGTCTCCAATACTAAATGATGCAAAAGCACCTCTCGATGTGATTGCGTTTGCTGCACTTAGTTTGGGGATGGTTTACGTTGGTTCGTGCAATGAAGAGGTTGCGCAATCTATTATATTTGCTTTGATGGATCGGAGCGAGGCAGAACTGGGTGAAGCCCTCACTCGTTTCTTGCCTCTTGGACTTGGACTTTTGTACCTTGGCAAACAGGTAGGCAGGGAGTCGTACTTGATTATTTTCTTGTTCGTGTACCTGATCATTATTTCCCGCTTATTAGTGTTAACTTCTTACAATATCGAGCAGGAAAGCGTGGAGGCTACTGCAGAAGTTTCAAAGACGTTCAATGAGCAAATCAGAAAGTATTGTGAAATGACACTTCTTTCATGTGCATATGCTGGAACTGGGAATGTCCTTAAGGTATCTGATCAAGTGTGCTAGTGGTTGAATTAGATTACTCACTGCTTTCTAGTTTAGTCGCTGACTCTTCAAATTATTTAGGTACAAGACCTTCTGGCTCAGTGTGGAGAGCATCTGGAGAAAGGTGATATCCACCAGGGTCCTGCTGTGATTGGATTAGCAATGGTTGCTATGTCTGAAGAATTGGGTCTTGATATGGAGATACGTTCTTTGGAGCGTGTGCTTCAGTATGGAGAACAGAATATTCGGCAAGCAGTGCCTCTGGCTCTTGGTCTCCTATGTATATCAAACCCAAAGGTGAATGTTATTTTTGTAAAACTAATTTTACTTTTCTACTTAAGAATACTGCTGTTACTCTCTTAACTTCTTTATATTCCAGGTGACTGTTATTGACACTCTGAGCCGGCTAAGCCATGACACAGATCCAGATGTTGCCATGGTGAGTTATCTTTTTGCCACATGGTTGAGTTAGTAGTTATTTCATTGACTTGCTATGCAGCGGTAGATTGATGTTTCATCTGGTCCTACAGGCAGCAATTATCTCCCTTGGTTTGATAGGCGCTGGAACCAACAATGCAAGGATAGCTGGCTTGCTCAGAAATCTTTCCAGCTATTATTACAAGGATGCCAGCCTTCTCTTCTGTGTAATGTGTTATCATTATTTTATTATATTTTCATGCAAGGAACGTAGGTTCAACATATTCTAGGTTTGTTCTCATTGTGTTAAGTCATAATGCAGGTGCGTATTGCTCAGGGGTTTGTGCATATGGGAAAGGGTCTATTAACTCTCAGTCCCTTTCACTCTGAACGGCTGTTGCTATCGCCGTAAGTCGTAACGTATATTTTATGAATATTTTTGGCTTTCAAAGTTCCACCCTGTGAATCCTAAACAAGGGTGTTGTGTTTTGTACCCAGAACCGCTCTTGCTGGTATAGTGACATTGTTGCATGCCTGCCTTGACATGCAATCCATCATACTGGGGAAATACCACTATGTGCTCTACTTCATTGTTTTGGCGATGCAGGTGAGTGCAATGTTCTATCCATGACTTTTTGTAATGGACTAAGCAATGTTTATCTACTAACACAATGCGGTTTGAGTGTGTAGCCAAGAATGATGCTTACGGTGGACGAGAACCTGAAGCCTATCTCAGTGCCAGTGCGGGTAGGACAAGCAGTTGATGTGGTTGGACAGGCGGGTCGACCGAAGACAATCACGGGGTTCCAAACACACTCGACACCAGTTCTCCTTGCTGCTGGGGAGAGAGCCGAACTCGCAACCGAGAAGTATGTTGTTCCTCGAAACCCCTTGTGTTGCATTATCATACTCGAAACAAAAACTCTGTTTTACATTTCCGAATCTCAAAAATCTTTTTTATTTGGCGTGTTTACAGGTACATTCCGTTGTCGCCCATATTAGAAGGTTTCATCATACTGAAAGAAAATCCAGACTACAGAGAAGAGTGAATCCAAAGTTGGAAGTGCGACCGAGCATATGAAAGATAGAGAGAGCCTTAGAATACTTAAAACTGTGGTTTTATGTGCACAATTAGTCATTTTCTTAGTTTAATCGAGTCTGTTCCCAAGAAATGGGTTCACAATCTCTCTTTTTCGAAAAGAAAAATCGCTTCATGTAGGAACTTTTTGTGCACTTTCAAATCTAAATTTTTTAACCTGGTTCTTTTAATCAATTACTTTTACTTCTTATACCCTATAACTGGGGAAGAAAAAGTAAGCTTGGCATAGTGAGTGCGGGATCTTTCATCTTTGGTTTGATCCCCGGAAACTTCAACTTCATGCTTTGTGCGCACTCCAACTTCAGTTTATGGCATGCAAAGGCTCCTCTCCTTGTCTTGAGGATTTGGCAAAAGCTTACTAATAAAAAATGTAGAAAGGTGACCCAGCCGGCTACATATTATACATACAAGGCGTGCACGACTCACTCGTTTTTTTCCTTCTGTCTTTTTCTTTTACATAATTTCGTTCCCAACAACCACATCGTTAAACCAGATGAATAAAAATCTTATTAAAACTATGGTAGCAACCAACAAAAGTAAAAAACATGTACATGTATATTGAGGGTTTTAGTTTCTGTCACTACATATATAAATTTTGCCTAAAGAACTAAACAAAAAACAAATAAAGAAACAAATGAATGGAATACAGCTTAGCTTCTGGTATATCGAGATTCATTAATCTCCTCCAACCAGAACCAAAAAAGAAAGAAAGTAATTTAATGGCCTCGGCCTCTTGGACTCGGACCGGACGCCAGACGTTGAAACCACGAATCCACCGTCGACTTCATCTGCTCCACCGTCATCCTCGCACTTCCGTTATCAGATTTGTCTGATAGAACCCTTCCCGCCGCAGCTGGAACCACCACGTGTTCTACCACAAACAACGCCACCATCAACACCACGATCAAAACAGTAGACCAACTAACTCTTCTCATTTTATCTTACTTTTCTCCTTCTAAGTTGTACCGACAAAGTATTACAAAAAGTTCCTGTTCTTTTTTTTTGGTTTGGTTATTGAAAGAAAATAGGAGATATGGTTATGTGGTAATCAAATAAATGAGAGGGAGTACGTGTATATATATATATACTTATTCACGAAGAAGCGGTCATGATTCGAGAGTTCGTCACTTAGGTCGGATTCCCCCGGCGTTAGCTCAAGAGTATCGCGTGTTGACCAAGTATTATGACTTGAACGGGTCGCTCTTATGACACTTAGTGCGAAATTTACATATATACCCATTTTGGTGTCACTCTTGGCGTTTTTGTGTGTTGTTATAGTCAATGCCAATTTTTGTAAAATTAAAATAAAGTATTACCCAAAATTTGACTTTTGAGTCAAAACAACGGATTTTTTTTTTGTTTACGCGGTTATTATTATTTTTCAAAAATACTATATTATTAAGTACTAATTATCAAAGCTAACAACAACAAGCAGTTTTTATCATTATACTACTAGTTAGATATGCTAAGAATATTTTTTGTTTACTTTATGATCCATTCATTAAATGACACTGCAGTATATTTAAATTCCAAGAAGTTTACACATTTATATCAGGAAAACAAACATACATAAACTTAAATTTTAATTTCGAAAAGTCCTGGATGAGTTTTGATTTTGAAAACTTAACGCGTAAATCAAGATTGACTAATTAAAGTACCGCATGCATTTAGGACCAATTCACAGTTTCACTTTCACTTAAACAGTTCTCTTATCAGTTTAGGTTGGGCCATTGAAAAATAACACATGAATGTATTCTAAAAGTACGGATAAGTTGTGCTAGTAGGTACTAGTTTTGACTTTTGATTAGATGAGATTGTAATATAAATACAAATGAATTAAATAACCAACTACAGTACATGTGCTTGGTAGGTGGATTATTCAGTTTAAGAATACTTGGGACATATCATGTGGTTTATTTTGTTACATAGAAAATGCTAACTAGCTTTTGTAGTCTAGTCAATACAAGCATATCTATTTTAAAACTGTTATTTCAGCTCACCTATATTTTTTAATGTGTTTATCTAAGACTGTTTAATTTTAAGAAACAGAAACATTGAAATTCAAAACATGCGAATATTGACTTGTCCAAATTCAAGGGATAGTCTTTGTGCTAATGCTAGTCTGCTACCAAACTAGTAAAAAAGTCCGATGGTTAATGATATATTCAAAGCTCATGCATTTTGTGGGTAAGCAGAAAATTCTTCTTAGTTCTGTTTACAATGTCTTCGGATCGGGTCAAAATAGTTTAAATTCAACAGCTTTGTAAAAGATTTTGGGCCATCGTAATAAATTAGAAACGGCCCATTAATACATAAATAATTGTTTAATTAAGCCCATCACAGAACCAGCTGTGTTGTCGTCTTCTTCAACTCCTCCCTCCCAAAACCCTTCCTCTAGGGTTTCTCTGTCTTGGAACCATATCTCTCAGTCTCGATAGTATCCGCCGTGATCTTTTTGCGTAGTCGTAAGCAATGAAGATTAAGACGTTATCGAGATCGGTTGATGAATACACTCGAGAAAGAAGTCAGGATCTTCAGGTAATTTTTGCATCTCATAGAAAAATCAGGATTCAATTTTTTTTTTTTTTTTTTGTCTTGTAGATTCTTATCAAATTCTGTGATTTCCAGAGGGTCTTTCACAACTTTGACCCAAGTCTTCGACCTATGGAGAAGGCTGTGGAATACAAGAGAGCTCTTACTGCTGCCAAATTAGAAAAGGTCTTTGCAATTGCTTATCTCCCTTGAAGTTTCAATGATTTGTTTTGGGAAAATTTCTCAAATTTGTGGATGTTTTTGTTTTGTCCTGTAGATATTTGCAAGGCCTTTTGTAGGAGCAATGGATGGTCATCGTGATGGAGTCTCGTGTATGGCTAAGAACCCAAATTACCTCAAGGGAATCTTCTCAGCTTCTATGGATGGAGGTAAAGTATATTTTTACCCTCTTGTTTTCTCCAAGTTTTTAACTTTTTATGGAATCTTTGATGATGATGATTTGATCTATATTGGTGATTAGTTGGTAGCATTATAGCATAGGGATTTTGCTCAAAGTTTGGTGATTTTAAGATTGCTATCACTTGCCAAAGCAATTTGTGTACGCTGTCCTGTTTATGTCCTTTAATGTTACTGAAATTGATACTATATTTGTTTTTCTTCTCTGCAGATATTCGTCTTTGGGATATCTCTTCAAGGTTAAAATTCTTGAAAACTAAATCTCTTCTGAACTAATTTGATCTTCGTTTAGTTTTTTCTTGTTCTGTATTAAGTTATATGTTTTGTGCTTTGGTGAATGAATTCTTGAATTTGGAACATTGCAGGCGTACAGTTTGCCAATTCCCTGGTCATCAAGGTGCTGTGCGTGGCCTTACAGTGTCAACTGATGGCAATGTATTGGTTTCATGCGGAACTGATTGCACGTAATATATGATAATCATTTATTGTTTTAAAGGTTCCAGTTCTTTGTTAAGATTCTATGCCGTCAAACTAAGATGAATGGATTTTTGCAGCGTTCGTCTGTGGAAAGTTCCTCGTCCTACACTTGAAGATTCTAGCGTTTCATCTGAAAATTTCATTGAGGTGCTTCTTATAAAATCCTTTTTTTTTTTGTAATAATGTATTATTATGTGCTTGCTCTTACTGGTCTATAACTACAAGCTTATTACACTTGTTTTCAGCCAGCTGCGGAATATGTCTGGAAGAATGCTTTCTGGTAGACTTTTTAAACCTCATTCAGTTTCTCATGATTCTATCGCTCGAAAAAACTTGAGCTAATTTTAATTTATTTATAGGGCTGTTGATCATCAGTTTGAAGGTGAGCTTTTTGCTACGGCAGGAGCTCAACTGGAAATATGGAATCACAATAGGTACTCAGGTTCCTGCTAAAAGAAATCTTTGGTGCATGTTATAATTTAATTTAAACAGTACTTATGGTTTTACTTTTTTGTAATTAGAGCTTCGCCAGTTCAGAGTTTCCAGTGGGGAACAGACTCTGTAATATCTGTTCGCTTTAATCCGGGAGAGCCTGATATATTGGCTACATCTGCTAGGTAATATACTTTCTACTTTATACGTTTATCTGTTATGTGATTGTCTGTGCTAGACCTTCCAGAGCTTTCTCTAACACTGTTAGAGGATTTCTCATCTTCCAGCGACCGTAGCATAACCATATATGATCTCCGCATGTCTTCTGCAGCAAGGAGAATCATTATGATGGTATAGTTTAAACTTGTTCAGCCATTCTTGTCATATGAAACCATTTTTACTCTTTAAACTTAAAAATCGCAACTGTGGTCTGCGAATTGCTTTTCTTTTGGCAGACAAAAACAAATTCAATTGCATGGAACCCCATGGAGCCTATGAACCTGACAGCTGTAAGTGATAATCATAAAGTGAAATTTTCCTCCGATGGGTTATGCTAAACCAGCCTTTGTCTTTTGCTTACGTGCTAATTGCATCTCATGTTGAAACTGAATAGGCTAATGAAGATGGAAGTTGCTATAGCTTTGATGGTAGAAAGATGGACGAAGCCAAGTGCGTGCATAAAGATCATGTTTCTGCAGTGTAAGAATGAAGAATGATAAATCCCAAGAATCAGCTATAATATTTAACAAGATATGATCCTAATGCATTGTGATTTATCTAATTTCATCATTTCTACAGGATGGATATTGACTTTTCACCAACTGGTCGTGAATTTGTTACTGGTTCATATGATCGATCCGTGAGAATCTTCCCATACAATGGAGGTCACAGCAGGGAAATCTACCATACGAAGAGGATGCAGAGGTACAATCTAGTGAACAAATCTGTATATACTTGAAATTCAGATGTTCTGGTTTACCAGCCTTGTTAATTTGTTTTAGGCTAAGCTTTTTCGATACTTAATTGCTTTTTTCTTGTAGAGTATTCTGTGTCAAGTATAGCTGTGATGCTACATATGTATTATCGGGCAGTGACGACACCAATCTCAGGCTATGGAAGGCAAAAGCATCGGAACAATTGGGAGTTGTAAGATTCTGTGAATTTTCTTGTTACACTAGCATTAGATTGATTTATACAAAATAAAAACCGAAAAAAAGTTACCGCAGACTAAGCCATGATAGTGCATCACTGCATATTCTCAATGTTGGTTGGTGTTTTGTGTTGCAGATTCTTCCAAGGGAACAAAAGAAGCATGAGTACAATGAGGCTGTCAAGAACCGGTACAAGCATCTTCCTGAGGTCAAGCGCATTGTGAGGTACATGACAAAAAAAACTGTGGTTTTATCTCATTATTCTAACTTTGGAGATTGTCAAATGATAACAGTATTAACATGGTAACGTTTTGGATTTTGTGAAATACAGACACAGGCACTTGCCAAAACCAATATACAAAGCATTGGGGATCATCCGAACTGTGAACGATTCAAAGAGAAGAAAAGAAGACCGAAGGAGAGCTCACAGTGCTCCAGGAACAATTGTCACAAAACCTCTGCGCCAAAGAAGAATTATCAAAGAAGTGGAGTGAGTTTAATTTTCTTTTTTGTTGTTCCTATCAAGGATGATGATGATACGTTAGGTGATTATTGTATTGGTATAGTGAGCGTAAGATTATGCCCATGTCGGGTTTTTTTTTTTCTCTTAACTAATCATTGTGTTCATGAATTATTCCTTTTTGGGTGTTATAAAGCTCATCTTCAAAGTAATATTTTGATTTCAAAGATTTAAAGGGTACTTAACAGGATAATGGGTACTTAGAATTATGAACCGTAAGTAGATGTCATTAATCAAAGATAAGATATACAATAGGGACATAACTGGCTCTCGAAAGAGTTTAGAGAGTGTACACCCCAGGGTCGACGTTCATGAAAGGGAATGTCAAACTTATTATGAGATGCCAAAAGACTAAGAGCAAGTTTATTGGGGGTTCATATAAGGGGAGTTCTTAAATTTTTTATGAATTAATTGTGTACTGTTTGGAATATAAGAACCCATGATCTCTTAGATAAAATTTTTTCTTTTATTGGTAGGTTCTTATTTTGGGTCTCTTATTTTTGAAAATATTGTTTTTTAAACTTTTAAAATTTTAAATAGAATAGAAGTGGTATAAATGTGTAAACATTTAAGATTTTATAAAATTAGAAAATATTCCATTTTTATTAATTTTCAAACATACAAAACATAATAATTTTTGAAAAACCTGAAGCTTAACTTTTACTCTATTTTCATCCGGCAAACCAAATTATCTGCTCTCGTTTTTTTCTTTCTCTCTGTTTTTGTGTTCTGGTTTATGTATACTTTGTATTTGAGCTATTTGAATTGGGTGTTCGTTGTTATGCCATGGGTTGCAGTAAGTTTCGTATATTGATTATACATAGTTCATATGAGTTATCTTGTGATTGTAATCCTTTATCTAAGAAAAGTTAATATGAACTAAGTTTCCTCTGATGTGAGTCATCAACTAACTAAATTATGTTCATATGTTCATATAGTTACCTTTATATTGAACCAACTGCCAAATATAATGCACACAGATGTATAAAAAAGAACACATTCGATAACGATTTAACTTATAGTTTGACTTCAAAGAGTAAGTAATAAAGAACCAATGCGATCAAGTAATCTTTCTATTCACCATATTTTCTTCTTCTTTATAGGCCAAAACAGAGTATCATCATCGTTGTATACATTTTATCCTAGAAATGAAAAAGAAAAACTAATCATTTACATCTCTATACTTTCATCATTTAGTTACCAGGCAAGAGTCATGACGATGTTGTTATCTTTCACAAATAGCTCGCCTTCCATTGATTAAAAAGCTCTGCTTCTTCTTCTTCTTCTTGAAAGGAAAAGTTTTTGACGATTGATGAAGTTGTAATGACTCCAGATTTTGATTGCCGTTCATATGAGTCAAAATCATATTAACTCCAGATTTTGATTACCGCAGGAGTTCAAAATAGAATCTAGGATCACTTGAGAAAAGACTTACGCAAATCCCTAATTTTCTAACTAACATCAAAAAACCCTAAATTGAGATCGAAAAACAAAGAAACCTAATCATAAAACAATCTGAGATTCATGCAATTGTACTAACAAACGTACCTTTTGATTCCAATTGCTTCAATCTCTACCAATTTATTCGACTGAAACTCGATTCATGCAATTGGCGATTAGCTTCCAAATCGCCATCTTCTTCTCTCCAATCCCATCGAATCGTCTTCTCTCCATTCCCAACTGAATCCAAACCATTCTCGGTCCTTCGATTCAAACCCATGAAGCTTCTGATTCCAAATCGTTTTCTTGTTTCGGAGATTCCAATCGTGAGAGAACGAGAGAACGAGAGAGAGAGAAATAATAAAATCAGTCGGAATTTTTTTTTTCCGTTTTATATTTTCTGTTCGCCCAACAGAGAGCTGACACGTATCAGTCTCTTAACCCATGAGACAGTATATTATATAAGGGGAGTTCTTACGTTTATTCTCTACTTTTGATTTATTTTTTTTCAAAAAAAGACTCTGAACCCCTGCCTAAACCCTCCGATAATCATGCTCTAAGGAAAGTTTAGGAATGAAAAACTTATTTTACTGTATTAGATAGTGAACAAAGCTCCCAATGGTCTTTTAACTTACGTCAACACAAATTAAAAGGAACAATTGCAATAACGCAGACTCGATAGTTTTTTCAGAGCAAGATCCTGACCGCATATTTTAAGGGTAAAAAAAGGAAAGCATTCCTACAAGCATCTCTGGACCAGTCATACAAACTTCATAATCTAAATCAAAGACCTTCACGGTAGAAAAATCAGAACCCAACACTCTCTCAGGGGTTAACACTTCCGTAAACAGACTAAAAAGAGATCACTGATCACCAACATTGATCAGTTCATATTCAACAAGAGACAGATTGTTATCCTCCTTGACTGTGAAAGACGCGGGTTCAGTGACTTCAATGCGCCCCCATTTATCAACTCCTAGCCTCATTGTACCCTTGAACATATCAATCCTTGAATTGCGCAGAATCACAGTTGCTCCTGGCTTCATGAGATCAACTATACACAAAAGATAAGACTCAGTACCATCATCAATATAATCAGTAGATCAAAGTGACAGCACAATAACTTGTACAACACTAACTATTCTACAGGAAAAGCTACTAAAAAGTTTTGGGAAATGTAAAACATTCAATTGAACATAACTCAAACATCTCTGACTAAGCAAGTTTCACCTTCACTAATGACAAGACGGATATACATTATACGAATGACTATACAGACCTCAAGGCCAATCGACTTTTCAATTGCACAAAGACATCACTAAATGATACTAGGCTCAATACTTCCATTTCCATTTTCAAACACAATGATAGCTTTCTATATTCTATCCAGAAATTGACAAAGACAAACTCCCAATTTCAGATACAACAATACCTACTGCACCATCCGTCATAAAGACTTAGCAGAACACATTTTACCATTTCCTCAATAAAATCAAAAAAAAAAAAAAAAAAAATTGACGAAGAAGATGAACGAGAGTAAACAACAAAGGATCAGACTTTATCACTACAATAAACTACGATATGCCATTTCTATAACCTAAGAGCAAATAGGAAAGAGTGAGTAACCTTGTTCGTTACGAGCAGTGAAGAGGATACATCCAGTTTCGTCACCGATGAGACACTCAACGATTCGACTGGGCTGAGACGGCCTACTCATAGAACTCGAAGGACGAGCCTTCCTTGCAACAGGAACAACAATATTAGCATCAATGACCTTCACAGTCAACGTGTGACCAGTCGTTCCAGGCTTTAGCTGTTCCACCTTCACGAACACTGGTTTCCTCTTCACCGTCGTAGTCCCCGTCGCCGCTACCGCCGCATTCCCAGTACTCGCCATCTCTCAAACTACAAAACCCAGATTTCGCGTTCGCCCTAATCGCTGGAATCGAAGAGACGGAAAAAAAAAAACTTTTGGGGGAGATGAAATGGGAATTTAGGGTTTATAAAGAACGACGACGATGTGCTCTCTCTCTCTCTCTCTCTCTCGCTCACTCCCGAGACTGACTTAGAGTTTTAATCACCTACTTTTCGGTACCATGAACATGCCACGTGTCATTTTATCATTTATGAATCTTTATGCTATTTAATTTTATTCATTAATGTAACATTACAACATTACAAAAGTCATATTCGCTGAAATTGAAAAAATGAAAACTGAAGAGACACTCACTAGTTTAGTCACTACTCACTACTAATCTAAAGCTTTCTTTGGTGCTTCAGTTTCTTCTGCAACTACCACCAACGCTTGCTCTTCTTCCTCTTCTGTTGGCCGAGGTGGTGACGGTGACGTTGACTTTTCCTTCGGTAGTTTTTGTTGCTTCGGTTGAGTTTGTTCTTGATGCTTCTCCTCCACTTCCTCGGAATCTAACTGGAGATGATTCTGCCGTCTATATCTGATTACTACCACTATGATAAACACTGCTATAAAACGGGTCTTGAGACTGGTTAGGTTCCAGAATGCAGTAACCGCAGAGCCTGTCAAGAACTTCTTGTGTGTGCAAATCCCCCAAGCTTCAACTATTCTCTTTTGTGCACTTTCAACTACACAACATAGCAAAGATCCGTTTATGTCACGCTGGATTTGGATACATCAAAGAGCAATCAATATACAGTCTGTTAATTAGAGTTTACCTTGTCGACTAATCTGACTCGCATAACATGAGTATAGCTTTGGAACTGTGAAGCTGAGGAAGAAACCTGTATCACCAACAATGCATACTCTTGAGTCAATTCTACTAGATACAACTACAAGAACACAATCAGATTTGATTTAATGGTCCAATAGTCATACCAAAAGCACATAACCTCCACAATGTTATGAGGTAACCGTACTCAGCTCCCATTAGAACAAAAGGTGCCACCTGAAATCATAGTTAAAACCGCATTAAGAATCACATTCATTAGGGAAAAGTTTTATGAGTATGTTGAAGTTTTTGTAAAATACTACTTTGAGTGTCATTGCAGGTTCGCCAGAGAAAAGCTCGCTTGTCTTTGAAATAGCTAAGTTGGTGATGGGAAGCATTCGTCTTGCTATTCGTAAGACATCCTCTTCACTCAATTTAACCTCTCTCCGCGCTTCTTCAGTTACCCTTCAAGGTAAACAAATGGATCAAAAAAAACTTCAGTACAAGCTGATTTTTATATATGTACTGTGACCTGTAAAAGTATGTACCTTTGGCGAAGAGTGTTTGACAGGAACGATACCCCAAGAAACAAAAGTCCAAGATAGGAGATCGCTGAAAAAACACTTCAAACCAACAAAAGTTTTATGATTACTTCATCAGTGGGACAAATGATTGAAGCTAGAAACACAAATCTTGATAGTGTATATAAATCAATGTACCTAAAGTTAAATCCTTTAGCAGCAAAGCAAGAAGATAGGAAATATATACATCCAAAACCGAACCAGAGTGTTGATTTAGCAACATCTCTCCACATGATCAAATCGCTTATTTTCTCTCTAATCCGCTCCAAATCACCTTGGCTAACATCTTTACCTGATTAAGCAGCCACAACACACAATTTGTTAAGCAAAGTATTCATAGTAGAACAAGAAACTGAGCTCACTATAGGAAAGGACCTACTCAGATTTGAAGATGGAGCAGGAGAAGGTAACACAGGAACAGAATCTTTCTTCTCCTTCTTAGATCGACTCGTCTTCTTATGTCTTCTCGGTGTCTGGCTTTTCTCATCAACCAAACCAATAATAGTTTCCTTACTATCTTCCTTCGTTTCAACCAAAACCCCAGACCTCCGTCTCGATCTCCGGCAATTCCTCGGCGATGCACAGCTCAAATTACCATTTTGCCCTCCCTTAGTCCTACACCGCCGTGCAGCCACAGCCGCATCCGCAGCTTCCATATCGAACCGATTGCTCAAACGGGTTCTCGATTTACGGAGAGGAGAAGGAGACAAGAGTAGGATTTCGCGAAGAGTAACAGGAGAAGATGGCGAGTTGAGAGAAACAGGTGATGGGTAAGGAGTACCGTTGCTCTTCGGAGACGATAGAACCAAATCGAGAGATGGAATATGCGATTTGACGAGTGTGTTGTTGTTGTTTCGAGCGAGACGTGACGCGGATCTAGGGTTTGAACGGAGTGAAGGAGGTGTAGTGTCCATCTTTGTGAAGAAAAAGGATTGATTTTTCGAATCTGAGGTGAGTAAATGAGAGGGAATCTCTGGGAATTTATTAGGGTTCTTGAAGATCTTCGACAAGCTTGAGCTTTTTTTTTTGTTTTGGTTTTGTTGAAAGGTCTCTGCTTTTTTCAATTCAAAGAAAGAAACAAAAAGAAAGATCTCTGCTTTTGTTTTCCGGCCACTGTGGATCAGAGAGCCGTTGATGAAGAAAGCAACAAAAAAAGACAGTCTTTGAAAATTAACGGCGGTAAAGTGGGTCCGTCTTTTAACGGCAAATATATAACTTTAAAACATTGCGATATTTTCTCTACTTGAAACCAAAACAAAACTATTTGAAATGCTTATTGATTAAAGCAAAAACTCTCTTTGTTGTCTCTTATTAGTATTACACTAAAAAAAAGTTTACAGCTTTTATTTTGGTTGTTGAGTATATAGTCTCTGTAGATTGAGTTGTTTTAGATTTTGCCATTCTGGCTTAGCTTCAAAGCTTCAAAAGAAGACTTTGTTTTCTTGAGGTGGCGTTTGCAGAAGCTATTGAGCCTCTCAAGTGCATCTTCCAGCATTTGAGGTTCTACTCCGATTGTTATCCTTATCCAGTTCTTCAATCCCAAAGCCACTCCTGCAAAAACCCAATATAAGTTTCAATCTTCAAACTTTGAAACAAATCATTTTCAAGATTCAATTTGTTTTATGTACTCATTTGATTGTGTTTTACCTGGTAGTAAAACGAGGTTTTCTTCTTTGGCTAGCTTCATACAGAAATCCATGTCGTCTTCGATGTCCTCCAACAATGGGAGCTGTAGCTTCGTCTGTAGTTTAATCATGGCATTTGTTAAGAATCATACAAATTGATCAAGAATCAAGAAAGAGTATAAGAGAAGTTGGTGGTGGTGGTGGTGGTGGTGGTACCAATAAGTAAGTGCATGACTCAGGTTTCTTGTTGCAGACCAAGCAAGGAATGTCTTTGAGCCTATCGCAGACCAATTCCAGGTTCTGTTTCAACATCGAATTCTTCTTCGCAAACGTCTCTTTGTTGGATTTCCCTAGAATCTCGGGAAGTGCAGCCTGAACAATGGTTGTAACATCTGGAGTTATGTCAAGATTCTGTTGGATGGACTGTACCATCTGTTACAAGAAGAAAAAAAGCAGAGTGATTACTTGTGACACAAGCTACAAAAAAAACTCTAGTTAGAATGATAAATTGGTTAGAAAAACAGACCCCTGTGGACTTGAAAATGCCTTTGGGATCATTCATAACGGTCCAGCCAATTCTCCAACCAGGAACAACAAATCCTTTCGATATACCGCCTAAAGTGATAACAGGAACTATCGATGAGAACGTTCCCATTGGAAGAAATTGATTGTCTCCGAAGATTGTTTCGCAATACACTTCGTCTGTGATCACCATTATTCCCAGCTTCTGAGCAGTCTCCGCCACCTATAAAGGTTTCATTCATCATCAGCACCATATTTTCAAGTCTCACGCTAGTCAAAACTATAATTATAATTATTAATCAGGACCTTCTTGAGATGATCGTAAGAGTAAACATTTCCACAGGGGTTGTTAGGGTTTATGATAACCATTGCGACAGTGTTCTCGTCTGCCATGGCTTCGATGCCTGGAAGATCAATCTCCCATTCTTTCTCCGGAAGGAGATCGAACTTGCGGACCTCGAGTCCACTGTAAACGGCACGAGCCTCGTAGTGAGGGTAACTAGGCCGTGGGAGAAGGATGTTAGCATTTGGTCGAGCCAGCGATTGAAGCACTACTTCTATCCCTTGGTTGCATCCGACAGTTATGAATACATCATTAGGCTTTACCTTGTTCTTCAAGTCTCGGTTCACGTAATCGGCAACAGCCCTGTTTAACAAAACATTCGATGAAAGTATATACTTAGGTTTTGAATAGTTTGCTCGTGGGTGAAACAGAGTAGTTCTATACTAAGAGTAAAAGAAGCTGAGAGAGTATTATTACTGTCTAGCGGGGAGAATTCCCGCGGCCGGGCCGTAAGAGTTACCCTTGCCGGAGCGGAGGACGTCAACAACGGCGTTCTCGACGTGGATGAAGGTGCGGTAGCAAGGGTACACAGAAGGGTCACCGTGTGCAAGGGGTAAAAGAACCTTTCCCACTTCAGGGCTGCATTCAGCGAAGAGCTTGTAGACTATGACTCTCATCGTGACGCTGGAGGCTTTAGCTGCAGTGTCGCTTCCCCTGAAACGCCAAACGCTGATATCGTTCTCATCTTGCGTCTGTGTTTCGGTTTGAAAGGTCGGAAGTACGAGGTTGCTGTTGCGGTCCATTGTTTTAATAAATTTAGCTCGGAGTAGTGTGAATGTAGATATTTAAATCTGATGATGTTAATATGATGAAGAGGCCAAGAAAAGTATTTATAGTAAGAAGAAGAACTATCGGAAACTATCTTTAGTTAAAAATACTAATTATACAGTAGGCAGGAGTAGACGTTGTCTAAGTCAGAGATTTACGAAAGCAAGTAAATTGAAGTAGCAGACTTTATGTACCTTTGAATTGGAATGCTAACTTTGAATGAAGATTTAATAATATAAGTAGAAACGGTACATCACTAACGTTAGTGCGTAACGACAACAAATGCTATTAACGTGAAACTACCGTCGTTAGTGTTTCCATGAAACAGAATATTAGAAGAAAATTACTTAGAATATTGGTATTTTATCTATGACCGGTTCTACGTATTTAAATGTCCTACGTATAAGACTATTCTTTTTATTTTATTTTTCGTATAGAATAAAATAAAATTTTATATAAAAAATTCACAAAACATTTACCAAATACATATATCGTTTGTAACAAAAAAGTAACATTAGAATTATATTTTTAATTTTTTTTTGTAGTTGTTTAACTTTTTCTTCCAAAACCAACATTTACTTTTTTTCTTCCAAACCCAAAATGTTAATAATAAATTTATTAACAACACACAATCTGTATATATTTTCAGCCTTATAAATATTTGGTAACTTAAAGCCACAAATATGGGTAATAATTTCAATAAAAATTAATTATAATCAAAGTATTATAATACTTTTAACGTAAGAAAAAACAAAAAAAAATATGCCCTAAAAATAAATACCCTATGATATTGCTCGGGTAACTTGTGCAGTCCACCCCACAAAATCACTACAGTTTTTTTTTTTTTTTTAATTAGCCGTCATTCATCTGTATGTAACTATCAAACTTGTCTTTTCCATTTCTCAGTATGTAATTATCACACTTATCTTTTCCATTCCTGTATATCATGCATTATATTAGACAAGAACTTTACTTTGTTAAAGACATAAAAGGAGATCTCATTATGACTATTAGCGGTTCCTAGCAGATTCACTATACATATATATATATTGATATATATTTATTTAATATTTATGAAGTTTTAGTCCTACTTATTATTTTTTTATTTTAAGATAATATTTATTTCTATTATTTAGCATATTTTTTAAATGATTTTAAATTATATAAAATATTTGGAAGGGTACCATATAAAATGTTTTGGTCTCTGGTCTGAAGAGATGTACGGATCTAGATCTGGAACCTCTTAGTCATTCAAAAAAAAATTATAATATATAATTGTAAATTTGAAATTTAATTTAACTTTTATTGAAATACTTTGCAGAAATCTGAGTCCTAGTAATTATAAATTCCATTCTAATAGACATTAAACAATCAAAACTGCAACATCATATAATAAATTATTAATATAGTGTTCATCAAAAGATCAGCCAGTATTGTGTAAGTTGTCAGCAAAAAGCTTTACAAAGTAGAAGAATAGTTTGATAGTTTAAGACCTAAATAAATTTGAAAACTATGTATCATTTTTTAAACATTAACTACAAATGGCATTTTAAATATAACTTATTTTAATATATTCTTTATTAATTCTCAACTAAATATTTCATATTTTTATATATATATTAGGATTATATTCGATAATATGCACCAGTAAAATGGACCTAAAACCAAAATTTATCATTATATTATTGCAGTCTTTGTCAAACTGCCCAACTGGACTTTGAAAATATTTAGTTTTGAAAAGAAGAAACCCTAATAGAGGGTTAGAGAAAAAAGCCAAATTAAAATGACTAAAACCTAGAGATGAAAAATATAAAAATTGATAACAACTATTATGAAAAATAATATCAACTATGAAGTAAATAAAAAATACTTATCCTAACGCGAATTTCAGAAAGTTTTGGTCAAAGAAACTTCTTTAAACCAATATCATGATAGAGTGGATGTTGTTGGAGGCATGGAACCGTTTCCTTATATGGTGATAGAGAAAACGTTGATGGAGACATTGAGTATAACCGTATTCTTTACTCTAGATGTGATTCATATGATATGTTGACGAAGATGAAAGTGATCACCTGTCATATATTGCAACAAGTCATAAACATAATTCATATGAAGATATACTGACATGTGACTTGACTCGTTGCAAAGATAACTTTGACACATAAACACGATCTAAATTAAATTAAATTTTATATTATGAAAGATGAAAGGTGGTAAATAAAAAAATAAAAATTATACGTGAAATTATGAATTTATAATACGTTCAATTTTGTTATTTTTAATTTATTTATTTTAATAAATTATCACATGTCAAAGATTTATTGGTTATGTGACTTGTACTTTTTTTTTTCCCTCAAATGTAACTTGTACTTTAAAAGATAATGATATAATTATACATCATGGTTTTTTTTATAATTGAAAACGAATACAATCGGAAAAGGAAACAAACAGAGACATAGTACAAAAATACAAAAAGATAGGATGTCAGGTTCCGAGAATGATGCTGAGTTTTTCAAGTGAGTTGTGTTTTAATATGGCGAGCGTAGAAGCCTTTGAGCCTCACGAAAGCATCTTCTAGCATCGACCTCTCCACTGCGATCGAGAGTCTCACCCAATCCTTTAGTCCTAGTACCTCCCCTGCATTATATTCCAATATATATATCCCTTACATTTTATACGTACAAAATTTTAAAAATACCTGAAAATATTGTATAATGTAAATAATATTGATTATTATTACCAGGTAGAAGGACGAGATTCTCCTCTCGGGCCAGCTGTATGCAGAAATCAAAATCATTCGTGATGTCCTCCAAGAGGGATAGATCCAATTTTGTCTGCAATATATATATATATATATATATATATATAATCTACGTTGGGATCTTATTATATGATTTTTTTTGTTGTGTGATGTGTACGTAACATTCATTACTAGTAATGTTTACATAACAAAACAATGGTGTTAAAATACTTAAGAAAATTAATACTTTAGAAAAGTTGTATTTGATAAAGAGAAATTGGTACCACTAAGTAAGTATACGACTCGGGTTTCTTGGGGCAGGTGAGGCAAGGAATGTCTTTGAGAGCATCAAATGCGAAATCTACGTTTTGACGTAGGATCGAATTATTCTTTTCGAAGAAAGATTTCTTCGTCTTCTCCAAGATGTTTGGAAGTGCAAACTTCCAATTAAATAAGTCAACACATTAGCTATTGCATATATACACAACTCAACTCATTGCATTTGTGCACGTGTCATGGATCATTAAGACAGACCTGTAGAGTTGTTGATGGATCTGGACTTATGTTGAGATGTTCCTTGATGGATTCAACGACCTATTTGAGAGCAAAGTATTGTTAGATGTTTACTTCTGAGTTCTAATAACTTGTGACGATTGAGAAATTGAAAACCGACCCTGGTGGTTTTAAAAACGTTGTCGTGATCATTAATTGCGATCCAACCAATCCGCCACCCCGGGACGAGCCATCCCTTGGATATGGACCCCAATGTAATCACAGGAGCAATAGATGAAAATATCCCCATTGGGACAAATTTATTCTCTCCATAAATAGTTCTATTATAAACTTCATCAGAAATCACCATTATTCCTAGCTTTCTAGCCACCTCAGCTACCTATATGTCATAAGAAAATGAGAACATAACCAAAATTTTGTTCAAAGAAAGATAATCCTAATTAAGTTAGATAGTTTTCACGTACCTTCTTTAGATGTTCATATGTATAGACATTTCCACATGGGTTGTGAGGATTAATTATCACCATAGCAATGGTGTTTTCGTCTGCTAAGGCTTCGACGCCTTGAAGATCTATCTCCCAGTCTAGATCGGGAAGGAGATCGTACTTGCGAATCTCCACTAGGCTATGAATTGCGTAACTGTTGTAGAGGGGATATATTAGAGTCGGGATCAAGATATTGGCCTTTGGTCCAGCGAGGGCATGAAACAATGTCTCTATCCCTTGGCAACACCCCACCGTCATAAATATGTCATCTGATTTCATCTTACGTGGAAGGTCCCACTCCCGGTTCAGATAATTTGCAACCGCCCTAAATTAGTATTAGCATAGTTACACATGTTACAGTGAACATAACAGAATTATTGTAATAAACTCTGGGAAAATTAAACTAAAACTTGTTTCAAATATATATATTAATCTCTCCAAGCCCCTAAATATATCAAAACTTTATGCGCTACATGAGCGGAAGCGGATGTTTCCCTCTAACCATTTTTTAAAAAACTGGTTATAACTGTATATAAGCACACGCAAACGCGATGCATGTTTAAGTTGCTTATAAGTACATAACAATCACCTATTATAAAGAACTTTGATAAACTTTGTCATATAGTTTAGTATATGTATGACTTTAAATGAAACTAATTACCTCCTGGCCGGTAAAATACCGACCCCCGGGGCATAAGAGTTGGCGGAGCCAGACCGTAAGGATTCAACCACCGCCTCCTCGGCATCAACTGAAGTGTCGAAGCAAGGGTACACGGAAGGGTCGCCGTGACCCAGGGGCAAAATACTCTTTTCAACGTCTTTGCTGCAGCAGTCGAATAACCTAGAAAGAGTACCTTTCATCGAGACACTAGCTGCTTCCTTGGCCGCTTTGTTGCCTTTGAACCTCCAGACACCACCACCGATGCCTCCATTCTCCGTCGTCTTGCGTGCAACGTCTTCCTCTTGATCCATTTCAAATGAAGGAACGAACAGGTTCACGTGTTGAGTACTCATCGCTCCGATTGATCTTCTTTCTCTTGGGGTGTTCTTTTTCTTTTGTGAAAGTGGAGTCATATGATATACCTATATATATGCATGAAGCATAGACTATATTATCATTTTGATTATATCTATATAAAGAATAGATTAATTCGTCATGTGCTAGTATTATTGGTACGTCTTTAGATCTCTTCATGATATTCAATATACGAAATGGGTCGTTCACGTGGTGTTAAAATGTTAATTCCCATTATATATATATATATAAGAGTGTTATAAATAATAACGTAAAATATATATATATATATATATATATGTATGTGTATAAGGAACTATATAATTGTACAAAGAAAAATGGAGGAGGAACCTGAGAGAAGAGAGAGTGAGGAAAAGCAACATTAACACATTTCTTATTCTTCTTCTTATTATCTCTATATCTCTCTTCATTCTTCTCACATACATAACCTCTATATATACTAGTGATAAGACTATGATGACTCATGGTGTACAAATGTGAAGGACAAGTGGTGAAGTGGTGAACAAGTGTTACACCATAAAAACAAAGAAATATGTGTCATTAAGATGGAAGATATGTGGTGATGGATAATCACACTTATTTCATAACAAAAAGGAAATTTTCATTGCCGATATAGGTCCTTTGATAGTCACACTTATTAAACCACTTCTGATCTTGGGATTAGCTTAAGTAGTATTTGGAACCATTTGAGGTTGTATGATCTCTCTCACCTCTTTTCTTTTCTGGAAAGCTGGCACTGCGCAAAGAATCAATCTTATAAATCCAATTTGTATCAGACAAAATTTAAAACGTTAAATCCAAACCAATACTTCATACCTACTATTACTTGCCCCTGGAAGCTCATCTTGCACTCACCGAAGCAAATGTGCAGCAGATTGTCACAATCAACTCTTGAAAGACTGTTTCTTAACCTTCTTACCACCATCTTTGACTTTTTTAGTTTCTTGCTTACTGTGTAGCTACCCTTTTTCTGTCATTACCTTTGATAACCTGCAACTTATGATTCATATAGGCACCATTTCAGAGATTCATTGACAACCTGCAACTTATGTGATTCATATAGGCACCATTCACCAAGATCAGTCTTTTGCTACACCGCTTATTTCTAGCATAGCAAGTCTAATAGTTTACTTCGCCCTGTTTCAGCCTACAAAATCTCTGCAATATCACAAGAGAAACAAACAAACAAGAAGAATTAGCAATTGAATAATCTCTCGTATTGAAACATCTCAATACCAATTCGGGAAACTTTAGGTTGAGAAATTGAAAACATGTTGATGTATATACAGATTCCATCTTATAACAAATGATAACGCTTTGCAAGAAACACACACAAGACAACAATCATACAAGCAAGTAAACTATGATTCAAGAAAGAAGGATCTGGAATTCGCAAGATTACTACCATACCACCGCAAAAAAAAAACACACCAGATTTGGAAAACGTTTGTCTTCTATTCAGAGTTTCATCTACAAAAAAAGATCTTCCAAACCAGATCGAAGAAAAGATAAAAAAAACGAACGGTACGTAACACACTTTAAAATGAATCTAGTCATTGGAAGCCGATCCGAATCGAGAGAGAAAAGAGAGAGGATCGGGAAAGAAGAAACAACAAAATGCCATTTTTTTTTTTTAACCCGACAATCAAAGATTAATTCTGAATATTATAATTACTAGGTTACGCCGGCAGAATACTTTTTATAACTATTTTTAGATTTTTTAAATATGTTGAATTATTGAAAATATATTTTTTTTAAAAATTGATTAACTGTAAAAACTATAGTTTATGCAATAGTAAGATAGAAAAATGCATTAATAAGATAAATATAGAAAAATCTCAAATTTAGGATTATTTATAAATATATACATTTAAATCAGATAGACTTAAATACTTAATTGTATAAATAGCCTAACTAACCCTAATCAATACTTCTCAACTCATTTAGCTTACTCATCAAAAGACTTTAATTTTATCTTAAACACAATCTTCTCCACAACTGATTTACTTGATATCACCACTCTATCCCTAATTCGAACCCACCACGATCCCACCAACGCTATGTTTCATAACAACAACGGTTAGGATATTTCGCCATGGCGAGAAGGATGAGATTTCGTCTAATGAGTCTGATCACACACTTCGTTGGTGGACTATGGTGTAGATCGTCTCATGATTTTTTGGGAGCTTACTTTGATGAAATTCTTCATCTTCTTCCTTTGAGTTTTAGAACTAAGGAAAGACTGGAATTTTCTACACATAGAATATTAAGGTCAAATTTGTAGCCAAATCCAAAACATAGCATTAAGTATGAGAGACTCGTACATAGTCTTCTTCAAGCATGGTGTGAGACTATTGTTCTTCTCTTTGAATGACATATCCGATTAGGGTTTCCATGTCATCTTTTCTCCTCTGGTGTTGAGTGTGCATTGCTCGTCAGTCGTCACCTTCTTCCGTTGCTAATTGCCATACACAGGTTAATTTGGGTTTTTTTACTGTTTTTTTGTGGACACCATTGTAGTTGGGTTGGGCCTAGAAAAAAAATTATGTGGAATGAAGAAAGATTATTATTGGACAAAAATATTGAGCTGTATTAATCCTTATAATTTGATTGGTTAAGTGTTTTAATTGATGTGTCAACTCCTCTTTCAACTAAAAAGTTGAGGTGTCAACACTAGAGTTAAACACATTCAGTTTTTTTTTATTGTATTGATTTGTAATTTTGGACTTTTTATGTTTTTACATACGATTTATACGAATTAAAGTATTTATTACTAATTCAACGGTTCAACCTTAAAAACTTAGTTGAATGATTTGACATAAACTTCGGTTTACAATTTTGGCAACCAATTTTTTATTTTCTCTTGGAAACGGAAGTTTAGATCGACATAATTACAAAATTTGTAAAATGTTTTGTGAAATCTTTGAAATATTTCTACAGGAATATTGGATATATTTTATATTATGAGATAAGTGTTGGTAAATAAAATAAAAGTTACATGTAAATTTTTTGATACGTTTAGTTTTTTTTTTTTTTTTTTTTTTTTTTTTTTTTTGTTTGATAAACTTGCCACATGTCAAACTTGTATTACAATATTGTATATGACTTATCATTTTTTTTAAGGGTCAAGAGAAAGAAGAAAAGAAAACTAATCTGGATATTCCCAAAACGACGTTCCAACGGTCAAGTAAATCACGCACACAGAAAGCCAAAGTTTCGAACACAATCCAAAAAGTAAACAAATAGAGAAATAGTACAAACATACAGAAAGATAGTGTCTCAGGTTTCGAGAATGATGCTGAGTTTTTTAAGTGAGTTGTGTTTTAATATGGCGAGCATAGAAGCCTTTGAGCCTCATGAAAGCATCTTCTAGCATCGACCTCTCCACTCCGATTGAGAGTCTCACCCAATTCTTTAGTCCTAGTACCTCCCCTGCATTATATTCCAAATCAGCCCATATATATCCCTATACATTTTATATGTATAAAAATTAAAATACCTGAAAATATTGTACAATGTAAATAATATTTTGATTATTACCAGGTAGAAGGACGAGATTCTCCTCTCGGGCCAGCTTCATGCAGAAATCAAAATCATTCGTGATGTCCTCCAAGAGGGATATATCCAATTTTGTCTGTAATATATATAATCTACGTTGGGATCTTATATATGATTTTTTGTTGTTGTACTGTGGTGTGTACGTAACATTCATTACTAGTGATGTTTAGGTTACATAACAAAATATTGGTGTTAGATACTTAAGAAAATCTATTGTAATCGTTTTTCTCTTTTTTTATGCCAAGATTACTCTCTTTGTAATAAAATTAATAGTTTAGAAAAGTGGTAGTATTTTGGTAAAGAGAAATTGGTACCACTAAGTAGGTACACGACTCGGGTTTCTTGGGGCAGGTGAGGCAAGGAATGTCCTTGAGAGCATCGAATGCCAAATCTACGTTTTGACGTAGGATCGAGTTATTCTTTTCGAAGAAATCTTTCTTTGTCTTCTCCAAGATGTTTGGAAGTGCAAACTCCAATTAAACAAGGCAACACATTAGCTTTTGCATTTGTGCACGTGTCATTGATCATTAAGTATCATAAGAAAAACCTGTAGAATTGTCGATGGATCAGGACTTATGTCGACATGTTCCTTGATGGATTGAACGACCTATTGACGAGAAAGTATTGTTTGATGTTCAATTAGACTCACGGCCAGGGCCGGTGTAAAAATGGCAAAAATTATTAGAGTTCCTGTTCAATTTTTTAAAAATGTGTCTTAATTACATATAAATTTTTTTTTGAGAATTTTTTTTGAGCCTTATAATACACTACTTTTTATATTAATTTAAAGTGGTTTAAGTGTGCACACCTTGCACCTCCTTATCGCCGGCACTGCTCACGGCTACAAAATCTTTTACCATGTCCAAATAGGACAATGTTTACTTCTAAGTTCTAATAATTTATGATGATTAAGAGATTGAAAAACCCACCCCAGTTGTTTTGAAAACGTTGTAGGGATCATTCACTGCGATCCAGCCTATTCGCCAGCCGGGAACGAACCATCCCTTGGATATGGACCCTAATGTAATCACAGGAGCAATAGATGAAAATATCCCCATTGGGACAAATTTATTCTCTCCATAAATAGTTTGGTTATAAACTTCATCAGAAATTACCATTATTCCTAGCTTTTTAGACACCTCAGCCACCTACATATAGTTCATAATAAAAACATGAACATAACAGAACTTTTGTTCAAAACATTTAAGTTAATCCTAAGATAGCTTCACCTTTCACGTACCTTCTTTAGATGTTCATATGTATAGACATTTCCACATGGGTTGTGAGGATTAATTATCACCATAGCAATGGTGTTTTCGTCTGCTAAGGCTTCGACGCCTTGAAGATCTATCTCCCAGTCTAAATCTGGAAGGAGACCATACTTACGAATCTCGAGTAGGCTATGGACTGCGTGACTGTTGTAGAGGGGATAGATTAGAGTCGGGAGCAAGATATTGGCCTTGGGTCGGGCTAGGGCATTAAACATTGTCTCTATCCCTTGGCAGCACCCCACCGTTATAAATATATCATCTGATTTCATCTTATGTGGAAGGTCCCGGTTCAGATAATTTGCAACCGCCCTAAGTTTATATAAGCATAGTTACACATGTTACAGCAAATATAATACTTTAATTTTTGTGATATACAATTTTGGAAAATGAAACTATAATTGTTATAAAACATCTAGATTTAATATCTCAAAATTGTAGGTGCGTTGCATGAGCGAGTTCCGTCTAACCGCCTTTTTCAAACACTGGCCTATATTGCGTTTTCTTTCTCTTGCAGGTCCAATTCTAAATTTATTTTAATGTGTTTTTCTAGTTAATATTGTGTTTGGTTCAAAACACTTCAACGTAACATCCAACTAACTATAAAACTAATGTACCTTTTTATCGGATTTTTTTTTTGTTTAAAAACTAAGCACAAAACACAAGGCATATTCATAGCATACTAATAATTAAAGAACTTAGATCAACTTTGTCATACATATAATAATGATGACCTTAAAAGAAAACATTAATTAATGGGCTAGCAACTAATAAATTACCTCCTGGCCGGTAAAATACCGACGCCCGGGGCATAAGAGTCGGCGGCGCCAGACAGTAAGGATTCAACCACCGCCTCCTCGGCATCAGCTGAAGTGCGGAAGCAAGGGTAGACGGAAGGATCGCCGTGGCCCAGAGGCAAAATGGTCTTTTGGACGTCTTTGCTGCAGCAGTCGAATAGCCTAGCAAGGGTACCTTTCATTCCAACACTAGCTGCTTCCTTGGCCGCTTTGTTGCCTTTGAACCTCCAGACGTCGTCGCCACCAATGCCTCCGGTTTCTGTCGTCTTGCGTTCATCGTGTTCCTCTTGGTCCGTTTCAAATGAAGGAAGGAGCAGGTTCATGTGTTCACTCTTCATCGCTGCGACTGCGAGTGAACTTCTTCCTCTTGGTTTGTTTTTTCTTCCGTGAAAGTGGACTCATATATATAGATCAAAACAAGCAAAACAAATTAAAAGAATAAAAAGAACAAAGTGGACTCATATATTGTAATTGTATATGCATGAAACATAAATTAGATTATTGTTTAGATGTATATGAGAATAGATTAACCCGTAACATACATTTACATGATTATTAGTACGTCGTCGTTATCTGTTCATGATATTCGATATGTAACCTGCCATTCTGGCATTCACGAGGTATTTTAACTTTATTCCTCTTTTAGTTATTGGTTCTTTTTTTATTTAACGGGTCTTTAATTATTTTTATTTTTTTGTCAACTGTCTTTAATTATTATTGTTACGAAAACAGACTGTGTGAATGGCTGGCTATCGAGGACTTCCACAGTATATTATTAAATAGATGTGATTTTAAGTTTTTTTTTTTCTTGTTTAGCAAAGATGTTATTTTGTATTTTCTATGCCAAAAAAATATACAAAATCTTTATTGAAAATCTAAGACAAAATCTAACATAATGTTGTATACTATATAGTAGTCAAACTTTTTTAGGATCAAACATGTTACACTTGATGTAAGGACGACACAAGTTTTTTTATGAACAAAATTATTCATTAAAAAAAACTCTTTATTTTATTCTAATATTTTTAAGTTATTGATATAAAAAGTTATTTAACGCATTAGCAAAAACAGAGAATAGAAATTGTAAAAAAATGTGTGAAAAAACGTCTATATTATTTATAAACACTCGAAACAGAAATAAAATAACCATTTTTTTAGAGAATAGTTGACTTTGTAAAAAATGGAACTATTGAAGCTGTACACGAGGAAAACAACTGGATCCACCAAACAGAGTTAATATCTATATGAATATCTCGCCGTAGTAATTAAAGTTAATTAAACAAAGTTGAATAAATTCAACACAAAGAAAACCAAAAAAAAAAAAAAAAAATCAACACAAACTTCGGTATGAACTTATTTTTGTTTTGACTTTTTCTTGTCATATGTAATTTACAATTTCACACATACACTAGCATGTTCAAACGAAATTTATAACACATTGGCACTAGTACAATAATGAATCTAGTTTCAGATTTCCTTTCTGTATATGTTTTGCAGCTAAAAAACAAATCTCATGCATTACTAGATTTTAACTTTGGCCAATCTCATCTCACAACTTGGCCAACTACCAAATTTTTTATTTACGTTGTTGTCTCTACCAAATAGTATCTTAATTCATCAAATTGACCAAAAAATATTAGTTACGAAATTTAGTTGGTCCATGAATACAAGAAACGCTTGAATCACCGTTTTGTTTTTAAGTAGCTCGCACGCGGCCGAAGACCAATTAAAAATCTCTCGCATGCGTTACTAAATTGAACTTTCTGTTTAAGTATTTAAGATAGGGTCACGTTTACGTTTATTAGGTAGATTAGATATAATAAGACCAACCCACACAAAAATAAAACAAAAAACAAAAATATTGGTGCATGGCTAGGATGATGATGAAAGTAGCGTTCGCGATGACGTGCGTTCTGGTTGCAGTCACAAGTGCCGACGCAGCGTACCGTCCTTGGCCTCCGGAGTGCGTAGACGTGGCGAACGTGATGGTGGAGCAGTGCAAAATGTTCTTCGTTCATCAGGAGTCTCCACCCACAGCCGAGTGCTGTCGCTGGTTCAGTAGCCGCCGTAATAACGCGAAGGAGAGGCGAAGGCTTTGCCGGTGTATGGAGTTTTTGACAACAGCCTTCAAAACACTCAGGCCAGACGTTTTGGCTCTCTCTGACCAGTGCCATTTCAGTTCTGGCTTCCCCATGTCTAGAGACCACACATGCACTTGTAAGTTCATTGCTTTGAATCTTTGATCCACCTTAACTTTTTTTTTTCTTTCTCTGTTTTTGGATTGGATTCTTCGGTATGGTTTTAGATGAGCCAAACCAGATCGTTTTGGTGTGATTTTGATTATAATCAAAAGTGAAATGCTTGTTTGCTTTTGTGTCTTAAGGCAACTATATAATTCGTTTATTGTTTCTCTGTTTCGGCAGAGCATGAGAGACTCAAAGATGATGACACGGCCTAGAAGACGGACACTCTTACTATTGTATTTTAAAGTCTGGCGATTTCTTATTTTCATTCGTTTGTGAAGAAAAGCATGCTTACATAATATATTACATCTTCTGGGAAACCTCATTACTGGGTTTTTTTACATACACAGTTCGAGCATATATATATCTCTATCTTGCAAACTCAATGGTAACTATAGACAAAAAAAAAAAAGAGTCTAGAAAAGGAGGAGAAAGGGATTAGTGGAACTTTACAACGATACAGGAGATGTCGTCTTTGCTCTTCTTAGCTATAGCTTCCTCTATTAAGTGCTTTGCAGCTGCATGCGGATCTTTGATACTCTTGATCGCATCAACTGCTTCTTGGTTCGATAATACCTATATCGAACATCATTTTAGAATAAGTATAGGAACTGGCTAACCCACGGTTTGAAGCAGAGCAAGATACTGAGTCATTAGACATACCTTCCAAATACCATCACTGGCGAAAAGGATGAACTCAGTGTGATCATCAATTGCCTGGTGTGTTATGTCCGGTTCTGAGCTCAGATGTATCTTTAAGCTCTTATCTCCAAACGCTCTAGCAACTGCTAACTGTCCATCCACTCGTGGAACATCCCCTGCAACGTTAATCATATATTAACATCTCCCAAAGAGACCGAAAGCGTAACTAGTCACAACAAATTAAGTAGCTTTTACCTGGAATATTTGATACAAAGCCGCCTCGTTTCTCTATCTCTTTTTTCTCCCTACTTGGTTCATGATCGACTGAGAGCTGATGCGCAACGCCATTCTTAGACATCACTGCTCTTGAATCTCCAACATTAGCAACAACTAGCTTTTGACCATCAATTAGAATTCCCGTTACAGCCGTTGATCCGCCTTTACCAAGCTTAAGGGATTGCTGCAATATCACTGCATCTGTCGATCTGTATGCATTCCTTATAGCATTCTCAGTGTCAGTCCAAAAATCCTTCTGAAAGAAAACACAAATAGTGGATCAGTCAGAGTAATTCACAAAGGATTTGCCTTCCAAAGAGATTTCTTGACCAATATTAAAGATTTACCTCTTTTAGAATGTTGTCAAAGAGATTAGTCTGCAAGTATTTGGCCACATCATGACCCAAATGACCATCAAAGATGGCAAACAAACCCAATTCATGGCCTTCAAGTTTCTTGAATTCAGAGACTACATAGTCCTCCATAGGATGGCTAGACTTGCCCTTCACACAGTAAAAACCATGTGTGATGTTCTTCCACATCTTGCTTTTACCTCTTCCCATATCAGGAGCTGATCCGCAGAACCCAGCCTTTAACTAAATATATTCACGCAGCAAAACAACAGAGTTAAATAACACTGCAATCACTCAAGATCCAAAAACACTATTTATATACAGACCCTTCAAACCAAATCAGTGATAAACAGTCAAAAGTTTCTACTCTTAAGTTGTTCATCACACCCATGAAAAAAACCATAAGCACAACAGAGATCTATACACAAATTTCAGAACCACCTCTCAAGTTTGAGTTCTTATCAGTAAAAGCTAACAGGTGTGTCCAATTTCGTCAGATTCATTTATACCCATGAGCAGGAAAAACCAAAAATCATAAATTTCCAAAGGAATCAAACTCGAAACTGCATTCCTTAATCTAACTAACTCACTCACTTAAACCCTTTTTTGTTCCTCAAAGAAAAAGTTTCAAGCTTTGCTTACAGAGAGAGAAATAGCTAACAACACAGAAATTGATTCCAGAGAACACTAGAACGAGATCAGATCAAAGGAGATCTCACAGTTAAATACCATCAAGGAAGAATAAACCAAGCCCATTAAAAGCGTATGTATACCTTTATCTTATGGAGAATATTACTGCTTGCCATCTCTGACTTAAGCCTTGAGACGATTCCTCTGTATCTGTGTGATGAATGAATGACGCAAAAAACAAGATTGGAGAGAGGAAGAAGACTTTGGGTTTATAAATGGTTTTGACTTTTGATGTATAAAGAAATGTGAACTGCTCTCTCTCTCTCTCTCTCTCTCGGTGACTGTTATCGGCTGCTGCGTCCTCCAATGCGGACGCGTTCTCTCCCTACGACTTTTCTTCTTTCCCCCTCCTCTTGTTCATCCCTTTTGCTTATGCTATTTTTTTTTATCATTAATCAAACTTTTAATTGCACCCAACTTTGAGATTATATTATTCTAATGACGTCCAGTTTATCTAATACAAAAGTAAGGTTTAATTTTTTTTTATGGTAAATCATACGTTCATATAATAAAATTACACATTTACATTCTTAATTATTTTTCTAGATATGGTTGGTTATCTAAACAAAAATTCAGACTTAATTAATTCCCAGTTGTCCTTAACTTAATCTTTGTTAATTTGTTTAGTGAAGATGTCCTTTTCCTTTTTATTTTTGTTGCGATTGATTATGCGTCCATTTTGGTTCCTTATTAATTAATGTAGCAAGCAAGTACGTACTACTACCATCCACCACCATATATACTTTTTGTTTACATTTTCTTAATTCTCCATAAATTCTTGTCGGCTCATTCAGTAGATGCACCTTTCAGAGAGTCTTCTTGGCTCCTTCCAAGGTCTTCGTCATCCGTCCAATTTTTTCCACATCTTAGATCGGTTTTTTCATGTCAAGCAATTAATAATGTATTCATTTTTTTTTTAATGAAAAAACAAGCAATTTAGATCATTATTTTAAAACATCAATTATCCCAATATTTGATTCAATTTAGATCATCAAGAGGATAAAAGATCTTACTAACAATCACACACATAAACGAGGGGGGTCAAAGAGTTGGTGATTTGTCTAATCAAGATTTCTTGATTGATATGATCACACTCACATAACATTAGGAATCGAAGAGTTTAGTGATTAGTTTAGTGAGTCACCCCTTTATTGATTGATTTATGAAACATTTATTGTTTATGTTTTAAACATTGTTTTCATACCTATTTCATGTGGCGGATGGGTATTTTATTTTGTTCTTATATCTTCGAGTCAAGCTTTGTCAATATCGACGACTAAAAAGACCAACTTGATTCATAAATTAAATTTGGATATCATATGATGGAAACGTTTATTTTGAGAGAGTTGGTGGTACTGGTAGGTAACATATTAAAGTCGTCATTAGAAAATGGAAGACAAATTTTTTTTTGGTCATTAATTATGAAAAGCAGAACACTGAACACCACTGTTTTCTTTTTATAAGTGGACAATTAATTTATTTAGTTTCAATAGTACTGAATAAATTTACTATCATCTAAATAACATATGAGTATTAGTAGAAAATTGTTAATTGCTCTATTTTTCAGTCGGACAGAAACAGAGAAATTAGAAAAAAAAAAAGGAAGTGAAGATAATGGAATATTGACTGAAGAATCCACAAGAGGCAGAGATGAGAGAACAGAGGAGTTACAAAAATAGATTCAAAAATAGATTTTTTTAAAATATCTCTTTTGTTATTAGATTTTTGATTAAGATATAAATTAAAAACAAAGGTAAGAAAATGCTACAAAACTAGTATAAGATAAAGGAAAGTAATTAAAGATCAAAGAAACTACCATCATTCTTAAAATGGTTAGATAACTATTAAAGATTCCAGCTCAACACATGTGATTCATCTTCAGTTATATTAGGGTCTGGGTTTTGTGCGCAAGGTACACATCTTATTTTCCATATTACCTCTAATTCAGGGCAATCGCACCGTACCCTCGCCTCTTCGTTACCATTTTTCTTCTCCAATCCCTGCAATTACATATAGTAACTTCGGTTATACTGATCCCACTGGTTTAAAGAACCAAGAAATTAGAAAGGAAAAAGAAAAAAGAAAAGGAAGAGAAGAATAATTAAATTTACAGTAATTGGAGACGTAAGTTTGAGGACGTTATTCAAACGGCTCACTCCTCTACAATACTGTGGAGAGGGCTGCATAGGTATTCCCTCGATGAAGCTCTCGAACATGTCCCTGCACTGCTCTTCCTCGCTCATGGAAACCGCGGACGTGATCAGTGTCATAAGCAATAGAGCACGATGCATCTTATATTATTCTCTAACTAAACTGATTACTAGGGCGACTGATGAGTACTAGCCAAGGTATAATTAGATGATACGTGTTCCATCACAAATCTATATATGTATTTTTATTGGTCAATAAGTTTATATGGAAATTATACTATGGTTAGTTTAAAGAAACATGCAATTCTCGTGCTTCCTTCTTTAAGTAATCATGCAATTTGTATAGGTTAATTTGTTAGACCTAACCAACCAGTCTTTATTATTTGTCACAACTTTATTTTTGTAAGTATTGTAGTATAATGCTTTAAAGGTCTCTAAAACTTCTTTAGGTCTGATATTTATGTTATGACTGATGAGGAAAATGCATGATTCTTTAACAGTGTTGCCTGAATTATTTTATCAGGATATAAAGAAGATATATACTGTTGGTTAAATGGGTGACTCAAATATTTCTATTCACTGCTAAATCAGGTAAGAGCCGGATTCGGATGTTACAAGTAATGACGAATTATTTTAAGCAATATTGAATAACTTTAAGATTAAATTATAAATTTGTAAACTCATAGTAGTTTTCTAAAACGGATAATGCGGCCGGGTACCTCGGATAATTGACTTAACATTTTTTTTTAACTTTTTCAGAACTTCAAAATTTTGTGAATGAGTCATTGAGCCTATTACACAAAAGTGCAGTCAAAATATGTATTTTGGTTTAATCTCTCATTGTTAGAGACCTCTATGAGCTTATTCATAATTGACCTTAAATTTTAGAAATATTAACGTCAGAAAATATTAAGACGCTTTCTAAACCGACGGCGATCACTTTATACTTTCGTTATGTTATACTACTAGTCTACTATATTTAAGTGTCCACGTTTCTATTCTTATCCATATTTGGGATGACTGTAATCGTCCTTTTGGCTATGTAAGTGTAGAAACGTTGCGAGAGCAAGAAATTTGGTCAATCGTTAAAGCAATTTATGGTTTTGTTTCTTAATGGACAATGCCCACTTTTTTCCATAACAACGGTTGTGTAATCACTTACGGAAATTAATTTCTATTTACTTGTGTTACAGTAGCTAGGCGCCATTACAATAAACTCAAGTACATATCCTTGCAAGGCTTCCCATTCCAATATTCATACACACACACATATATATACATATATATATATATGTATATCCTTGCAATTAATTTAATCTTTCAGCGTCGAGATTCTTGGCACTTAACCTGTAACAAAAAAAAACCCAGTTAATTTGCTCATTTATGCATAGGAAAAGACTACACCAAGCAATAAAAAAATGTAGGGAGGAGAATGAAAATAACCGAGAACAGTCCATAGCAACGGAGATGGGAAAGCTGAGAGTAAGAGAACAACGGAGGGGAAGGTTACTAATGGCGTTGGGGAGAAAAGGAAGGTGATTTGCATTTGCCATTATCTCTATGCACACACACACTCTCTCTACCTCTCTGTGCTCCTCTCTCGATCCCTATATTATTCATTAGAAATAATTAATAATAATTCATTTGCGGTGAAACCGTGAAAGAAGTAACCAAAATCGAAGAATCGAGATAGAGAGTAATATATATAACTGGAGGGGTTATCTTGACGCCGTGGTTCAAGTGGCTCACGCCTCTGCAGCATTCTGGAGAAGGTTGCTGGAACACTCCCTCGACGAACCCCATGCACGGCATGAACCTCACGAACACGTCCCTGCACAGCTCCATCGGATTAGTGTCCTGAGAAACGGCGGTTTTCGTAAGAACCAAGAACGGTACGATCAGTATGGTACGATCAATCGTCATCGATCTTTTTGACTGGATACACTAGCGACGATGAGATGATTTCTGTGCGATCGCTCTATTTATATATAGTAGTTTAGTACTAATCAATTTTTTTAGTTTCATGAACTCATGTACTTCTCATGCTTCCTTCTTACTCGGATTAATTCCAGTTGATGAGTTCTCTTTCAGTTTTCTTGAATCTTTTGAAATAATTCATAATTTTTTATATATTTATATACATATATATGTTTAACATTCTATGTATATCTTAAGGTAATTAGTAGGTTATAATTGCATGTAATTCGGGTTTATTTATATTGCATTCCATGTGTGAAATGTGTGAGGTGTCTTGTCATCTAATACATGCATGAGCCGATATCATTGCCTATAATCTGGTATCATCAGGACAATTTTTTACTAGTTTTGGATCACAAATTCGAACCACATCACCTTGATTGTCTATAAATTCTTGTCCGTATGAAAAGGAGAAAAAGATATAGCAACCTTATTAACAAGTAGTCTTTACTATCTTATAGATTCAAAACTAAAAATTCATAATTAAAATGTACATTCAGCTCCAACCTTATTAACAACCCAATTTATAGTTTTACTAATTAAAATGTACATTCAGTTTTAAGTTCATTCAATAAATAAATAATTTTGGGTCTTTAGCGTTGCGCTGTGAGTGGATATATTACCGTCAATACTCTATAAGAAAGAACTCTAATAATATCACCTCCTCTTCGTAAAAACCTCACTATATATGTTCTAATATATTTGCCATTTAAAAAATTTCTTTGTTTAAAGAATAACTTATGTGTCGATGATGACTTTTCTATTCGGCTACTCATGTCCCATAATCGGTTAAGAAATGACCAAGTGCGAGAAATTTGGTTGTTAACACTTCAGTTTAATTACGATACAGTTGCTTAATTAATGGACAAAACTCTCTTTCAATGGTTAATCAGGATATGGTAATTAATAATTAAGAAGTAGAAGCCAGTTGATGAATGTAATGCACGTATACACACAATCACTAATTATTAAAGAAAACTGTATTTGCTTTTGTGACGTAGTCACTAATACAATACACTCTTATACTGTATATAACTTTTAACTATATTGCTGCTGCATGCTACAAGTCTTCCCTTAACAATATTCATACATGTATATATCTTGGTAGTTAATTTGAGATTTCAGCGTCGAGAACCTTCGTGTTTCTAAACCTGTAACAATAGAAGTATCAGTTAATTAGTTCATACATCGAGAAGAAATGTAACAAAATGTCATTTTTTTCTCCCAAAAAGACTAAAAAACTAAGCAAAAAAGAAGAAGAGAGGAGAATGGAAATAACTGAGAACAGTCCATAGCAATGGAGATGGGAAAGCTGAGAGTAAGAGAACAACGGAGGGGAAGGTTGCTAATGGCGCTGGGGAGAAAAGGAAGATGATTTGCATTTGCCATTATCTCTATGCATGCACACACTCTCCCTGTCTCTCTATTCCCATGTATTGTTCCCTACGTTATTCATTAGAAGTACTTAATTAATGGTGAAAGAAGAAACTGATCGTAATCGAAGAATCGAGAAAGGGAGAGAGTAAATACTGGAGCCGTGAACCTGACGACGTTGTTCAAGTGGCTCACGCCTCTGCAGCAATCTGGAGAAGGTTGCCGGTATATTCCCTCAACGAAGCCCATGCACGGGGAGAAACTCACGAACACGTCCCTGCAAGGCTCTATCGGCGGAGGGGGGTCCATTGGATCATTGTCCTCCACGGAAACGGCTGTCTTCATTAGGACCAAGAACGGCGCCATGACTAATATGGCTCGATGTATCTTCATATTGATCTGTTTAACTGAGTACACTAGCGAAGATGAGATGATTTGTGTGAGATCACACTATATATAGTACTAGCTAGTACTAACCAAATTTGTTTATTTTAATGAACTCATGTATTTCTCATGCTCCCCTTCTTACTCGGATTAAATTTTGGGTTAAATGAAGATAAAATCTAATAAAAATTAGGATAATGTAAAAAATAATCGTGACGTCTTGGGTCCCTTAGATTGGGCCCAGAAAGAAACGGGTCAAAGGAGTCCAGTAGCATTTTCGTAATGCTAGATAAATATATGTCCTTTTTCGTCTTTTTGCAGTTAGGACCAGAAACATGTAGAACCCCTCATCTCTCCTCTCGCCTCTTTCAAGAGCTCTGTCTCGTTTAAGCTCCGGAGATTAACCTTCGGTAAGCTCTCTCGACTCCAAAAAAATTCTAGGTTTATCATTGATGATTCTATTACTTCTCTCTCTGTTTTATTTCTCTGCTTCTCGTGAAAAATTATGCTTCTTTATGCTACCTCGTTGCTTTAATCTTTAGAAATGGAGGATTTCATTTGAGCTGCTACTAGCTTTTTAGTTGTGCTGATACTTGTGAAGTATGTCGCATTGTAGTTGATAGATTGTAATGGTGGCTTTCTAAAAAAGTTAACTAGGATATGGCTTCTTTGTTTTTGCTCCATTTTTTTTGGTTATGATCATTGTCTTGAAGCATGTACAAGTATAGAAATGTCGAGAAAGCAAGAATCTTTGGTGTTTAATTTGTTGTCTTTGTTGCTTTTCAGATCACTTGTTACTGAGTTTTACTAAAAACAATGGATGGATCAAAGCATCCATCGGCTTTTCAGAAGTTTCATGGTCAACCTTACTTGATAAGTAGGCTTTCGCCGAGTGTGCAAGCTCGTGAGTACGGCGTCTCTGATGCTTATGTCAATGGAGGTTTGCATAGTCTATTGCAGTCGACTAACCAAGGCGTTGGCTCTTCTCTTCTACCACATGGTTCATTGCCTGTTGTATCTGTTCAAGCCCCTAGTGAGAAAACTGGCACTGGTTTCTTGATCGATTTCCTTATGGGAGGGGTCTCGGCTGCTGTTTCAAAGACGGCAGCAGCGCCTATAGAACGTGTGAAACTCTTGATTCAGAATCAAGATGAAATGATCAAAGCTGGCCGTCTCTCTGAGCCATACAAAGGAATCAGTGATTGTTTCTGCCGGACAGTCAAAGACGAAGGAATGGTTGCTCTTTGGAGAGGAAACACTGCCAATGTTATCAGATACTTCCCCACTCAGGTTAGCTTTTGCTTCTTCTTCTTCTTCTTCTTCGGCGTGGTATTACTGATATAGATGTTGAGATGGGTGTGTTAAGCATAGATTTCTGTTTTGCAGGCTTTAAACTTTGCGTTCAAAGATTACTTCAAGAGGCTGTTCAACTTCAAGAAAGACAAAGAAGGCTACTGGAAGTGGTTTGCTGGGAACCTGGCGTCTGGTGGTGCAGCTGGTGCGTCATCTCTGCTATTTGTGTACTCTTTGGATTACGCTCGTACCCGTTTGGCCAATGATGCCAAGGCGGCCAAGAAAGGTGGTCAGCGGCAGTTTAATGGCATGATCGATGTGTACAAGAAGACTATAACCTCTGATGGCATTGTAGGACTTTACCGTGGTTTCAACATCTCATGTGTTGGAATTATAGTGTACCGTGGGCTTTACTTTGGATTGTATGATTCCTTGAAGCCTGTGGTTCTAGTCGATGGTCTCCAGGTACTAAACAAAGAAAACTCTTCACTTCAACATATTGAGTCCTCTGTTGCAGTTTACTCATTGCTCTAAGCTGTGCAGGATAGCTTTCTTGCGAGTTTCTTGCTGGGATGGGGAATCACCATTGGAGCTGGACTGGCGTCTTACCCAATCGACACAGTGCGTAGAAGAATGATGATGACATCAGGTGAAGCAGTGAAGTACAAGAGCTCTCTTCAGGCCTTCTCTCAGATAGTCAAGAACGAAGGGGCCAAGTCACTTTTCAAAGGTGCAGGTGCCAACATCCTCCGTGCTGTTGCTGGGGCTGGTGTGCTCGCCGGCTATGACAAGCTCCAGCTCATTGTGTTGGGCAAGAAGTATGGCTCTGGTGGTGGCTAAGCGATGAAGATGATGAAAGAAAAGCCCTTAAGGTCTATCAGTGAATAAGTCTGTGTTCCTATAAATGTTGCTTTAAGAATTCTGAATGAGTCGACTCTGTGTGCAGTCGTGGTGTATGTGTAAAGTCGTGCCCCTTTGGCCTTAGTCTTAGTGTAGTTCTGTTAACTTTTCTTGACAAAAGAATAATACAAAGAAAAACCTGTTTTTGTTATCAGTTTGATTGACACAGACACAGTTCGTAAATAAAGTAAAACCTGTTTTTGTTATCAGTTTGATTGCGAACAGTGTTCACTGAACACGTCCATGCTAAGAGATCCGAAGAATTTAAATGTAAGGTTATCCCTAAAGTTTGTATAATTCAGATAGGCTTTTCTTGGGTTGTAAGCGAATGAGTGATCTAAGTCCAACACTAAGATTTGGTCTTGAAAGGTGTCAATTTCAGATCGCACTTCAAACCACTTCAGATAGCTACAAGTAAGGAGGTGAGTCCTTTTCCTTGATCTTATACCACCACTAGATTCATCCTCTGCAATAATTACTCTAAAGAATGAAACATAAAAATGTCTGTCTATATAAACCAACATACTTAAAACGAAGGATCTATAACTTGTCTTTCAATGGCTCTCTCTCTAACATTTCACGTCCTTATCTCAGTTCTTGTTCATCTATCTGTAGTATCAACTGCAAAGCATAGCCATCACCACCACGCAAGTCACACTCTTCACCCACATACCCCAAGCCCTAACCAGCAGCTTCAGCAAGCGTATCATGCACTTCAAGCATGGAAGAAGGTCATCTATTCCGACCCAAAGAACTTAACTGCTGACTGGGTTGGTCCTTCAGTCTGCAGCTACACTGGCATCTTCTGTGCCCCATCCCCTTCCGATCCAAACACTCTAGTTGTTGCCGGAATAGATCTCAATCACGGTGACATCGCTGGTTTCCTGCCTGAAGCCATTGGCCTTCTGTCTGACCTTGCTCTCATCCATCTCAATAGCAATCGCTTCTGCGGCATCCTTCCTAGTTCGTTGGCCAATCTATCGTTACTCTATGAGCTTGACCTCAGCAACAACCGCTTTGTAGGTCCTTTTCCAGATGTCGTCCTTTCACTCCCTTCTCTAAAGTACCTTGACCTTCGTTACAATGAGTTTGAAGGCCCCTTGCCTCCAAAACTCTTCAGCAATCCCCTTGACGCCATTTTTGTGAACAACAACCGGTTAACAAGCCTCATTCCTCGAGATTTCGCTGGAACAACCGCCTCTGTTGTCGTCTTTGCCAATAATGATTTTAGTGGTTGTCTACCTCCAACAATAGCCCGCTTTGCAGATACCTTGGAAGAGCTTCTCCTAATAAACTCAAGCTTATCTGGGTGTCTACCCCCTGAAGTCGGGTATCTCTACAAGTTAAGAGTCCTGGACGTGAGCTACAACAGTTTAGTTGGTCCTGTACCTTACAGTCTCGCTGGGCTAGGCCATCTAGAGCAGCTGAATCTGGAACACAACATGTTCACTGGCACTGTCCCTCTTGGAGTCTGCGTTTTGCCCAGTCTACTGAACCTTACTTTCTCTTACAACTATATCAGTGAAGAAGAAGGCATCTGCAAGAACCTGACTTCTAGAGGAATAGCCGTCGATGATCGCTACAACTGTCTGCCTGACAAACCGCTTCAGTGGAGCCAAAAAGTATGTGATGCTGTACTTGACCACCCCATAGACTGCTATGACCACGAATGCTCAGCCATGGCTCCTCTGGTTGCTCCATCTACCGCAGGACCTTCCATTGCTCCTGGTCCATCTGACACATAAGGATTCGCTTGTATGCGCACAATGACAAGATGCTATGTATGCAAAGAAGATGAAAGAACAAGAAATGTGTGAAAGATTTGGTTGTGGGGTGAAAAAATATGCACTAAGATTGTAACATTATACAATTATACAGAACACAAAGTCTATCCGCGGTATCTAGCCGCAGTTACAGATTCCACCTTTGCTCTATTTTCATCTAAAAATCTTCTAAACCTCTCCAAGGACCTGAAATTAGAAAACCAGCTCCACCTGTTTCAGAGTCAAATTTTGCAGCAGTTAACTTGGTGATTTTGAGGAAACTCACACTCTAGGAATGTTTGACAAATTATTTCCGACAAAACAGGAACCAAGAAACCTGGAAAACACTAAAATAAAAGCATGATTCCTCATAGGCCAACCATTTACAGAGCCTGAATTTTTTCATTCCGAGTTCTCATTCATAAAATCACATTCAGGTTTGTTAACAATAAGTTTCCTTCAGACAGAACCAAAACACAATCTATATACCTAATAAGCAAAGAAACCAGTACTAAGAATTGAAAAAGATAAAAAAAAAAACTCCGGTTAGGAAGTTCAGTTTGAGTTGTTACCCGCAATAAACTGAGTGAAGCAGGTACATCCTAACAAACCGAAAACATCCTCTATGCTGGAGGAAGAGAACGCCGACAAGTTGGGCACTCCATTTTTATATCCATCCATCTCTGTAAGCAGCCCGAGTGGAAGAAATGTTCACATGGAGTTACCTGTTCTCAGAACAAACACGCGAATGATTATGTCTGTTAGGGGAAAAGATGTAGTCATTAGAAGCCAAAAGAAACTGCTGTACCATGCAATCATTGGTATGCTGTCTGAGATCAATAGCGGTCATGCAGATAACACAATCAGTGTTGCGACTTACGTCCCGATTAAACCTTCGATGGTAGTTGTATTTCTCTGGTAGCATCTGAGTGTAGGCGTAAACGATAACGAAAGAGATTAGCTGTAGGCAGAAACAACTTAACAAATAGGAAAGAGACCTAAAATATCCAAGTTAATTAGAAACCGTAGTGTGAACCTATATAATGAACGTTCCATATGTAGTTTACATGGAAAAAGAACAAACTAACCTGACGGGGAACAAAGCAACGTGAACCAAAATAATGCTGAAGAAGAAGAACGACAGCTTGCAACCCCATGAATATGCACAAGCATACGCACCAGAACTTGTTGGGATCTACACGCATGAAGTTGTGTGGGCATCCAAAAACATATAACGGTATAGCTAACCGTGTAGCTGTCATACCCAAGATGTAATAAGGATGCAGAGGCTTTCTTGAATCCCGGATGACATTGGCAACTATCTGTGGTATCCAAAACGAGTACATGAGAAGGAGAATCGGCTGCATGTAGTTGTGGAACTGGTACATTATCAAAATGCCTCCAAGAAGGATCCCATCTGTTATAATAATGAAACATTAGCGTTAACATCTGAATTGCGTCAAAGATTCAGCTAAATGAAAACAAAAGTCACATAAATGGTGAGAAAGTTTAGCACACAAGATTCAATGCAGATAATAGTCATTAGATTCAAGTTAACTTACATTAGCAAGTGAGTGTAACCAAGCAGGTATAATTAGGAAATTTTGAGGAGACAAGTAGTACCATTTTTTCCCTACCAAAGTTAGAATAGAGTTTCCTAAAATGCAATTTTCTTATCAGGAGATTATATTTTTCTGTGTTAGATGTTTGAAAGAAAGAGGAGAAGAGAATCAAGCAGTCATATGACTCATATCATAAAAGTGCAGGAAGACAAGAGTTTGGAGCTTGAATTGATAACAAAGACCAAATAAGGAAGTACTCACAGAAACGGCTGTAGAGAAAGGACAGTTCTCGCCTCATTGTTTCCCAACCCTCACCGCTGTTGGAAGGACGGGTTGCTTTCCATATCGCCAGAAGATATCTCATCTCAAAAATCGAAAAGACTACGAATTTGAAGAACGCAGCGGTTGCAAATGCATTAAACAGAGATTCTGCATGAGAAAAACATATATCACAATGTCAACTAGCATACGAGCCAGTCATACAGTAATAGAAATTCCAACACAATGTATGCGTAATTTATCAAACAGATGCATTAGCAACAAAGAATATTATCAAAATGCAGGGGAAATACACAGTAAAAAAAAAGCTATCAAAAGCATTAAAAAAATATCACTGCATTAAACGCCAAACATGTTACATGAAAAATGAAGTCATATATTAGCTTTTAAAAACATGGCATCCTTCAACGCATGAGTACAGTTATAAAGATATACATACCGACTAATATACCCGCCGTGAGATGTAAAAGGCACAAATAAGCATCCATGATCGCTTGTTGCCCAATCATCACAATAGATACCTTGGCAGCACCCTTGAATACACAAGAACTTCCGGAAGTTAGTTTTTTTAATTCATTCTGTACAAGAATAACAATGTCAGACGATCTGGTTTACATAAGTATCTTACAGATTGTGTGTTACCGTGCTCCATTTGTCGGATTAACAAAAGAACCTGGAGGAAAGAGACCTAAATGCAATAGAAAGTTAAGGAACACGCTAAAATTGCACAAGCTCTCAGCATTATCTTATGAAAGGGTAAACGACTATTTAAGTAAAGGATACAAAAGTAACCATCAGTGTATAGTTCACAGCTTTGTTATAGTAGACTTCGACGTTTACAGAAGTTGCATTCAGTAACAAAGCCGAGAAACAATCTCCGTCATCGCCTACCCCAGGACTTTCCATCAATCCTTCCATGTGATAATAATTTTTGTCTCCATCTACCAAATTATGGAAAAACCCCTCGACATAAGACTAAATATGACTAAGGAGACAAAGAATACGCCAGGATCAAGTCGATGTTTAAAGTTAGAATGCATACTATTTTCACTAGAAGCCACGCGAGATACTTGAGCTGCTATTTCGATATTACAGTGCTTCTCCATTTTATTTACTGGAGCTGAAGTACAAGAGAATTGAAGCTCAGAGTCGCTGAAAAGTAAACCAGAAGGGGGGGGGGGGGGGGGGAAGTAGGATACTGCTTACAAATTTTGCGTCTCAGTAATCTGTCTCTTGGAGATTCTTGAAACACTTGAGAAGAGAAAATTCCTAGCTGTCCAACAGCAGAAAGTCGACACTAGTAAGCTCTTGGAACATTTTAACACATCAAACCAGCCATCACAAGAAAAGCACTATCATTGCCTAACTGGGTCGAACTAGAGTTTTATGAATTACCAGATGGTAGGGATTTGAGAGAAGATTATTGTCTTCTAGCCCTGAGTCACTCTCCTTGCCGCTATTAGCCACAAGGCGGAGTTGTCTAAAGGGCCATATATATACACCTTCGAGATTTATTTGGGCACCACCCACATTTTGTTCATTGTCAAATACGTCATGGAAAACAACAACACCCTGTTGCATTAACTTTGTTAGAACCTCAAATATTGCATGCCACAAGATCACGGGAGATCGCAAATTACAGGCTTTAGAAGCTGAACTGTTCACCTGAACATAATGCACACCAGTTATCTTTGTTGGAACTGCCACTAACTCAACCACAGAATTACCATTTTCTTTTTGAAAGTCTTGCAGCTTTGAAGAGCTATTTACGGAATTCAGAAACTTCCAAGTTCCTGAAAAATACCCACAATAGACCTTTACACATTCCATAAGGACTCTAAAACATAAAGCAATAGACATATACCCACAACACGGTAGACAATCCTGAAGTGGCAAGAAGTAGAAAATGAAGGACATGCAACAGACCTCTATATGTTCCTGTTATATTCCACGCAGAAAACGGTCCTACTTCAGCTTCTTGTTTTCTACCAAAGAGCCACTGCAAGTTCATGAAAACCTCACAAATAAAACCATTACCCAAACATTACCTCGTGTACTCTGAAGTACTAATATCTTGTTCACTTTGCACAGTCTGCTAAAATTCACTAGCAATACAAACCCAAAACTGCAAATGTCATCCTAGATTCCCCACTACCAATGATTCTACGTCTGCAACACTTAACCAGCCTCTACCCTTAAACTCCATTATGGGTCTCATCTCACCACACTATCGAAAGATTCACCAGCAGAACAAAGCTTGGATACTAATGGGCTAAATCAAGCTAAGATTAGATAACATAATTATTTCCAGCTTACTCAATCAAATCAAAAGATGATTTTCATTCAATATGGTCAATGTCCTAATATCATTTTACTCTGATCAGCTCAATTTTGCTAGAAAAAAAAACAAAGAAGATAATCTCAAACTTAGAAGATTCATCAATTAGGACCAATCATTCAGCAAATCATGAGCAGAAACAAAGTCAATGAACACACATGTGACAACAAACTAGTCAGACTTGCTAACTAAATTATAAACTTTGTTTCTGGGAAACATCCGGATGACCTAAAGGAACAAACTTTTTGAGCAATCATCAATGAAAAAAAAAGAAAACACAAACCTCGTCGCTCCATGATCGAGTTTTCTCCCTAATGGGTCTCAATCCATCCGCTTGTTGCGAAATCGCCGTCAACCAAATCAATAAACAGAAGAGAACCTGACACTCGAACCCTAATCCCAAAACCTCCCGCTTCTTCTTCATATCACTCAAAAAATCCTTTCTTTATGACTTAACCACCCAATATCAAAAGATACGACTGGATCAGAACTGATTCGAGTCTCGCTCCAAAACCCACATCACTGAAGAAAATAACCCATTTTTAGGTCACAGAAGCAAGCACAGAGAAGAGAGATGAAGTCAAAACAAAAGGCAGCATAAGATTGGTGCGCTGTATCAGACAAGCAGATACAAAGATGTTTACAGATAAACAACAACAGCCTTGAGAGATTTTGTAATACTAATTATTATAAAACTTAAAATAAAAACTCCAAATTGAAATTAGAAATTTGTTTCTGCGGTCGTTGAAGCTTCTCAATCAACGTACTCTCTCTCTCTCTCTCAATAACTCATTTGTTGAACAAGTCGAAACCTTTTTCTTTCTTTCTGTTTTTTTTCTCTGATTTGTTTTAAGTTTTTTACTTTATTTAAGTTTTTTTTTGCTTCTGTTAAAAGACGAAGAAGGTTCAATGTTTTTAATTTTAATAGATAAAAGATGTTAGTTGAAGTTTCATATTCTCTCAGGTCCTTCTTTCTTTACGCCTTGAAACATCTTGTTTCCCTAAACATAAAAAAGAAGACTAGAATACCAAAATTTACGTTTTTCTCTAGATTAAAACATTAGTAGAAAAAATTAATTATGATCACTTTAGGAACATTTTATTAATTAGATCCTTGACCCTGTTAAGATTCTTAATACCAATTATAGAAAGTAAAATTCTTCTAATATTGTCCAACTAGTTCAGCTTTAAAGGTAGAGAGGAGAGAAAGTGTGTAAAAATTACCAATTTCTCTAATTAGGAGAAAGGATATTTATGCACACAACTATAATCTAATAATAGAGGATTAAAATGATTATCCTACTACTAGTTGGGCTTCAATAGTAGACGCAAAAAAAAGTGTAAAGCCTTTCTTACAATATTAAACTCAAATCTATTTGAAAAAAGCCCACTAAAACTTAATAAATATTGTATTATTGGGTGTTTATATATTACTTTTTTTTATATATACAGAGTAGAACAAATATGTAACGTAAGTTTGAATAATAAATATCATAAATAATAAAGGATTTCAGTTTTTTAATATAGATGGCTAAAGAATTATAAAGATCTGAGTGAAAAATTGGTTGTTTGTGAGAAAGAACGTGAAAAATTAAAGTTAGATAGCCGTTAAGTCCATTGCATGTCGAGACGTGTAAAGAAAGAAGAGATGAGAGAAAAAAATGAAACGCGTCAAATTAATTTGCATTTTTCTAGGTAATTGATGCACTACACTGCCAAAAGCTTGACCTAACGGCTACATCTTCTTTACTTTCACCATAAATAAGCACCTCTCTTCTTGAGGTTGCAAATAAACACAAACAATTATAGTGAGATAAGCTTCTAATTAAGAGAGAGAGTTGATAAGAGTTTTGGATCAGAGATGGGTTTGGTCAGGAGGTTCGACTTTGATTTTTACTTGATCATTGTGATGTTGATGGGTTTGGGGTTTACGATGTCAAATGGGTACAAGTTCTATGTTGGTGGGAGGGATGGTTGGGTCCTTACTCCTTCCGAGGATTATTCTCTTTGGTCTCACCGAAACCGGTTTCAAGTCAACGACACTCTTCGTAAGTCTTTCTCCTCTTCTCTTCCATATAGACAATGTGTCAATATATACTAATGGAAAAATAATTTTGATTTATACAAAGATTTTAAGTACGCGAAGGGAAAAGAATCAGTGTTGGAGGTGAGTGAACAAGAGTACAACACATGCAACACGACTCATCCATTGACTTCCCTCTCAGACGGAGACTCTCTCTTTCTACTTAGCCACTCAGGTTCCTTCTTTTTCATCAGTGGCAACTCTCAGAACTGTCTCAAAGGCCAGAAACTAGCCGTCAAGGTCATGTCCACCGTCCATCACAGCCACTCTCCTCGTCATACCTCTCCCTCCCCGTCTCCGTCACCTTCACTGTCTACAGTCCATCAGGGTTTGTCCTCGCCGGGGCCTTCTCCAGGACTGGAACCATCATCTGATTCACACACTCATGCTCCGGCTCCAGGGCCAGCGTTGGCTCACAATTCGGCCGGTTTGTTTGGTCCGGGGGTGGTGGTTTTTGTGCTTATGATAAGTTCTATGTTTTAGGGGTTTTTAAATTGTCCTGGTCATTAAATTTGTGAGAGTATTCCCTCTACAGTTGAGTTTCATATTTATCTGCCTGTTTTGTTGTTAGTATGTTTGAAGCATATGTAACCATTTTTAATGGGTTTCCCCTGTCTCGTAATTTGTTCTTGCTCAAGAGAATTTTTAAATAGAGCTTTTGTATACTTAGATGCGATTTTTTTTTTCTTTTATGTTTTAATTATGATCATGCAAAACTTCTTCACATACTAAAATCTTGTACGTTGAAACGTAGTTTTGTATATGTAAGAAATGAAATAATTCTTATCCGGCCCGCTTAATTATGCGAGTTACATGCTATATCAATCCAGCAGTGAGCGACAAAGTTCAGTGCTATTCTTAGTGAACGATTGAGATATGATCAAATCTTTTTAATTACAAACAAAAAATTAAGCAAACTCTAGAAAACATTGAATAAGTTATGGAGTAAATAACCCAATTGAAACCAATTTTAATTAATAATCATTTTCTTTACTCGATCTCGATGATAAATTACATAGAGCTCTTGATTATCGCTGTGATCATCCCGGTAGCTGCAGCTCCGGTGCAGGTGAGAGCTAAGAAAGTGAGCTGCGACTCAGAGATTTGCATCGACGGTGGGGACGAGAAGAGAACAATGGCAGGATTTGAATTGTAGAGCCGCAAGATATATTAGCTATGGTACGTACCGTGTAATGTAAACGACGTGGTACGTCGTTCCTATTATAAGTGTGGACCGGGGAAAAAGTCTAATCCATACAAACGAGGTTGTAGTGTCATTACACATTGTTACCGGTTTACAAGTTAAAATATACCATTTTTCTAATCATTTACTTAGATAATTATGTTGCTATCACTAATAGGAGCAAGCTATTCTTTTTTTTTTCTTTTTCTTTGGGCGAACTATTGTTTTTTGTTTCTTTCTATTCAAGAAACATTCTCAGCTTGTTTTATATAATACTTTTTTGGTAGTCTAAACACAAAACTCAAAAGATATCAAAACTTCACAAAATTACGAAGACTCTACATTTGAATCTCTTGTTTGAGGAAGACTACATTTCACTACAATTCTAACATTTACTTTATTTCGAGGATGGGGAGTCCTTTGGATTTCGGTCTGATTGTTATTTCCTCATCCTCTTAAGTCTTGACTAAATCAGAAAGTAATTAATTATAACAAAAAAAAAATCATATAGAAGTGAACAAAAAATTAACATACCCACGGCCACGTGTTTAAAAGCCACGCGCTCTACCACTGAGCTAAGACGGCTTTGACTATTTAACAAACTTTCTTATTTATATATATTATTCTTTATGTCCTTTATAAAGAACCTCTAAGAAATCTTGGGGGCTGTTATTTGTTTTTTTAAAAAATAATAAGAAAATATTTGTAAATCTTGTTATATAAATTTGTAAACGACGTGGTCGTTCCTATTATAATTGTGGACCGGGCAAAAAGGCTAATCCATACAAACGAGGTTGTAGTGTCATTACACATTGTTACCGGTTCACAAGTTAAAATATATCATTTTCTAATCGTTTACTTAATTATGTTGCTATCACTAATAGGCTAATGCAAGTTTTTCTAAACCGTCTAAAATTTTATGATGCATCTAAATTTGAAAAGTCATTTTGAAACTTGGAATAATGTACTAGATTTGACTCATCAAAAGATTAGACCAAAGGTATAAGATAAATAACAATTATTTCATTCAGATTGTTCATACCATATTAAAAATTGTCTTAGCTTATATGATCCATCCATCTTCATTAAAAAATGTATTGAAAAAATCTTGTACTCCCTCCATTTAGTATTACCAGTAATTATAGGTAATTTCACACATATCAAAAAGAACAATTTAATTTTCTGTTTTTACTCTTCATTAATACATTATTTCATTTTTTCAGTAATTAATAAGCTAAAGTGAGGGATAAACTGGAAATGTGATTGATAAAGTTGCATCGTAAATATTAAACGATAAGTAATATAAAATAAAAATTTAATTTTAGAATGACAAGTAAATAAAAGCGGAGGGAGTATTAGATTAAAAAAACTGCCTTTTTATTTTGGTTGACAAACAATTACTTGTATATTTTTACAAAAGGATCACTTGTTATTAGTTTTTAAATTGATTTTAAAAAGGTTGACTATTAGTTAGTAAATATAACGTACGCAACCGAATAAAACATGCCTTAAATTAAAATATACAAAATTATGGTGATAATATGCTAGTGACTATTATTTGCTTCATAACATTCAGCGCACGAAAAAAAAACTTATCCAGAAAACCATGACATTCTAATGGCTAAAAATGTTATGGGAAAATCAGTCAAGAAAATGGATTCTTATTTAGGATAGTTCTTACAAAACACATTTAGTAAAAAAACACTAAAAACCATCAAAGTGGAGATTGTTAAAAAAACAACTCTAGTTCCTGTCTCTTGGTTTGACTTAGTTGCGCCGTGAAGTGGTTTACGCCGTGAAGTGATTTATAAAATATATATATATATATATTATATAAATTTGGGTTTTGAAAGTTAGTCATTAATAAGATTTTGATATGTTTAAAGTTATCAATCTCAAATTTTGACATGTGTAAAAGTTAATATTTAATAGGAAGAATTGGATTACAACAAAAGAAATATATTGTTTTCAAAATATTAATAATGCAAAAAGATAATTATCAAAAATTACAAAATTTGTATATAAAAAATACGAAGTTTTCTGAATAATTATAAAGAGATTTTATATATATTTCATAAAATTCAAAATTATAATATTATTTACTTATTTTTAATTTTAAATTATTAATTCTACAAAAAAATATAGAAAAAGGGATTAAGTAAAACATACAATTAATTATTAATTCTACTATATAAACATAGATGGTCTCATATTTAAATAATTTATTCAAAAACATTGTTCTCAACTTTGTTTAACAGACACTAATTGCATAAGTGCATCTAGTTTAGCATCTGTTACCCTGAGTTCTGCCCTCAAATGATTCACAGATGCTTCCAATTTGTTGACCTGCAAGCAAGCAAGCAAAAGAATCAAAGATTTTTATGAGACAGACTTCATAAACAATCGACAATTAAAGAAGTGATCAAACCTGCTCTTTTGTTGCCATCTTCTGGTTAAGATGATCCATCATCTGACCAACGAAATTAGACTCGGTCTTCAACATTTTGGAAAACTTTTCATACACTGCTTCCAAATCTCTCTCCCTCCCCCCCCCCCCCCAAACTATTGGGTAAAATATTGGACCATTTGGACCAGGTACATTAACCTAAACCAATCGCGGCCACTGTCATAACCAAAGACCATCCATATCCACCATTCGCATAAACAATAACTGGGGCTTCTTGTCTTGTACACTGGGCTACTATGGGAACTTGACACTGGTCTACTATGGGAACTTGAGCCTGAGCCACCTGCGTGAAAGAACTGAATGTTGTAAACACAACATGAGCAACGCCAACACTAGAGGCTGGGTGGATCCATAGAGAACACATAGAGAACCTAAAACAAGCTAAGTTAAGCAAAGAAAACCTAAAACGAGCTAAGTTAAGCACAAAGATATATTACCGAATAATCCTAGTTCAATTTGGCCAGCAAATTCATCACATCCCTGCAAATCCAAGGCAAGGCATGATTGAGACAAACGAATCTAAAGAACAACCTAAAGAAGAAGAGAAAGAGGAGGCAGGGAGATTTACCAGAGGACAAGCATCAGTGTCAGAGTCAGGCTTCCCCGTTACTAAGAAGTTGTAGAGGCGGGTCTCAAAAACTTTGCCTATGATTTGTGCACCTGCAATAACACTCAGAACAAAAGAACAATTAGAACACTCAGAACAAAAGAACAATTAGAAGTTAAGCATTTCCAAACCTAAAACGAGCTAAGTTATGCACAGAGAACACTCAGAACCATTTGTTTTATGGATCTTGTCACAAAGAGCAAGAATAACCAGATCAAGCTAAGCACAGAGAGAAATTACCGAATAATCCTAGTTCAAAAGAGATTGTTTAGGAAGTTTTTTAAAATCTTGCTGATTTGTTTTTCCTAATCTTGTAAAATCTTTCTATTTGATGAAAAAATTTTCATGACTTTTGTTATGAAGGAAACGATATAAAATCTTAAACCAATAACATAAAATTAACCAGGAAGAATGCCGAAGATGGGTCCATTCACAGGGAAAGATCCACTGCTCAGTCGACACAAAAAATAATCTTTGCACCAGCCGAGAATCGAACCCGGGTCTGTACTGTGGCAGGGTACTATTCTACCACTAGACCACTGGTGCTATGTTGTACATTTCGAGACAATACCATCTCATCTCTCATAATATTAAACGACTCAAATAAAATATATTGTCTCATGCAGTTTTTAGTCAAAATTCATACAATCTTATATACATAAGAATCACAGAACATGTATAGTACAAAAATTCAATAAAATTAACTCACGCTAGTTAGTTCCTCACCGTCCATGAAGAATGGAACCATAACTTTGGAAGGAATTAGAATAAGAAGACGAGTTCCTTAGATCTTGGATTGTGGGATGTTTTTGTTGTTTGCTTCCCTCACCAGTTTCCAACAAGTAAGAGCTCTTCACTCTCTCCAACAAGCTCATTTCCCTTTCACCACCATCCTCCACTAATCTCCCTTGTTCTAATATCTGTACCACTTGTCTCATCTTCGGACGCACTCTCGGATCAGGATGCACACACAACAGTCCTATTCTCAAAGCCATCTCTACTTCCTCGGTCTTGAACCTTCCATTCACCTTTACTCTCTCGTCTAAACCCTCAACCACTTTGTCTTTTTCCATTAGTCTCCATATCCATTCGACTATCCCTTCTCTTCCTTCCTCTATTGGCCTCCTCCCACACACTACCTCCAACACAAACACTCCAAAGCTATACACATCGGTTTGTGTCGATGCTCTCCCTGTCTTAACCAGCTCAGGCGCCATATAACCCGCTGTTCCAACAACATGTGTCGTGCTAACCATCTCTTTACTAGTGTTCTGCAACTTAGCCAACCCAAAATCACCTACCCTCGCATTCATATCCTTGTCAAGCAACACATTGCTTGACTTTATGTCTCTATGTAACACCTTTGACTCCCACCCTTCATGTAGATACAACATCCCTGAGGCCACATCTCTTATCACTCTCATCCTTTCCTCCCAGTTCAACATCTCGTTACAATCAAATATCCGCTTATCAACGCTACCATTCTCCATATACTCGTAAATCAATACCAAACTCTCTCCTCCTTTCTTGGACCAACCTTTTAGTCCAACTATATTCTTGTGCCTTAGCCTCCCTAAGCTCGAGACCTCGGCCAAGAACTCACTCGTCCCACTAACACTCTCTCGAGGGCTCATCATGATTCTCTTCACCGCCACTTCTTTGCCTTCTAACACTCCTCTATACACCTTAGAATTCCCTCCGTATCCGATCATGTTCTCTTCCGAGAACCCTTTCGTTGCTTCCAAAACGTCTTTGTGTTGCACTATGTGAGGCCAATACTCTGTTTCCCAATCTTCAACGTCTCCTTCTAGCCTCTGCTGCCTTCGCTTCCTCACAACGTAGAAACAGAGGAACCCAATAACAGAGAGTAATAACACAACACCACTAGAGACCCCAGCAATGAAGCCTTTAGACTTTAAAACTGAGTCATCTAACAATTTAAACGAAGGAAGATTCCTAGTGATCAAAGCATCACCAATGGATAAATTGGTGTTGCTAAAACTCCATGAAAGAATCCTATGGCTTTGTACTAGTTGTCCTGTGGATGCGGTGAATCCAACGAACATATCGTCAAGTAACACTCCAGTGAGATTCAAGGGTATGCTTATGAGTGGTCTAATGGGTTTCCTAGTTCCAGCTCTAGCCATAGTTACATTGATGGCTGACCCATTAAACTCAATCCACGCCTGGTAATTCTCACCACTGTTAAGCCTCAACTTCGTGAATCTCTCGCCGTCTCTTCCTCCATAGAAACCGGCAACTTCAGAAGAAACAGAATTGAGGGAATTGACGTCGACGCCGACGTGGTTGTCATTGATGTCGTTGAACTCTTGGTTAGCGAAAACATCAAATTCTACGGCGAAGATTCGGTTGTTAGTTGCACCGTTATTAGTCAAGTTGAAGAGGCCAAGATGCTGAGAAGAACTCGCGGCGGATGTTTCGGAGAAAGGGAGGAAGACGAAGGCGAAGCCGTGGCCAGGGGAGAGGTGTTTATAAGGAGCCATGGAGAAGATAAATGACGTGGCGAAAGGTAGAGGTATGGCGGAGGCGGCGGTTGAGATTCTTGAATGGTATAGACCACGTCCGATGGAGAAAATGGTTTGGTTGGTGAGGGTGAGGATTGACGGAGGGGAATCAACGGTGGCTGAGCCGACGAGAAGTGTGTTGTTGGTGGTGAAGTTTGAGTTGTAGATGAATTGGATGCATGAGATTGATCGGAACAAGAATTGTGTTGTGACGAAAAGGATAAAAATAGAAACTTTAGAGAACATGGTGAGAGACAGAGAGGTCTTTTGGGTACAACAAGTGGTGTCGTTTTGAAAGAAGTATATGGGAAGAAGAAGAACAAGAACAGCTTGTCAGAAACTCAAAAGAGAATTATTACAAGTGTTTTCTTTTGTGACGGTGTCTTTTATATATTCAAAAGAACCAATTATTCAAACATATGGTATGAACTGGAAAGGATCCATTCCAAAGTCAAAATTATTAACAAGATAATATTTGCTTATTCTATGTGTTTTGACATATATTTGATTAACAAGATGGTAACAAACAAATAAAAAGATACGCCACAATATCAGCCGTGATAATTTGGTCTCTTGTAAATTTTGATATTTTCCTATGCATTTGGAGTTTCTTTTTTGTTTTTTTTTCTTGATCCGAGCCACTTGGAGTTAATGGTTAAATTGGACTTGGTATTTTGCTGTCAACATTTATGGGGTATGATGACCTTATTGGTCAAAGAAGTCAGCTTTGAAATGTCAATATATTCATCTTCTCATCTCTCTTTCAATTCTTTCAAACATTATCGCACATAACTCGAATTATTCGTTTACCGTAAGCATCATAGTACTATAATCTAGTCAAAGGCCTAACAGTAACTATCAACTACTTTCTTGAATAGTTGAATTCTTGGTATGTCTCATTTCATATTAACTTTAATGTACATGATCACATTCAACTTTACACTAAAAAACATTGGAGTCCCATATTCTTCTTTTGAAATGTAATGTGTGTCAAGTAATCTTACTAACCATTTGGTTTATAAAACGCTACGTTTTGAGGGATGAGCCAAAAGCACGAAAAAGAAAAAATGGACACAGAGCTCTCCAACTGTCAGTTTGCAGGAAAAGGCAAAGACTTTAACTGGACCGCTAAGAAAAAAGGCACGTGATGAACACTACCCAATAATCAAGAGCGTGCTATTCACGTTACGTCAGATTCGACTAGGCTTAAGTAGAAGCAAAAAAAGAACGTTCGATCACTTTCCTTTTCTCACAATTCTTCACCGCAAACACTCACCCCCAAAAAAGGAATCATAAGAAGAAGAAGCTTTGGACAAAAAAGGGTATTTTACTCTTTACCCTAAACTTTACTTTACCAAACCAGACACAGACACAGAATCATAAGATCAGATCTGGTGGTTTCAAACAATGGCGGACAAGGAAGAACAAGAGACGATGACCTCGTACAAGCTGTTTCTGAGAGTTATAAGCAAGAGAAGAACATGGGCCTGTCTGTTTCTTGTGGTCTACGCGATCCTCTTGTCTTCTTCGTGGAATTCGCTGAATTCGATAGTGAATTGGTACGGTGATAACCACCAGACGTCATCTGGTTTGCCTGCGCTTTACGCCTCGGTTCTTTTAGGTGCTGTGTTCGGAGTTCTCTCGATGGCGGCGGCGCTGTTCATAGCTGTGCCGGCGATCGTTGTGATCTGGATATCGGTGGTGGTGTCGATGGCTTTCGCTGGGAAATCGAGGAAGAGAGTGGTGATCGAAGGGAGGAAAGTGACGAAAGAGATCGCTGGTTTTGTGTTTAGGGTTCTTCTTAAAGAAGGAAACTTCGTGGCTCTTATTTGTGCTCTTCTTGCTTACTTCGTCTTCTTTAACTCCTACTCTTTCACTTCTTCTTGATTCAATTTTTTTGTTGCGTTTTGTCTCATTAACGAAAACATCTTACAAGTTACAACTAATATATCGAAATCTTTCCTCGTTAATTGTTGTCGTCGTTTAGCTTAACAAGATTTGGTTTCTTGATGAATCTGAAAAATATCGAGATCTTCTTTGTTGGATTGATGTGTGTGTTTCTGATGATGTCAGATCGAATGCTTCCACGTCACAATACCGACACGTGAAGTTATTTGTCATATCTTTTGTTTATTTCTTTTAGAGGAACACAGATTCTTCTTTTGGTCTCTCTGTTTGTCGGTCGTTCTCTGTCTCTGTCCGTAGAAGAGCTTCTCAAACTCTGAAGTCTGAACTATAATATGGTGTTGAAGGCCTTTTTTGGTGGGCTTACCGGTTTTACCGTCGAGTACCACATTGGTTGTAACTTCCATAGACTAATGAAGAACTGTTTAGTGAAAACGTTTGGTATACAGTATATGGTTTCACTAATCTTGTTTCTGAAGTTTTGGTCTCTTAAATGTCCTAAGCGTTTTATAGCTTTATTTAACTATTGAAGTATTTGAAAATTCTGTGAGATAACTCATGCTACTAACAATTAGATCATTTGTCAACACATTTTATTTTTGTATACTTTGAAGACGTTTGAATTTCTTAATTACTTTGTAACAGAATTTTTTTTAAAAGTTTGTTTTGGGGTCAAACAACTTATATATGATTTAAAAGATGACAATGACCCAGAAACTATGAAACATATATACTGTGACAACAATGGGGGAAGATAAATTGTGTCTGAAGGAGGAAGTGCATGTGATTAGGTATGGACCGTATGGTCCATACGGCAGTTGTTAGGTAAAAGCTTATAAAGTGATGAGTATTCTTCATCATGTAGCATTAATAACTACTGTTAGAAGGTGCCCAATCCAAGTCAAAGCATAGTTTATAAAACAAGTGAACGATTATGCATATTTGACAAAAAGGATTTATATTTTCAAAACATGTTCCCATATTCTTGATCTATAATGAGTATAATTCTCAGTCATCTTTTAGTATATCTTACTTAGATTTTGTTTGCATTTCTCTTCACGTGTTATTCAAACTCATTGCTTACGTTCAATAAAAATCCTTATAATATGTATTATACTATTATGAAATGACTCGACAGTTCCGGGTGTTAAGAAAACTAGCTAGAAAAGCGTCACCGACAACATTCAAGAATTCAGTATTTTACTTCTGTCTATTATTTAATTATATACCGCAGTCCCACACCCTTTACTTGTAAACTTGTAACTTGTAAGTACAATACATGTCGGCAAAAAAAGTAGTTAACAAAACATTAGAAAAATACAAAAGCGGAGACGATTGTGATGAACTGGTTCACAAACTTTGTTATCGTAACTTAATATTTAGTTTTGGCTAAACTACAAGGATAAAAAGAAAATCTTACCACAAATGTAGTTGTCATGCTTATCTATAGTATATGCTATCATCGTATTCATAAACAAAACGTGGGCAACACCTCGAATGATTTCATTTTCATCAAAGAGAAGTAGATGTTGACTCTATGCAGAAGCTAAATATTTAATCTATGTCTGAATTAACCGTTTTATGTATATTCTAAACGAGTTGGTAATAATAGTATGAGTTAGGAACTTTAGTAGTAAAGGGAATGATCTTTTAAACAGTATAATAATTTCAGAAGTGAAAATTATTAAAAGGGTTCACAGTTAAGGTATTCACGTCACATGAATGAACAACAATGAACATTTCTCAAAAATTCGAAGTTGATGACACTCCAACGCATGTGACCTGTTTATTTACTTTTTCTTAGAGACTTTCATATGTTTGTTTAGTCTCTTATAGTTTTATTTCTTAAATACTAGGTTAATTTCTGTGCCTTTTTTTACTCTTCGTTGGTGGGTCAAAAGTTCTGTTCTTTTCTCTTCAATTACTTACTTATTTTACATACATCAGTAATTAAAAGTATCAAATTTATAGGAAGATAAGTAACTGCAACTTAGTAGCTTTTGTAGAAAACAAAAAACATCACTATCATTGAAAAAGCTCTTTAATTATTTCACAAAAGAAAATCAGATTACTTGATTGAAAAAAAAAAAAAAAAAACATAGTATTACAGAAAACTACAGTAATTTGGGGTCCATTTATTTTATAAAAATATATAATTTGTGTAGAGTAAACACAATTAAACTAATACAAAAACAAAGATATATAGAGATCTGTGTCTCTGTGGTTCATTCAATTATTCGTTCATAAATATATTTTTCTGCTTTGTTTCAATTAGGAGCGATTTTTTTCAAATCTGGTCAATTTTTTAATAAAGGATTTGCTATTTCCATCTGGGTTTCATAAAAAAGTTTGGATTTTGCGACTCATCCACTGAACAAGGCTCAGGCTTTTTTCTTCTGGGTGGCCACCGACTCTATTCAAAGAGCTGTTTTCTCCAATTCTGGGTTTGTGGAGGAGGAGGAAGGAGGAAGGCATGATGGTGGCTGCAAGGAACAGGCCAATGCTACGAATCTTAGGTTTTTTTATATGCGCAGCTTTCATCTATCTCACATTTAGGGATTTGTGGTTGAATCACAAGAGGAAACCAAAGTTAGGGTTTGTGAAAAGGAACGGAACTCAGTTCGTTGTTGATGATATGCCTCTCTATGTAAATGGGTGGAACTCGTATTGGTTCATGGCCCATGCCGTTGATGAACAGAGCAGAAACCTTGTCGGTGAAATGCTTGAAGCTGGTGCTAAAATGGGTCTCACTGTTTGTCGAACTTGGGCTTTCAATGACGGTGGCTACAACGCTCTTCAGATCTCCCCTGGCCGATTCGATGAGCGAGTCTTTCAGGTATATCTTTTTATCTTTTCCCTTCAATTAAGCGTCCAGTTCTGTGACTGTGATGATCTCTCTCTCTCTCTCTCTCTCTCTCTCTCTCTCTCTCTCTCTCTCTGTGATCTCTTGTTTAATGGATAATGTTGGTCCACTGGTTAGGCCTTGGATCATGTAATCGCAGAGGCGAAAAAACATGATGTTAGATTGCTACTTAGCTTAGTGAACAATTTGCAAGCTTATGGAGGGAAGAGTCAGTATGTGAAGTGGGCATGGCAAGAAGGTGTTGGTCTCAGTTCTTCCAATGATTCCTTCTTCTTTGATCCTTCTATCCGCAATTACTTCAAAAATTATCTCAAGGTAAAATGGTATTTTGCTGCTGCTATGATTCAACATTAGAAGATCATTTAGTGACTGTGTGAGAGCAAAGCCTATATGAAGGGTTAAAGATTGAATTTTTATTGTCCTGATTTTTGCAGACTCTGCTCACTCGGAAGAACTCAGTAACTGGGATAGAGTACAGAAACGATCCTACGATTTTTGCTTGGGAGTTGATCAATGAGCCACGATGCACTACTGATGTCTCTGGCAAAACTCTCCAAGTGAGTCCCTCCATTTCACCTAGAAAGAATAATTCACATTGTTTATTATTCCGCAAACATGTTAATGTGTTTTCTTTGTGGGATCACAGGACTGGATAGACGAAATGACGGGGTACATTAAATCGATTGACGACAAGCATCTCCTCACAGTAGGCTTGGAAGGCTTCTATGGTCCTGAGAACCCAAAACGGCTGACTGTTAATCCAGAACAGTGGGCCTCTGCGCTTGGATCAGACTTTGTCCAAAACTCTAATTCCTCAAACATCGATTTTGCATCTGTTCATATCTACCCTGATCACTGGTAAGTCAGCTCTGGAACAGAGAATCAAGATATGATTTGACTGAGCTATTGGGGGGTTCTTGTCAGCAGTTCTTACATCTTTTACATATATGTATGGGCAGGTTTCATAATCAGACCTATGAAGAGAAGCTAAAGTTTGTGGTGAAATGGATGCAATCTCACATTGAAGATGGGATGAAAGAGCTAAAGAAGCCAGTTCTGTTCACAGAGTTTGGACTCTCGAACCTGAATAAAGACTACGAACCATCCCAGCGAGATAAGTTCTACAGAATCATCTTCGATGTAGTTTACAAATCAGCCAAGAGAAGGAAGGCAGGAGCAGGGACATTGGTGTGGCAGCTATTCATGGAAGGCATGGAAACGTTTGGTGATGACTTTGGGATTGTACCACATGAACAAGACTCAATCTATAAACTGATGATCGAACAATCTTGCAGGTTGGCTAAAGTTACAGGACGTCGTAATGAACATAAGTTGAAAAAGCTTTGTTCTCACAGACATTGAGAGAATCACACTTGTAAAAAAACTGTTGTCATTTTCTTTCAACAGTGAAAATCTGATTCTCAAATTTTGTTGTATACAAAGAATCATTTTGATGCATTCAATCTAGTTCCTTTGTTCTAATTCATATAAAAGCAGAGAAGTTCATATAAGCACAAATACAAAAAAAAAGACTATACTCTTCAGATCTAAACCCTACATAGAGAGATCTAACTAGGAACTACGCTTAGCCAATCTTGGTGATGTCCTCGTTGAACTCGTCTTGTTCACTTTCTCAGTCTTCTTCTCCTTCAAAATCTTCTCAACCAATTCCGATTTAATGGATTTCTTGTTGGCGTTAACCACCACTTGGGGAATGTTGTCTTCAGCGACTTTATCAAACTCATCAGAGAGCTTTCTCCTGATTCCAACGACACCTTCATCTTCAGATCCGACCTCTTCATCGTCAGAATCGTTCAGATCTAAGTACCTCCTTCGTTTGACAATAACGGGAGCCGGAGGAGGAGACTCAGAACCAGATCTCTTCTTCTTCCTCTCAGAAATACCGGATTCGAGTTTCACAGGGGTAGATTTCTCAAGCTGAGCACGGAGCTTGTTGACGTTTCCTTCGATTCGACCCTGGAGACGGAGACGAGTGAAGTTGAGACCACCCATGGACCAGTGAGCGTCTCTCGCCCATGTGAGAAGCGGATCTAGCACAGAGAGTGGCGGATCAACACGGCAAGAGTTGAACTGAGGATTATCGAAGAAACGAGGTCGGGGAAGCCCGTTGCCGTAGAACTCAACTGGTCTTATTGCGAGATGTTTCTTCACTGGCGTCATCATCTTATGGAACAGAGACACTGACAGATTGAGAGAGATTGAGAGATCGAGAAATTGAGAGAGATCGAGAGATTGAGAGATGGAGAATGATGAGTTAGTGATTGGAGATTGGGGGGTTAGGGTTTATATTGAAGATGAGTTTTGGCGGGTGTGGTTTAGTGGGCGCGAGACTCTAACCCGCGCTGCTTGTAAAAATAAAAACTTTGCCGCCTCTTCAATTATTTGCTTTCGCGCAGTTCTTTTTTGAGTTAATTTGGTTTCAAGGGATTTACGCAAATCTATTTCCTTTCATGGGATACGTTTTTTTTACTTTGTTGGTATAGAAATATTGATTTCATTATTATAAAATTAAATTATAAGCTTGCCCTTTTGAGTGTTTTTTCAAACGAACGAGATTCGATATAAACAACTCTGCGATCAAACACAAAGCTGCTCTCGATGCACACAAGATTGAGCAAAAGATAAGCACTCATCATCACAAGGAACATTGAAAGTGAAAAACATACACAAAATAATAGGGCTTTTTAAGAAAACGTAAATTGAGTCGCATAAGAAGAATACACAACAGACCCAATCTATTGGGCCCAATAAAACTAGGGCCTTATAGAGTAACTCAAAGACAAGGGAGGAAAAGCACAGTTTTATTGTTGTAAAAAGATACAAGTAGACAAGGAAGGGGTATATTATGAGACTTTCACCATCCTCCTCTGGGAGGTCCTCCTGAGGACTGTCCACTCAATCTGTCTAAGAGGGCGTTAAAGTCGATGGGTTGGCCACTCTCCTCCATCCGCTGAATCACGGCCATCACATGGTCTCCTCTGAACCCCATGCTCACTAGCTTCTCTATCAGTTCTCCGTATTTTGATCTTAAAACAGGTGGTGCACCAGTGTTACCGCCACCTGCCTGGTGAGGCTGGGGAGCGTATCCACCACCTTGTGGACCTTGCAAGTAATGGGCCTGTTGCTGTTGATGCTGCTGCGGCTGGGGTGGTGTGTATTGCATTCGCCCACCTTCATACATGGCATTGGCATACCCGGCAGAAGGAGGAGGAGGTCCTGATTGTAGATATCCATCGCCTGTCTGGGGGCTATAAGACATCTTTGTCTGCTGCGGAGCCTGTGGTGGTGGTGGTGCACCGTATCCGTAAGCTTGCATAGACTGTTGTGGAGGTCCAGAGTATGGTGATTGCATCTGCATGCTGCTTGGCAACGATTCTACAGGGGATTGGTTGCTTGGTGGTGCAGGCGGGTATGTTTGGTAAGCTCCACTTGACGGTGGTGGCCTAGCCTGTGGATGGGGAGGCCAGTTTTGCTGGTACTGCGGGAATGACTGAGTTTGGGCTGAGCTTGGGTGGGATGGAGCAGGAGGTGGAGGCATGTACTGACTCTGTGCTAGTGGTTGTGATGGTGGAATGGGAACAGGGGCAGGTGCAGGTGCAGGTGTGTTTTGAAGCTGTGCAGGAGGAGGAGGCATGTAATACTGCTGCTGCTGCTGCTGTTGTGGCTGCAGCTGCGGCTGCGCTGGCGGTTGTGGGGCTATTTGGTGAGGCAAAGCAAGTGCAAGCTGCTGGTTGTGTGGATCTGAGGTGTTCTCGGTCTTCTTAGGCTCTGGAACAGGAGTAGCTACCCGATCCTCACCATGTTGAGAGTGAGACGAAGAAGATGACTCTTTCTGCACAAGTTGAAGTTTTGCTAGCTCTTTCTGAGTGTCTGCTAGCTCCTGTTTATCTCTGAGAATCTGGACTGACCTATGCACCTACAACAACAGAACATATAGAATGGTCTCAAACTTCCAATGAAATTAAAATTAACAAAAAAAAAAAAAAAGGATTCATAAACAATTGCAAAACACACAAACCTCTTGAAGATGTTTGTCAAGAGATCTAAGCTTGACATCAGCCTCCTCGTGCTCATGAGTCAACTCCGATCTCATTTCCCCAATAGTCTTATCAAGGTTGTAGCAATAGAGTTCAAGCTGGGACAAGCGTGAGCTGATGCCTTCAAGAAAACGCATCATGTTATCAGCATACTTCTTCATGGTTCTTTCAACAGTGTCAGTAAGGTCTTGGCTCAAAGAATCCTCCGGTGGGCTGTAAGAGCTTGTCGGAAAAATCGAAGACCTAGCCATCCTCGTTTTATGGAACTCCTGCAAGCAAAAAAAAAATGAAACAACAAACTAACTCAGTAATCATCATGATCAATTCGAAATACAATTGTTATTTCTTCCGGTTCAAACAGATAACGATCGAAACTAGCTCCTCATCAATCACAATCTAATCCAGCAATCATATACTAAAATCGAAACCCTAAAATTCCCAAATACCAATAATTGAGCAAAGCCGAAAAGTAAATTACAGAACGGAAGAAGAAATATGTAAGTGAATTCACCATGTTTGAAGCAGCGATGGAAGGATCGGAGTGAGGACCATTAGAAGAGTCCTGGTTGGTGTAGTCAGAGCAGAGGATATCATCGGAGCCAAAATCGAAGCCTTTAGATCCTGAGTTGACCCGACCCGAAGATCCAGACGCCATTTGAATCCGAATACTTAGAAAAAAACTAAGATCGAGAGAGGATCAAAAATAAGGAAATCTCGATTTAGAGATCAAGTCTTGGTGGAAAAGCAAAAAAAAAGGTTTGCTTCTTCGTTCTCTTCGAAACTTTGAGAAAACGCAAGCAGGAGGAAAACGTTTTTTTTTTTTGGTTTGTTTAATTACAAAAAGAAAAGTCCCAAGTGGAGAAATAAAAAAAATAAATGGAGTTGTTTAGTTTTCAGACTCGAGAGAGAGATAAGGATGAAGGAAGAAGGAAACAGCCAAACCGACTTTACTCTTCTTTCTTTATTCTTTATTTATACTTTTAGTTCCTAAGGATTGTAATTATTTCGATTTTGCCACCTTTTGTTTAAATTTACAAATTACATCCTTTGAATTTAAGAACTACGTCGTTTCGCGGGCGCTGTGGTTTATTATATGGAACCGGAGAATCTTCTTCAGTTGGTTATGAGTCGACGAGTGTTTGGAGAGAATCTCAGTTTTGTTGTCGTCTCTGATCCATCTCTAACCTTGAATGAAATGAGGCGTCTCGGACTCACAGATCAGAAAACGCGGATAGGACCTTGAATGAAATGGAGATTCGTTTGTGGCTGAATGTGATTACATAACTCAGAATGGATTTGAGGAACAGAGCTGCTTTTAATTTCATGATGCATTGAGGTAACTTGGAAGAACACCAAGTTTTGATCTTTTTTTTTTTTTTGGTAGGTTTGATGTAGATGAGAAAGAAAGAGTGTTATGAGATTGGTTTTGATGTTTATAAGGGTGTCATTTGGGGGTCTCTTTTCATTGAATTTGAAAGTGACAGACGATATAGTTTTGGTGCTCTTTGATTCCATAGTGACTATGTGCAGCAAACTAGCTTCTCAACGTTGATACTATTCTTCCTTGATATGTTTTCTAAATATCTTTATGGATAGCAAGGATACTGTTTGGAGAGTCTCTTGGTCTTGTGTAAGCCTAGCAAGTAGCATCTTGTTTGTCTTGTCTTGTCTAATCTCAGCATCTTCTAGGCATTGTCTCCTGCTTTTTTTTGAGATCTATAGTCACTTTGGTCAGCTAAACTTGTTGAAGAACATATTCTAGCTATTAGTTGTATCAGAAACATGAACCGGTTATGATCGGAGTTACACCAAGAATGATGCTTAATTGTAGCTTTATGATGTATCTTAGCCTCTGCATCTTTGTGATGATGGTGGTGATTAATGATCTCCTTGGTGATAGTTGGGACAAACTCTTGTGAGAACTTGTTTGAAACTGTAATAAAACTAGTTCTCATGATTTTGCCCCGGTGCGTTACTTGCAATGACTCCCCAATACATACACAGATACACCCATTGAATTGCTTCGTCTTTTCCTGGACATCTTTGTAAGGCTTATCCAACATATTGAACTCTCCAGCAATCACTTTGGTCAGAAAATGTTACATTCTTTTCTTGGTCACATTTGTTTATTTGTTTTTTGGGGACACCAAATTATTTACATATAAGAGTAAAAGCAAGTTGTTTGGTTTTTGGTCTTGCGGCATGATCAAATGATTCACGTAAAAGATACGGATATGGACCGAATAAGTTTTTTGGCCGGTGAGAAAAGTAAAGATATGTGGACAAGATTATGAGAATGCGCAAACGATAAAGTCCTCCAAAAAGTAAAATTTAATTATTAAGAACCCATCCCTACAGAAAACATAGCCGCAAAGCGCTTTTTATTTGTATCCATATACATCTTCAATCAAAACTTTTTAGTAATTAATTGACAACTAATTGGGATTATATACGCCACCACAAGATGCTAAGTAGTACGATCATGTTTTGTTACCATGTCAGAGTTTGATGGGTTTAAAACATTTCACTACTCTGTTTCTCTTCAAATAATAGTGACCGGGCATAATTTATTGTCAATTGTCATGTCTGTATCGAAGAATAAATGTGTTAACACAATAACACACATTAAATTTGACGCAGACAACATCTCACCAGAAAACCAATATGGATTTGTTAAGTTCATATTCACAAATGAGTTTTTTACATCAATCTGGTTATGAGATTAGGTTCTCAAAAGACAAAAAATAATCAGAACCACTTGTCCAACACCCTTGTTCCCCCGTCATATTAGTAGTGTTTTCAACCTTATCTTATGAACATTTCATTTTCTCGAACCTTATCTTATGAGCCTAGAATAGCAACAGTAATTAACGAGAAAGAAGATGGGTAGACTTGTCCAATACAGACTCAGTGACTCACAGTTGCAACAATTGTCCGGACACGTGGGTGGGTTTACCAACCAACGATGGACCCATTTTCATTTAAACAGATCAACCAATCATGTACCTCTTTGTGTGGTTCTAACTTCAGAAGCCTCAAAGTACATTTCTTTTTTCCAAGTCTTTGACCATGTTAACCCTCTTCATTTTGCACGCATCTCATATACTCCAATCACAGTTCTTCTAGAAGATAAATCTTTTTTTTCTTTCTAAAATACGATTACCAATAACCTCAACTGTAATTAACACCATTAAAACATGCTTAAGATATTTGGGAAAAAGGGTAAAATGGTATGTAAATGGTCAACTAGCATTGCGTATATAAACCGTCGGCTATAGAAAGCAAACGCCCTCAAAAAAAAATTTCCCACATTATTCTCCCATCTGTCTACGGTTGCAGATTTATCTTATTTAACACAAAAAAAAAAAAACAGAGTCCACGAGTTTGGGATAATTTGTTGACCGAGACATGAAGAAATCTGGAATCATTGCTGCTGCCTCCATCTCTGTTGCTGCTTCAGCCACCGCCATCTCTGTTGGCTCTACCAACACCTCCGTCTCCTTCTCTTCCCCGGAATCTAATCATTCCCGTCAGGTAAAACAAAAAAAAACAGAACCAATCTCTTTGTTTCTCGGTAGCATCAAAGTTCCCTCCTCTGTTTTTGCTCTGTTTCATCAAGTACTCTTACACTAAGTAATCTCAAACAAATTTATTGAATTACAAGGTTGGATAAGAGGTTTTGTTTCCATGGATTCGGAAGTGTAACGAGTTAAATTATATATTTTGATTAGGATTCAAAGGATAAACAGAGGAAGAAGAAGGGTTCAGAAGATGGAGGAAATGACAAGTTTGCTCCAAGGTTTGATGGGTTACGATTCATCGAGACGCTTGTGACTGCTCACCGATAACCTTTTGCATTGCTCTCATTTGGAATTGTTTGCCCAATTGATCAACAACAAAACTATTACTGATTTATTAGTGTTTCGGTGCTTTGGATTAAATTAAAGTGTTACCCACCATGACAAGAGGCATGATTTATGTTTCTATTTAATTAATTTTTCTTGCTAAATTGTATTCCACTGACCTTTATAAGGCCTTGGAGATTATTATTAACTCAGCCCATTTATGTTCAAACACACATGTTCTTGATCCACAAAAACATGTTATTGAATGCTAGTTTTATCATGTGTTTGTAACAAATGGTTTTATTTACTTGGCGCAACCAAAGAGTTTTAGGCTTTGGGACCATATAATTTATTCGGCCAAGATTCGAAACCATAACATATGTGCTCTGCTCACACAACGACTAACAATGGAATGTAATATTATATAACTTATATCTTGTGACATATACTTTTTTTTTTTTGTCAAACTCTTGACATATACATAAGATTGTCTTTAGAAGAGGCAAAACAAGATAAAAATAGTGATTAGCAATGCAAGTCTCGGAACAAGAGGGATCAATGCATGGGAAGATGATGCAGTGGGCTTGACGTCGGTGCAGTCGAGGCCTTCTTTGCCTTCTTTGCACATGTTAGCGAATATTCCAGGAGGATAACGACCGTAGAGATTGATGTAGCTGAACATTGTGGAGGCGCAATCTGTCTTCTCATCGTTAAGAGCTTCCGCGAATGGGCAAGCAAAGTCCTTGAAGGCCGAGCAGCATACCTTGGCCGGATAATTTGGTCCTTTGCATTTACTCGTTATGACTGTGTAATTCTTGGTCGCAAAATCTTCTTTGCATGCTGTTAAAAAAATGTTATTAACGCAATAATTGAATCTTTCTTATTAGGATAATTAATAATGAATAATCAATCGATCATGTTTTTAAACACACATTAATGACTTTGTGAGCTCTTATAACGATCAATATGATACAAATTTGTGGAAGTTAATTACTTACTTGCCTTTGCCTGAAGAAGGGCTCGGCTTGTAGCTTGGTGGGACTCAAGTTCATCAACTGCACATAGAAATATCAGATTTTGTTTCAACAAATCTAAACAATATTTTAATAAACAGGAGTAAAATATTAAATAATTGTTGAAATTACGAGAGATGTGGAGAGACAAGGCAAATCCAGACAAAAGGAAGATTGAGAGAAGAGAAACCAAACAATGATGAGTAATCTCCATGTTTATGTTTCCTCCTCCTTTTTATTTCTCTTTTGTCACATTTGATTTTTTTTCTTTGTAAACTTCTTTGGTTTTTTTTTCGTGTTTCCTTTAAAAGTTATAGGAGGAGAGAAAAATATTGCGGATATACCGGATCATTGGTTAGAAGAAACAATAGTATGAATCAGTTCATGCAAAAACAAAGTTACTGTTAACTAAATTTAATCCATTGAGAAAAACCATAAAATTAACCAATAAATTTCACAGAGAAGTTTAATACTTACAGTATAATTAATTTTGGTTCAACTACCAATGGCTGATATCCATAATAAACTGGGAACCGCCCATTTCCTTGGCTCAGTTCTCCGGTCCGGATCGTTAAATGCAACTTGCTCCAATAATTTCATATGATAATTTGAATACATTATCACGAACGTGTATATATTATTATAATATTCATATATATATATATATACGTTTTCTAAAAATAGTATTTGTATATTTACAAGTTACAACTGTATTTAACCCCAGAAATAGAAAGCTACAACTGTATCCCAATTTTGTTATTGTCGTTTTTAAAATGATAAATGTATTTTCTCGGGATGTTTTGTCAATCGAATAATCTATCTATCTACATTATGTAATTTAACAGTAAACACCTAGGGTGAAAATTATCTTTCTACTCTGTATCGGTTTGATGAAGTAAATTCTTATTTTCTTTAAGTCTTATATGTTAATTTCTTGAAAATTCGACCCAAAAAAAAAAAAAGGATTAGGTAAATGACTGACTTTTTATCAAAAAGATTTTACCATTGTCCAACACCTGGCTGCATGATATATATCTACATTCTACATTATCTACGTGCTTTGGTATATCGTTTTCTAAAGAAATACTTTTCACAATAATGAATATAGTGAAATGACGTAAGTCGGACGCAACAAATAAGTGATAATTTTGGATGATTATATAATTTGCGTGATTGCTTATGATAAAAGAGAGTATTACAAACGAAACTGTAATTGATAGTTTTCCTCTAAAAGATAGTACTCGTAGACTACAAATTTATATAGTACTATAAGTTATTTATTCAAAATTATAATTAAAAAAAAAATGTAATAGTATATAGCATATATAAACTCATCTAACAACCTTAACTAAGCGCCATGATAATTGTCAAAAAAAAAAAACTAAGCGCCATGATCATAATCAGACATAACAGTGACGAGACAACGTACACGAATTTAAGGCAATGTTTTACTATAACTGGATTTTTTGGGGTTGCCTTCTTCTGCAATTAATAGTATAGATGTGGAATATTAAATATGGTCTGGTGACACCAATGGCTCCTTTTGCTTCCGTGACGTGTAACCTAATTATCTTTGTGGGTTTATAAACTATTCCAACCATTGGTTGAATATGACCTTTAAATTAAGGCTTTTATTAAAAATTTTATCATTCCCCTCCTCAGATTCCAACTTTGATTAAACAACTTACCAAAATTGCCATTGTTATTCATTCAACACCTAATAATTACAAATTCTGAAAATTTAAAGACGCAAGGCACCGAAATAAGCAGAATTTTACAAATATTACATGAGTTTTGTTCAATGGTGTAACGGTGCAGCCATGGAGCTCCACGTCATAGAGCTTTGGGCAGTATCTACTGTTGTGTTGCCAGAAACAGAGTCTTATCTTTTTTTTTTTCAAGCCAAATTCTTATCTTGTGAAATATGATATTTTTAATGGGGGAATTTTGCAATATTATTATTTTTGTCCATGGACTCATGTGGACATTTACCATATTTCCACTTGTTTTTTGTCAACAAAATTCTATTCAAACTGAATAATTAATTTTTTATAAATATACTTAGTTGTGAATAAAATTATGGTTTATATTATCTTCTTTACTTTTTAAACGAAGCTGATCCGTTGCTGACCTTTTCATAAAATATAAAGACAGGCTTAAGGAGGAGAGAAAAAAAAATGGCGTTTCGTTACTTTATCTAGTACTATAATTTTAGGTAGACGTTTCTTCTCCTGATTTTCATTTTGCACCTTACAAAACAAAAATAATACAAATACTTGTATGTGTGTGTGTGTGTCTTTGTGTATATTATAGGGTCTCGTGCTTCTGCACCACCCTCGATCTAATATTCTTCTTACCCATTCTGTGCTTCTCTCTAAAACCCAAAATAAATCATTTTCTCTGTTCTTCTTCTGGCCATTGTAGCACAACCCAATACAAGCTCTCTCTAAACTTTCCAAAGTCTTTAAAGACAGAAGAGATCCATCGGTGCTTTTACAATCTCTCCAAAGAGTACGTCCCTTTCTTGTGTTTATGTTGTTGCGTGTGTGTATATATAAAAGCACCAAATTAATAGATCTACACTGTTTTTGAGTTACTACTCAAAAAAGATTATTCTTTGTTTTTTTTTTATAAACTATCAGTTTTTAGATCATCATACGACTCAACTCTTTTGTAGATGTGTTTTCATTAGTTTGTTAACTTATCTATCACTTGTTTCTTCTGTTTCATCAACCACTCCGTTTCTTTTTTTTATTATTTGCCTTTTTTTTTTCTTATAAGATAACGTGTTTTAGGATTTAAGTGAAAACAGAGCAAAGCTTTCGAAACCGAAAGTGATTAATTAGGTCAAGTCTTCATACCTTCAGCCTGTCAGAGAATAAGATCCTTACCTTCTATTTTGTTTTTCTAATCCTTACTTTACGTTCGTGTGTTAGAATAAGTATAGTTTCAAGATCGATCATGATTTGTATATACACAATTCTGTTATGATCTATATTGATCTAAATAGACTTTAGTGTTTTACAAATTAGGTGAAATCTCATCAAATAAGCAAACGACTGGTCAAGTGAATGTGTTTTTTTGTCTTGTGTTGCAGTAAAAATGGAGATAGAGAATGAAGACAACACAACATTAGGTGATTCTGGAGGAGGAGACTTCGACTGCAATATATGTTTGGATCAGGTTCAGGACCCGGTCGTGACTTTATGTGGCCACTTGTTTTGTTGGCCCTGCATTCACAAGTGGACTTATTCCTCCAACAACTCAAGACAACGCATCGATCAATACGACTGTAAGAGGGAACCCCCAAAATGTCCCGTCTGCAAATCCGATGTCTCCGAGGCTACGCTTGTCCCCATCTACGGCCGAGGACAGAAAACTCCACAGTCCGGTTCAGTGGTACCGAACAGACCATCCGGTCCGGTTTGCAACGTAAGAACAGGGGTTGGTCAACGTTTAGGTGAAGGGGAGAGTCAACGGTATATGTATAGGATGCCTGATCCGGTGATGGGTGTTGTATGCGAAATGGTACACCGGAGGCTATTCGGTGATCCGTCTTCGAGTAACGTGGCACCTTACCGTGACACCAATGTCCGGTCGAGGCGGCGAGCAATGCAGGCGGAGGAGTCACTAAGCAGAGTCTACTTGTTCTTACTTTGCTTCATGTTTATGTGTCTATTTCTATTCTAATTATAAATATACACATGTGTATATATAATTATATATATACCAATTGGAATCAGTATGCATATATATATGTAATAAGAGTGTGTGTATATATATGTGTAAGAGTGTTGATTCCTTAAAATTGTATAATGAGCACATTAATAAAGTCCAAATAAAGTAACGACACAAATTGGCTTGCTTCTTCTATGCTCGATTTATTTATACGTGTATGTGGATATGTGATGATGTGAGAAGATGAGAGCATGGGTGAAAAAGGAGGCTTATCTTCAACTTAAGATAGGTTTGTGCACCCAAAAGGATGATAGTGGCATTAGAATGCGACACAAATGATGTTGCTTGTGGTCGGATTACCATCGTTTAAAACAAAATAAATTTTATTATAAATTTTAAAAATAAGGGGCCCCTAGATTTGATTGATATCGGCGAATTAATACTGTGAGATAGAAGTAGAAACTTTAATTTTATGTGTTTTTGGTAGGAGTCTTTCTTTATACATTAAAAACGTTGCAAAGAAAATTGGTATAGTGAGTGGATTGGGATTGGAATTGGAATTAGCTGGTTTGATTAAAAGCATAGACTAGACTGAGATGGGTCGGTCTGCACGAGACAATCCCTCATTCACGGGATCCATTTTTTCTAACTTCAAAAGTTGTAATTTATTTGCCTACCTTGATTTAGTTTTTTTTAAATGTTCGAATTTTTCTTCTCGGTATCTATAGACCAAAATAAAAAAGAGTGAATTGGGCTTCAAAGAAGTAATCAATCAGATAGTAACAAAGTAAATGTAAATTTACAGAGAACTATAAAACGTGAGAGACGAAGCCCTTATTTACACAACAGGAAGAGGAAATGAATTGTTTCCTACATTACAACTCTACTCGGTAGAAACGAACCAGTTTCATCATCTGTACCCTCTCCTCCTGCATATCATCCACATTTTTACGTTTTCATTTACCATTATAAGACGATCAAAATGGTCCAAATCGGATTTGTGGTGCGATAATATTTACCTGAACCGGAACCTGACCAGACTCATCAGGCTGCTGCGGAAAATGAAATCCTGTTGAGCAATTCTTCAACCTCTCCGGATTTTTCACCCATGCTTTCCTACCTTCGCTCACTTTCACCTGGAACCTCCATGTCTACCAATTCATATACAAAAATATGTAATGTTAGATTCAAACCCGTTAAGAAAACGGCTATTTGAGATAGTGAGTGTGTATACCTGAGAAAGCGGAAACGTGTCTCTCTCAATCACACCTCCTTCAATGTTTATGCCGGTGCCTTGGCATTCTGGACAGAACACCGAAAATATTTGCCAGCTCACGTCGTTTGCCAACTGATTCCACTTCACACCAGTCTGACCACTATGCTTTGTGCATCTCTTTTTGCCTTTTCCACTCACCATCTTGCTCCCAAGTATTTCACTCTCACAGAAGAGAAACCAATGTACAACACAAGACACGTGAAATAGGTGAAACGCCCCCAGGAGGTTTCTGCTGCCGCACACAAGATTCCCTGTCTTTAAGTTTAGTATTGCTGCCGCATCTTTCCCTGGAAGCATCTTTTGCTTACAGACTTCACATATTCTTTCAGAAAATATCCGCTGTTGCCTCCTCAGCTCTCGTCTTACAGTTCTGTTCTTCACGACTCTTTTGCTCATGAGACTATCATCATAATCAGCAATTAGAGCTCTTGAAGAGTTTGAATTACGACCTGAAGAAACCTCCTCAGAAGAGTCATACTGATTACACAGAGATTCACTGGTGTCCTCTGGATCCGAAAAAGACTTCTTTCTCTTCCTGCAACTGTCCTCGCCGTTACATGATTCTGGTGACTGACTAGATGTGAGAAGTCGGCTCGGATCATCGAGCAAACCCAGCCTACCCAAATTGTAGAAGTAGGAGAACGTAACGATAGCAAAGTCATGATCTGGGACCGTAGCCTTCTCCTCATCAGAAGGACCCTCATCTCCTAACCACTCGCACCATAGTTTATCAATCCAAGTTGTGCGTCCTTTGGTTTCAAACAACCTGGCAGCTATTCTTCCAAAGCCAATGAACTTTGCTTCCACATCAAGAGTTTTCTCCTTGATCAGCACACCAGAAATTATCAGATTATCCGCACAGTGACTAGGTTCATCATCAGAAACCTCAGCAGGCTGGTTATCCCCATTTGATTCAATGACCCTGTTGTTATCATACTCGACAATAGCAAATCTTTCTTCATCTCCGCAATGCTGCAACTGACAGGGAACATCTTCGCCACCAGCGATTGGAGTTTTATCTTCTTCTGTTGCTCCAGTTGAACTATCAAAGAAAAGGACACCATCGCTGAAAGGCCAAGGATTCGTTCCAAGAAGTGTGATCCTAGCACATGCCAACCTCTCCTTGTGAAGGTTACCATTCAAGTGTCCAAGCAAGATTGTGTCGCTGTAGCATGGAGCAAGACACAAAGTGCAGAAGAATACGAAACGTTTGCCATCCTCACGTAGCTCAATGTACGTGTGCCCTTGTAACCTCAGATTCTTCAGAGTAGTTTTAGCCAACTGCTCTTTCAAATTGACAGTAGTCTTTTGTAACCCTAATTCAGTCTTATCAGCCATTTCAGAGATCCAGCAAAGACAAAAAACAACTTCACGATTCAACAAAACCTAAAAATAAGAAATCCCCAAATTCCACAAGTCTGAAAACCCTAAAGTGTTTGAGAGTTCGAAACAAACCCTAACAAGTCACAATTCCCACTAAACACAAACTTCTAAACCCGTAACGAACAAATTGTTCACCACTGACCTAGAAAAAAAAAGACGCTACGAGCTTCGATTGGATCTCGGAATTCAGATGCAAAGAGTAAAAAAAAAACAAACCAAAGGGAAGAAGAAGATACGAATCAGCACAAATTGTTTCCACATATTCGAGGCATATTCGGCACAGGACTTTTAGAGAATCGTTTCATTCGAACACCGGCGAAAAGGTCAACGCGAGGAACAGAACGATGAAGATGATGGAGAGAAGAACGCGAGTCCATCGCTGCCAACATTTTCATGTATTATTTCACGCGGAACTCGCCAACACAAGAAGAAGAAGAAGAAGAAGAAGAAGAAGAAAAATCTCTCTCGGAGGAATCTGGATTGACCGGAGAACGGAGAAGAAACGACGGAGAATTGAGCTAAGAGAAGAAAGAAAAAAAAAAATTGTTTTTAACCGAAATTGAAGAGAGAGGAGGAGAGACTCGTGTGAAAACTAATTCTTGTATTTAATATTATTCACGAAAAGCAGGTGTGTGCCATTTACTAACCGTTGGATTTAACATGGACGGTTGAGATGTAATTTTGAGCTTTTATTATAGGTGTGGGAGATTCGAATTTTCCGAAAGGAGATGCTCTCGTCCCGAGATGAGATTTGGATAAACTTCAACATAATTTAATTAACAATTAAATGAATAAACTAATTTTCCACTTTATATTAAGTTCGACTCCCTAGCGTTTTAATCTTTTCGGCATTCAACCCCTAACTTTAGTTATCTTTTACATTTAACCCCACATCTTGTATTAATAACACACGCAACATTGTTTTTTTCTTTCTTTCTAAGGCCTGTTTTTAAATTGGGCCGAGAGTGACTGTTAGGTGGCCCAAACGGAGAAGAGAACCAAGGTGAGAAGTTTTAAACCGGCTTGTAACGAAGCAGAACGAGACACGGAATCAGAGCATCCTTCGTTCTGATTCTTCCTATATACGAATAAGATCTATGACAAGACATTCACTCAATAAAATACTCCTTATGAAAAGATAGGACCAATCCTGCTAAGTCGTCACTTGTTTGTCGAGCTGTCTGCAAACAAATGAAAAATAAGGAAACTGTTTTAACAAAACTACTTGTTGATGGTTTGTCATAGATCTGTTACCTCTTTAGCTGCATTACGGTTTGTTACCTCTTGAGTCTTGTCAATCACTATTTGAAACTAGGTTCTACTACATTTAGTAATTTAGTTTATAATGCTGGATTCAAAGACCGGTTATGTAGATGGTAAATAGTCTTAAGTCAAAGTCTGGTGTAAATTGGAAGAATGGTAGAGAGGGTTTGGTGGGAGCGAGGGAGAATGACATGATTCTGATGTGAACTGGATAAGATTCGAATGTACAATTAAACCCGCCTAATTAATTATTCATTTACTTCATGTGAATCAGTTGTACATTTTGACTTTTAAACACCACTCTTTCACATTCTATAATCGTCTAATAATAGTACTTAAATCAATAATTAGTACACAATTGACGAACTGATTCTAATTTTTCTGTGTAGTAACTAAATAAGGCAATGATTCGAAAACTCTGATTACAAAAAGACTACACATGGAGAGAAATCTTTTAAGTAAAAACTTTGCAAGCATTATTTGAGTGCATATATACACCAAACAAATCAGTCATGTCTATTTATATATTTTTTGGCACTACGCTTTAAAATACAATCATTTTTTTAGAAACCGTAATTGACGCTACAAATATCTCCTTTTTTAAGTTTTATACTTTTATTTTTTTCCCCATAGCTTTAAGAAAGTAACGTCACATAAATGCAGGGTTGTATAATACAAAAATAGAAGAGAGTTAGTAGTCATGTGCATTGTGATAAAACAATCAAATCGTGGATCCACTTTTATAATTTTATTCCGGCCTGAATGATATATAGTTATAATCTATTGCCCCACCAAAGTAATTCTAACAACAACAACAACAAAAACCTAATTTGTCATTAGTAAGCTAAGGTGGTTGTTCGTTACATCATACAGATTTGCGCGAAAACCGTTAACATTATTATATATATATATATATACTGTTTTCCAATATTTATAATGAAATGATTGATACGTTGTGCGCACGAGATTGGCCATCAAGATTTCGTTTGCGTAAAATATCCATTACTCCATTCAACTACATTCATTCATTCATAGATACATATACTAGTTATTATTATATAGTATAAACGTTACTAACAAAATATTTGTTATCTTCGTAACCAAATAAACATCAATAAAATAAATGAATGAAACATATCAATTGAAGAAGAATTAAAGATTGAGTCAGGCGACTCTCTCTCTCTCTTAACGGATTCTTATTCTCTACGACAGAATCATGCGGGAAATTTCAACGGTCGAATCTTTTCAATTACCAAAACACCCTTTTAGGTCCCCTCCTGACAATGACACGCAGGATCGTGCGAAATCGACGCCTTAACTGTCGGTGGGTCCTTATTCCTAGTGGCATCTTACCGTAAATAACACCAATGGCTAAGGGACTAAACCGGGAAAAAACTTTACAAAACAAAAAGAGAAACCACAGAAAGCAAACTGTTTGCTTCTACTTTCTTTGGTCTATATAATAACAACAACAACACTGACATATCAATTCTTACATAACTCTCTCTCTCTCACTAACTGTCGGTAAACTAACTTCTTCACCTTTTCCGGCTCCGATTCTGCTCGGGAAAATAACTCCGGCAGAGAAATGCAGCTCTCTCCGGTCATGTTAGCTACATTCTGCATTGTTGTCCTGCAGCTTCTTGTTGGCTCGTCCGGTTTGGCTACGACCCATCGCCACATGTCCAGCTCTCGTTGGCTTCCCGCAGTCGCTACCTGGTACGGAAGCCCCAACGGCGACGGCAGTGACGGTAATTTTATAACACATTATTAATTGAATACCGTCACACTCTAGTCCCTAGACACGATAAACTAATTAATTAATTATTAATTTATTATAAACGACCGGAATTGCGTATAAAAATGTAGGAGGAGCGTGTGGGTACGGTACGTTGGTGGATGTGAAGCCGTTACATGCGAGGGTTGGAGCGGTGAATCCTATCCTCTTCAAAAACGGTGAAGGCTGCGGCGCTTGTTACAAGGTTCGTTGCTTGGACAAAAGCATTTGTTCCAGGAGAGCCGTTACCGTCATTATCACCGATGAATGTCCCGGCTGCTCTAAAACTAGCACTCACTTCGACCTCAGTGGTGCTGTCTTCGGCCGCTTGGCTATTGCCGGTGAGTCTGGCCCTCTCCGTAACCGTGGACTCATCCCCGTCATTTACCGCCGGTACGTATGTATATTTATCCTCATTTATTTTTGTTGATAAAGATATACTAGTTCTCAATATTATACTCTCTCCGTTTCAAAATATAAGATGTTTTAGAGAAGTTTTTTTTTTCATGTTTTTAATTTTCTATGCAACTTTTAGATTAGTTTAGTATTTTATATTATGCGATATTGTTTCTAATTGGTTAAACTTATTAAAAGTATAAACTTTTTAATGTGTGTGTTTTAGTTAAAATAAAATGTAAAGAGTATTTAACGCTTATTCTCATTCAATAACTAACTCGTGACAGTGCACGAGCAGATTAAAAAAATAGGAATTATTTAGGTAATGGGGCTAAACAGGGGTAAACAATTAGTTTTTTTTTAACAATTGGGTGTGAATGTATTAAACAAAAGAGGCAAATTAACGGCGATCTCGTTTTTTTATGGTCCCAACCATTTTTGACCATTGACCATATGATGTGTGTATCTATCTCTTTTTTCTCGCTGATATGTTTTAGTTTTACTCTTCTTCTTTTGCATAATAAAATAAAGGACGGCATGCAAATATAGAGGGAAGAACATAGCGTTCCATGTGAATGAAGGATCAACTGATTTTTGGCTATCTCTGCTAGTTGAGTTTGAAGACGGAGAAGGTGACATTGGCTCCATGCACATTCGCCAAGTAACTCTTCTTTTCTTAATAACCAAACTGCACTCACTTCTTTAACTTTCCTTTTTCTTACCACAAAGTCACTTCCACTTCAAAAGTCTTGCTTTATTTATAGTACTAAATAAGAAAAAGGATGAAAAGATCTTAGTGGAGTGAGCATAATGATGAATCTTTATTGACCAACTAGCTTGAAAAGGCACACCACACCATTCAAAAGTCTTCTAAAAAGTAACAATAAAACAGACTCAAAAGTGTAAAGACTAAAGACTGATGGGTTTTCTCGTGTTCTGAATGTTTGGTGCAGTCAGGAGCTAGGGATTGGTTAGAGATGAAGCACGTATGGGGAGCCAACTGGTGCATCGTTGGAGGACCACTCAAGGGACCATTCTCCATCAAGCTCACCACTTTGTCTGCCGGTAAAACACTCTCAGCCACCGACGTTGTCCCTAGAAACTGGGCTCCCAAAGCAACTTACACTTCCCGCCTCAACTTCTCCCCCGTCCTCTGAACCAACTGATCTTCTACATAGTCAAAGACCATAAGATACCTACTACTACTTGTGTGATCATTTTTTTTTTCGAAGAGAGAAACAGAGAGTGACTGCTAGCCGTGGGATGACAAGAAAGAAAGTTCATCCTAATCCAACGGCTCTTGCGTTCTCTCCTCTTCCTTGTGTTGTGGATTTGTGTGTTGTTTGCGTGTGATGTGTGATGTGTCGGTGAGGGTGTTAGGAGTCAATGTAGCCATCTCCAAAGGGGAGATAGAGCTAGGAGTAGTATATGGTGGTGTCATGTCTGTTTTTGTTTCTATATAATCCTTGTCACTATCTCTTTCTATTATGGGACATGACATAATATATCACATGAATATTTATCACTATCTCTTTCTATTGTGGGACATTACACAATAATGTATCATATGAATATTCAGCACACTACTTTAGAGAGAGCATTGAATTTGTACCAGAATCTCCAGAGTATATATCTCTTCTTATGTTCCTCTCTTGAAACCCAATAAGTATAAAATAGTCTCCGAAGCTTCACGTTCCACTCAGTTTCAGAACTGCGTCTCTGTGTTTGTTCCTAACTGATTTTGGCTCCTAACAGTTGTCCTGACATCGGTTTTCACTTTTAGTATCCTTTTTCCCTGTTTTTATTGGAGACTTAGGATGGAGGAAGTGGCATTATTATACGTGGTGGAAAATTCGTCTTGAGCTTCAAGAAACACAGCCACATTATTGTTTAGTCACCCCAGGTTTAGGATCCTAACTAAATTAACCATCACTGAAGGTTGCTTGTTCTTCTCTATGTTTTTCTTAATGTTGGGAACCACACATGGGAAGATTGCTTTCCAGCAGTGCTTGTCAACTTATTTGTAGAACTTCTCTTGGTTAGCCAAGAAAAGCTACAAGAGACAAAATCCACTCAAGTGGTACATATGGCAGAAACCTGAAAAAAAAAAAAAAAGTGAAGTCAGAGCAAAGTGCCAGTTTACTGCATAACCTTCTCCCTTTCACGGTCATTAGCCTTGTTGGTCGCAAGTGATGTTCTTGTTCCCTTTTCTTATACAAAGCTTTCTTGAGTTCTTCCGCTTGAGCTATGATCTGATCATGCATTTCCTTCTGTCCACAAAGTGAAATGGTGTTTTAACTTGACCAACTAGAGCCAAACATTAAGATCAAACATTGAAATATAGTCCTTATATGCTAAAAGTCATGGTCAGGACTCATGATTATAGTATCATCAGAGACTAGAACTGCTTATAACCAAACTATAAGATAGATAGTTTGACAAGACAATAAATGTGATGACATAGTTATAACAAGAAGAAGCAGACATGGCTTATCTATATTATCACAAGATTGATATCACTTATAAGAAAAAATACTATCAGAATCACCGAAGATAATTACATCTGAACTACTCAACTATATATATACACATAACATATTACGCAGGGTCTTAATTCAAAACAGATTAATGGAGGAGGCTTCCAACATTGGAAAAGATAGAGATAGTTTATAATCGAGGAGGATCTTTACAGTAGTTGTATTTAGATGCAGAAAACAGACTTTCATCATTACGTTCAAAACTTTGCTTGGTAAAGAAGGCTTAGAAGATCTAGTTATAATAAGAAGTGGAGTGAACGTCGAGAACAGAGCACTGACCAGCGTAGAAACACTATTTCTGAATCTCGTTATGGATCTGGAAGCATCAGACTCGAACATTGAGTCAGCTCCATGAGGAAGGAGATCCAAATCCGTAGCCTTACGGTAAAGAGAAGCCTTCACGGTGGTTGATGGGCCGGAAAGTATTTAGTCATCAAAACTGGCCAAGCTTTTATAGATGGGATGCACGTTTTTTCAGCCTTTGCTCTAAAACGGTGTCGTTTGTTTAAACACCGGAAAAGGATAATAGTACTAATCTCTCTCTCTTTTTATAAAGTTGCAATCTCTCTAAGCATACATTGTGTATCCTAGTTAATGTCTTAATGAGGTACTTTTTTGTTCCACCTCCACAAACCAAAGAGCTCTGATTGGTTGTATTGAATTAAAACCACTTATTAGCAAATAGAATTGTTGTTTAAGACGCACGTGAAGACGCACGTGACGACCCAATAAGCGGCTTACACGTCAACGAACCCCTCGTGGGACTCTCCGCCCGAGTCCTCTTCTAGGAGGCATCCCCACATAATGTAGCCAAAGTATTGTTTTGGCCTTACCCATGGCTACATTTACATTTGATGAGATAAAACAAAACAAACAAGAGACAATTTACATTAAAAACTCAAATAACACCAAATTAAAAAAAGAAAGAAAAAAGAGTGGGACCTACACGGGTGGGGGAATCGATAATTGAAGCAAACAAAGGAGGGTGATGGATGACTCATCTTGAGGATAGGACCCTCTAAGGTCGCCACTTGGTACCTTCCTTACTCAGCCACTTTCAATTTCTCTCGAGATTTTCACGTGTAAATCTATCTCTCTCATCAATATCGCTTTAACAAAACCTGGATCCCACCCACTAATCCATTCCACGGTATCGCTATTTTTTTTTTTTAAGATCTTTTCAAAGTTACATATTTACCCTCACTCTCATACCCCTTCTGGCTATAAGTACCAACCTCACCCCATGCTTTACCTTCCTACAAAAATCATCCATTTACAGAAAAATTAAACAACAGCAGCTTCTCAAAGTCTTTCAAAGCTTCTTAAAGGTTTCTCCAATTCACCAAGATATTAATTATATACCAATAAAAAAAACAACATGAGTTATCTGAACAAGATTTGGATGGCAGCTTCATTCGTAGCAGTTCAAGGAAACGCCGATCACGGCGTCAAGTTGAAAAGCGGAATCACCTCCGCTCACCGTCTCCAACGCAGGCTTTCCTCCGATCTTCGTCCTCTCGCCGCCGCTGATCTCGCCGGAGACAGTATCCCAGCTGAAGAAAGACGTCGTAACTCTTCTTCAACCCCCGATGAGTCTCTCCGCCAAGTCATGTACCTCAACTGCTGGGCACAAGGCTAAATTCTTAAAGTACGTCTCCCCATCTTCAAATGATGGTGATAGATGACAACGCTTATGATGAACGAACCCGCTTGAGTCAGATTCTTGATGCAAACTGTATATATAAGTTTGGTTTCATCTCTGATGGTTGACTCGCGCCGCTGTTCATGGCTCGCTTGAGTCATGTTTTTTTTTTTTTTTTTTTTTCTGGATGCAACTGTATATAGTTTTGGTTACATCTATGTGAATACTAGAAATGTTTGAAAAAATCAAAGCAAGCGTTTCGATTCGATTATGCAAAACTCTTTTATCTGGAATCTTGATTGCGATTACCACTTAATTCAACTTTATCCACAGTGAATTGCGATTATCTCAATTTAAATAAATCAAAATAATCCCAAAAGATTCCAAAACCATCGTTATCCAATGAGACATACAGGTCAGTCACTCCATCATGTTATTTATTTATTTAAGGTGGTTGTCATTATTGAGAGTTTGGTCTATTGTTGTACCAAATGAATAATTTATTCACAGGCCCAAATATATCTCAATAAACCATTGGGCTATATTGGCCCAATAGCCCATTTATATAACCTCTCGCTTTAAACGAAATCGGAGCGTGTCAGGTTTCATCCAACGGTTCAAATCTCACGACGCTCCTCACTAATGGAGAAAATAATGAGTAACGTCTCTCATTCATTTCCCAACGGTCAAATAAATCCTCAAGAAATACTCAGCTTCTCTCCCTTCTCCATCTTCATCCTCAAGTGTCCAAAGTCTTTACTCCAAAACCCTAAATTCAATCAAGAAAATGACTTCAATCGAGGCTACAGAAACGGTTAACGCTCCTCCAAAGCTTCAGATCTGGAACAACGCCGCTTTCGACGATGGAGATTCCCAGATTACTTCCGCCATCGAAGAAGCTACTTCTTGGTCTTCTCAACTCAACGAATCATTCGATTCCGATGGTATCAAAGAGAATCATTTCTCAATTTCGGTTTCCTCTTCGCTCCAGTCCTCAGTCTCGATCACCACCGATCAAGAAGCAGCAAAAGCAGCTCCGTCGGCGAAATCCAAAACCGTCAAGTCCAAATCCGCCGCGGATCGGAGTAAACGAGACATCGATGCAGAGATCGAAGAGGTAGAGAAAGAGATCGGACGGTTATCGACGAGATTGGAGTCGCTCCGATTAGAGAAGGCTGAGCAAACGGCGAGAAGCGTCGCTATTAGAGGAAGAATCGTCCCGGCGAAGTTTATGGAATCTCAGAAACCAACAGTCAGATTCGATGATTCGTCTCTCCAAGGATCCAAATCAAGAAGAGGCGTTAGTCTTGGACCGGCGGAGATATTCAATTCCGGGAAGAGATCCGAAACTGTGACTCCGATTCAATCGGCTCAGAATCGTCGCAAGTCTTGTTTCTTTAAGCTTCCTGGTATAGAGGAAGGCAAAATGACGAACAGAGGTAATAATAATAAAGGAAGAACGAGTTTGAGTCTGAGTCCAAGATCTCGTAAAGCCAAGGTGATGACGGCGGGTCAGAAGCAAGCAGCGACGACTGTGGGATCAAAGAGAGCGGTGAAGAAAGAAGAAGGTGTTTTTTCGTTGATCCAGCCTAAGAAGCTATTCAAAGACGATGAAAAGAATGTTTCTTTGAGGAAACCATTGAAACCTGGGAGGGTTGTTGCTAGTAGGTATAGTCTAGTGAGTAAGACGCAGCAGGGTGGAGGAGAGAAAGATGTGAGGAAACGTTCGTTGCCTGAGAATGAAGAGAAAGAGAATCATAACAGGTCGGAGAAGAGAAGAGCTTCTGATGAGAATAGCAAGAGTGAAGGGAGAGTGAAGAAGAGATGGGAGATTCCGAGTGAGGTTGATCTTTATAGCAGTGGTGTGAATGATGTTGATGAGACTCCTATATGTGAGAAGCTACCTAAGATCAGAACGCTTCGTCGTCTTGGAGGGAGCCCTCGTGATTCAGGTGCTGCTAAAAGAGTTGCTGAATTACAAAGCAAGGATCGTAGTTTCACTTTTTGCCAGCTTCTGAGGTTTGAAGAATGAATGAATGTTCCGGTCTATCAAAATTGAACCTCAACTCTTGTTGTGGTTACTTGATTGTGAATTTGGTTGGTTTTGATTTGTTTTTCTGCTTGCTTGCATCTGAATTGTAGAGCAATGAATCTTTGTTGGAATGCTAAATGTCTTTTCTAAATACACAAAGATTTTTGTTATCTTTTGTAAATGATGAAAGATTCTTTCAAAAGGTTTTGCTTTGCCAAAAACAAACAAGAAGGTTATATAATCACAAGGATGGCGCCACAGCTTTGTGAGATTTACACCAAAAAACAAACAACACAGAGAGAGAGAAAATCTTTTGGTTCTCCTTAAAGACAATCTCACAAACACATAACAAATTTGCAGTAATGTCTCAGATACGGCTTGAATCCCTCCCGAATATGTACCTCCTTGTCCAGTCTGACACCACCAGAGCCCTTGTTCGCCAGCTAACTTGCTTGCTGCATTCACCACATCATTTTTGTTTCATCTGTTCAACCCTTAATTTTCTATACATCTGATATAATGAATCATAAGAGTTTCTTGCTATTTTACCTTGCATAAACAGAATACCAGAGCCACTGGGTGCTTTTTCCAGCTGAAACCCAGTCTCCAGGTAGTTCAGCAGCTGCTTGGTCCCCTCCCAATGGAGCAAATTGTCCAAAGTGCTTGTACCTGTAATCAAGCACAGAGGTTGCATCTCTATATCTTCAAAAGTTTATGAGGATGCATGGTCCTGAGTTCATTAGATTAGACATACTGGAAGGGGCGAAACTGATGATGCCCGCCGGTTCTGAAGCGCTTAGGACCTTCAGGTTGCTCTTTACACTGCTCCATCCTGTTGAAGCATTTTGCAAGATAAGCCCCTTGTTGGGCAGCGACCTATACAAACAAACAAGCAGATCATAGATCATTGACCCAGAGTTCCTTGACACAACCCATGATTATACGCATTGGTGAAGGCACCAGGTACCTGAGCAGTTGCAGGCAGGGTCTTCATCTGTGTATCAACCTCTGAGAGAGCCAATTTGAATGCCTCGATGTCTACTTCTTTCCTTTCATTTCCTTCAGAATCAGCCAGCAGGTCGTTAACATTCCTCATATGCTTGCTTTTCAGGTACAACTCCACCTGCGGGTACCTCACAAGGATATCATCAACCACGTCTCGCAACTCTTCCATGGTCAAGGTTCCTGAGTTGTCCACATCTGCAGCTTTGAATATGTTTGCAATATCCTCCTAAAGTAATCACAACATCTATCAAGGTTCAGCATGCATCAACAGTCTAACGGAACAACATCAAACAGTCTAATGGGTTCACAGAGTACAAACCGTGATTTTGCGTTGAGCTATAGAAGCACAATCGCCAACTGCATAAACATTCTCACATCCTTTCACTTGTAACCACTCATTAGTTGCCAACGCACGTCTGCCTCCTTGCTCAACTTGCTCCATGAAGTCGCTGATAACCGGACGGGTTCCAACTCCAGTGGACCACAATATCAATCCATGAGGAAGACTTACGACTTCTCCACTTGATTTGATTTTCACAGTGATATCCTTATCAGACACAGAAAGCACACGCATTCCTGTCTGAACATCAATACCATCTCGCAGGAACTTTTGCTCAGCAAATGAACTGATACGTTCATCAAATCTGCAAACAACCATTTAGTCAAACTCAAGCTTGGCTGAAAAAATGGCGAAAAGGATCCACACACAGTGTTGTTTTCTACTTACGAATTCAAAATATGATCTCCAGATTGAATGAGTGTTATTTTCACGAGCTCTTTTACTGACGGGTATATTTTGGTGACATCTTCTTGAATAAAGTCATGTAGCTCAGCTGCAAACTCCACACCAGTAGGACCTCCTCCCACAATAACAAAATGAAGCTTTCGTCGTCTTTGTTCCTCAGTGAGACCAGGAAGGAGTGCTTTTTCAAAACAATCTATCACTCCTCTACGAATCCTCTGTGCATCCTCTACTTCCTGCAGTGTTTATTTTGTTTATATGAATTGAAGTATGAAACTGGAAGAATTATAAAAATCACAACTTGAAACCAATGAAGTTACCTTGAGAAAATGGCAGTTCTCACGTACACCAGGAGTGCCAAATGTGTTGACTTGTGCTCCCACTGCTACGATCAAGTAGTCATACCCGAGTGAAAAGTCTTGGCTTGCTTCAGGATCATCCTTGAAAACTGGTCGACAGTGAACCTTTTGGTTAACAGGATCGATCTTAAAGCAATCTGCTTCCCACAATTCGATTTCCCCATTTTTCTGCAAACAAACAACAAAGGCTACATAAACTTAGCAGATGATGATGATGCCTCTCTCTGCATACAGTTTGAAAGAGAGATCCAAAGTACATACCTTCTTAGTTATATTACGGACAGACTCCACAATGCTTCTAGCTTCAACAGTTCCACAGGTTACGCTAGGTAACAATGGCGTAAAGGCAAAGTAGTTCTGCGGAGACACAACCTGAACATCGTAGGAAGTTATATCGAGATCTTTAAGGAAAGATATACCAGCCCATCCAGTCCCAAGCACAACTACTTTCTTCTTCTTTTGCTCCTCCTTTTTGTTAACTGCTGTGTTAGAATCAGAGTATGCCACTATACTTCCACCGCTGCAAAATGTGTAAAGAATACACAAAAACACCCTCAATGAGCAACTCCAAAAAGTGATATTTGCCAAACGCACAAAAAAAAGAACAGACAGAACGTTCTGTTCACACCAAGTAAAGAAATAGCTAAAGCTTTACAGAGCAAGCTAATCAGAAGTAGTTCTACACTAGTAACGGTTTTTATGGAGAAGATTAAAAGGCGGTAAAAAGTCAGAGATTCTAAGATACAACGGATTGAGAAAACGAATCATATAAAGCAAAGAAAGGTCCCGACTTTTCGGAAAGCGATGAAAAAGTTAGAATCTTAGGTAGAGACAGTGAAACCTGAGAGTGCCGAGGAGAAGGAGCTTAGAGGCAAGTGGGGCAGATCGAGAAACTCTTCCTAGAGAGGAAAGTAATGTCATTTTTTTTTCTGGTGAAAGCTTGAACAAAAGAGGGTTGATTCTAGGGGGACCAAGTTGAAGAGATCCAGGAGAAACAATGGAGATATAGCTATGACCAAGTATTGAACTTTGATAGAGACTTTTCAGAATCCAGATGTGCTGTGTAAAAAAGTTAATAATTTAAGTACCGACTGATTCAGGTCTTAGTTAATTTTATTTCAAGTTTGCCATGTGGAACTTGTGACAAATTCTAATCAAACTCATTCATTATCGATTTCTTTAACCACCCCTCATGATCATAAGAACTGGGCATTATCTTGTAATTCTGTATTCTGTAATTTTTGAGAACCATTATGTTAACAACCCATACCACAGATTCAATATTTTTTTAGATAGGGTCAGTTTAAGTAGAAATCTCTCAAGAGTCGCAAATATTTAAAACCCGACTAATTCAAGCTGTCCTCGCTTTAAGCCATTCGACCCCATTTCGTATTGGATATGAATAAATCTATTAAACCAGCTTATGCTCAGTCAATAGTTAAGATTGACGGGTGTTCCGAATGATTCTGATGATAATTCGACAATCTCAAACGAAGTACAGATCTGGAAATCAGTAACCAAAAAAAAACCAAACGAATAAATGATAAAAACAAGTGGTTTAGCGGATAATTTTAGAGGCTAAACTATATGATGAACAAGTATGCCTCCACGTTTTAGCACCGCAACTCAATATATGCCTCGATGACTAGCTTTTATTTTCGTGGATTTATATAGAAAATAAGCTAAAGGTGATGTGAGGCAATAAAACTGTATTTAAAAAAACGCAAATCCTTTCTCTCCAACAAAAACCAATACAACAAAATAACAAACAGAGCTTCCAACTATAATAACCAACTAAAATGAAAAACAAATAACAAAGAAAAAGCTGACGAATGAGGTATGAAGAAGAAGAAGCTGACTCTATTATATAGGGTCATTGTGAAGCCCTAATTGTAGCTTTAACCTATATGGACCGTTTCTAACCAGAAAACTATTCCACTAAATGGGCCTTATTTATACGAATGGGTCGTATTAACTATCATTATCCAATCCGCAAAATAATCCTTTTTCTTGTATCTTCAGAAATTTCTCATCAAACATTGGGAGAGCCGGAGAGAGAGGTACAAGTACAAAACACAAACTAGTTTTGATGGTCTCTAAAATTTCTTTGTTACAGCAGAGAATTCAAACAATCATCCAAGTCAAGTGTCTGTATCCAGCCCATTTTGCAGCAAGCCGGACGCCAATAGCCAATGCTGCAGCCAACAACGGTATTGGTGGTGCCCTCCTTAAGTTCTGGCTCTCTTCCTCTGAGGAGGTTTTAGTTGAATTGTGATACATGGCTAGAGCCAGATACCCTGTGATGGCCACTACTCTCACCCATGGTTCCCCTACTCCTGCCAGAACAGCTGCGGAAGGAAGAGCCGAGGTCACATCGTCTCTCTTCTTTATCAACCGGGAATACCCATACAGCCCCAACAAAACAGTCCAGAAGAAAGGCTCTGAGATGTAACTCTGCACAGCTGCGTACCCAACAAGACCCGCAATAGTTACCACATAAGGCTGCTTGCTTATCGAGTTTGGCGCAACAGCTTCTCCTATGGCAAGCACTGATGATGCAAGAAGGATCACCGTGGTTAACTCTCTCACAGGCGTGTAAGCCACAATCCCAGAGTAGAACGCACGGATACTGTACACTGCAGTCTCAACAAGGCTGATGAGAGAAGTGATGGGATCGCCTATAAAGTGGAAGACAAGAGCCAATGCGAACTTGGAAAGGTCTCCTACAAACCCAAGGATAGCAAAAGCTGCTTTTCTCCAGTTGGATAGCTCAAACAAGACTACTCTCCACGCATACATAAGAAACCCTAACGCTGCAACAGGTGATCAAGATGTTACTTAATCTATCCACAAAGAATATATTCCCCTGATCCAACTATGCAACAAGGTAGGTGAAATACACAAGAACCCTCGAACTAATAGACTAATATTCAAATAATCCATCAATTTACAATCTAAAAGGGAGAAACTAAAACCAATCAAACTCTAAATCAGAAACGCTCCAGCAATTGAGAACAGAACAACATCAAAAATGGAATTTTTAAATCCAAAATTTGATCTTTCCGGTTTAATTCGAGTTGTTAGAAGAATACCACTCAAACTAAGGTAAAGGTAATGGAAAGTACCAACAAAGCAAGGCCATATAACAGGGCTGTCCGGAGCTTCTTTGGTCAAATATCTGAATCTATCAGGCATCGTGCTCTCTCGCCTCGCAAATCGCTCCGCCTCATCTTCAATCTCACCCTTTGGTGCATTTTCTTTCTCGCACCTCGTCGAAACCCTAAGTCTAACACTCAGAAACTTCCCCGGAACCCCGAAACCACGGAGACTTCCGCCGGCATTTGAAAACTGCGGCAGTGGAGCAAGTGTGAGCTTATTATCACCACTAAGATAAGAAAGCCGCGACACAGGAGAAAAAGGAATACGAGAATTGAGGCAGAAGATGGAAGAAGAAGAAGAAAAAAAAAGAGATGAAGAGAGAGCTAAGAGCGTCATCGTCGTCCTGACCTGAAGCTTCTAAAGCTTTTCCCAAGAAGAACAAATACACTATAGCTCATAGCAGCAGTCAACAATGGGCCATCACATATTGGGCTTAGGCCCATATATCTTCTTACTCTTACGGCCCATATATAATAAGTGAAGAAGAAGGAGAAGAAGCATTAAGCGTTTGCCCTACCGTTACCAGTCCCCGCCGAGAAACGAGTAGCAGCAGCCATGGCCGACGTAGTTCAGTACCGCCTCGAGCGGATGGTTGACGAGCTTGATGATTTAGAGCGTAGAGGAATCTTCACTCGTGCAGAGATTAGTGAGATCGTGAAGCAGAGGCGTAAGTTCGAGTACCGATTAAAGCGTCCGAGCCCACTCAAAGAGGATTTTATAGCCTATATTGACTATGAGGTCAAGCTCGATGAGCTTCGCCTGCTACGTAGGAAAGCGGTGAGGCGTGACTCTACGAAGAGAAAGAAGAAATCGGTTTCTGATTTCGCCGGTGTTGCTAGGATTGTGGAGATTTATAGATTGGCTACTATGAGGTATAAGGGAGATATCAATTTGTGGTTTAGGTATCTCGAGTTCTGTAAACAGAAGAGGCATGGGAGAATTAAGAAGGTAATAAAGCTTTCAAATTTGATATTTTTTAACTGTTTTGTTGATGAGATTTTGGAAGATAGGTATGTGTGGATGATTTAATTTGCGTTTATCTTTATCTGCAACATGTGTAGGCCTTGGCTCAAGCTATTAGGTTTCATCCAAAAGTTGCTGGAGTGTGGATATATGCTGCGGCTTGGGAATTTGATAGAAACTTGAATGTTGCTGCAGCTCGTGCTCTTATGCAGAATGGACTCAGAGCGTGTTCTAACTCTGAAGACTTGTGGGTTGAGTATCTGCGGATGGAACTTACTTACTTAAATAAGCTGAAAGCTCGTAGAGTTGCCCTTGGTGAGGATAAAGGAAGTTTGGTGCGTGACACGAAAAGCGTCGAGGATGAGAAGTGGAAAGATGAAAACAAAGAGTTGTTTATGTCGCTGGATGAGAAAGAAGGGAATGAAAAGGAAGAAAGTGACGACTCTAATGTTGAAGATGTTGAGGATGTGACTGAGAAAGTTGACTTCTTTCGGGAAAAAGGGTCTAATGTTCTTCAGGCTATCTATAGTGGAGCCGTTGAGGCTCTTCCTTCTAGTTTTGACTTGAGGAAGCGTTTTTTGGAGATTCTAGAGGCAATAGACTTGGCCCATTCAGATGAAATCCGGAATACGATTCTAAGTGATCTGAAGCGTGATTTTTCCAAGGATCCTGAATACTGGAATTGGCTTGCTAGACATGAAATGAGTGGTTGCATTAGCAAAGAGAGAAGCCTAGAGTTTGCCAATCCTCAAATGCAAAAGGCTATTCAGGTAAAGCTCATCTCCACTTATGTATATACTTAATAACTAGGAAGTATTAATTTCAGTAAATGCCGAAGTCTGCTGAAAATGGCAGCCATAGTTTTCCGGCACTTCCTTGAAATATACATTATATAAATCAAAGTTTAGTCTTAATTTTCCTCCTACTCTTTTTTGTTTGATCTTGAATTCAAAATCTCTAGTATGATAATGTCGGAGGAGAGGATGGGAGGAACATTGGCTATGGGGGATTTGTCTTTATGAGTGTCCTGTATCGCTCTAGCACATTCTGTTTAGGCTTACTAGTAAAAATAGAACGTCTGATAGGGCTTAAATCTTGTCTCTTGTATGCAGGTTTTTGAAGAGGGCTTGCAAACTGTTACTTCAAGTTCTATGTTTGAGATTTATATAAAGTTTTTGATGGAGGCTATTGTACAGTCAAATGGTGACGATGATGAAAATTCCCTTTTGGCTAATCCGGTTGGGGACTACATTACACATATCATAAACGTGTACCAAAAGGCTGATGAAACCGGGTGTTTGACTGAGGAGCTTGCGGATGAATATGTTTCTCTGTACTTGAAACTGGGAAAGACTCATGAAGGCAAGAAGCTAGCAGAAAAACTTTGCTCTGGAAAATTTACTGCATCAGCTAAGTTGTGGCTTTCAAGAGTTTCCATTGAAATAAGATCACTTTCAGGGAACTCAACTCCTAGTAAAGCAGAATTGCAGACAGTCTTTGAGCTCCTTTCAAATGCTTGGAAGAACGTACCGATCTCAGAATCTGAGAGCCTGTGGCTTATGGTATATGACTAATATATTTTCTAGACAATACTATAGTTTGTTGATATATAAGACTACACTAATTAAAATGCTTATTGTATTGCAGGCTTTTAAGTTCTTTGCTCATCAGGGAACTTATTTTGACAAGCTTGTAGAGATGTCCATCCTAGCAGTAGCCAAAAACCATGGGAGTGACAATGTGTTTTCCCTTGCTTCCACGGTGGTGAAATTTGTTCTTGAAACAAAAGGGAGCCACAGTGCGAGGAAGATATACAAGAGGTGAATCACTACTCCTCCATTTTTAATGAGTCACACATGCCAATTTATTCTCACCACTGTAACCGTAAATTTGCAGGTTCTTGGCTCTTCCCGGTCCCAGTCTAGTTCTATACAAAAATTGCATTGAAATAGAGACCAACCTTTTATCCCTAGGTGATAAAGATAGTCTCAGTAATGCCCGGAAGCTATATGATTCTGCTGTTGCAAGTTACAGTCAAGACGTGGAGCTGTGGAAGAATTACTACTCATTGGAGACAAAGGTAAAGTGGATTCTTAACACCATGACTGAAAATCCATACTATGACTTAATGTTAAGTACTTTACTGACCATGTTTTCGGTGTTGATTGCAGAGGGGAACGTCAGAGACGGCTAACGGAGTGTATTGGCGTGCGAGAAAGACTCTGAAGGATTCTGCGGATTTCGTAGTTGGATCTGATTTGTAGGTAGTTTTATGGAGGAAACACTATGCTTTCCCCGTATTTGTGATCCTTAAGAAGATTTTGGTTGTAAAAAAGCAGAAGACTATGTACTGCTTTATGATTCTAGTTCTACACTAGACACATTTTTGATACAAAAACATGTTGCCATATGCCTGAGTCTTTTTGGTTTCTCCTTTCGCATGAAGACTATTTTGTTGGTTTTTCTAAGACGACCCCTTCAGCCTTCTAAAGGTTGAAATGCGACACCGTTTAGAGTCCAACTAAAAAAATCACTATTACTCGGGTCTCTTTCGTTGTTCGTCCCTTTCCTTTGGGGAGAATCAAACCTGTATCAGATTCGAGCTCGATGTCGTTCTTCGTTCGCCGTGCCACGAGGTTAGCTCAGATTCAATCTCAATCGGCCTCTATTACTCAACGCCGTGGTCTCACCAGTGCCGCTTGTACTCTATCTATGATTGCTTTGGAATCTCTTATCTGATCATTTTCACACAAAAAACAAAAAGAAAGGTTGAAACTTTGGGAAGGTGGCTGTTTCTTTTCGTTTCTTCTCCCAGTACATGAAATCTAAGATATATATTAATGTCCAGGTGATCATGGAGCTGCTAAAGTTAGCTTTTGGGAACAGCCCATGAACCCACGAAACTGGAAAGAGGAACATGTATGTGTTTGTACTTATCTAGTAGTGATATGATGGATTTGTAGGGAGTACCCAAAACGTAGTAAGATTGATTCATGCTTTTGCAGTTTGTACTTATTTGGCTATCCGGTTGGGGTCTGCTTTTCTACAGCGGTTACAAACTCTTCACCGGAGACAAAAAGGAGGTTATACTTATACACTCATTGGTTCTATTACTATACGCTCATTTGCTGCATCATACTTCTACGTTCTTAATTATTCCTCTTCACTTTGCAGCAGCCTGTAAATGCTAATGCTACACAATGAGAATGAAGTACACATCTAATAAATGGAGCTCTGTTTCTGATGAATTTACGATTATACTAGTTTCTCATATCCTCTTTGCCTGGTGAAGACGACTTAGTCTATATGTTAAACCCAACTTGTTTGTTTATAGGGCTGATAATAATACACAAATTATAGAGTATTTTACATCACTTTTTGTTTGGGATTCCATTTGGTAAAAGTATGTTCGAAATAAGAGCTCAGGGCCTTTTGGGTATTAAGAAAATGTCTCTTTCCATGTCCCATCTCCTAAATCACAGACCGTAGTAGCTGTGCCATTGACAACTTCGTCTCACAAAGCTGTCAACAGCTAATAAAATAAAGGGTAACAACAAACTATTAATAACACTTTTATGTTTTTTTCTCTGCCACTAGCCAAAAATCAAGACATGCACTAAACTCAGGCATGCTCGTCTGCATGTTCTTCTTGGAAATCAACTTCTTTTTCCTACTTTTTTTTCAATTGCTCCATTCACAACCATGAAGATAAGGTAAATAAGTTTGGAATTTTAGGATTAAGTTATTAAATGCAACGAACGAAGTCTGAGACACTTTTTTTTTCTTAGTTGACTGCCTCCTTCAAGCTTTCACATTGCTGGTGAAGTCGACACAAGTCTGGCAGGTACAATCTGAGAAACGGCATAACTCGCAGCCAAAACAGACGCAGGATGTGCAGCCTTTGCAAGTAGGTGAACGTGTGCAGCCTCTGTACACCTTCCTGCTCCCTCTCTCTTCCTCCCCCTCGCATGTTATCCTGCAACCACCACACCCATTCATTAGTATTATAATACCATCATTTGCATACAACTTAAAACACATACAAGGACTAAAAAGAAACCTACTTGTCGTATGGAAAATCTGAGCATTTCCAGTTTGGATCTGCCATTGCATTGTGGTGCACGCGGCATTCGTCTCTGCTCCTCAACCTGAATCTCCTCTCTTTCCCGCAATCGTTGCATCCAACAAACTCATCTCTGTGGCAAACTTTTCCACCCTGTGATTTGTTTGATCTGCTGCACTTCTTTGATGCTTCATTGTAGTATTTGAGCAGTACTGTCTTTGACAATGGAACCTTTTCACCTCCAATGATAACCCACACATTGTTTTTCCACTTCCTAGCCGTTTCTCTTCCAGAATGCTTCTCAAACGCAGCTGGTGTCAACTTGTCTACAATCATAGAATCAAAACTGTTCAAGTCAGATCACTTTTTTCGAAAGAGAGCTCCAAATGTGCATACATACTAGAAGCTACGGATGGTTTTGGTAACAACAAGAACTAGCGGCAATGAGAATGCATCAAGCTTTGACATCAGAGGTATACGCGTATGTACTACTAAGTGAGGCATATCATATGTCAATAAAGCTACCATGTGGACACTAACAAAGAGACGCAAGATCATTACAGTAACAGACAGCCCAAACATAACAGTGAAGCAAATCAAGCCAATTCATTTTCTGAAAGGACCGATCTACCACACATCATTGACCGTGAATGTTATCAAACGTTATCCAAAGCCATGGTAGCTAGTTTAACTGCTAAGAAAGAAAAGAGCAGTCTTGTTGATAAAGATGTAATCATGCTAAAGACCTTAACTTTACTAGCCCATTGTAATATTAGCTAGACAGAGACCAACCAGCAAAACAAAAGGACTATAGAAAATGAAGAGCTAGAAGAAGACCACACCACCTAATGAAACAATGAAGAGAAAAAGGCAAAAGCTTTCTTAAATGTTAGAAGACAAGTCAAGAGAAAAACGAGAGGCATCAAAGTTTTAATCTTTACACACATTCACATGTAACATGCACACAAATCAAAACCCATTTCCCCAAAACCATCAGAAAGACACGAGAAAGAGACGGAAGGAAGAAAGAGAGAGAGAGAGAGAGACCTTCATCGCAGCCAGGTGTGCATTCACAGGTGATTTCAAGGTCTCCGCTTGGGAAAACCCTAAGTCTAGCAACAGCATCGCCGTATCGGTGACTGGTACAACCACACATGACCTCAACGTAATCGCCACCAACACTGACCCCACTCATCTCCTGTAGCTCCTCTTGCTTGAACAACATCGACCCACATTGTACCTCTTCCTCGTTCGCCATCACTCTCTCTTCTCTCTCTGTGAGATTTCTCTCTCCCTATAAGCGTATGAGAAAAAGGAGAGAGAGAGAGAGAGGAGAAGGAAGAAGAGGAAGGGGGTTAGAATTAGTAGAAGAGAGAAGAAGGGAAGGCCTCGTTTTGGGGTATAAAAGGAAAGCCCTAAAGGAGCACGCATCTCAAAAGCCGCTAAGAGAGAGATCTGATATATCAAAGCAAAAGCTTATTAAGGGCTTTTCGGGAGAAGAGATGAGAGAGAAATAAATAAGAAAGAGTGCGCCTTTATGTTTAAGCCAAAGCCCCCCCCTTTGGCTCTCTCTTTGCCTTGTGGATTTTGGGGTATAGAGAAGAAGAATACAAAAGGATGTGGAATTAGCTGGCCAACAAAACAAAACTCGTGGGGCATGGGACCTCTGGATTATACTATATACTATATTATATTTTATAGTATTTTGTTTATACACTATGTAGTAGTATCAATATATATATCACCTACATAACAGTGTAGGGGTGATGAGATGAGAGAGAATGTAGATGGCTGATAAGAGCAGATTCAGAACAGAGGCGGTGGTGGGTGAGAGAGAGATAGAGAGAGGCTTTGATAAGACACAAGAGAGAAGAAAGAAGTTGAGGAATAGGGTTGTGTCAAGTGTTTCAGGTCCTCCTTTGATTTTATAATGTCATAACTCCCTTTTTCGTTTGTACTTACTTACTTCTTCTCACCTTCTTCTTGATTTTGTAATTTGAAAGTCTTTTTTTTTTTCTTTCTCTATTTGAGGTTCTGCAAATTCTTGGGCTCTTCCCTTTCATCAGGATTCATGGGTTACCGAGTCATCATTTCTCCCCCCATTGGCTAGTTTTTTTATTAATAAAAGTTGAAGAAATGTATAAAGTTTGGTTCTTTAATTGAAAAAAAAGAGAGTTAAGTTAATCAAGCTTGTTGTGTATAAAACAACTAGTAACCAAGTACATGACGACGACGTCATTGACATATATGTCTGTTAGGTATTCTGTAATGCGCTCTAACCCCAATGTCATATCTATATTTGTAATGTATATGTCTGTGTTCGAGGAACTCATTTTTTTAATATAGATGAGGGAGACTAGTGTTATATGTAGACCCATATGAATTGTATGTATATGGTATATAGTATGTTGTTGTTATCTCAAGTACATAATGGATGGGGGTTGCACACAAAAAAAAACAGGATGTACATACAATATAATGGTTAGATAAAAAAATGTCGCCAAACAAAAAGGAAGACAATGAAATAATCTTTTTTCAGGGTCATGAACATAAATAAGTTGTTCACTAAATTGTGGTTTTCATGTACCACCATCAAAACATTTGTTGTCTAACATTTAAGACTCTAATAAGTAGTACTTCTTCCTTCCTTCAATTCCTCGTTGTTTCCCAAAAATATGTGGAGGATGGGAATGAACTTATGGAGGAGTCTCAAAGCATTTATTTCCTGACAAATTAATGGGCTTGGGTTTTAGAAATTTATGAGCCTTGGCCTTTTCTAATTTCTACTTTCTTGGTTTTCCATACTGATATATTGCTAGTTTGCTACTCAATCTCTTTGTTCAATTTGTTGAGAATTTGAGCAATGAATTTAAAATCCGACTTATGTGTGTTTAACATAATAGTTCAACTTCTCATATTTCTTTTTTTGGCATATTTCAAAATATAAGTTATACATAGCTGAATAATTATTTCGTTTGCATTGCAGCAACAATGTTAGGTCCTTTTTCCATTTCAAGTTTTGGTAACACACAAAAACCAACAACGGATTGGTCGAGGTCGATCCCGCTCTTGTTCAAAAATGAGGTAAAAAATGATGGCCAGTTCAGTTCTTATCTTATTCTTTATTAGCATGACCAGTTTACGTACTTCATAACATGTCATTGTCCGTGGCAATCGGTATGTCCTTGTTGTGTGGTTAATTTGTCCCAATGATGGATGATGGGTCACTATCAAGCGAGATATTTGTCCATCCTGCATACTTTTTTTTTGAATATTTTTAAAGCCTCTTTACACCAAAACAAAACAAACAAACGCACTAGCGTTCTTTTGTCTTTACAATATGAACGAGACAAATATAAGATTCGAGCTTAATGATGGGTCAGAGCTGATTCAGATACTAAAATCTTATAAAATGTTGCGGCTTAAAATATAATTAAAAAGGAAATAACACTTGAAAAAGCATAATGGATCCCAGAGTAAGTATGGGCCGCCATAATAAAAATAGGCCCATTAAGAATAACCAGTATTTACATCTCGAGAGAGTAAGTAAAGTAAGAGTTTAGTAGTGAAAGAAGAAGAGAGAGAGAGAGACATTTCATTAATTACTAAATAAGTGTAGTAAGAAAAAATGGGATGCTGCTTTAGTGCCGGAAAAGTCACAGCTCCACCACCAGTCGCCGCCGCTGCCGCCGCTCAGATTCCTCCACCCATTGAAGAAGAATCCGTGAAAGAAGTCGTGGTTCAGTCAGTATCAGTCTCCGTACCCTTACCAATCTCCGTCCCTGTCCAAGTCCCGGACATCGTTCCCTCCGCACCCGAAGTAATCTCAGATTCAGAGCCTCAAGTTCCTCATCCTCTCTCACCTCCTCCAGCTCCGGAGATCTCTCAAAGCAAGTCAGACATTTGCAGCGTCTCTGTCTCTCACAGCTACTCAACCGCCACTACTGCTACAGCTGCTTCTATCCTCGAAGACGACGCTCTCAGCAAACCCCACCGTCCTCTTCCTCCTCCTTCTTCTTCCACCTCTCGCCGCAACAGGCCTGACAGAGTCCTCAGATCTCCAGGAGATAGACATTCTCCTCAGGGTGGGAAACAGCTCCGTCCTAGGTTAGTCCGAGAGAGACAGTCTCGTCAACCTAACCCTACTCACAACCGGCGGAATGCGGATTCGGGTCCACTCCCACGGAGCGGGTTATCCGATAACCCGAGACGCCGCTCACAGTCTCCAGCCACTCGTGGCCCGAGTGCCGCAAGGAGAAGCCCCATGAAAAAGCGAGAAAAAGCTCCGGAGAAAGACGGAGCAACAACAGAGGTGAAGAAGGAAGAAGTTGAGGTAAAGAAGGAAGAAGATGGAGAAGCTGTGAAAGACCCTGAAGTGTCAATGGAATGCTTCATCTTTCTCTGATGAATCTCTTCTCACTACGTTCATCATTTAACTCTGATGTGATTGATTTGATCTTAGTTTTTTTTTTTCTTTCCCTGTTTTGATTTGTAAATTGCGGAATGTATCATATAACCAAATCTTTTGCGGATCTTTTCCTTTTTTTGTTTGTTTATTGTTCATTGACTAGTAAAAAGTAAAAGGGGAAGCCTACGCAACAACGCTTCACAAATTCCATGGCTTTATTTTTATGGAGATTGCTGCTCTTTTTGCTCTGGGATGAGCAGACACAGAGACAAAGAACACTGTTCTGTTTATCACTCACTCGACTACATAAAGACTTGTCTTTTTTTCTTTTTCTTTTAGGCTTCATAAAGAAAATAATAAAGTCCTAATAAGAGTAACCACTAATGGTAAAAAAAATTCAAGAAGGTTTTGAGAAAGAGCTGCTTGATGATGATGAGGAGTAGTACTGAGGACATGGCTTAGCAATGAACGTTGGGACATCTTCTCCAGGCATCAATACTGATATCTCTCTCTTACATACATCCATCTACATATACATACAAAAACACAAAAGATTATAATACTACATGACATCATCATCCCACACAAAAGACAACTAGTGTGTAGACAAATCCTCTTAACATATTGCTACTAGTATCTTATTTCCTCCTCTGCGTGAATATATATTCAAACCTCGTTGCATGAATCAAGGGGTTTTGTATCCCCATAGAATAATTATACATTTAATGTAATCCTTTTTTGGACTTTGCAATATTTTTAAAAGATACGACAAAAAAGAGCTTCCTCCTCCAGCATAAACCCTGCTAAATAAATCGTCATTTACATTTCAACACACTAATCAACCAAATCCTGACTACCTACAGAGTTCATCGAACTTATTCTATGCATCGGCAAGTTTGTTTTTATCTCAGTCTCACCGCTTAACAAAACAATAACATAGTTATGATCATAATATTTGGAATGATCACCTCATTAGATGCAAGGACAAAACGAATAATCTTGAGTAAAGAGAATCAACACAACCAAGAACGTAGGCAAAAAAAGTGTAGAGAGCAAAAGAGTGATGAACCTTGGGGGAAGCAAAAGGAGGAAGCTTTGAGTCGAGAGGTGGTAATGGAGGAGTTTGCTTAAAGAAAACAAACTTCTCGAAGATAGCCATTAAGACGAAGAGACAGATTAAAACTGCGGTTGCTACCAAACAAAACGGTAAAGCACTCACCGATCTCTTAAAAGGTCCTTCTCCTCCTTCTCCCTCCGCCGCTAAAGGAGCCTCCGTTCCAAACCTACGATGGTCGTATCCGCCGCTCATTTTTAAACTTGAATGAATGAGAGACTACTAAGCTAGTGAAAACAGAGGAAGAAATTCGAAAGAAGATTATTGCCAAAGTTCACATTACTATTAGTTTGACTAGTCAACAACAACACTCAACATTCTTACTACCTTCGTATTTAGGGCTTTTATTCTTTGATGGGCCTTCTCTAAATGGGCCTATCTTGCTCAAGTTATAAATAAAAAACACGAGCGACGGACGAAATCGATCGCATAAGGAGAGCAGAGCAAATCTCTCGGAATCCCGCGAAAAACTTGATCGGACAATGGCGAAGATTGTGCCCATTGATGAGGATGAGATAGAGGAGAAGAAGAAGAAGATGAAGATGAAAAACCGAAACCATGGATCCACGAACTTCTTCGTGTTCGTTGATTACCTTTTCCTCTTTATATTTTTCTGCTTTCTTTGTTTCATCATCTTCAAGGTATTGGGTGCGTGAGAACCAACCCTTTCATCGCCTTTGGTTTTTTGTTATTCATGGTGATCTTTTTCTTATCACATTGTAATTACATCATCGCAATTTTGGTTTGACGCTATGAACAGGGAAACTTAAATTTCGCATCCCTCTGTCCATAATCTCATTGTCTTGTTTTGTTGTCAGAGTATTACATTTTTTTGGTTGCAGTTGTCATTGGTTTTTGGTAAATGCTGAGATGATTTTTGTGATTTTCATCTCTTCTTTCATCAACTGACAAATCTTTACACTCTGCTAAAGGAATTTTTTGTTTGTTACTTTTGAATCAACCTTGATCGTTAGAAAACAAATTTTGTAACAAGAACGGTTTGATTAGAGAGACTGACTGTATCCTCATATAAGGAGTCTTCTGGATCGTATTCGTTTCTGACTCAAAAAAATTTGCAGCAATGTGGAGTCATTACGTTTTATTTTGTAATTATCTCATTATTTTTAGATAGTATATGAGCAAAAGCTCTGGAGTTCATTCAATAGTCAATACATTATTTCTTTCTTTCTTAAGTATAAAAAGAGAGAGATGAATAGTAGATTTGTAATGTATACCAGAAGAAGGTATCTAGCAGATGCTTATTTGTGACAGGTTGAAGAAAAACTCATGGTTGAGGCACTGGTGGAACTTGATCTTCTATTGAACTCGGACTGCGAGATTTATATCCAGTGTTTGAGGCAAAACGACTAGGAGGAGTTGGATAAGAGGTGACTGGGGCAGCAGCAAGGGGATCTTTGTAAGGAAGGAACGGTAGCTTAGGTGTGGGAGGCAGCAAGAACCTTCCAAAACCAGGAACGATACCAGATGGTTGGGGCACCATGTTCACTAGAAAGTCTGAATGTTTGCTCTCACTGGGAGCGGGGGAATTGGAAATGTAACGCGTTCCGCTCACTTGCTCTGTACTTCCAAGAAGCAGGCTTACCAGAACAATTGTGGCTGTCAGTGTTTTCAGAGTATAAGCCATTGTGTTGTGTTAGTGGATGATAAAGGTAAGAAGAGCTTCAATGTTTGGTTTGTGGAGGGAAGAAGGAAGAGAGAGTTGTGTGTAATATTATAGACTAGAGTGAACTGGTTCAAGCTAATTATGGGTACATTAAACGAACAATAAAGCAAGTGCTTTACTTGCTAAAGAGAGGGCATAAAAAGTCTGGTGGCATCTTTAGTATTGGCGGTGAGTTAAGTGCATGATGAATGATCAGTCACCCCATTCCCCACAAATGCCTAAATTAGTAATTTTTGGTTGTGTAAACCCAAACTATGATGGGCTATTAAACTGTGTGCAAGTGCAACCAGGTCGCTGTCTTCTCTCTCTGCAGAGTTATTTGGATTTCACATACAAAAAAAAAAATAACCGAAGAAGGAGTCAGCGAGAGGACGGCTTCCACTTTGAAAGAGTTTGATCTCTTTTCTTTTTCTTTGGTTCATTCAAAGTTGGTAAAAGAAATGCAACCTTCAACTACTTTGACCTCTTCTATAGTTTTCTTCTCGGATTAAATCTTTTTTTCTTCTTTATGTTTTTGTTTATTACATTTACGTACGGATTATTAATTTACAGTTGTTAATAGAAGTAGAAAGAAAACTCACCAAAAGTCAAAGAGTCTTATCCGTACCTTTAATTATCCCCATGTCCTTGCTATTTGAATGTGTCAAACTTGTATTGTTAAGTATTTGGTTTTAACCAATTGTTTGGTTTACAGCATTTGCCGACTGATCTTGTCACACATGTCCTTTTTTTATGTTAATGATTCTTTTAACACCATTATGAATTATATAAAAAAGGACTTGAATGAGTCAATGACCTTGTTTCTTTGTTTTTCCTTAAGTATTGTTATGTGATCGATCGAGTTTGAAGATGTGTCCTAAAGAAGGAGACTTTATTAGGGATCTCGCTCTGTTTTAGTCACCGGAACAAAACTCAATATCTCATCCGACAAAGTTAGAGAAACGAACATATTTAAATGAAATGAAAATAAATGGAGAAGGTGGAGAGTTGTGAGAAGGACAGGTGAATCTACCAATAATCTCCTGCCTTAGAAGAATGGGTCACATGGAGTTTTGGCTTTCTATATATTAAACCTATTTCCCAACTCTATTTTTTCTCTCAAAGTAGATACATTTACTTCTTTGACCATTTCTCAAAACAGAGTCCCGTTGGTGTTTTCATAAAAAGTTTTTCTCTCTTTTCGTTCAGTCTTTTGCGGGATCTCTCGGTTTCTGACATTGCCGTGAAAGTCTCAAATGCTTGTCTAATAAAGCAAACATATTTTGTCCGAAAACTGAGCTCTTTGATACGTACAGAGAAAGAGAATCCCGCAAAACTCTCTCCTCTCTCTCCTTCTCTTCTCTGTTTTTTTGTGGGTAGAGTTTTGGTTCTTTTCTTGGATCATAATGGGTTTTAATGAATCCAACCTAGACCGATTCTTACGCTGCACTACACCTATCGTCCCTTCTCGTTCCCTCCCAAAGGTTCACACTTTTTTCTTCTTCTTCTTCTTCAAACAATTCTCTGAAAGATCTGACATTGTGTGTTTGAGTTTGGCAGACACAGATCAAGAACCTGAATCCTCTGTGGTACCCGTTGGAGAGCGAGAGCGTGGAGTACTTCAGGTTGAGCGACTTCTGGGATTGTTTCGACGAGTGGAGCGCTTACGGTGCAGGTGTCCCCATTGTCTCGGAAACGGACGAGACATTAGTCCAGTACTATGTTCCTTACCTCTCTGCAATCCAGATTTTCACCTCTCATTCTGTTCTCAATGCTTTAAGGTAATGATCATTTTATGCCATTTTCAGAAACATAAAACAAGTTTTTATGAATCTAAAATGTTGCTGCGATGAAATGATGATTGAGGGAGGAGACAGAATCTGGGGATTCAGGGAGCGAGACATGTAGCGAGGAGTGGAGATGGGAAGGAAGTTCTTCTTCAGAGGAAGGATTTGATCATCAAGAACCTCTTGATCGCCTTGGTTACTCTTACTTGCAGCATTTCGAGAGATGTACACCTTACTCCAGAGTCCCTCTCATGGATAAGGTTTTGCTTTTTTCACCATTCTTGGAGTTGATTCTTTAAGTACTTTCTTGATCATTTTTAAAATGTTATACGAAGTCTTTGTCTGCTTTCAGATCAAAGAATTGGGAGAAAGACATGCAGGGTTATGGTCATTGAGGAGTGTTGATCTGTCTCCTGCTAGTTGGATGGCTGTTGCTTGGTCTGACTTTTTCTTCTCTGTGTGGTTTTCAAAAAACAAAGTTAAGGTTAATGTTTTTCAAATGGTGATGGTGTTAAATTATATACGTAGGTATCCAATATATCACATCCCCATGAATAGAAACATAAAGGACTTGTCTACTTGCTTCCTCACTTACCACACGCTTTCTTCATCTTTCCAAGGTGCGTTTTCACTTTCCTCTTGGATGTGTATTAACGTATAGTACATTATTCATGTCTAAAGTCCCATGGCTTTGAAACAGATGTAAAGAAAGAGGAGAGGAAGAGGATAAGTGTGGGTGCATTTGGGATGGCCACTTACAAGATGCAAGGGAGGCTATGGGACAATGATAGATTGCTTTGCCTTAAAAGCGTAGCAGATTCTTGGCTAAAGCAGCTACGGGTCCACCACCATGACTTCACCTACTTCACCACTACTCCTCATTACTGATACATTAGTGTTTTAGATTCATACTTGGTTAACAATCTAGTTTTTGTTGTTTAAGAGTAGCACATATCAATAATGTTGGATGTCATTTGGGACTATTTGGAAATAATAGGCATTGACTTTTTCTTCAAAATGTTTTATTTTTATCTTAAATTTGGTTTGGGGTCTGATTGATGATGGGCTCAATAAATTTATTCTCTTCTACTAATATTGTGTGTGTTATGAATATAGAGGATTTAGGGAACGGAATCTCTTGTTCTTATTATTGATAATGTGTTTGAGGTTACATATATATAGTGTTTCCCTAAGACAAAGTCTAAACCGACATAGGACTAAGACATGGCCGATGGGCCTATGTCCAATGGGCCGTACATGGGCCTCATGTCTTGGACAGTAAACGGGCCGGTCTATGGAGTCCACTAAGTGTTTTACAACACTCCCCCTTGGACGAGATGACCGTGCCTATGTTGGATGGGATCGACGCAATGTGCTTAGGGGATGCTGCCTCATTAAAACCTTACCAGGAAAACCCAGTGGGACAAAACCTTGGTGAAGGAAAAAGAGTACAACACACATTGCTCCCCCTGTTCCAAACATCACTCCAAGTCCTTAAGCCTCCGCATTCCAATCTGATGCGTGAGTTTCCTGAACATTGTAGTCGGTAGCGATTTGGTGAAGAGATCGGCTGAGTTGTCGCATGACTGAACTTGCACTACTTGAACTTCTCCGGCCTTTTGTAGTTCATGTGTGAAGAAGAACTTCGGCAGTATGTGCTTCGTCCGATCTCCCTTCATGTAACCTTCTTTAAGCTGTATGATGCAAGCCGTACTTGTCTTCTTCTATCATTGTTGGTTCCTTGTCATCGATCTAAACCATACACACTTAAACTTTCTTTGCTATAACCTGCATCATCAAAACCAACTAAACCTTTCTTTGTTATAGTTAGTATAATATAAACCCAAATCATACCTTCCTTGTAGGTAACATAATAAATACTTAATTTCACTCTAGTGCCTTTGGGTTAGTCAAGAACTAATTCTTGCTAGGAGGTTCACGGCAAAACTTATCTCTGGTCTAGTGTGGCTAGCCAAGAACATTAACTCTCCTATAGCACTGAGGTATGGCATTTCAGGTCCGAGAACTTCTTCATCGGCCTTCTTTGGACCAATGGATCTTTATCCAAGTCTAAGCTTCTAACAACCATTGGGCTAGTCAATGGGTGAGCTTGGTCCATTTTAAACCTCTTGAGTACTTTTCTGTATATGCCATTTGATGCACAAGGATTCTATCATTTATGTACTCAAGTTGTAATCCCAAACAGAATCTTGTCTTGCCTAGGTCTTTCATCTCAAATTCTTTCTTGAGGTATTCTACTGTTTGGGCGATTTCCCCAGAGGTACCAAGGATGTTTAAATCATCCACATATACTGCTATTATTACAAATCCTTTGTTTGCAAACTTCTTTATAAATATACATGGACTGATTGGGTCGTTCTTGTAGCTTTTCTTTGCTAAATAATCACTTAGGCGATTATACCACATTCGACCACTCTGTTTTAGTCCATAAAGCGATTTGTCTAGCCTTATGCAGTACTGTTCTCGAGAACCATTCTTTGCTTTAAGTTCAATACCCTCTGGTAATCTCATATAGATTTCATTTTCCAGTGGACCATGTAAGTATACGGTTTTAACATCCATTAACCGTAAATCCAGTTTTTCTTTTATAGCCAGACTTATTAAAGTCGTTGCATCCATCACAGGGAGTAAGTCTCCTCATAATCTATTCCTGGTCTTTGAGAGAATCCTTGTGCTACAAGCCATGCTTTATCTCACACTTTCATTACTCTCATTTTTCTTTCTTACAAAGACCAACTTATGTCCAACTGGCTTTATTTTAGGTGTTGTCCTTAAGATCGGACCAAAACACATTTCTCTTCTTCTAAGAGTTAAGCTCCACATCAACAACTTCTTTCTATTTTAACCAATCTTTGCTTTGAGTGCACTCTAATATAGATGTGGGCTCTAGATCCTCATTTATCTCAAGTGCTACCTTGTATACAAATTTTTCATTGATGTCGACATCTTTACAGTTCCATTTTATTCTAGACATGATATAATTTAGTGAGTACTCATTATTATCAACACCTTCAGGTCCTTGAGGTTCAGCGTCCCAAATCTCATTTTTGGCACCTTAGGATTTACCGCGGCCATGTCTATCATTTTCTGTAATTCCCTTAACCTCGGTTTGTTTTGCACCTTTAGATTTCCGAGGGTTCTTTTCTTTGGAACATATTGGTCTATTTAGACTCTGTAGCAACTTGATTATTGTGTTCCTTTTGAACATCAATACGTACTGGTGCATTACAAGCTGGTATGTACGATTTCATAATTCTCTTTGGGTCAGTAAAGGAATCTGGCAATTGAATAGCTAGCTTTTGGATCTCTGCATCACGTGCTAGAGTCCGAGGATCTTGCCAATGTAAGGATGTTTGATTCCATAATATTTCTTTGACCAGCTTGTCTTTCTCTCCACCCAATATAGGGAATTCGGATTCAGAAAACTGACAATCCGTGTATCTGGCCACAAATAAATCACCCATACTTGGCTCAAGATACTTAACAATGGTGGGAGAATCATATCAATATATATTTCCATCCTCTTTTGAGGTCCCATCTTTATTTTCTGTGATGATGCAATCGGTATATAAACGGCACACCCGAATGTCTATAGATGGGATATGTTTGGCTCATGACCCATTAATAATTGGGATGACGAATATTTATTCTTTATTCTCACTAGATGGCCTGATGCGTATAAGCTCTATTGCATGTAATACTATGTGTCCCCAAGCCGACACAGGATCCGTTTAATCCATTATGTGTATGGACATGTGCCACAGGGTGGTTCCACACTTCCCCCCATGGACATACAACATTCATTAAACGCTTGGGATGTAAATTCACCAGCATTATCTAGATATATAGTCTTAAGTGGAAAATCTTTGCTTTAATTACTTTGACTGGTGATGGCCTTATAAATGAGTTTCCCTTGTGTACATGCTACACACGTGAGATTGTAGGGATAACTCTTCTCTCTCGTAGGAGTGTGCCCATTTTTTTTAATATCAGCTTACGCATCACGTTAGAATCCGGATGGCCAATCCGGTCATGCCATAAAGTGGATTATTGAATATTTTGTTCATTGCCATATTAGCCTCTATTATATTAATCTTAGCATGGTCAAAACCAGTGGCTAGTGCAGGTATAGGCTCTAGGACTTTCTTATGTCCATGGGTGATTATAATGCAACACTTAGTTCAAAATGTGTGCCATAAAATATATGCCTGGCCGTAGCCTTCACTTAGGCTTGCTATACCCACGTATCTTTGCTAATATTGGCATTTCTCTTATCAAATAAAATAATTGAATTTAAACCAAAAAACATAATTCAATAAATTCAAAGTATAGAGCATATAAATTAAATTAATACACCACATGAGTTTAAATATTTTTCTTTAGGCAATCAAAAATCTCATAATCCAATTTAGTCATTATTCTCATGGTTTAAATTTCTTTCACCATCGAAATGAACCAGGTTAGCTTCTGGATTTATTTTCTTTATTTTCAAACTCTCTTAATAGAGATCAACAAGGTGCTTAGGAGTTCTGCATGTCTCTATCTTATGGTTTTCTATACCATAATTATTAGTACAAGTGGACTTTGGTCTTATGTTGCGGTTTAAAATAACCCGCGGCCTTTACCCCGACCACGGCCGAAGCCTAATCGGTTTCTATAGCCTTGACCATCATAATTATGTCTTTGGTAAGTCCCACGACCAGAACCACCATGTCCACTTCTTCCTCGGCCACGGCCATACTTGTCTCTATGGACATAGATAGACTCATTAGTCTCTTTGGCTCTTTAGGCTCTTTAGGATTTTTCTTTGTCATGTCAACCTTGTGAGCTTCATTTGCACTTCTCATTTATAATTGCTCATTATTTTGGTGATACCACATCGGTGACAAACCGATTTAGCCTTGTTTTTCGGTTTAAAGGACCCACAACCCCTACCACCGCGGCCACGGCCACCACGGCCGTAACCATCAAAACGGCTTGCCTGGCCCCAACAACCACCACGTCCTCTGCCACCACGGCCACGGCCATAGTGTCTTTCTCTGTGAACGTAGTTGGTCTCCTTGGGCTCTTTAGGCTGTTTAGGCTCATTCTGCTTAGCTAGTAGCAAACATGAGATTAAGTACTCATAGGTTTTGAAAACTTTTTCACGGTACTGTTGCTGAAGTATTATATTGTGAGTACTAGAAGTAGACAAAGTCTTCTCTAGTAACTCTCTCTGTGAATTCAGTACCACACAACCTAAGGAGTGAGACAATCCTAAAATGCTCAGAGTTATACTCATCCACGGATTTGTAATCCTGGATCCTTAGGTTCTTCCAATCGAATTGAGCCTTTGGTAGGAGCACCGTTTGTTGGTGTCCGTATCTGCGTTTAAGCTCTGTCCAAAGGTCAAGAGGATTCTCTATTGTGAGGTACTGGTCTCTGAGACTCTCAGCAAGATGTGCATATGCATAATCACCTTATATATATTTTCTTAGTGCAATCATTATCATCCTTAATATACTCACATAGGTCCTTTGATTTTACAAAACATGCACCCGATTATATCATGCGGTTTTTAAGACCGAACCATGTAATTCATTTGGATCATGCCATGCGGTGTTTAAGACCGAACCATGGAATCATTTTAGTCTTAGGTCATGTGGTATTTGAGACCGAAACATGCCTTGCCTTTACTCATAATTTCGAACTTAGGTCATGCGGTATTTGAGACCGAAACATGCCTTTATTATACTCAATTTCGTGGCTTAATCTATGCACACAAGACAACAAAAATAAATAGCATGCAAAAGTTTCCTTTCTTAGATAATTTAGAAATCTTCCTTTTTCTTAACTTTTCCTTTTCCAATTAGGAATTTAAACAAAAGTTTAGGGACCTAGACTTTCTCTAGGATCCGATTTTTAATTTGGTTTTTAGGGTTCTTATGCAACCTAAATTTACAGGAAACATTCTATGCCAAAATCGATTAATAATACCCTATGCATAATCCGATTTTATTATGATGCATGAACAACCAAGTTTTAAATATCCTAGAACAATTAGATCAATATTTATCTTATGAGTTTTGAATCTAACAGTTTTAGTTCTAGGTCCTTATGCAACAATCAATCAAGCAATAATAAGCAATCAATCAACCGGATTTAAGCTTGATATATTTTGGTGCAATTCACAAACAATCTAACAATCCTATGTGACCGGTTTTAGAGTTTTGTAGGATTAGAAATCTTAAGATTTGTTTGTTGTGTACTTGGATGTTTTAAGGTTCAATAGTTTTAGATCCATGTTCGATTATGGTTTTAAGAGAGTTTTAATCTTATTTACCTTTCACCAATTAGGGTCTGACTGGTTTTGATCTGGGAGCTAAAGACCTCAGATTTACCTTTGATTTCTGATCACGAACCTCGAACTGGACAGGGACTATGAACCACGAACAGAACCTCAACAGCTTCCCACGAACAGATCTCGAACTGCTCCTTGTACCGCGCACGTCCAGGAACCGCGAACCTCGATCAGGTTTTGGACAAAATTTAATCATGAGCACAGGCTGCTCAAAGTGATCTTCGAACAAGGACTAGTCACAAACAAGAGTTGATTGTGTGCTAGTATGAGCGGTAGGGTTTGGGAAGAACAAAAGACGAAGAGGCGGCAATTTAGGGTTAGGGTTTTCTCAACTGGCCTTAGAGGCTATCGTGCTGATAACGTGTTATGAATATAGAGGATTTAGGGAACGAAATCTCTTATTCTTATTATTGATAATGTGTTTGAGGTTACATATATATAGTGTTTCCCTAAGACAAAGTCTAAACCGACATAGGACTAAGACATGGCCGATGGGCCTATGTCCAATGGACCGTACATGAGCCTCATGTCTTGGACAGTAAATGGGCCGGTCTATGGAGTCCACTAAGTGTTTTACAACAGTGTGGCTTAAAAGAAAATTCCCTTTTGGTGGTTCTTTTATAAACAACTTGCTAATTTTTTTTCATAATGAAAATAAAGTTACACATATAGAACGGTCACAACATTCATGATATAACACGGCAAATGTATTTAATGGACTAGCACTAAGTCTCTAGTCTCTCTAAAACTTTCTACCATATATTTTGTTAACAAGTATCTAGAGTATTCTACAACAATAATGTTAAGATATTTACTACTTGGTATTGTTTATTGTTTTCTAGATTGTTTCTCAAGATAACTCTAGTCTCTAGATGTCATGTTATGGCTTCTTTTGGATTTTTGTCCAAATTTGAATAATTTTATTACTGGCCCTTAATTAAGTTTGTTTCACATTCAAATTTAATTTCAGTATATTTTACGAACTTTCTTACGATGATTACTAATCTGAAGGAGTTATTTGCATTTTTTTTTCATGGAATTAGACAAATTTCTAGCTTTATCTAATTTGTTTGCTACTTTTTCTTTCTTTTGTTAATCCCATGGAATGGAATATGCAAACTTGTTATAGCACGTTCTGATTGACCTAAATTGAAGTGTGTTATCCAAATAAAAACGTACATGTGGAAAAAAATATATAGATGATTAGTTGATTATAACAATAATGCGTAATAAATTTTGAATAATAAAAGAACGTTATATGTACTATGTGTATATATATTTCTTTTTAAAAAATCATTTAAAACTGTTGTAGTGGCATTGTTTGGGTCAATCATTTGTTTTAGTATTGGTAAAATATTTCGAAGATATACGTTTGGATGCAAATTCAATGTCAGTGGCCCATGAGTCTCTTGAGGTCGAAATAGGTTTTATTTGGTATATAGATTTTTATATCATGTACGTTATACTAAAATTCGGTGTAAGTTTAGATTGATGAATTTTGGGTCAGTTTGGTTCGATTTCGATTTTATTCTTAGCACTAAAAAAATTTACTTGACAACTGTAGATTCCAACCGTTAATTTGGATTTCCACCTGAAAATACTTATAAACTAATAAGTATTCTTCAAACAAATAGAAAGATAATATGAGGGAATAAACTTCAAACATAGATAGATACGCACGTGATGAGATAATATGTTGAAATCAGTTACCAAAAAAGAATGATTTTGTCTAACAGATGAAGTTCCTCTAAGTTTGTTTTTTTTCAAACATGGTCGGTCTTGTGAGAGTGTCTTTTTGAGAGGGAGGTGGGAATAATAATAACCAAAATATCACAATAGAAAGTGAAAGATGAGTTTGACTAATCACCGACCCGAAAGATTGAAGAAAACTATAATAATTAGGTATTACGTTGGGTTGACAATCAAATGGGTTTACTCTTATAAGGGATATTATCCTTTAGCCGCGGCTAGCCGACCATTACACACCAACATCAATTCTTTTTCCATTTACAATTTGCATAAAACTTCCATAATAAAACTCTTAAGAAAATTATCGATTTTTTTTTTCACAGTCTTAATCTTATCTTTTAAGCTTGTAACTTGTAAGTGGTGGTGGCCTTATGAAAATTAAAAGCTTTGGAAAATAATTAGATAAAGTGGAGGAAAGATGGGAACTTGGAAGCATGAATTCATGAATGCGTTCACCGTCCAAAAAAACAGAGGATGCCACGTACTCGTACGGACGTGAATGTTTTTTTCTTTCTTCATCTATGCGCGTTGTATTCTTCCTATGTGTCAATCAATATCACATTTTTTTTTAAAAACGCTAATTTTCTCAACTTTCAATTGGCCAATGAATTGGAGTGAAAGCAAAGGAATAACTCCAAAAAGATAGTATTGAATAGTCAATAACTAAATACAAAAATACAAAAGCGGTTGACAAACAAAAAAAAATATCTAATCTTGCCCTCATATATAAACCAATGATAGAGTCGTCCCTCTCTTACCAGTAAGAACAAAACCACACAATATTCTCTGTTTCTCTTCTCTCAAAGCTTTATTTCTTCCACTGCTCTCTGTTTTGGCACTTTTTTTTTTATATATATAATCGTGTAAGCTAAGGTACCAGTAGTGAAGCAGAGATGGACTTTGATGAGGAGCTAAATCTTTGTATTACTAAAGGTAAAAGTATTGATCATTCTTTAGGAGAAGCTTCCTCCACATCTCCAAGATCTATGAAGAAGATGAAGAGTCCTCCTAATCGACCTAAACCTTATCTCCAGTCCTCTTCTTCTCCTTATTCGTTGGGGGCTTTCCCTTTTTATCTCGATCCAACAATGCAAAACCAACAACACCAATTCGGATCATACGTTCCGGTTGAGCAACAATATGACCCAACAATGCAAGGACAGAAGCAAATGATCTCGTTTAGTCCTCAACAACAACAACAGCAGCAGCAGCAGCAGTATCTTGTCAGGTACTGGAGAGACACATTGAATCTGAGCCCAAGAGGACGAATGATGATGATGAACCAAGAAGGTGTTCAACCTTACAGCGCAACCAAGCTTTACAGAGGAGTGAGACAACGTCAATGGGGAAAATGGGTCGCAGAGATCCGTAAGCCACGAAGCAGGGCACGTCTTTGGCTCGGTACTTTTGATACAGCTGAGGAAGCTGCCATGGCCTACGACCGCCAAGCTTTTAAGCTGAGGGGTCATAACGCAACGCTTAATTTTCCCGAGCATTTCGTGAATATGGAAAACGAGGTGCATGATTCAAACTCTTCGCCGCATCAGAAACAAGATGAAACGCCACAGCCAAGCGAGGTTAACTTGGAAAGCAAGGAAGTAGCAGTGGCTGATAATGAGAGAGAGGAAGGCATGGCTGAAGCGTGGTACAATGCAGTCACATCAGGATGGGGTCCTGAAAGTGCCCTTTGGGATGATTTGGACAGTTCTCATCAGTTTTCAGAAAGCTCATCTTCTTCTTCTTCTCTTTCTTGTCCCATGAGGCCTTTCTTTTGAAAAAAGGTTCTAAGCCCACATTGTACGTTTTTAGTTTAGGTTTATGTGCTCATTGGCATTTGGATGGAGACAGTTTTTGTGATCTCCCACTCCACACATGACACATCAGTCATTATATATCTCTACTTTCTCCCTATATTTCCTATTATCATTAGTCATTTTTTTGTTGATATTATCATTAGTCTTAATATATATCATATGTGTGTAAGAGTGTTTAATTATGGCTACATACATAGATGTCCTCTTTGTCCATCGAGTTTATTTGTTTTATCTATAATTTTACAAGTTGGCACCGTCATATATTCTCCAGAGGTTGTATTCATTGATCTCTGTCTATCATGGAAGATCTTTGTGCACCTGTGATTGTGTCTTTGAGTTTTCCAAGAAGTGCACTCTGGGGACGCTTAAGGCAAGTGAAACCTCCGAAAGAACTAAAGGGTTCGATTCTAATGAGCAAGAAACAAGGACCAAAAGTTTTAAGACCAACAATCCTTAATGTCTGCTCTCCCTTCCTGTGAATTCCTCTTGGCTTTTCTTGGGTCAAAGTTGATTTAAAACCGAACCGTTGGACGTAAAGGTAAAACCAACATTATTTGTTTTAGAGAACCGGATCTGTTTTCCTTGGACAACATTTTTTTTTTCTTAACATTTTTTTTTTTTGTCGAAAAAAGATTGATAGAGTAATGTTTTTCTCTCTAAAATTACAAATAGCTTTTTTCAATATTAGAAAATAGGATTTTTTTTTTCTGACGAGAAAGAGTAAATTCCTTGTATTTATTTATTTATTTACAAATAAGAATTTCCTTCCTTTTCTTTCACAACAATGTAAAATTAGTCTCTCTGATTAGTGTTTATAAACAACTCTCTCATAAACTTTTCTTATTTCTTCCTTTGAAAAAAATAATCTGGCAGGTCAAGGCCCAAACAGGTGAAACCCAATCTGTAATTTTTCTTGTAATAATTAGTACAAATTAGTACAAACATTTAAGAAAATACTTTTAACTCCGTTTCCGTTTTTGATAATTAGTATCTCGTCAATGTTACTAATTATGCTTAAAAGTATGCTCTTCAACATATACGTATATGTAGTTTATATACGTATGAAGTGGAGGGTACAGTATATAAGTATATGATAATAGATAAGGCTAATCTTTTAATGTGTTAGTAACTTATTAAGATCTTCATTTAAGAGCAACAAGTTCAAAGGTTGCGTACGTGATGTTATTCCTCTAAAACCGTAAGAGACAAAGAAAGGATCACACACACATTTTATATTCAAAAACCAAGAACATAGCATAGGTCACAACAAAAGATTCATACATCATCACATGGAAAAAACAAAATACATTTGCCCATGATGATTTTATATTTTTGTATGTGATGGTGGTAGTAACAGACCCAGTGCTATATATAAGCTTGAGATAAAAATTAATTTGACAAAGGATAACTAGAAAAATCATGGAAAGTTACTACGATTATGTAACCAAACCAGGTTATTAACCGGTTTATCTTGTCAAACGACAACGTTTTTGTAAAATAACAATATGGCGGTGGTAAAGTAGTAAGAAGAAAAGGAAAATAGGAAAAAAAGAAAGGAAAATAGGAAAGTAGAAAAAGGAAAGTAAGGAGTCAAAGATGGGTTGACTAAAGAACTATTTCATCTGGAGCGTTGAAAATTAAGATGATGAAATCGTGACCGTCATAAATAATAATAGACTTTAAATAATGATTCACTCTTTTCAGAAAGTTCTAAAACAACAAAAGTCGCTTTTTTTTTTTTTTTTTTTTTTTTTTGTATCTCTCTACTTCTTCTTCTTCTTCTTCTTCTTCTTCTATTTTCCTTTTTTTTGTTTTTGTTCTTCGGTGTGGTGTGATACTATTCTTCAATCTCTCTGATTTTGTTTTCAAAACGATCATCTTCGCTACTTGTGATATTCTTATTCTAGGGTTTGGTGGTCTCTGTCTCTCTCTCAAATCTCAATTGCATTGCTTCGATATTTGCTCTGTTCTTCTTCTTCTTCTTATTCGTAACGCTTCTCTGATATATCGTTGTATCTTTGTCTTTTGGAATCGAATTTTTGATCTGATCATCGCTTCTACGGTTCTACCCTTCTGAATTCTCTCCCCTAGGGTTTCGTCTCTCTCTCAACTGCTTTTTTATTTATTCTTGTGCTGTGCATGCCTAATGCCTTCCAATTTAATCACTTCTTCCCTCTATTATATCAACAGTTGTCTGATATTTTTGTTTTGGTTTCCTAAGTAAACTAACTAACTAAGTTTCTTATTCGTCTTATTGCAGGTGTTTTGATATCGAATTTATGATGATCCGATCATCATCATCGCTCCCCCCCCCCCCAGCTTCTGAATTGTCACTCCTCCTACGGTTTGATTTCTAACTCTTATTTTTGTCACTCGTTTTATCTACGTTGCTCTCTCTCTCTCTCTCATATGAATTTTCACTTTGTTTTGTTGATTTTAGGTTTATGGAGGATAGATATTACGCTCTGATCGGTGATTTACTTTGATTGGTCGTTTGTCAAGCGTTCGGCCTTCTCTTTTTTTTGTTGTTGGCAGGTTGTTTTATCTATCTTTGGATTTTTTTAATTCCCCACACTTCTTAATTCCTATGTATGTATGCGATTTTGTTATTGTTGTATTATAAGCTAACAAAATATATCTTCTCTCTCTCTCTCTTTGATGCAGATTGCACAGTGGGGTTTGCTCTGTTGTTGAATCTTTCTCTTCATCATCTGTTTTGGTAAGTTTCTTCTTCTGATATATCTCTTTGCTACATCTTCTTCTTCTTCTTCTTTCCCCTTAATGACTTTATGAGATTTGTTATTGTTGGTGAGGTGTTTGATCTCTCGGTGGGTGATGGTTCTGATGGCTCCTTGTCTTCTATGCGCTCTACATCTTCAGGTAGTGTTCTTCCTCTTACCAAATTAGTTTTTTTCTTTCTTTCTATATAAGTGAAATTACATATATCTGCTTCTCTTTCTTTGATGCAGAACATCGTGTTCTCCTGTGTCTTTTAGTGTTTTTTAAGATTCTCTTGATGCATACACACATTCAAATAATCATTCAATGACCCTGAAGTCGCAGCTACAAGAGTTAACTCCGGAACAGCAGGTTAGTGTAGACCCCCCTTTACATATTTTTTTTTTAAAGATGAAGTTGTCAATTATATCTTCTGATGCTTGAGGTTGTTCTTAAATGCTACTACTTACATTGAATATATCAAGTCCTCATCCTTCCCGTTCTAAGTGTGTTGACTTGATGCAACTACTTTTTCATTATTTCAGGGTATACACTTTGAGGGGCTTGTCTCGTGTTTGATGCTAACCCATTGGTGTTCTGATCTATGTAACCAGAGGCTGCAACAATCTTGCTCAGTAATTCAGATAGGCTTCAGATGCAAAGCTCTACCGACCTGGTAATTTTCTAATGACGCACATATTTCTAGCGTATGATACTTGTTTGATCTTTTTTTTTTTTTTTTGAATAAAATGTTAAATTATACTCAAAAGAAAAATTAGAACGTTTTTACAACTTGTGCATCAGTTTTTGATAGCTTTAGATAAACATTTAAACGGATATCCTAGACCCTAGATTGTAGCCACACCTGAAAAGCTGCATCATATCTTCGATCCCCCATTATACCAATAGCAAGAAGCTGGTCTCTGACTTGCCGATCAACCCACCGAATGATGGTATCTACAGGCGTCGGTGCTTCACCATGCTTGCGACCATTCCGTTCCCGCCAAACCGAATAGATCACAGCTTGAAATAAGTATCGAATAAGAAACCCCTCCACCAGCTGAGCATCAGGATCGGATACGTAGTCTAGAAGGGAACTCCAATCTGTGGTAAACCGAGCCTTCATCAAACCCTTAGCAAGGACCGACCATATGTTAGCAACAAACCCACAGGCAAAGAATAGATGGTCCCGTGTTTCCATGGAAAGTTGACAGAACACACAAGTACCCGCAGAACTCCCATTCCACACAAGTACTTGTTTGATCTTATTATTATGTTCATCTTCTTATTTTACCTCTTGGATCTGTTATTTTAGATTGTGGAGGTTGCTTTGCTCGGTGGGTGATGGTTCTGATGGATCCCTGTCTTCTCTGCGCTACCTCTTAAGGTAGTCTTCTTCCTTTTTTTGCCTATCAGTTTTTTATGTAATATTGGCTAACTGTTGCTCCTCTGTTTCTTTTGCATATTCGCAGATGACGTTCTTGCTGTGTACGCGACATTCAGATGAGAGATCGATGATCCACAGATTATCCCCTACACGAGTTTGTTCTTAAACTTTGTCCCTTTTTAACTATTATTTGTATTCAGTGTCTTTTTAATGAATCTATATCTCTCTTTGATGCAGATCGTGGAGGCACCAGGGGGACTGATATGATAAAGTTTGTGCCTTTATGTGTGTGTTTTTATTGCATATATTTACAAGCTGACATCATTGTTCGTGGTTATGCTGGTTGGAATTCTAGGTTTGCCTTGAAGGTCTTAGACCAAGTCTCCCAAAGGTACACTCTTCGTTTGACACTCTTGTAGTCAGGTAGTGTTCTTCCTCTTAACCTTCTTTTTCTTAATTTCTTTCTATATAAGTGAAAAACCTTCTTTCTCTCTTTGATGCAGATCACGAGGAACTAAGGTTTCTGTGTGGGAGTGCGTTTGATTTCTGAGTTCAACTTTCAGGTTACCTTACATCTATACACCTTTTTGCCTTATCGGTTGTTTTATTTAATTTTGGCTAGTTGTTGGTCCTCTGTTTCTTGTGTGTTTCCAAATTACGTTTTTGTCATGTCTCAGTTTATCTTGAAGGATTCCTTTGCTCTGTCGTTACTCCTTGTTGCCTCTTTGACAGTCTCCCTTTATTATATCCCAGGCAGCATCAAGAACCTGAAGCCTCTTTGACAGGCTTTGATGGAAACACTTCTTCTATGTGCTACGTCTTCAAGGGGTTTTGTTCTTCCTCTTAATACATCTTTTACTTTAGTTTTTTTGTTCTGTTCCTTACGTTTCTTTGTTTCTTTTTGCAGGTGTTTTGGAACCCAATTATGATATGATCATGGCGTAATCTTCTCCAGGCTGCTACGTCTTCAGGCACGTTCTCACAGGTTTCTTCTTCTAATTAAACCCATCTCTATTTGATTATGTCTTGTCTCTTTGGTTGGGTGGTTTTTTTCTTTCTAATTACATGTTATTAACTTCTCGTTTTTGTTTTGTTGGTTTAGATTTGTGGAGGATGCTACGATTGATCGGTGATGGATTTGACTAATCGTTGTCACTCTAATTCATGTGATTTTTCTTCTAGGGTTTGGTTTCTAAAATTGAATCGTTCAAGGCCTTTTTTTTATTTTATATTATGTTCATGCGATTTTTAACTCTTCTTCGCTCTGTTATATATTTTAGATTGTGGAGGAGGATGCTTTGATCGGTTGGTGATGGTCTTGAACTTTGATAGATCATTTTTGTCTTCTCTGCGCTACATCTTCATGTAATCTCTTGGACCTTGTTGTTGTTTTTGTTGTGACCATGGCGTTTCTCACTACAACTAATCTCATCTTCAACTCCGACCAAGGTTTACAAATTTTTGTGACATTCAACTTCTTAGTAAAGACTAGGTAGGAGCTCTATTTCTATCTGACGTTTCTTCTAAATTATTAAATTGTGCAGAAGCAGATCCAAGATGGTTTTGAAGAATTGGAAAGTCTCATAACATACCTCAACAAGTTCGTGTTCTTCGTAATCCTCCTGGTTCACCATCTGTGAGTAACATTCACCACCTGACACATGTTAGATTATTTCATTATATTTATATAATTCTCTTTTCTTCTAACTCTCTGAATCTTTGGTGAATTAGAGATATGGTGCAAGCCAGTGTCGTTTTGCAAGTGTGGATCGGAGGACCTTGCTCTGTCCATGATAGCAACGATCCTCTCTCTCTCGGAACAACCTGTAAGTGGTAACATTTTTTTTCTTCTTCTTATCTGAGTCATTGCTTGACCTACTTAGTGTTGTGTGGCAGATCTAATGCAATTTGCAAGGAGAGACCACGAGAGGATAATAAGAGTCAGATGAATTTTATTTAAAGAGTTAAAGAGATGTTGGAGGACAACAGTTGGCTCATGAAATCCGGAGGGATCTGTGCTCGCTGCTGGTGCAGAGGTAAAAAAAAACTCTTAGATGCAATCATCTCTTATTATAAATGACAGAGAAAACAACTTTAGTGGATCTTATGCATTCTCTTTTTTTATGCATTACAGGATGGGACTTTCAATGGCCTAGCTTGCATGAGAACATTGCTTAATGGTGGTCCACTTTGCCGGGTTTTGAGAGGTGAGTGCTTCTACTGCTGTTGTCAGTCTATCAAAGGAGAAGGTTAGTTGGGTTTTGCTCTTAACTTTTAACTTTATATTCAAACTTCCAACATTTTTGTATGGGATCTGATGTGTTTAAATACTGAAATGCAGGTCGAGATGCTTGCCTCCTGTAGATTTTACGGGAACAATGCAGCCAAATGAAATTCTTTACATTGCTGTAAACACTTGTGAACTGCAAGCTTTAAATTCTTCCACTTTGTTTTGTTGTTTTTGTACAAAAGCTAAAAATATATTCTCTCTTTAATGCAGATTGCACAGTGGGGTTTGCTCCGTTGTTGAATCTTTCTCTTCATCATCTGTTTTGGTAAGTTTCTTCTTCTGATATATCTCTTTGCTACATCTTCTTCTTATTCTTTTTCTTTTTCTTTCCCCTTAATGACTTTATGAGATTTGCTATTGTTGGTGAGGTTTGATTCTTCTCCAGTGTCTTATTGTGTTTTCTACTTTCTATTGTTTGATCATGTTCAATGTGATTTTTACCTCTTGGATCTGTTATTGTAGATTTTGGAGGGTGCTTTGCTCGGTGGGTGATGATAGTCTGATGGATCCATGTCTTCTCTGCGCTACCTCTTCAGGTAGTCTTCTTCCTCTTAACCAATTTGTCTTTTCTTTTTTTTTTTTCTTTCTTTGTTTCTATATAAGTCAAATTACATATATCTGTTTCTTTGATGCAGACCATCGAGATTAATGTGTGTGAGGAGGGTTTGAAGAGAAGAAAAAAAAACATTGTGAAAGTGAATGGTTTGCGTATGAAGCTAGAACCATACAAGGAGATTGTGTCTGCTGCTTTGTCTGGCATTATAACTCAGGTTACAGTTTCAAACACTTGTCTTACCAGTTTATATTTCTCTATGTTCTGTAATTATGGATTTACTTCAGATTTTTGTGTCTTTTTTTTTCTTCAGGATGCAAGCATGCAAGGCTATTGGTGGGATGAGAGGTATGACTGGATAGTCTGGATTGCTTTGGGAAACCTCATTGCTTGATCCATATGAGAGGTACTGATAACTCTTTATACTTATAATTACTTGGTTAGATCATACATTTTGAATTATATCAAGTCCTCATCCTTTTCGTTCTAAGTGTGTTGACGTGACGCAACTATTTTTTTTTCATTATTTCAAGGTTTACACTTTGACGTGATGCTAATCGATTGGTGTTCTGATCTATGTAATCAGGGGCAGAATCTTGCTCAGCAATTCAGATAGGCTTCAGATGCAGAGCTCTACCGACCTGGTAATTTTCTCTTATAATTGTTGTTGCATATAAGCTCTACCGTCCCACTTTGCTCATAAGATTTTTTCTAATTTCAGGACCGTCTGAAGAAACTCAAGTCATAATATTTCTTGCTATATGGCTAACAGACTTTCATATGACTCTTTTATTCTACAATTTTTTTTGCAGACTCCAGGACGTGAATCTATTGAGCTTGTGTGGCAAATTTGACATAGCAGGTGAGTTATAAGTCTGTAATGGTGGACAACATGATTGACACAGCAGATGAGCTATAAGTCTGTATCTATCTGCACATATTATCTTTCTGTGATCATGTAGTTTTCAGCTTTTATTTATTTATGCCACAACAACTCGTACTCGTCTGTCTTAACATCGATTAAATTTTACTTACTTTCCATGTTTGTTCGTAACATATAACTCTGCTTTGTTTTTTCTTTACAGGTCTCTGTCTGATTTTGCAAACCAATTCTTTTTTAAGGTGCTGCATACTTGAGATCGTTGATTGATCTTAAGATATGTCTTTTTGTCAATGATGTTTTTTAAGTATTCTGATGATGATTTCAATTTACAGCTTGCTTATGGACCGACGTGGTTATATATGGGGAAGAGTACACTCTTAAATCATTACAACATGATGACAAAGTAACACGGACATGCGACAGGTTTTTGTCTTGTTCGATCATCTTTTCTTAAAAGTTTATATGATTTATCTTATAATTGTGTTCATCTGATTTTAACTCTTGGATCTGTTATTTTAGCTTGTAGAGGATGCTTTGCTCGGAGGTTAATGGTTCTGACGATGGATCGTTGTCTTCTCTGCGCTACATCTTCAGGTAGTGTTCTTCCTCTTAATCGATTTTTTTTTTTTTCTTTTTGTATAAGTGAAATTACATATCTCTGTATCGTACATGCAGACCTTCAAGATTAATGTGTGAGGGTTTGAAGAGAAGAAAAAACATTGTGGAAGTGAATGGTTTGCGTATGAAGCTAGAACCATATAAGGAGATTGGGTTTGCTGCTCAGGTTACAGTTTCAAACACTTGTCTTACCAGTTTATATATCTCTACGTTCTGTAGTTGTGGATTTACTTAAGATTTTTGTGTCTTTTTTCTTCAGGATGCAAGCAAGGTTATTGGTGGGAAGAGAGTTATGACTGGATTGCTTTAGGAAACCTCATTGCTTGATCCATATGAGGGTACTGATAACTCTTTCTTTATAGTTATAATTACTTGGTTATATCCTACATCTTGAATAATATATCAAGTCCCCATCCTTCCCGTTCTAAGTGTGTTGACTTGATGCAACTATTATTTCATCATTTCAGGGTATACACTTTGAGGGGTTTGTCTCGTGTTTGATGCTAATCGATTGGTGTTCTGATCTATGTAATCAATCACTGTTGATAAGGTATGGATTCTTATGATTTTTATCTGCTCTGTTTGATTATGAAGGCTTTCTCTTACAAAATATTGTACTCCTTTTTTTGGAGGGATGACTGGATTACGCTAGGAAACCTTATTGCTTGTTCTTGCTGTCTACACACGTTCAGATGAGAGATGGATGATCCACAGATTCTTTCCTACACGAATTGGTTCCTTAACTTTGTTCCTTTTTTTTACTAGTTTTTGTATTTAGTGTCTTTTTAATGAGTATATATCTCTCTTTGATGCAGATCGTGGAGGCACGGAGGGGGACTGATATGATAAATTTCGTACCTTTATGTGTGTGTTTTGATTGCTACCACAGGCTTACATCATTGTCCGTGGTTATGCTGGCTGGAATTCTAGGTTTGCCTTGAAGGTCTTCCCAAAGGTACACTCTGATATGATAAATCTTTCTTGTGGCTTGTGGTCTGTCATCTTTTTATTATCTTCTTTATTACAACCATAACTTAACCTTTGTTCTGTTATGTCTCAGTTTATCTTGAACTTGAAGGATGCCTTTAATCTATCGTCGTCTTCAATTCCTGTTACCTCTTTGAAGGTCTCCTCTTTCCCTTTTATTTTATTTTAGTGTTCTTAGATCAGCTAATGTCTCTCTTTGATGCAGATCATGAGGAACTAGGATTACTGTGTGGGAGGTTCGAAGAGAAAGAAAAAAAACATTGTGGGATTGCGATTGATTTCTGAGTTAAACTTTCAGGTTACCTCACATCTATACATCTTTTTTGCCTAATGTTTTGCTCTTTTTTGGTCTTCTGTTTCTTGTGTATCGCAGATGATGTTGTTGCTGTGTACACACATTCAGATGAGAGATGGATGATCCACAGATTCTCTCCTACACGAGTTTGTTCTTAAACGTTGTCCCTTTTTTAAGTATTATTTCTATCTAATGTCTTTTTAATGAATCTATACCTCTCTTATTTGCAGATCGTGGAGGCACCGGGGAGGACTAATTTTATAAAAGTTTGTATGTGTTTTGATTGCATAACCACAGGTTGACATCATTGTTTATGGTTAATACTGGTTATGCTGATTGAGATTTTAGGTATGCCTTGAAGCTCTTAGACCAAGTCTTCCCAAAGGTACGCTCTCTCTTATTGTCACTCTTGTAGTCATTCCATCACTGATTGGTTGGTTTTGTTTGCCTTGAAGGTCTTAGACCGTCTTAGACCAAGTCTTCCCAAAGGTACACTCTCTCTTCCCAATGTCCAAGAAGAGCACCTCCAGGTTTTGTTTCATATCATCCTTCACTTATGTCTGATTTTGTTTTATTATTGGCAAATCCTCTTTTCTTCTCTTCTCCATTGACTAACTACAATATTTATTACCTGATGATTTTGTTCGCTCTCTCTCAGGTTCCGGGCCAGCAAACACTGCAGCCAAGCCATATATGTCCAAGGAGATGGCCTTGTTAGCCTTCAATCGGGCTCTTACTTTAAGCTAACTAAAACCAGAGGTTTGCTTTTTTTACATCTTCGCATATAATTTGGTCTCACCCCTCTTCACTTCACCATGTTGTTTCTTGTTGGATTTGTCTAACTTCCTTAAATCTGGTGTTTTAGGATCTCTGATTCTTGGTGTGGGTTTTAGAAAGAGCAAAGAGAAGTTAAAGTGCTGTCAAAAGAGTTGGCTCATCGTCCGGCTGTGCCGGGTTTGTAGTTCATGTCTCTACTCTTTGTTTTTGTCACCTCTAGTTTCATGAATTAACATTGCAGGATGTACAAGTATGGTAGCATCATTCCATTAGATGATTCTTTGGGTTATGCTGCAAATTTTTCACACATGCTGGGATATAATAGTCCTCAGATGAAAGAACTCATGTGGCTAATGTCACCATCCACAGGTTTCTTCTGGCTCTCTCTGTTTCTACATGTCAGTTTTGTTTCCCTTATTATATGATCCTAAGGTACAGTTTTATCTCTTTTCGATGTAGGTGCCAAGCAAAGAGCAAGCTGAGGTGCTGTCAAAAGAGTTGGCTCATCATGCGGCTGTGCCAGGTTTGTAGTTCATGTCTCTGCTCTGTGTTTTTGTGACCTCTACGTTCATGACTCATCAAAGCTTAGCAAAATAAGCCGATGCTAATTATAAATTGAGTGTTATGATTGTTTCAAACATACCTCTAGTTTATACTTAATTTTACATTGCAGATTATGTATACAAAGTTATTGATGCTCTGCCTTCGACAGTCCAATGACTCAATTTGCTAGTGGTGTTATGACCCTTCAGGTGGATGGCTCCCAGAGTATCTCTCTATGGTTCAAATACTCGGCAAGGTTTGTTCTCTAACCTCTATTTTATTGGCAAAATCCTCTTCTCTTCTCCATTGACTATCACCTGATGATTTTGTTCTCTCCCTCAGGTTCTGAGCCAGCCAAGCATTGTCCCCTATCTTGAAGGATATTCTGCCACGATCCAAGGTTTGTTTGTTTGTTCTCTTGTGCTTCTTTGTGTAATTTTACTTTACTCCCTTAACTATTTTATCTGTCAAATACTTGCATCTGTGCGTCTGTACTAGTAATATATCTTAACTGATACTTGACAACATCTTCCTTTTTATCAGTTTACCAGGAAACAGCTGGATTAACAGTTAATGATCGTGTTCGTTCAAGGTTCGTGAGTTCTCCTCTTTATCTTGGCTTTCTTTATTTTCTCTTTTCTAGGGCTTTTCATCTGTTCTCACGGTTCTTCTGTTTAATATCTCGTAGGAGGCCTTTGAAGAACGATTGCGAGAATATCATGTGATGTGCACATCCCTCGGCGGTATTTCTGTCCCAGCTCTTGACAAAAGATTGTCTTTGGGACTAGTTCCTAGCCCAATCAATTCTGGTAATGTGTTTGTTTGACTGCATATCTCTCTATCTATTGAAGTGTTCTTATGGTCGTAATCTTGATGCTCAACTGAATTCAACTTTATTTGCAGTCACAGGGAGACAGAATAACTGGTGGTGACTTGTAACTTGTAAGTCTATTGGTTTATATACATAGTACTCCAACTCCCATGCTGTTTTGTATGTTGGTTGTGGAGTGAGAGGAAATGAAATGGCTTATATCTCTCCCATTCTGAATCTGCATATTGTTCATACAATTCAGACATTTGATCTGATGGTTTCTCATAAATTAGGCTCTTATGGACTTCCCGCATCTGTACGTGATGAAAGTGTTATTGTTGGTGCAGTTTCACCTCCTGGAGGAGACTTTTCAGATCATGTGACTTCTGCTTCCCTTGGTTTTATGCATGTAATTATGTCGTTCATGGCTGTTGCTTCCCTATCTTCCATTGTACATGTACATATTCATATCTCGATTGAGATAAACCAGATGGTGTTTGGTTTTAGAACTGCCGCAGACTCGTATTAGCATTGTTTATTTTCTTCTGCAGGTCTTCTGGGGTTTGGACAAAAAGATTGCCCAGAGAAAACATTTTCCTTCTATTAATTGGTTGATTTCCTACTCAAAGTATTCAACGGTATGGTTACATATTCTTATTTTAAACTTGTCTTGTATATAAAAAGTTGCTTTTCTTTCTTTCTTCAGGCATCGGAGTCTTTATATTAGAGGTTCGATCCAGATTTCATCTAAATCAGGACAAAGGCCAGAGAGGTGTTGCAGAGGGAAGACGGTCTTAGTGGAATTTTCCAGGTACGTGCCACTTATCCTTGTATAAGAAGTATCAATGTTGTGACTAATGACCTCTTGTCTCAGCGATATACATTTTAAGGTTTGGCATCTAAACTTGACTTGAGTTATAGACGAAAATCAGTCTTGAGTTATATGACCATGTTGTTTTGCGTAAAACGGATCCAAGATATGTGTACTGAGTCCCTACTCTGCAAGTGAGGTACCATGTTTCGCATCTACGAGATTTTTAATCTTGCTGGAATGTTTTTAATGTCTGGTTAAAGTAGGAGTTGCTCAATAGCATTCTTGTTTCGGATTCTGCTTAGGTTGATCACATTGCTAAGCAAAGGTGCGGTTAACTATGTTCTGTTGACAAGGGCCACAAGCCATCTATTTTGGAGGTACATTCTTGATAACTGCAGTAAACTTCCAGCTAAATTAGAAAATGATGAAATAAATCCATAATCCATTTGTTTTTTCCTGGAATTTCTTTGGGTGCAGGGATCAATGTTGTGGAGGTTTCACAACAATGGCTTCAGAGCATCCTGAGGTTAAAGTGAATCAGATGCAGTGCTTCTTGGAGCCATTGGAGGGTATGTCTTCTCTCTTTTCCCAACTTATGTATTTGGCGCTAAATTTTGTTTGGGAAATACAGTTTCTCATATTTTCATGTTGGTATAATTTAAGGTACAAATGGGATAACAATGAAAAGCATATTGTTACAAAATCAGATTGATTCACTGCATGACTGAAACTCTTTCCTCCTCATCACTGATTTATGTAGATTCTCAATCCAGAACCAGCAACGCTACTGGATCTACAGGAAAAAAAAAAAAGCTGTTGTTTTATGGCAATGTAACACATAAACCTCTTTTTGGATCAGTTGGTTCCAAGACAACAAAGTTGCATGTCAAACAATGGAAACTTCTTGTACTACTCGGTTCTGTGACTCGAAGAACCACTCGCGTTGCCTACGTAACAAACTTCCAGGTAATTTTATTAATCTTGATCCTTTTTATGTGGCTGCATCGAAAGCATACACTTATCAAACGCTATTTGATGCGTTATTAAACTTTTGTTTACCCCTCTTCAGTTTTGTGAAACGGGGAGTTGGTAAAACATTTGGGAGAGTGGTGACTATCGAAACAATGGCTTATTGTTATATATGGTCTTTTGGTGAGAAACAAACAATAGATAAATGCAAACATGCAATGTCTATACCTTTGCTTTGATTGTTGAGACATCATTACACGAAAACCTTAAAGATTGCACAGTTCTTGGCGAAGTATATCCCTTGCTTTGAAACCCAACCTTCAAGTGTTTGTTGGGACGCGATCACAAGGGCCACACAGTAACTGTAGAATAAATCAGCATGCATGAAACATTACGTTTTCAACATAGGGACTTATACTGAGAGCAGCTTCACTTCACTCTGCGGAAAAAAAGGAGTCTGTTTAATTATTAGCTCACCTGGAGATAAAAGTCAACTTTTGGACATTCTAGAGAACAGCCGCATAACTGTGTCATTTTGTTATGATTTGGATGTCTGAACAACATAAGGAGAAAGAACAGGGGACAAGAAACAGAGGCTAGGTGAGTCTGGGCGCTGGGTTGATCGTTAGTAGTTAATATACGATCACAAGAAAGAGATTTGATTTAAATGTTTCTAGTAGATTCTGGAACTAAAAAACATCCCAACGAGATTAGAGTTTTAAATTAAAGTCTAAACACAGAAGCCACATAAAAAAAAAGGAGGAAGATTGTCTTAAGAGTCAAACATAACAACTGAATATCTAAGATAAGAAATATCCAAGAACTTTGGATTAGTCATCTTCATCATCACTAAACCGGGGTAGTGGAAGAAAACTCATTCATGCTTTTGGAGCAGCAATTTTGGGTTGCAAGCATGTTAACTTGTCCATGATGTGAGATCTCTACCATCACGGTTTCATCATCCAGTGGAAGTGGTTGTTTCCATGTCTCTCCATCCATTCTAATGTATGCATGCTTCGCTGCATCTTTCTTAAATTCAAACCGGATTTGGTTTGCCTATACAAAAACACACACACACACACACATGTTGGGTTTAAAATGTGGCTTACTCACAAATTTGTCTAACACAACTTTAAATTTACTTACCTGTGCAAGTCGTGTCCCATGACCATTTGGAGTGAACAGAACAAGACCATGCCAAGCATTTCTAAACCCAACTATTTCGATGAGTCCATCGTCAACGAATGGTGGAGTTAGGCTTCTCTATTGAGACATCAACAAAGAAAGTTAATCCATTGTTTTTTTAGTAGATTATTGAAGCAATGTAAAGAGAATGCTAAAAGCCTACATCACGTTGTTTCTTGGGATTTGGTGTTCCCCAAGGATCTAGTCCTCCAGAAAAGCTAGGAAGATTCAAACATACTATGGACCTAATGCTGCCAGGACAAAGATCAATGTTAATTGATTATCATTGGGTACAAGAAGCCTTGTATAACCTTTTATTTTTATAGCTACCTTTGGGGAATGTCAAGGTCACTCCATTGGCCATTTTTGTTACAAATCTGAACCTTTGCAAGGTGAGCTATGTTTCTGCAGCAAGCGCCATGTAGTATTATTAGAGCTTTCATATTGACATATGCTTTCATTGAGTTATTTCAGTTTTTCAGGGGTTTTAGATCCCAAAAAGAGAGGAAACAACTAACGGATAAGCAAAGAGAAATTGATACTAAGAAGGGTGGAAAAGAGAGGCACAAAACCATCCTTGTGTGCAACTAAGCTTAAGATATGTCCTCTGGAACGTCGTAAATCAATGGAAACATTACTTGTTAGTTTTTTTATTTTTTTTTGTTATTTTAGTTTACACTATAAAATGTAATCAAGTGAAATAGGCACAAGTTGTCCCATTAATGAAAACAGTAGAGCCACATCACTTGATCAAGGCAATGGTAAAAAAAAGGGTATGTGAACCTGATTAGCCAGCTGATTTTTAAACTTTTCTGGGTGACGTTTTCTTTGGGAATGAAATGCATGAGATACTTGAGCATCCATTCCTGCAGTAAAATTGATGGTGTAATGATAAGACAATAAGTCATATATACAACTAAATTATGACTCCAAGTTTCAAATGCAATGACTTGATATCATTTATCTCACATCTGAAAGATAACTTTAGCTGTGCTGCTTAATTATGGAGAAGAAAGAAAGAGTAAAGAGCATAAATTCTTACCAAGGCTAAAGTAATTCCAGAATCCCCCACGAAATGTTTGGTAACCTTCCTGGAAATTTTGAAAATTCTGATCATAAAATTAAGAAGAAAAGGAAGAGATGGTGAGTCCCACGAGAAGATGATAATATATCTTACCATATATTCTTGATCTGATCGTAAAACACTATGAAATGCATGTGGTAGCTCAAGAGGTGGCATAGAAGAGCCTTTTTCGGGTGCCTTCATCCTCATAAGTACGTGCCAACTTAATTAAGATGAAAAAATGCATACATATATCAACCCAAGTATTAAAGTATATAATTTGAAAATTAGAAGAGAATATATGGCATATATATGTTAAAGTACTTGTCTATCTTCATCTTTATTGCGTTGATCACCTTGATCCAAAAAGGACTCCACGGAAGACCTATTTGTTTCAGGATTTTTCTTACCCTGAAGATGAAATTTAGTAAGACTTTGAAAACATATATGATGGTGACATTCATGTAGATCAGTCTAATATATATGATGAACATATACTAACCCATCCAAATGCAAATAGAAGGTTGTTTCCTGTACCCAAAGGAACCGTAGCAATTGGTGGTGGATTAGATAATTTAAGATCAGAAACAACTCCAAGGAGCCAACCAGCTGTTCCATCTCCCCCTGCAACCTGATTAAATACACAACTCATGCTTAATTATCACTTAATTATTAACACTTTTTTTCTACATACCAAAGAATATAACTCACGATTATTTTCAACTTGTCTCGAATCTTGCAAGCGAAACCATCGTCCTTTAGCCTCTCTAGATTAAGATAAATTCTCTGTAGCACCTTAACCGGAGTCTCTGCCTCTAGATCAAAAACCTACACAACAAACGTGCTATAATCAATAATAACTCAGTATATAATATATGATTTTAAGTAATTCAGACCATTCTTTTCTTTTTATTACATCAATTCAGACCATTCTTTTGTAATTTTAATAGTTGTAATATTTCAGTAAAGTTTGATTTTAGGGTTTTAGGTTAAAAAAATACAGGATTCTGTATTAAATAAGAATCAATTATTCACGATCGTTTTCTAGATTTTTAAAAAAACCAACGAATCGTTAATTAGCTAGGGTAAATTGATATAAAGACCTGCTTATCGTTGAGCAGAGTGCGGTAGGTAAGGATGAGTTCAGCTCCTAGTTGACCTCCGCTTTTGGAGTTGATGAATACGAGGACTGGGCTCTCAGGTGGAGTATCACTACTAGGTTGCACCAAAGACTCGGCTTCGTCAGGCGAGAGAACGTACGAAGGAATGTAGAATCTCTTGAGAAAATCTGATAAATTATGGTATTTTTCCATGCTCGTCGTCATGTATAAATCAGCAGTACTATGATTCATATATAAGTTAGTTAAAATCGACTATGTTAATCATGCAGAAGAGACGATCGAAGAAGACATCATAACATATATACCCATCATATCTCTCTATAGAGGATTGAAAACAATAAATATATATTTAATTGTGTCTGGAGGGACAAATTAAACTAGGATTAATCTTGAAGATTATTTACCAAGATTTTTATTCCTTTTTAGTTAATGCTAATTAAAAGTTTTAAAGTCACAAAAGTGAATTTTCTTCTTCTTTAATAGGTAACATTACCACTAATATTAATTGCCTGTCAGCACACTAAAACGTCATCTTTCACATGCATATCTATCTAGTAACTGCTGACATGGTGATGGAGTGGAGTCCATTGTCTATTTAGCTTCTTTTTTTTTTTTGTTTTTTTGGTTTTAATAATGTTAAGTTTATTTATGTGTCATACATACATTGATCGGTTAACAAAACCCACACAAAAAAATTGCTAATATTTAGTTTTCATACCAATTACTAGTTTGATATATTTAATTTATACAGCTTTGGATAATTTACAAATATTGTTTTTTTTGTCATCAAATTTGTATATATGTATATCTTTAGTATTCTTGTTGACCAAAAAAAAAGAATTATATTTTTAATATTTAGATATTCTACAAAGATTACTTTTTGTCATCATGTTTTCTATATTTTTATAATATTAAGGTTAAAAGCTGTTAATATTAATACATAGAAAAATTATAAGTTAAGATGGAAACAACCTGTTGGCAACAATAGCATAAACCCATTACAATGTAAGGTTTAAATCCATTAGTGACCCATTAATTAAAACGCTGTGGTGGGAGGCCTTGTTCGAGAATCTCCTAATGCGATGACTTGACACAATCTTTGACTTACATCATCTATGACGCTGACCGATTTTTTTTTTTTTTTTTTTTTTTGGTAAAAAAACACTGATGCTGATGCTGACCAATCCAGAAACATAACCTAAGAGTAGATGAAAATGATGCAAAAGAGAAATGAAAAGGACAATCCCACAACACATTTATTTTTCCACGTGTCTCATTCTTCATGAACCCACACATTGCTATGTTAGGAAAGCTATGAAAATATTCTAAAAAATATGGACAAATAGCTTTGGTGTGAACTCCGGAGAAGCCTGTGTGGTTCTCTTGTGATAAAAGGTGATGATGATATGGTTATTCAAAGTTTGTTGCACAGCTTTCCACCAACAATTTAACAAACAAAAATAAAGCTTCCCTCTTGTTTGGTTGTTATTTTATTTGCTTTTTGAAATCGTTCTAAGATAATGCGGACGTGGATGGCTATTCGGAGAGGCCCTTCCACAAGCAATCTCCTACAATTGAACTTGGAATTACGTTGTACATAAGTAAAATGTTGCAATTCGCCTCATCATGAATTTTGAAAGCACAAGGCACATGACATTAACACGTTATTTGAATTATATTTGATGAGAATATCCAACTACTTTACCGTCCTCACTCTCTTTACCTTTGAAACTCTAGGCTTTATGTTTACAAAATTCAACGCAACATATATTATCAAACTTAACTTTCCAGGGTTTTTAAAAAAACTAAACATGTAGGTAGAAGTCAACTGACCCATATTAACATGCAAAGTCAACAAGATCCTTTTTGTTTAAGCAAAAGTCAATAACTTAATCCACGAACTAAAAGCAAAACATGCGAAATTATTAATGTGCTTAATCTGACTCTCACGACCATAATGTAAAAAACTACGATCCCACCCGAATAGCTATTCCCCCCATAAAGTCTATTTTAATCTCTTATAGTTACATTCCTTTTTCTATATACAAGAGTACGTTATTTCACTCCAAATTAAATATTACATTTGTGACTTATGATTATGATTAGTTGTACTGACAGAGTCACAGAATCTAAGTTAGATAGATAGATTGTAATAAAATACCATGCACTCTGTCACGTGGATCGTTTCTAGAATATATATACAGTAAAAAAAAAACGATCGGTGATATGAGGTCTAGGCAAGGTTTGTATTCTTCCTTTTGAATGTATTATTGTGGCTCAAAAGGACGTGGCATATTATGTACATGCCAAGTGCAATTGACCTTCGCTCCCCTCCTCATTAACTAAGTTCTCAACATTTCTCATCTCCCTATATAAAGAAATGAATGGAGAAGGTATGAGTCCATCCAGACATTGACATTTATAAAACTCAACTCCTCTTTTAAGAAACTCCCCTTGGCTCTTCGATCCCTTTATCAACATAATAGAACCAAACTATTACTAACGTCGATATATCGTTGTATACATCTTGTACGAAACAAAACAAAGATGGGAAGATCACCTTGTTGTGACAAGAATGGAGTGAAGAAAGGACCATGGACGGCTGAGGAAGATCAGAAACTAATCGATTATATACGATTTCATGGTCCGGGCAATTGGCGTATTCTACCTAAAAATGCTGGTACGTACATATACATATTCTTTATAATTTTTGTTCTAACATGATATATTCTCTATAAAACTGAATCACACACTTGTAAGTCGTATTGTATTAATTAAAGGACTTCAAAGATGCGGAAAAAGCTGCCGTCTCCGATGGACCAATTATCTAAGACCGGACATCAAGAGAGGAAGATTCTCCTTTGAGGAAGAAGAAACTATCATTCAGCTTCACAGTGTTATGGGAAACAAGTAAGCTTCATTCACACCATAATCATTTGTTTCAGATTCATAATCATCAGCTACAGCTTTTGTATGTTAAATTAATGAAAAAAGTGAGAACGAACGTTTGCATGCGGAGCGTACATGTCAAATGTAGGCCATCAACTCCAAATAAACTATTATTAGTACTTTACTAGTACGTATTGACCTATATTAGAATAATAAAAAGGAGTTTTATTTTAATCAATACATTATTGTCAATAATATTGAATTGATTAATTTTATTAGGTGGTCAGCAATAGCAGCTCGTCTACCAGGAAGAACTGATAACGAAATAAAAAACCATTGGAACACTCACATCCGCAAGAGACTTGTGAGGAGCGGCATCGACCCTGTTACTCACTCCCCACGCCTTGATCTTCTTGACTTGTCCTCACTTCTAGGGGTAATTTTTAATCAGCAAAACTTTTCATCAGTTGCAACACATGCGTCTTCTCTGCTTAATCCTGATTTATTGAGGCTAGCCTCTCTTCTCTTGCCACTTCAAAACCCTAATCCAACCTACGCATCGAACGTCGATCAGAATCTTCAAACTCCTATCACATCATCAGAATCGTCTCAACCACAAACCGAGAGTACAACCCCAACAAACAATAATGAGATTAATTCATCTTTCGAGCCTATGAACCCGAGACTCGACGACGTTGGTCTTGCAGATGTATTACCACCTTTGTCAGAGAGTACTTTTGACTTAGACTCTCTCATGTCAACGCCAATGTCTTCTCCACAACAAAATAGCATTGAAGCAGAAGAAGCCAACCCTAGCAGTTTCTTCGACTTTGGTTTTCCGGACGATTTCATCTTAGATGACTTTATGTTTTAATTTACTATATATATATGTATATCCCTTATACAACATCTTTTTTACACCTTTGATTCTTTGTTGTATTCTTTCTTTGGTTGGATGTATAAACTTTTTTTTCTGTCAAAGATAAATTTATATCTATAATTTTTTTTATGAATGTGTAACACGTATTAAAAGACTAATTAGGAGAGCTATCTTAACTCTGCTCCATAAGTCGGCGGAAACAAACATAAAATTATAAGCGTCAATCAAGTTATCCTAAAAAGCGAAATGGCTATAGACAGTTGTCTATCATTCGCCGCGGATAACGAATGAAATGAGCAAAACACTTCAAATAGTGTTGTTCGAATTATATTAATATAAGTGTCAGTCAAATTAATTAGATGAGTCAATAATGAAGCCCACTTCAAGGTCCATTTTAAAACACTTAAAGTTGCTAATATGGCCCAATCTAAGGCTTATACTGTATGTCGGTTGAACATAGTCATTCAAAGTTAAGTAGATTAGTTTAAATTTCGTGTTATATATATATATATATATATATATATATATATTGAAGTTTTTTTTCTTTTTTTTTTAATTCCAAGCAAGAGGCAAAGTGTGGAACAGTAGTTAAATCTAAGTCTTATATATAGATAGATACTTTACAATTTAAGGGATTGTGGTATTTGGTATGGGGCAAGTAAGTAAGGCAAACAAAGAACGTGTGAAAATGCTCTAATTGGTAGAATTTGGAGATTAAAGATGATGAGAAGATTAGGGGAAGAGATTAGTGAAAGTGGGGGCTCATTTTTTCTCGCCTTTTAGGAGAATTCACTTTTCTCCTTTCTGACGGACCGTTTCCCTAGGCGGGCGTCCGGCTCATATTCCTACTACCCGTTTGAAAAAAGAGTTTATTATTATTATTTTTTTGTCAATGCACAAAAAGCGAATCAATGATTTAATATATGATTGTAGTAGGTTTTTGTGTGTTTTGTCTTTTAGAAAATGACCCTTTTCTTCGTGTGAGTATGCTTCATTCGCATCTCACCTCACCCTCGTTATGTTTCTCCACCATTCATATTTATTTATTTTCTTTTCTAACTCATATCTTTAATTTTTTCTCTTTCACATATTTTTTTGGGAGCGTTACGAAATTAAAAGCCTACATGCAAACTACATGGCTAATTTATATCTACAGATAATAGATAGTATGAAGTATGAACTAAACTAAGTATACATTATGTAGTTAAGGATCTTAGTACATTTGCCAAAAAGACAAGCCTTATAATTTCCGGAGCTAATCACAGTTTACAAAGGGATTATAGACTATAAACCAAACTAGAAACTGCCAAAGTCAGGAATCTCTTTGTTTTTTTCTTTCTCCCATCACATCTCTTTCTCTCTCTCTTCACAATAGTCCTTTGGACAGAACAAAAGAGAGAGAAGATAGTGAATAATGGAAGGCTGCTTTTCTTCGTGAATCTCAGAATCTAAAAGACTGTGAGAGAGATTTGATAAACCACTTTCAATTTCTCTTATTTCACTTCTCTCTCTCTCTCTCTCTCTCTAGCCATTTAGAATGAAGAAAAGTTCCACTTTACTCATCCCCTTCCTCTGTTCTCTCATCTTCCCCCCCGTGTTGAGCAACCTACTCGTTGAACCGGTCCAACCCAACACTGTACCGGCCTTCCCCGTGGAAACCCAAGCTCAAAGCTGTCGTCTTGACCTCTCAGACGAGCTTTTCGGTGGCGTCAAAGAAGCCTGCGGAAGAAACCTCGACCGGAGCCGATGCTGCCCTGTTCTAGCCGCGTGGCTCTTCGCAGCTCACGCTCGCTCTGCTCTACAGCTACCAGCTCCTGCTCCGACTCCCGAATCTTCTGACCCCGACGAACCCATGAAGCCTGACGACTCGCAGAAGTGCGTCAACACATTGCAGACCGCGCTTTTGACTAAACAAATCAAGATCCCTCAGCCTAACTCCAGCTGCGATGCAATCTTGTGCTTCTGTGGCATTCGTCTCCATCAGATCAGCTCTCTCTCTTGTCCCGCAGCTTTTAACGTCTCCTCCGGCTTCAAAAACGCAACTCCCACCGCCGCCGTGAAGAATCTTGAGAAAGAATGTCGGAACTCAACTTACTCTGGTTGTACCAGATGCCTCGGCGCTCTTCAAAAGGTCCAATTTTTATTTTTATTTTTTTTGGTTAAAGTTCAATTTTTTTTTTTTTTGCATTCCGTTACGTTAAATTTTCATCCTTTATGTCCCCTATACTAAGGATTCTCACACAGCATTTAATGATTTTTTTTTCCTTAAAAGCATAATAAATGTTTTGCTTTCATTTGCGTGAAGTCTTCTTCAGAATGTTCATTACGGTCACTCTCTATCCATGAGTAACATGTTCACAACCATACTAGCAATTACAAAATTTTACTGTTAATTTAGGGTTTAAGTTGAAAAAGACACATCCACACACACAAACACATTGTTATCTTTAAACATTATTGTTGTTATCTTTGGCTATCCTTTTAGGTTGCAAACAATTGGAGATGTGCTTTTACAGAAACTTTCTTTTTTCGTATAACCCAAAAAAGCACTGAAACACTCTGAAACCCATCACTTTCTACACGCAATATTTTTCCTGTATTATATTTTAAAATCTTTTTTACTTAAAAATCTTGTTTCTTTTTTTGGTTTTGGTTTCAAATTTTGATGGATTACAGCTAAAGGTTAGAGGAGGAAACAAGAAGACAACAACAGAGAGAGGGAGTAAGATGATGAGCAAAGACTGCCAGCTCATGGGACTCACATGGCTACTGGCTCGTAACAAAACGGCATACATCCCCACAGTTTCTGCTGTGTTAAGAGCCATTATGTATAGTCCACACCCACCTCACCTCAACAAGTGCAGTCCTGACCAAGAGAACATGCCATTAGCCGTTGACTCTCTTCAGTTTCAGAGGAGCCTCTCTTCATCATCCCATCTTGCTGGTTTTTTACCGTTTTTACCCCTAGTACTCCTCTCTTTCTTTCTCTTTCTTCTGTGATTTTTAGTAGTTTTATTTTTGGTCGTCGGGAGGGGTTAAAGAGAGTCACGTGAAGCTACAAGACATATTATGTGTGTATGTAAATGCTGTGCTCTTCTCTTTTTTTTTTCTTTTGGTTCTGCAAACTCTAACCCTCATTTTTTGTTTTTTAACTGTGGTTTTGTCCAATTTAACACATTTCCGAGGTCTTGAAATTTTTTAAAACTGTATTGAGACTAGAAAGTTGTCATTTTGGACTATATCAGATCCTCTATCATGTGCTCTTAATAAACAATTAGAATAGAGCCTTGTTTAGTCGAATCCCAAGGACTACTAACTAAGCATGTTGGTCGTCTCTACTAATGCGAATGTATTCACCCAAAGTCAAATCCAAAAGGCATTCACCCTTTTCTCTATATAAAATCTATTATAATATTCAGAGTGTGTTATCAACTGGTCTCACTATAGTAAAATATTGAATCCGCTTGAAATAGCTCACAATGAGAATGCATAACAAGGCCAATTAATGGGCTTGCCACATAACATTTCTCTTCATTACAAATTGAATGATACACGTAATTAGTTATCTAGCTTACTGGAAAGCTTCTGCCTTCCCATTAGATTTTAAATACATCACCGAGTTATTTTACGGTTACTACAACCTCCAATATTCACCTTCAAGCTTTCTCTTCCAACCTTTTCTCCTTTGTTCTCTTTCTCACTACTAAACTTTCATCAAGATCGAGTATGGGGTGGTGGCTAAACGGAGTTGTTTGGATGATGATGACGACGACCATCATTTATTTTGTTAAAGCTGGAGATACCCTTTTTTACAACTGGAGGGTCACTTACGGCGACATTACTCCAACTAGTATGCCTCGAAGGGTACATTTTCTTCCAAGATCAACAAAATGGCTACTTGCTTCTTGTGTGTTTGTATTGATCATGCTTATATTTGTATTTATAACACACAGGGAATCCTAATAAACGGACAATTTCCTGGACCGGAGATTCGCTCACTCACCAATGACAATTTGGCCATCACTGTTCACAACGATCTAGACGAGCCCTTTCTCTTATCTTGGTATGATCTATTTATCCTTCTTTACCAATTTCTTATTCAATAAACATTAACAAGCTTGTATCAAGCCTTTTCCAATTAAATAAAAGCTTAAGTTATATTAAAACATGGATTAGAATTTGGCAAATGGTATGAAGGAAACAATTTGCATGCACATGCATGTGACGTTTTTTCAAAATCTTGTAAATTTGTTGGGTATTATTAGTGAACACGTAAGATTTTCATGTTAATTACAATATCAACGATTTAATAAAAACAAAAAAGTGATACATGAAGGAATGGAGTGCACATGAGGAAAAACTCTTACCAAGATGGAGTGTTTGGGACGACTTGTCCTATCCCACCGGGCAAGAACTACACTTATAACTTTCAAGTCAAAGACCAGATCGGTAGTTACTTCTACTTCCCTTCCCTCGCCGTCCAAAAAGCGGTCGGTGGTTATGGCAGCCTCCGTATCTACAGCCTCCCTGACATCCCGGTCCCTTTCCCTGAACCCGCAGGAGAATTCACCCTCCTCATAGGCGATTGGTATCGAGGTGACCATAAGGTGCATTTCTTAGTTACCAACTAGTAATGTTAATTAATTATTATATTTTATTGACATATATATATATATGATGACCATAATTTTTAATGTATATGTATATGAATATATGATGACCATAATGGATTCCACATCCTGACTTTGAAGGCAATTTTGGATAAAGGACGCAAGTTACCGACGGTGCCTGATGGAGTCTTGATCAATGGCCAGGGATTAAGTTATGTTTCTTCTCTCACCGTCGACAGAGGTTCATATTAAAAACTCTCAATAGTACTACGTTGTTTATACAAAAATTTGAGCGTCCTTTCATCCCTTTCGTTGACCAAATTGATAGGTAAAACGTACAGATTCAGAATCTCGAATGTAGGGCTTCAAACCTCCCTGAATTTCGAAATATTAGGTCATCAGCTAAAGCTCATTGAGGTCGAAGGAACCCACACAGTCCAATCCATGTACACCTCACTCGACATACATGTTGGTCAAACTTACTCTGTCTTGGTCACCATGGACCAACCTCCTCACAACTATTCCATTGTCGCCTCAACAAGATTTATCCACGTACAACATACGACCGGATACAATCTCCACTACTCCAACTCCAAAGGCCTTAAAGTTGTCCCTGCCCGACGACCTGAACCAGATGATGTAGATTGGTCTATCAAACAAGCTCAGTCCATTAGGACCAACCTAACTGCGTCGGGGCCAAGGACCAACCCTCAAGGCGATAACCATTATGGAAAAATGAAGATTTCAAGGAATTTGATATTGGAAAGCTCAGCGGCCCTTGTGAACAGAAAGCAACGTTACGCAATAAACGGTGTATCGTTTGTGCCTTCGGATACTCCGCTGAAGTTGGCGGATTATTTTAAGATAAAAGATGTTTTTAAAGTTGGAAGCATCCCTGACAAACCGAGAAGAGGAGGACGGATGAGGCTAGACACGGCAGTGATGGGAGCACACCACAATGCCTTTCTTGAGATTGTCTTTCAAAACCGTGAAAAGATCGTCCAAAGTTACCACCTCGATGGATACAACTTTTGGGTCATCGGGTAATAATAATAAGCTATATCGTACTTAGAGAATTATATGAATGCGTAAACGGTCGTTGACGTCAGTGAGTTGTCTACAGGATCAATAGAGGAACATGGTCACAGGCGAGTAGACGAGAGTATAACCTCAAAGATGCTGTTTCTCGCTCCACTTCTCAAGTACGTAAGCTTTCTCCCTATCTCTTCTAGGATCAAATTAGAAAGAATTGAACGATTTTGATTTCAAATCTGAAAAGAGTTTGGTTTTGTTCTGTAGGTATATCCAGAATCTTGGACTGCTGTATATGTGGCGTTGGACAATGTGGGGATGTGGAATCTAAGGAGCCAGTTTTGGGCGAGACAATACTTAGGTCAACAATTTTACCTTCGAGTTTACTCTCCAGTACGCTCTCCCAAAGATGAATATCCTTTGCCCAAAAATGCTCTGTTGTGTGGTCGGGCCTCCAACAGATCACATAACTCCTAATTAGATCCTTAATTGGCATGTCTTGTTTCATATACAAATCTTAATTTTATTTGATAACAAAAAGTATATATGAGACAACACAAAGAACTTCAGAGTGGCTTTACTAAAAATATGTTGTTTCTTTCTCAGTTATCAGATATGTATATGGGTTTCGAACGCTGACGTTTTCAGGCTCTGTTTTTTTGGGTTCTGTTCTCTCTCTTCCCTTTATAAAGTTTAGCCCTTTCGATCTAACAAAGGAACTAAAACAAAAGAAGGATCAAAAACATTGAGAAATGGCGAATGGGTGCGAGATTTGCTGTGAAATAATGATCGCCATACTCATCCCTCCTCTCGGGGTATGTCTGAGGCATGGCTGTTGCACTGTACGTCATCTCTCTTTCTCTCTTTTTGTGTGTTTCTCAGTCAAGAGCTTCTTATAATATATGTTATGTAAATGTCAAAAAAATTTTAATGTGCAGACGGAGTTCATGATATGTCTGATCCTAACGCTTCTGGGATACGTACCGGGCATCATCTACGCACTCTATGCAATTGTGTACGTGGATCGTGATCAATTCTTTGATGAATACCGTCGTCCACTTTTTTACGCCCAATCACCTTGATTTACGCTTTTTTTTTTTTAATAATGTTTTTGCTTCTTTGTTGATTTCATCTTACATTAATTGGTTTAAGATTCATCAATATATTTGAGATTTTCTTCTTCTTCTTTATTAAAAACACTCGTTTGTCTTGGTCACGCATTTCTTCTTTAACACACTTTTGTCTGCATGATTTGTTTATTTCGTTAGAATCAAATATAAAACAAAAAATTTGTTACAGAAGCACACAAAATTTTTATTTTATAAACTACAGAATCGGTCAGAAGTCAAGGTCCGATGGTACGTGTAGCTGCGACACATGTCAGGAAAAGACACTTTCGTGCGACAAACTCTCAAAAAAAAAAAATGGATTAAAAAAACAATAATAAAAAAGAGAACAATAATAAAAAAAGAGATGTCCAATCATCTGTTAAAGCTCTGTTTTCCCTCAGTATCACATGAACGAATACTGCGGATCGTTGGGCGATCATGACCTAGAGTAGTAGTGACCAGGCTGTCAAGAGATGGTTAAAGAATCATGAAGCTTCGTTCTGTGACGACTTGTTTGCATGATTCAAGATCTATGTGACTTGGTTGTTATAGCTAGCTAGGAAAGTGATGGGATGAAAGAACTAGAAATGGGACATAGATATTGTCATATTGAAGAAGCTTTTTTAAACTGATGAAATCGTGAAGCTAGCTGTTGTTTGCAGCTTCTTGTGTTAGATTGGGAAAGCAGTGGATCCATATATATCTTTTAATTTCACAATTACTTGAACACAGAGAAGATTCCTTGTCAATGCCTTCCAAAATAAAAAGACGTAATACAATTCTTTATCTTTCACAATCTTGAAACAGAGCAACAAAACAGAGTTTTTGACTGTATTTGAATTTTTTTACAAAATCAATCATATAGAAGAACTTTTATTTACATAAATCATTGTGAAACAGTAAAATCACGATCACTACAACGGAGCTTACAAAAGAAGAGCGAGCAGGGCAGAAGAAGCCGCACCAATATAGAAGGAACTTGGCAACATCATAGTTGAAGCCGAGGGGCTTGTTGTGTTGCGAGGTCCTCTGTATCTCACCCGTTTCTTCATCACCACTGCGAGGTTCCTTGGGCCATGCTCATCAGCTGAACACAAAAGAAAGGTCTGAGAGAAGAAGAAGAGAAATATGATGGAGAAGATGAGTATGCGTCTGGCTTTGATCATCTCACCCATCTTTTTAGTTCTGTGTTTTGCTTAATTCTAATGGATGTGTGATGATTATATAGATAGAGATAGCCAGATAGGAAGAGAAACTTGTTTTATTAGATGAATAAAAAGTCTTATTAGTTGGGGTTAGATATATACGCAGCCCAGCCTAGTGGATGATGGGGTTGAGCTAGTGTTGCAGTCTTGACCAATTTGATATAGAAAGGGTCAAAAAAATCAAAGAAAAAGCCATTTCAAGGACAAAACGTGCAAATGGAAGAAAAAAATAGAAAGAAAACGATTTGAAACTGTAGAATAAAATATCATTTCAGAAAATTGTGTGATTTAAAAATTGGGGAATGAATGGCCATGGAGAGGGGAAGCTACATGGCAATTTGGAAATGGTCTCTTCTTTGTCCAAAATTGACGACTCCACCTCATGTGTCTGCCAGCTTTGATCAAAGTGCTAATAAAGGAATAAGCTAAATTCCACAAAGGTAACAAAACGTGGCCTACTAAGAGTTTTGTATGACTCAAAACATTATTTATAAGAGCCCGGTGCTTCAAACTTCAAAGCCCCATTTCAGGTTTGTCAAAAAGAAAACATTTTGAGCCCATGTCTACTACTCGCTGTCAATAAGTCTTTTTTTGATCACACATAGCTTTAACTAGCTAGAAGCCTTATGTCTGTTATCCAATTTTAGGCTTCATTCCAATGAAAACAAGATTTACAAAAAAAAAAAAAAAGAGAATAAGACAAAAGACTCGACCAGCATCTAGGGAAGACTCACTCACGAGGTACATCTTCTTGTAATCATGGTTTTCTGCTTCGATGCAAAGGCTTTTTGTTGATTAGAAACATATCCGCAAAGTCACAGGACGGCATGTGTCCGGTCTTATCAAATCTGATACCCCCATTGTAAGTATTAATAATCTACTTGAGTTTTTAGTTGGGGATATGACTTTTGAACACTTCCTAACAATTGACATCAAAGCAACATGTTAGATAGTAATTTAGAAATCGATAAGAGAAGACAATAATACAAAATACAAAATTCGCCTTGAAAAATGTAAATCAAAAATGCTAAATAGTAGAAGAAAATTATTGTAAGTGTTTGTACGATGAACATTGTCAAAGAATGCTACGAACAATGTTACAAAGGCATCATATACTACAAAGTTTGGTAGTATGTTGCAGCGCACATAAATGAATCCGATAATATGCTTGTCAACCAATTATGATCATCTCTTGTAATCGTCTTTTTAAATGAAATACAGAATTTAATTTTGTAGCTAGACGTAGCTACCATGCATATTTTAGTCTAGACATTAAATTAAAACCGATGTTAAAGAAAAACTACGCAAATGTACTATTCGAATTTTTGTTTAAACTTTTCATTATTTAAAATTCAATGTTTAAACAATTTTGTGGCAAAAAAATTAGTACATTTTACACAAGGATCCATATAATATTGAGCCGGACATGTCTCTCGTGTTTATGATTCAAAAATCAAAGGGTTGGAAAATAAACGCAGATAAATTGATAATCAAATACGTGAAGTCATTGGCGAAGTCTCTCGTAAATTGATGAAAATAAGGGCGAAATATTTATAAAATAGGAAAGAAAATATATATAGAAAGAGATAAAAGAAAAGATGAAGTTGGTGATGAGGTGTTAAAGATGCAAACAAAGAAATGAGAGGCCTCAATTTTACTTAGCCTCAAAACCAACACTCTTAAGGAGGTAGAGAGAAGAGAATAGCCTCGCACCTTATCCTATCCTCTCTTTCTCTCTCTAAAAATCTCTTTATTTCTCTATTTTCGCAATCGGCTATTTGACCCCTCTCGTCTCTTATTCCCCTTTTACTTCCTCATTGTCACCACACCACCACAAGTCTCTCATTTATATACACACACATCCAACAACCCTTCTCTCTTCTTCTTCTATCTTCTTCTTGCTCTCTTTCTCACCCTTCATCTCTACTTATTCAAAATACACTCTACTTTAGGGTGTAATTCAATCTAAGGCTTAGTTTTGAGTTTCTTGATCATCAAATTCAGAATTACAAGTTTTATGTGAATTGGTAATGGCTCCTAAAGCTGGGAAAACTAAGCCACACAAGAGTAAAGGAGAGAAGAAGAAGAAGGAAGAGAAAGGTTCTCAATATTACATACAACTAATACCAAATTCAAACTTTTTTTCTCATGCTAAAATTCATTTTGGTTACTCCACGCAGAATGACAAGCCAAGTTTTGCTTTCTTAGCTCTTTTATTAGTTTTGTATTGTTTTGATAAAATATATAAAATTTGTGTGGTTTGTGCAGTTTTGCCCACTGTCATTGAGATAAGTGTGGAAACACCAGACGAATCCCAAGTGACACTCAAGGTTTGAGCTTAATACACACTAAATAAAATATTGATTGAGAAAGAATGAGAAATTGTTTTTAACTTAAGCCAATTGAATGGGATATGATTCTCTCTATCTCTCTCAAGTTGTTGATGGTGATGATGATGATGTTTTGGTGATAGGGTATCTCCACAGACAGAATCTTAGATGTAAGGAAGCTCTTGGCGGTCCATATTCAGACCTGCCACTTCACCAACTTTTCTTTCTCTCACCAGGTTTCTCTCCTTCACTTCAATCAAACAACAACATTAATGGCCTTTTTCATATCTTTCTCACAAACTTGTTGAATTCACAAGAAAAAATAAAATATAAAACGTAACGTATATGTACTAATGGGCCCTAGGCCCAAATAGTGACGGTTATATAGCTTTTTTTATCTGACATTTGCCGCCGAGACTGATTGTTTTCTGCTGCAGGTGCGTGGCACTAGACTCAAGGACTCCGTTGACATCGTATCGCTTAAGCCCTGCCACCTCACCATCGTCGAAGGTAATCTTCTTTGATCTAACGGTCTATATTTCTCTTACTGTATTTTACTTCCTAGGGTTAGCCGCAGGTGATCCTGAACTTTTTTATTTTATTTTTTGAAATCGCAGAGGACTATACGGAGGAGCAAGCCACCGCGCACATACGGCGGCTCTTAGACATCGTCGCTTGCACCACCGCATTCGGTCCGTCAAAACCGCCGGTGATTCGTACACCTCCCAAGGATTCTGAAAAGAAAGAATCAAATTCGACTGAGGGAGATTCTCCGGCCGATAAGGATGCAGTTATTTCAGGTTCCGGTCTTAGCCCTAAGTCTCAGGCGGCGGAAGGCGCCGATAAGGGTGAAATCAACATGTGCCCACCGACTCGTCTCGGGCAGTTTTACGATTTTTTCTCCTTCTCTTACCTTACTCCTCCGATTCAATGTGAGTTTTTTTATTTTATTTTTCATCAGTTAGTCGAATTGTCCTGAGTGAGTTTTGATCTCTCGTTTAATGATTCCGGATTCTTAATTTTGTCAGATATTAGAAGGTCTGTTCGTCCATCTAAAGAGGATAAAGGATTAGATGATTTGTTTAAAATCGATGTAAGTGGCTCTTTCTCTTCTGAAGCTATATACGAGTAGGAATATGGGAAGTGCGACTTTTAAGTAATTTTGCTACAACCATTGTTTGTCAAATACAGGTTAAAGTTTCAAGTGGGAAGCCGTTCACTGTTAATGCAACAAGAACAGGTTTTTATCCAGCTGGGAAACAGCAACTCCTGTGTCACTCCTTGGTTGAGCTGCTGCAACAGATTAGCCGGCCTTTTGATGCGGTAAGTTTGGAGATATATTCCTAAAAAGTTTTACCTTTATGGTTTCTTGACTTGTGATTAATTGCGGTGATATGTGATTGTGGCCGTAGGCTTATGATGCTCTTATGAAAGCTTTCATTGAGCACAATAAGGTACACAAATATACCTTATATGGTTCACTGGTATTTATAGTTTGATCATAGGTAACTTAAACATATAATTATTGTTAATCATTTTTCAGTTTGGCAATCTTCCTTACGGTTTTCGAGCAAACACTTGGGTAGTTCCTCCGGTTGTTGCAGATAGCCCATCTACTTTTCCGTCACTTCCAGTGGAAGATGAGACATGGGGAGGGGATGGTGGTGGAGTGGGCCGGTCTGGTAAGCATGATCAGAGGAAGTGGGCAAAGGAATTTGCGATTTTGGCAGCAATGCCCTGTAAAACACCTGAAGAGAGACAGGTTCGAGATAGGAAGGCCTTTTTACTCCACAGTCTATTTGTCGACGTTTCAGTTTTCAAAGCAGTGGAAACTATAAAAAATGTACTAGAGAGTAATCAACGCTTACCAAAGGATCCTGCTGCATTGGCTTTCCATGAAGAAAGAATAGGTGATTTAATTATAAGGGTGGCTAGAGATGATCCTGATGCAAGTGCCAAGCTTGACCGAAAGAGTGATGGGACCCAGGTTCTAGAGATCTCTCAGGAAGAACTTGCTCAAAGAAATTTACTGAAAGGGATCACTGCTGATGAGAGTGCGACAGTTCACGTAATTTTTTAGCTTGAGCTGCTTTTCTTAGCTTGCTCTTGTTGGATTTGTTACTGAGATTACTTTGATCATATAGGATACGTCTACCTTGGGGGTGGTGGTTGTAAGACACTGTGGCTGTACAGCCATTGTAAAGGTTTCTCCTGAATTTAACTTGAATGGTGGCCACATCCTACAGGATATTGACATTGAAGACCAATCCGAAGGAGGTGCAAATGCACTGAATGTAAATAGGTAAAATATTTGGTCTTAGTGGTTTGTCTACAAGTTTCAAGCAAAAAGGCATGTTCATTTACTCACGTGTGTGTTGCTGAACATATGGCTTGGCATGATCTAAAAATTTGTGAAATTTTGGCATATGATATGTGGATTTTGAAATAGAGGTATTCAGAGAGCTTTTTCTGGATATCATTTTACAGCTTGAGAACTCTATTGCACAAGTCGTCAACGCCGAGAACACCAAATGCAGACTTGGAACAAACACGAGTTGCTAAATCACTTGTGAGGAAAGTATTTGAGGATAGTGTGAAGAAATTGGAGATTGAACCCTCAAGAAATAGTAAGCCTATAAGGTGGGAATTAGGAGCTTGTTGGGTGCAACATCTGCAAAATCAAGCTTCAAGTAAAAGTGATTCTAAGAAAACTGAAGATGCCAAGCCTGAACCAGCTATTAAGGGTCTTGGGAAGCAAGGTGCACTGCTGAAGGAGATGAAAAGGAAGATCGATGTGAAAGCTAACAAGACTGAACAGGGCAAAGAGGACACTGATAATAAATCAGAAACTGAGGATCAAAAGGAACTCGAGAGACAAAATGAGGAAATGGAAAAGGTGTGGAAAGAGCTAGTGACAGAAACTGCATATCAGCGCCTTAAAGAATCAGAAACTGGTTTTCATCTCAAGGTTTGTCTGTTTCTCCTGCTGATAAGATGTAATATTTGAGGCTAGTAGTAAGTGATGACTCATCTTTGGTATCTCTTTAGCCTAGTTTGTTTTTATGAATCTTACCTTGTGTTCTCCCTCTCCATGAAAATGCCCTGCAGTCACCAAAAGAGCTGATTGAGATGGCCCGTAAATACTACGCTGATACTGCTCTTCCAAAATTGGTCAGTTTTTCGGATCATTATTGTCTTATTTAGGGATAATTTTTAATTCCTCATAAACTTGAACTTGATATGTTGCAGGTGGCAGACTTTGGATCTCTTGAACTCTCACCCGTCGATGGGAGAACTCTAACAGACTTTATGCATACCAGGGGCTTGCAAATGCATTCCTTAGGGAGAGTGGTAACCATTTCATCTCATAGTCTTTGGTACCCGCTCTCGTTATGGTAGAATATGCTTATGTATAGAAAAGCATAGTGCCCCATTTCTTTTAGGAATCACTCTTTTCTCCTCTCATTTTAGGTCGAGTTGGCTGATAAGCTCCCTCATGTGCAATCCCTCTGTATTCATGAAATGGTTGTTCGGGCATACAAGCATATTTTGCAGGCGGTTGTAGCAGCTGTTGAAAACACCGCTGATGTGGCCACCTCAATAGCAACATGCTTAAATGTCTTATTGGGAACACCGTCTGACACTGAGAGTACATATGATGAAAAGATAAAGTGGACCTGGGTGGAACTGTTCATTTCCAAGAGGTATGGGTGGGATTGGAAGCATGAAGGCTGCCAGGAACTGAGAAAATTCGCCATTCTTAGAGGATTGTCACACAAGGTTTGCGACTTTCAGTCAGATTTGTTTTCAGTGATGACGATCTAACCTGATATCCTCATATGTTGCTTCACTTATCGTTTCAGGTTGGACTGGAGCTTGTTCCTAAAGACTATGAGATGGACACGTCATATCCTTTTAAGAAGTTTGATATAATCAGTATGGTTCCTGTGTATAAGGTACCGTGCACAACTATCTAACTGTAGTCATCAGCTATAATGAAAAAGTGGATTGGTTCAGTTACTTAAGAGCATTGCTCTTGTGTGCAGCACGTAGCATGTTCATCTGCTGATGGACGCAGTTTGTTGGAATCATCCAAAACCTCTTTAGATAAAGGCAAACTGGAGGATGCGGTCAATTATGGCACCAAGGTATAACTGATCTTTCTCACTCCTCTTAATATACTAAGTACTAACCATGTCGCGGAGGCTTTCTATTTATTGTCTAAATATATTTCTCCTTTCTTTTCCAAAATCTAATTATCCAGAATACCAATTCTCTGTCTGGCGTCCTTCTGTTGCCACCCATTATATAAATATATCCTTTCTTCTCTAAAGAACAATGAAACATTGTTTTCATATTATATGTTTCTCCATCTTTTACCTTTATCATATATTAAATGATTAGGGATATTTAGCACCATGCAAGTATTGAATCGCTGAGTTACTTTCGTCGGCAAGGGCGATTTTGCACTCAACAGATCAACCCTTCAGCTTAATACATAATTTGGTTCTGACACTTTTGTTTCACACGGATTTATTCATTTTTGTTCAAACGGTCTAACTAAGCTGATATTCTATGTGATGAACTCGATAGGCATTAGCGAAGCTTGTAGCAGTGTGCGGTCCATACCATAGAATGACCGCTGGAGCATATAGTCTTCTCGCTGTTGTACTGTACCATACTGGGGATTTTAACCAGGTATCCTCTTTGACAGAAATTTGGACCATCTTCAAGGCATCGTTTAATTAACCTGCTTCATTTGCAGAAGAATATTTCTGCAGCACTAACCAATTTTAATTTTTCAGGCTACCATATATCAGCAGAAAGCTCTCGACATAAATGAAAGGGAACTTGGACTTGATCACCCAGACACAATGAAAAGCTACGGCGACCTGGCCGTCTTCTATTATCGTCTTCAGCATACAGAGTTAGCCTTGAAGTATGCTCTCTCTATTTCCCAAAGCCAAAGACTACAAATTTAATTGTTACGATTTGCTTGCTAACATGTTATCCTTGTTGTAGGTATGTCAACCGTGCATTGTATCTTTTGCATCTAACATGTGGACCATCACATCCAAATACGGCTGCCACTTATATTAACGTAGCAATGATGGAAGAAGGTATGAAGAATGCCCATGTGGCTTTAAGATACCTTCATGAAGCGTTAAAATGTAACCAAAGACTACTTGGAGCTGATCATATCCAGGTTGGTTTTCTTAAGCAAGGACATATTTGGTAAATGATTTAACTCCACGACCTGTCAATGTCTAAAGACAGCTAATTTCCATGCCATGAAGGCTTGGGCTTAATAAATAAATTTTATCGTGGAAGCTAAATGTTGTGTTAAAACATGAATTTACTTCTGCTATGTTTCTTTTCAGACTGCTGCAAGCTACCATGCAATTGCTATTGCTCTCTCTTTGATGGACGCATACTCCTTGAGCGTCCAACACGAGCAGACCACTCTACAGATTCTACAAGCAAAACTAGGCCCTGAGGATCTTCGGACGCAGGTGCTTAGTTAGATACGATTTACAGGGAGTTTTCAGTTAAAAAGTGTTTCTTATGCTCTTGAACTGTGTTAGGATGCGGCTGCGTGGCTTGAATATTTCGAGTCTAAAGCTCTGGAACAGCAAGAAGCTGCGCGAAATGGTACTCCCAAGCCAGACGCCTCTATTTCAAGCAAAGGCCATCTCAGGTATTGGAACATTTGTCTTTTACAGTTTTACATATATTTTTTATATACTCCTGCGTTTCATTTTATAGCACTGTTTTCGAAATGCACATGGGTACCAAAAGATATAAATAGAACTGACTACCATAAATGAAATTTAAAATGCAGACCATTTGTCTAGACCACTAGTACAAATTTCTATCTTGCGTAAATCTTGTCCTGAGTGATATAACCCGTGAGCTTTCTTCCCAATAACAGTGTATCAGACCTGTTGGATTACATAACCCCGGATTCTGGTATTAAAGCGAGAGACGCTCAAAGGAAATGTCGCCCAAAGGTTATATTTGCTTTCCTCTGACTTTATCCATGTTTTAAAGTTTAATGCTCGCATTAATTAGGCGTGACAGATATTTTGTTTTAAATGTTCATTCAGGTCAAAGGAAAACCAGGACAAAGTCCAGGACCTGTCTCCGAAGAAAATCAGAAAGATGATGAAATTCTGAGTCCGGCTCATATCACTGGGGAGAGTTCAAGTGATAAAGAGAACAAATCCGAAGCAAAATCTGAAGAAAAAAAGGTTGAAAAAATTGATATTGAACCTCAAAACCAGATGAAGTTGGTTAAGCCTGAAGCCACAGTCCAGGAGGATGATGACTCAGACGAAGGATGGCAAGAAGCTGTCCCAAAAAATCGTTATCCTTCTGGGCGTAGAACTCGGCCCAGCCTGGCAAAGCTGAACACAAACTTCATGAACGTGACCCAGCAGATATCAAGAAGCAGAGGAAAATCCACCAATTTCACATCCCCGAAGACTAGTTCTGTTGAGCTTTCAATTTCTGTTGGTGGTTCCACTTCTTCGCATGCCTCGAAGATGTCTGTAAAGAACACGAGTTTGAACAGAAAGCCAAACAGTTCCAATATAGTGGGAGAAAGACCAGTCAATGATAAACCAGCAATGGCAATCCCAGCTTCCACTGAACACGTCAGCAAGCCAACCCCGATGGTGAGTCCTGTGAATGTCAAAGCTGGAAAACTGTTTTCCTATAAGGAGGTTGCACTGGCACCCCCTGGAACGATTGTAAAATTAGCTGCAGAGCAGTTGCCAGAAGAAACTAAATCCCCAGAAAGTTTAGATACGGAAAAAATTGCAGTAGATGGTCCTCAAAAAGTTAACGCTCAGGATGCTGAGAGCGAGAATAAGCATGTGGCTACAGAAACGGAAGCAGAAAACACTAATAACGGTGAGCGAGGAAGGGTGGTTGTTGGTGTATCAGACTTGACGAGCTCACCCAAAGAAATCAAGTTTGTGGAGGCCGTAAAGGCAGCTGAAGAAACATTTCCAACAGAGACAGCCATATCAAATACAAGACAAGGAAAACCTGAGAGTGCACCAACGGCTGAGGATTCAAATGCATCTCTCTTGAATAAGTCACCAACACCAAAAGATTCAAATGGCAGTGGATCAGCAATTGGAGTAAAGCTCCAAAAGGATTTATCTGATACTGAACTGAAAACAGTAGATGGCGAAACAGAAAACCTGCCTAACGGAGACTCGAGTCCAAAGTCTTCAATAGCTGCAGATGGAGAAAAGCAAGACGCATGCGAAGCACAAAAAGAGATGAGCAAGAAGCTCTCTGCTTCTGCGCCGCCGTATACCCCAACAACCATTCCAATTTTTGGATCTATTGCAGTTCCAGGATTCAAAGACCACGGTGGAATCCTTCCCTCTCCATTGAATATGCCACCAATGCTTCCTGTCAACCATGTCCGCAGATCAACTCCTCATCAGTCTGTAACAGCTCGAGTTCCCTATGGACCTAGGCTCTCAGGTGGTGGTTACAATCGATCTGGAAACAGGGTTCCGCGTAACAAACCAAGCTTCCCCAATAGCACTGAGTCCAATGGTGAGGCTAATCAATTCAATGGCCCAAGAATAATGAACCCCCATGCGGCTGAGTTCATACCTAGTCAACCTTGGGTTTCTAATGGGTATCCAGTGCCACCAAATGGCTATTTAGCATCCCCAAATGGAGCAGAAATAACACAGAATGGGTACCCGCTGTCGCCTGTAGCAGGTGGGTATCCGTGTAACATGTCCATTACACAGCCTCAGAATGGACTTAGCATACATGCACCACTTTCTTTGGAGGAATTACCTGGTGCTGAAAGCTCTGAGGAGAAGAGCGGAAGCGAAGAAGAAAGCAACAACGAGAAAAAAGCTGGAGAGGAAGAAGTCATTGCACAAGCAACCACAGATACACTTGAAAATGGACATTTGACAGTAGGTGAAGTGGAAACCACATCACATGAGACCTCTGATGGGAAAAATGGAGAAAAACAGGAAGGCAAGTGCTGGGGAGATTACAGCGATAATGAAATCGAGCAAATTGAAGTTACAAGTTGAAGAAGCAACTGTCTGTCACTGAAGTATTAACATTGAGGCTAAAGGAATGGAGAAACATTTTGGCTCCATTGATGAGGTTGAGGTACACAATCATCATAGTTGAAAAAAGCATTTTTACTTGTGAATGTTGTGTTGTAGCGCAGGACCAAGGCTCGTCACTCCTGCTTTAACAACTTTCTCCTGCTTTCAGTTTTTGGTTTCCGTGGCTGAAAACTAGAAATATTCAACTCCTTTAATAAAGATTTGTCCCTTTGTGTTTTTCTCTTTCTTTGGTATAGTTATTAGTTGTAAGATAATAGTGTTTGGCCATGTCTAGTTTTCTCTAGAAAAGAACACACAACGGCTTACTGGTGTAGGTTCAGCTCGTTAGAACTAGCTCATGGCCTCCCAAAAAGAGAAAACCGTGAATGTTAATTCCTTGTATTTGAGAGCTTGAGGATTAGATTTTATAAAAATTTCACTAGTGGCTAGACTACACATTTCTTGGTTGATTGCACAGCATATACTTAACTGATGAAAACATGATCAACTAGCAAGAAAAAGATGGGTCTATGTTCAAACACAGAATAAATACATTATGAGAGCTTTTGTTCGGTAAAAAATGGTTCCAACAGGTTTGACAGCATCTCTAACCACATTGTAACAATACTAAGAAGAAGGCTGCTCCGCCGACATTCTTGAATGTTGTTCCAGGTATTCTCTGCTGTTCATCTCCGTTAATCTGCAGCACGCATAGGAGATAATCAGTCCAGACTATAAATAAGAGTAAACCCAACAGTTGCTCAGTGGTACCTGCTAATAGTGCGGTCTTTGGCAAAACCAAGTTCATTGTCCACGCAAATGTCGAGATCATCACTCTTCCTTGATCTTGAAGAGGTTCTAGGTGCTATTTGCTGTGCATCAGAGATTGTCACTATTCTCTCCAGCAGTTCTAGAGGGCTACCCTCTGCCGTACACAGTAGCCTAGCCTTGGTCTCATACATCACCTGTTAGTAATCTCAACCGTTGGGCAAGCAATTTTCCAAAAAAGAGATTGAATGTAGAAAAGAGAGATCAAAAGAGCTATACATCAACCAGTGTCACAAAGCGGTAAGCTGCGGTCCTATTGTGGAGCCCGAAAACGGGTACACCTTCCAGAGCCAAAGTATGAAACTTCTCTGCAACGAAATTTGCATCTCAAGACTAGGCAGTGTGTAAGAAACTTAGTGCAATGAAAATAGTATGATGGCTCTGGGGTCAGACTTACTGAATAATCCGAGATAATCAGCTGCACCTAGGGGTCTATCACACAGCTCTTCAAAACGAAAGTAGGCACATCCATCAGCAGCCAGCGGAACCTGGTGTACAACAAAATAAAACAAAATCAGAAAGAAAGAAGATAGAGGGATAAGGTATTTATTGGAATGGCATTTGAAGGTTTCCGGACAATCAATCAACAGAATCCATGCGAAGCACTCCTCAGCACAAATGGTGAACTGCAAGTTGATACATCTGTGAAAGAAGAAGCAAAAATACCTCCAATTTCCTCCCCATTACTACTTCAACCACCTGAGGACCAGCTGATTGATCGCCAACCAACTGCTGAAACTTCTGTTTAATAAGACCAGAAATATCCTTTCCAATAAAGTAAAATCCCTCTTCAGCCTGCAGTCAAGAGTATATAGCTATAAGATTGTGATCACGTTGCAACAAAACTAAGACAGAGTTACTGAGAGAAGCGAAATCACGTACAGAGGTCAGTTTCCGATAATCCACTGATGAACCGATTTCACGAACCACACATCTTTCCTACAACAGTTACTTCTCAGTATCAGTTACGCAAGGTAATGGATCACATGAAACAAGTTCAGCGTATTGATAGTAACTGGCCTTTTCGTCTGCATACCTTTAATGTAGAAATAAACGGAAGGAATAGGTCCCTCTGTAAACCCCTTTCATAGAGATTATCTGGAGCACGGTTTGATGTAGCAACAAGAACCTACACTTGCTTTCAGTTACCGACATGAACAAACTATTAAATAACTGCAGGTTTAGGTCCAGTAGCTTACAAGAGTTGAGAAAGATGAAGGTTGTATAGATGCTACTTACAATGCCATTGTTAAACAAGTGTCTAAAGAGACGGTTTAGTATCAGAGCATCAGCCACATCATTGACCTATACATGAAGAAAGCAATAAAGTTAGGCGAGCTACCCTAAACAAAAATGTTAACAGTGAAGATAAGCGTCCAAACCATGAACTCATCTAAGCATAGAAGTATAGCCTCGTCAGCTATTTCCAGGCCAACGACTTCAAGTGGATCTTCAAGACCCTTGTGCTTCTGCAGAGGATATTATTAATGACAAAGAGTTGTTGAGTCCAAAGGTTATTATTACAAGCCTCATCTTAAAAAAAAAAAAAACAAGCTTGGAGCTAGAATATTACTTGCAAGCGGCTATGAACACTCAACATGAAATTGTGAAAGTGAATCCTTTGCGCTCTCCAGCTAGCTGGCCTAACCCGGGTTTAAACAGAGGATCAGATGAATCCACACAAACAAACAAAAAAATCATAGAAACTATATACGAATTGTGTGAAGCCCTACTTGGCTACTTACAACTGATGAAAAAACAAGTCCATGAGCATAGTTTTGCCAGTTCCAACACCTCCATATAAGTATAAGCCTTTGACAGGGGAGACAGAAGAGTGAGACACGAATTTTTTCCAGAACCAATTACTACTCTTAGTTGGTTTTGCGGATGCAGAGTAACGATCTAATCGACAAGCATCAGCGGATTGAACAAGCTCGTCGTAGAGTCTCTGAAGTTCTCTTAATGTACCTAGCTGCATTAAAAAAAAAAAAAAATAAATAACAAAACTTTAGAATCGATTCACACTAGAAACCGAATCAAAACAATGAAAAGCAAAACTACCTGACATAAATCTCCATCCAAAAGCTCTCCAGCTACGATTCTGCGTTCATACTCCACTAGAGGTCCTGCAATCTTCCCATCTCCGTTGGGATGTGAAAGAGTAGAAAAGGAAGAGGAAGAAATAACAAGGGACGGAGAAGGCGAGCTGGGATTGATTGGGATCAATGAATTATGAATAGGAGCGGAAGTGTAGTAGTATCGTCGATGCCTCGAGAATAGTGTTACACGGCGAATAGAGAGAAGAAGCAAACGCATGGTGCGAATGAGATAGAGAGAGAGAAAGAGAGAGAGAGAGAGGTGATCAGAAACGTCTAAGGTGATCGGAGAATGACGGATCCAACGAAGAAGAAGAAGAAGAGTCGCAGCGATGCACCTCCCTCACTACTCACCTTCTCGAGCTTTTGATTCTCTCAAGTCTGAAGTGAAAGATTCAACAGCAACAACGTGACCAGACTAAACCGAATCATGACTTCCACTTAAACCGATTTTAGCCATCGAACCGGTCTGAATTAATTAGTGATTTTTTTTTGAGGCCCAACAAGGAAAGCGGCCTCATTGGCTTTTTCTAGTCGTCGTCACCGGAAAAAATGTTTGGCAATTTGCAAATTTTCCATCTTCGACTGCTGCGCTGCGTCTGCTCTTTCTTCTCCAACCCAAACCTTATTCTTTTCGAAGCAAGCCATGGAGGACGAGGTGAAATTTTCAGATTTTCTTATTTATGTTATATAAAATACGATTTAGCTCTGCTTGTAATTGAAGAATCGGGAATTTTTTGTTTTGAAAATTTCGACCTTCATTTGAGATCTGATTGATCACTTCTTGTGCTTACATTAATTTTAATATCCATTAGATTCGTTTGTGTACGGATTCGATTTGATGCAAAATTCGATTTTATTTCACTCTATACACTCCCATTTCTTCTTCTATGTGTATGATCTGGTAGAGAACAACCCTGAGGTATTTTTTCCCCCCCCTAAATTGACTCATTGGATAGAGAAGAAATACATCTGATTGCATTGGAATTGTATAAAAATGGATGAAGATCTTTTGCTAAATCGTTTCCTTCAAACGCATGGTTTTGTTGCTTGTGTGGTTTGTTTTTACACTATGGTAGAGTTAGATTAATAATTGAAAGGGAAAAGAAGATGAAGCTAGAAGCTAGAAGCTAGATTTTTTTTTGATTGCAATGGACTTCTTGTGTAATATAACTTTTTTGTCAAACCAGGCTAGATTTTGTTGCTTTGCTTCAATATCGTAAGAGAGTAGATTAGGATTTGAAAGAGAGAAGAAAAGTATTATGAATCTTTGAATTCTAAAAGACATTTTTGTAATAGTTGGTTTCTTTTGTGATCTTTGGTGTCTGAGCTGTTTTTGTGTGTTTTCTTCTATTGCATTAGATTGAATTGAAAACTGCTCCTGCTGATTTCCGGTTCCCCACAACGAACCAAACAAGGCACTGCTTCACCCGTTACATTGAGTTTCACAGGTACTCTTGTCTTAATGCTACATTTGAGTTTTGCAATCGTAGTGACTCTCTTCAACACAATTCCAATCTCAACAACAAAATTTTATTTATCTATAGGTGCACAACTGCAAAGGGTGAGGACTCCAACGAATGCGAGAGGTTCGCCAAGTATTACCGCGCTCTCTGCCCTGGAGAATGGGTTTGTACTTTTAATTTTCTTCCTTCCACTTCGTATGCTATGACCTGTCATCTTTTCTCTACACACATTCTTGACAATGTCATTATATTATATCCTCGCAGGTTGACAAATGGAATGAGCAGAGGGAGACCGGAACTTTCCCTGGCCCTCTCTGATTCCTGCAAAATAACCTCTCTTTTCATCATTTTTATTAAGTTTGTGTGACCAAAAAAAGGTCGTGTGGATGGATGAATGATCATGTAATCTTTTCTTTTGTTAAGCGTTTTCGTTTGGATGACGATGATCAAATAAATTGCAAGACATTCTTTGTGATTCATAATGTCACCATTTTTAACTCTCGAGACAATTTTTTTGCTTTATCCAACAATTTAGAGGGTTTAAACAATAAATAACAAAAAAAAAAAAGTAGAACTGTTCAAATTCGAAAAAATAATAAGATAATAATTCTTTTAAAAATCTTTTATAAAGATAAGATTTTATCAATAATATGAATTAATAATTATATAAAATTATCAAAAAATATATATATATATATATACATACTAATTTTTGTTAGAGTTTATTTCTAATATTTTTCTTATATAAAAAACTTTAAGTATTTTTTTAAAAATATGATAATTATTATTTGCATTAGTTATATTAATTCAATCTTATTTTTGAAATTAATAAATTTTTATAGTCTCTAGAGGTTTTACTATTAACTTTTTAACTTGTCTAGCTGTCGTAACACTGTGAATCGTTTGATTCACTTAACAGATTTCGTAACGGATAAAAACTCCCATTTTCTTCTTCATAAGATCTGAATTGAGCGATTAAAAGTACCCTTTTTAATTTGTAAAAGAAGCTAAAAAGCAAATTAAAAAAAAAAAAAAAAAAAAAAAAAAAAAGCCATCATCATGGTTCAGTGTAGCAACAACCTCCTCGGAATTCTCAATTTCTTCACCTTCCTCCTCTCAATCCCAATCCTCTCAGCCGGGATCTGGCTAGGCAAAAATGCAGCAACAGAGTGCGAACGTTTCCTCGACAAACCAATCGTCGTCCTCGGAGTCTTCCTCATGTTCGTCTCCATCGCCGGTCTCGTCGGCGCTTGTTGCCGTGTCTCTTGCCTCCTCTGGCTTTACCTTTTCGCTATGTTCCTCCTGATTCTCCTAGGGTTCTGTTTCACGATCTTCGCGTTCGCCGTCACTAACCGCGGAGCCGGCGAGGTTATATCCGATCGTGGTTATAGAGAGTATCGCGTCGGAGATTACTCGAATTGGCTGCAGAAACGTGTTAATAATGCTAAGAATTGGGAACGGATCAGGAGCTGTTTGATGTATTCAGACGTTTGCGCCACTTACCGTACTCGTTATTCTACCATTAACGTTGAAGACTTCTACAAGTCTCATCTCAATGCTCTTCAGGTCACAGATTCTTAATTCCAGATTCTGATTTCGTTTTATCTACAATTCAGAATTAGAGATCTGGATTGTAAAGTGTTTTTCTATTTTGAGATTCACTTTTGCTTTTTCTCCTCAAAAAGTGTTTTTGCTTTGTGAGATCAAAAAGCTAAAAAGATTTAGTCTTTTAGAGATTTCCTTTTCATCTATCTAACATAGGAACATTTTGGTTACAATTGGTTGCATCTTGTTATGTGACATGATTGAAAGCTATGTTCTTGTGTTGGATTTTTTGTACCTAATGATAAATTCTGGCTTTTTACTTGTGTAGTCTGGTTGCTGTAAGCCGTCGAACGACTGTAACTTTACGTATGTGAATCCGACTACTTGGACAAAGACCCCAGCTCCATACACAAACGAGGACTGTAACGTCTGGGACAACAAACCGGGAACTCTATGCTATGACTGTCAAGCCTGCAAGGCTGGTTTGCTCGACAACATCAAGACCTCGTGGAAAAAAGTGGCTCAGATCAACATTGTTTTTCTCATATTCCTCATTATTGTTTACTCCGTTGGTTGTTGTGCGTTCAGGAACAACAGGAAACGTAGCTGGTAATTAGATCTTTATGCGTTGAAATAGTAGAGCTCCAAACCGAGATTGAGAACAATGAAAGATATCTTAAGTGCTATTCATCTCACCGTCAAGTAAGTTACTGCAGCCTTAAGACAGCTCGTTCATGGCTTGTTTTGTGTGTGTGTGTGTGTGTGTGTAAGATTGCACTTGCTTTTCAATGTAATTTCTTCTCTTGAATTTGCAACATATGACTAAATGAATTACAAAATCACCTTGCTTTGTGCTTCTATTTTCCTAATGTTTTGTGCATGGAGTAGCTTCTACATCTGTTGGGACAAGTGAGATTTGTAAACGAAGTTCCATTTCTTTTCTTTTTTTATCACTGCCATATTCTAAATTGCCCATTGTTAAAGCAATCTCTTTACGCTGACTTCGTATACAACTCACATGAGAAGAGGTTCTAAGAGCTCTGAACTACGGAAGGCCTTATCACCAATCACAATGGAAGCAATGTCAGCTTGGGAGGAAGTGGTGTGTCCATCTTCCAATTTTAGGCCTATGGATTCTTCTTCATAGTCTTCGGATTTTCCCCAGAGAACAATGTAGAGACCAATGAAGATAGCCAAAGCGCCTAGCAAGCTGAAGATAAGAGCAAAACAGATTAAGAAAATGTGAATTGAGCTTCAGAACGAAAACAAGACACTAAGAAAATGGCATACCTCTCGAGGTAAGTCTGTTCTTGTAAATACAAAGAGCCGAAGATTTTGGTGATGATTGCTGCAAGAGGGTTGAAGAGGGCAGAGAAAAGAGGTCCTTCCTGTGTCACGACCCAAGCTTGTAGAAAGAACATTGTCGCCAATTGGATGCCAGAGTATATACAACAGGAGAGCTTCAAAAAGGAATGAAGCTTCCATGGTGATAAATGAGTGTTGCCTAAGGCGAGAGCCACTAGGAAAGAGGATATGGTAGCCAGGAGACATATGCAGGAGCAAGTGTACAAGTGATCAGGACAGTGAGAGGCAATAGGGATCTGAAAGACCAACCAAAGGGACCATGCCAACATATTAATGACAAGCAATATGCAGCCGAGTAACCAAGTGGTGCTGTCTTGGTTGAGCAGGGCGTTGAGCAATTTTGGACCTCTTAGAAAAGTCATTGTCATGGCTCCTCCCACACACACACCTGTTCCTATTACTTTTGCAACACTTTTCATACTACTCTTAATACTCTCGTATCTTGAAACAAACATCCAATATCGATAATTAGTCAACCCATCAATATAGAATCTTGAATAATGCCATATGAATGTTGATAACATACATACCCAACAATGACGGATATAATGAAGGTGACGGCAGGAATAAGATTGGTCATGGCACAAGCCATGGATGAAGAAGACAAGTCAAGTCCTTTAAAATAAGCGTTCTGGTTCACAGTCACACCAATAACAGCCGTGAGAGCCACCCACCAACAGCCTCTTGCTCCGAGACAAGGTTTGTTTTCTTTTTCCTATTTAACATTCACATGGAAATGGTTTCCATCATCAATATTTATATTCATGTGGTGATGTAATATGTTTCCATATATATGGATGGATCAAAAACTGAACTTACCAAGCGGAAATAAAAGAGATGGGGCAGATGAAGGCAGTGGCAATGGCTTGACGGTAAGCAACGAAGACGGTGGGAGTGACTCCTTCCGTGAAAGCAGCTTTCGTGAAGAGTGCAACTCCCGCCGACGTAAACTGCAAAAACACTAACGCCAACACAGCCTTGCATTTCGATATCTCCATTGCTCTCTATCTCTCTGCTGTATTATATATATCGTTTATGTGAATACAAAATAATCCACATATGTCGAGTGTGTGTGTGAATAATGTGATAGGAAGGATTAGGAACCTAGCTGGTAGATGCGTGATGAGATTGTAACATTCACCTATATAAGACACTTATTAAATATCAAGAATATGTAAGCTTCTATAGGATGTGAAATTGAAAAAAAAAAAAAAGATTGAATACCTTTATAAATATGGTGGGATGATTGATTAAGAGATAGCTTTTTTATTTTGTAGTCAATTCTTCCATATAAGGATCATACACCAGCGAGAATTGGATTCAGGTATTCACGTTTGAAAGAAACAACAACAACAACAACAACAACAACAACAACAACAACAACAACAACAAAAGAAAATATAATGAGTGATTACGTTTTTGAGGTTCCGCATAATTGTCTCTCCAGCAGAGATTTAACAAATTGTCTTTGGTTATAAATGACGACCTTAGTTTTGAAGGCTGAGATGCCACCACGTTCGGGCATAGCCAAAAGGCCCAAAAGGTTGGTCTGTAATGTATGGTTAAATATTACAGAAAATATATATTTGTATTATATTCTCTCATTGGTTTTTTTTTCATCCATTGAACAGAATATGGAAGGAAAGATTTAATTACTGTTTCAAATAAATCTGTGACAAAAAAGAGGAAAAAGAAAACGCTATATATATCGAAGAGACATAGAAATTCAGATTGACCAATACTTATTGTTTCTCTATGTACTATATGATAATCCACTCTAATTGTAACAATCACAATTGAATACGAATCAACTAAATAAATCATTTTTTCATGAAACTAATGCAAACAAAAAGAGTCGCCACCGAGGACCCCCCATGTGATGCCTTTTATTACGAATTAATTCCAGATTTAATTAAGTACAGGTGTATTATTATATGTCAAAGAGACCAGAAATGTGAAAAGAAATAGAAAATCATATGAGTGAACTGTGAACGTGCCATAGTTTTGTCTAAGTAGCTAGGTTTCTTTCTATATATCATTGCTGAAATGATTTTTATTCTTCTTCCATTGGTTTTTGTGTGGCCCAATCAGAAGTGTATGTATGAGAAGAGATATGAATCATAGGATAAGGACAAAGACTATGACTCGCGACACACATCCTCATTCTAATCCTTCCATAACTATTACTTTATTACATATGACAACAATCTAAATATCTTTCACTACCACATCATCATGATTCATGCATGAACTAGCTCTACTTGCCCGTTTTAGCTAGGTCATCTACATTATACAACTTGAATCCACATTTTCTTATTTTTTTAATTAGTTTTTATTACGTAACGAATACAACTCCAAATTCTTTTTCAATATTCAAAAGTTCAAAACTTCATTTGATATACATTGATGAGGTATTCAATCAATCAAATGCGATAATAACCTATACATTTCGATACGACAATCATTAATTTAATCAAATACGATAAGAACTATAAATTTATGTTTTCTAGAAAAGGAAAGATGATGACGCATATAAATTTTCTATTTATGGAAATAAAAAGTTTGTCTATGTATCCTTTTTGTTTCATGATATTTATTTGGTTTTTTATGTGGCTACCGTATCTTTCGGATAAAAATTGAAAGAAACGTAAACAAATATAATTTTTTTAAGAAAAACTAAATGGGCTTAGATTGGGCCCAAAAAAAAGAACCTCACTCTCGTCCTTCCTCCCGCCGCTTCACACATTTGTGTTCCGGCGATCGATAAGTCGACGTTCGTCGTATCCAAAACGGTGTCAGAAGATGAGCTTTGGGCTGCAGCTTGTCTTCCAAGTCAGTTTCTTCTTTCTATCTCACTCTTTGATATATCTTAATCGGTGAATTAGTTAGTAGTTTAGTACACAACACAATTCTAGGTATTTGTGCTCTGCACTGCATGTAAGGTCTGTCTATTCAATTGCTCATCTCTTGTGTGTTAATTGTGCATCTCGGTAGACTTAGTCTAATATAATATACTTTCTCGTGGGAGTGAGTATTAAGAAGGTTGCTTGCATAAAATGGATTCTGTTTCGTCTGTCGATAAAATTTCTCAGTTCTCTGATGGCATAATAAAAGATAAGAGTTGTGGTAGGGAGTCTTGATCTTAACCAATGCCGTTGGCTTCCTGATGAAATTGCTGGAACAAAACCAGAGGTGTTTGATGTTGAAAAACAATGCTGAACTTATTGGTTACAAACTCATTGAAAAGTCTAAGGAAGTTGGTAGAGAATGGGGTAATTAAGAACGTTTTAATCAAACTCGTTAATTAGACTTGTCCAAATTGGAGTTTTTTCTTTACAAAAAAAGTTGTGGAATGGTTCAGGCATAACGGATATGTTCGTGCATTTAACCGTGGACAATGAAGCAGCGAAGAGGCTATATATGAAAAGTGGGTTCGAGCAAGACACCTCTGAGCCAGCGTGGCAAGCTCGATACCTGAAAGTGGATTATAATGTGAATCTAGCTTTTTTCTTCTTCTTTCTTTTTTTTGAGATTCACTTTGCTTTTTTGCCTCAAAAAGTGTTTTTTTTTTTTTTTTTTTTTTTTTTTATAGATCAAAAAGCTTACTTACACTGACTTCGATAGAACTTACATGAGAAGAGGTTCTAAGAGCTCTGAACTACGGAAGATCTTATCACCAATCACAATGGAAGCAATGTCAGCTTGGGAGGAAGTGGTGTGTCCATCTTCCAATTTTAGGTCTATGTATTCTTCTTCATAGTCTTCGGATTTTCCCCAGAGAACAACGTAGAGACCAAGGATGATAGCCAAAGCGCCTAGCAAGCTGAAGATAAGAGCAAAACAGATTAACATAATGTGAACTGTGCTTCAGAACGAAAAGAGGACAGTAAGAAGATGGCGTACCTCCCGAGGTAAGTCTGTTCTTGTAAATACAAAGCCCCGAAGAAAGTGGTGATGATTGCTGAAAGAGGGTTGAATAGGGCAGAGAACAGAGGTCCTTTCTGTGACACGACCCAAGCTTGTAGAAAGAAAGTTATCGCCAATTGGATGCCAGAGTATATGCAACAGGAGAGCTTCAAAGAGGAATCAAGCTTCCATGGTGATAAATGAGTGTTTCCTAAGGCGAGAGCCACTAGGAAAGAGGATACGGTAGCAATGAAACATATCCAGGAGCAAGTGTACAAGTGATCAGGACAGTGAGAGGCAATAGGGATCTGAAAGATCAACCATAGGGACCAAGCGAATGTACTAATGACAAGAAATATGCAGCCGAGTAACCAAGTGGTGCTGTCTTGGTTGAGCAGAGCGTTGAGCAATTTGGGACCTCTGAGAAAAGTCATTGTCATGGCTCCTCCCACACACACACCTGTTCCTATCACTTTTGCAACACTTTTCATACTACTCCTCTTAATACTCTCGTATCTTGAAACAAACATCCAATATCGATAATTAATTACTCAACCCATCAATATAGAATCTTGAATAGTGCCATATAAATCTTGATAATATACATACCCAACAATGACGGATATAATGAAGGTGACGGCAGGAATAAGATTGGTCATGGTACAAGCCAATGATGAAGAAGACAAGTCAAGCCCTTTGAAATAAGCGTTCTGGTTCACAGTCACACCAATAACAGCCGTGAGAGCCACCCACCAATAGCCTCTTACTCCGAGACAAGGTTTGTTTTCTTTTTTCCTATTTACCATTCACATGGAAATGGTTTTCATCAATATTATTATATATTCATGTGGTGATGTAATATATTTCAAAAAAAATGGATCAAAAACTGAATTTACCAAGCGGAAAAGAAAGAGATGGGGCAGATGAAGACAGTGGCGATGGCTTGACGGTAAACAACGAAGACGGTGGGAGTGAGTCCTTCCGTGAAAGCAGCTTTCGTGAAGAGTGCAACTCCCGCCGACGTGAACTGCAAAAACACTAACGCCAACACAGCCTTGTATTTCGATATCTCCATCGTTCTCTCTCTCTCTCTCTCTCTCTCTCTCTCTCTCTCTCTCTCTCTCTATCCCTTTAAGAAGGTCAAAAATCACTGAAAACTTAATCTCTCTCAAAGTACGTTTCGGCTGTCTTATTATATACATATTGTTTATGTGAATACAAAATAATCAACATGTGTCAAGCGTGTGTGAATAATGTGATAGGAAGGATTAGGGAACCTAGCTGTTATAGATGCGTAATGAGATTGTGTAAACATATATATATAATAAATAAAGTAGACTACCTCCTAAATTTTTTTTCCATAGTTTGACATATGGTTATTGTAGAGCTGACACCTATTAAAAAAATTATTCACCAACAAATTCTACTTAAACTACCAATAAAACACATTTAGTCAGATAAATATAATTCACACTATAAAACTAATAAAATGATTCCCAATTAAACCACACATAAACACTTCTAATCTTATAGATTTAATTTAACTCATACTTTAATATGAAGCTATAATGAAATTTTAAAAAATCAATTAAACCACAAGTAAAACACATTTAATCATATACATTTAATTCACACTTTAATATTAAAACTAAATTAAAAATAAATTTGCATTAACTATATTTCTCCACTCAATTTTATTCAACACAAAATAAATTAGAATTAACTCTCGTACTTTTAAAACACACTCTTCTATGTAATTTTTAATTAAAGTAATCATCTCTATTCTTTACTTTAGATGTTAGATTATTTCTTACATATTCATGTATATTTATTTGATTATTACAAATATGTAATGTTCTAAGGAAATAAATGTTTGTAATATAGTTATTAAAGAGAATTTGTTAGAAATAACCTTTTTGATATACTCTTTTCAAAAATACCCTTTTACATTTTCATTTTTGCTTTCCTTTAATTTTTAGTGACAATTTTACCCTTACTTAAAAAATATGTTACTCAACAAAAAGAAAAACAAAACCGCCAAAAATTTCCCAACATATTTTCCCGCAAACAAATTTGATAAAAAGTTTCTGAAAAAAAAATTCGACAAAAATTTTACTGCCAAAAAAATTTACAATTCTTTTACAAGGTTTTAAACAATTTAAAAATATTGGCGGGAAAATTTCAACAATTTAAACAATTTGGCAGGGAAATTTCAAAAAATTTTGCGGGAAAATCCAATTTCGTAGTTTTGGCGAGAAAATTTTATGATTTTTGACGGGAATTTTTTTGGTTTTGGCGAATTTTTTTCGATTTTTGGTGACTGTACATTCTTGTTGTCAGTCCAAAAAAGGGTAATTTGGTCATTTTGTACATAAAGAGGGATAGTTTTGAAAATGGTCAACATGAAAAAATATTTTTGAAAAGTAGTTTGGAAATGTTCCATTATTAAATAGCAAATTAATTTTTTTTTTACTTTTTCGACCACCAACAAAATTGTAATACATTTTTTTTAGAATATTTATCATTATATTTAGTTTCTATTTAAACATATAATTACATGAAAAATCATTCCTATTTATTTATTTAATTCAAATATGTACTTTCAAAGGATTTCTCTATATAAAAACAATATGATATTCTATTTTCTATCTAGTTTACTACATGGATGAAACAATTATTAAAAAATTTAGCAATATAAATTAAAATAAAGGAAATATAAAAAGACTAAAAATAAAATTAATCTTTGGGAATCATACTTTAAAGTTTAGCTTGCACTTCACATGTTTTTATAGAGAATAATTTCGTTTTTATCATTAAATACTTTAGGTTATGTGTTAGTTTATAACTTTATATGAACAACTTAGATTAAATATTTGAATATCGTAGTTAGTCTTCATTTTTACCATTATTTTTTTACCTCAACTCCTCAAAAATATTAATGAAAATTATCATCAAAGTTGAACAATAATTAAAAAAAATCAAGAGATATGTATGTGCGATTATATTTAAATTAGTTATATATTATGAAATTGTATGATTTTTTGAAAATATATAAATTTTTAATGATATTTAGATTTAGATTTTTTTTGATGAGTACTAAATAAAATTAAATTAATTTACGTAATTTACTATACATCAATGCTCATATATTACCTAATATATATATATATATATATATATATATTACATAAAATATATTTTTGAATTATATTCTCTCATTGGTTTTTTTTTTCATCCATTGAACAGAATATGGAAGGAAAGATTTAATTACTGTTTCAAATAAATCTTGAACCAAAAAGAGGAAAAAGAAAACGGTATTATAGGAGAAACTTTTAGGTAAGACATATTCAAAGTTGACTAATAACTATTGTTATGATTTCTCTGTATGATAATCCACTCTAATTGTAACAGTAACAAATGAATACGAATCAACTGAATAAAACATTTTTCATGAAACAAACATAGACGCCACCTAGGACCCCCATGTGTCATGTGATGCCTTTTATTACGAATATTTTAGCGCAATAATTCCAAATTTAATTAAATGTACAGGTGTATGCCAACGAGATCAGAATGATGGAAATAGCTAGAAAATCATATGCGTGAACCTGCCATATAGTTTTGTCTATTTGTCTTCTTACTGTATCCACGAGTAATCGCAAGTAGCTAGGTTTCTTTCTATCATTGCTGAAATGATTTTTATATTCTTCTTCCATTGGTTTTTGTGGCCCAATCAGAAGTGAATGCACGAGAAAGAGGATATGATTCATAGGATAAGGACAAAGACTATGACTCACGACACACACATCATCTTCACATCCTCATTCTAATCCTTCCATATCTTCTACGTACTGGCCGGTTCATTCAAGGGAATGACCCGGTGCAACTACAAAAAAAAAGTCTTATTTTTATCAAATTATTGGATAAAAGAAAGTAAAATATGTCAAACAAATAGAAAAAAAAGTAAAATAAATTAAGTTTTGTATTTTATTGGGCTTATTTATTTGTTTATTAAGTTTGAACCTCAAAATTAAACTTAAAATAAATAAATTTGGAGGATTTTTAGGTACAAATTCAGCATAATTAAATATATATATATATATATATATATATAATGTAAAGATCACAAAAATTTGGCCTTAATTTAATGGTCCATGTGCAAATGCATTTCTTGCACATGTGTATCGCCGGGGCTGAACCACATCATCATGTATCATGCATGAACTCTATTTGCCCGTTTTAGCTAGGTCATGCGTACATTACAACTTGAATCCACATTTTCTTAATTTTCTAATTATTTTTTTCTTAGGTGAACGAATACAACTCCAAATTCTTTTCTATATTCAAAACTTCATTTGATATACATTGATGTGGTATACAATCATTAAATCAAATGCGATAATTAAGAACGTATACATCGATATTAGGTACTACAAAAATCATTAATCAAATGCGATAAGAACAATGTTTTTTTTTTTTTTCTAGAAAAGGAGAGATGATGACACATGTAAAATTTCTATCTATGGAAGTAAAAAGTTTGTCCACGTATCTTTATGTGGCTGCCGTATCTTTCAGATAAAAATTGAAAGAAACGTAAACAAACATTAAGAAGAAAAAAAACATAATGGGCTTAGATTGGGCCCAAAAGGAAAGAAAAGCCCAGATAAGGATGTGATTATTAGAGTATGGACATTGGTGTCCTTCAGATTTTGGTTCCTCAAATACAATAAAATTATTTTCAGAGTTTCTTAAATTTAGTACGAACATTGGTGTTCTTCACAGTTGGTCTTTTAAATAAAATAATAATATTTTAAATTTTAAAAATTAATTATTTAAATAAATATGTAAAAACATAAAATAAAACATATAACATTAACATTAAAAACATAAGAAAATTACAAAGTTAAAAAAAACTTGAAAAGAAAAACAAAACATACAATTAAAACATTAAAAATTAAAAACATAAAACATACAAACATCAAAAATTAAAACAAACATTTTATTCAATTCATACAATTTTTTTAATTAATCTTCATTATCTGGAAGATGTCCAAAGTTAGTCCAAATATGCTCAATCAAATCTTCTTTTAACCGTTCATAGACTTTTTTATCCTGAATTTTTGTAAGACAAGTAATCGTAATGCTCATATTTGAACCCAAACTGGCGGCCCCGACGATATATGTTTGATCCACATCTTCTCTGTGTTAAAATTCATAAACAATGTTTCGGAAACTGTATGTTCCTCGTTCATCCTCGACAATCATATTATGGAGTATTATGCATGCTCTCATAACATTTGCTATTTTGTATTTATCCCATAAATGAAATGGATTTTTAACAACGGCGAATCTAGCTTGCAAGACTCCAAAAAAACTGCTCTGGACGGACCGATTTTTGGGTTCACCCTACCCAAACAACACCAACCACACAAATGCTGCCACGTGTAACAAAAGACAAAGCAAAAACATCCCGTTTGGAGGAACGTTTCTTCTATAATCTTTTTATTTCGAATTAACTTTTTAATTATAATACCGAAGGACGCAGCAAACATACGCTGCTGCACTTGCTCTTAGTCCCCAGAACAAAAAAAACGTCTTGCCGCTTCACACATTTTTGCTCTGGCGATCGATAAGTGGACGTTCGTCGTATCCGAAACGGTGTCAGAAGATGAGCTCTGGGCTGCAGCTTGTCTTCGCGTACGGACCTTCAACGAGCTCAATCCTTCTGCTTACAATATCCAAGTTAGTTTCTTCTTTCATTTTCACTCTTTGAGATCAACTTAATCGGTGAATTAATTAGTATTAGTACACAATTCTAGGAATTTGGGAATCATGAATTCAACTCCCTGAATTGTGAGTTGTTCATATCGAAGTAGTATATGAAATTATAATTGATGCTGGAGGTGTGAGTATAGTCTATTGAAGATGTTCTGATGCGGTGGGGTAGAAAACATTTGTTATTGTGTGATATGGTTTTGAGTGTTTCTTTGGTTTGAAGTGTTAAGGCTTATTGGCTTTTATATTTGTGTACTCATGCTGATGCTACATTTTGCTGTTCAAGTTTCATTAGTATCACAAAAGATACTTGGCAGAGCGTGAGTTCGAGGCGCTCAAGGAGAGGACTTCAGGAAAGAGGGAAGGGTTTGTGCTCTTCCATTGTCGCTACTATCAAACTCTTTTTATGCTCTGCATGTAAGGTCTGTCTGTTCAATTTGTTCATCTCGTGTGTTAACTGTGCATCTCAGTAGAGTTAGTGTAATATACTTCTCGTGGGAGTGAGTATTAAGAAGGTTGCTTGCATAAAATGGATTTCTGTTTTATATGTGATAGAGTTTCTAACTAGTAAACTCCATGAATATTAGCTTAACCTTATGAACTTTAATTTAATCTCCATTAATGAACCACTGTTTGATTACAAAGCTCAATATCCCTTAATAAAAAACTCTTTGATTACAAAGTGATAGATTTAACAAGTGAAAGATGAAGTCAGATCCTCAGCATACCTTCGGATCTTCCTTCCCCATACGTTAGTCTCATAGCGACTAATCCCTCACAACATTCATCATACCTCTTTGTGATGCTTCCTTTCTTTATTTATACACACTCTTTAACTTCTGCTCCAAGCTCAACCTAATCTCTCTCACGTGCAAAGTCGGCCATTTCTTCAGTCAAGTAGCCAGGTGCTCCTTCGCACGTGCTGATCTCTGATATTTCTTCACTCATTAATCCACTTGATCCTTAACACGTGCTTATCAATATGCTTCATCTGTTTCTCTGTCGATAAAATTTCTCAGTTCTCTGATGGCATAGAAGATAGAGTAGTGGTGGCCGGTGGGGTGTCTTGATCTTAACCTATAGCGTTGGCGTCCTGATGAAATTGCTGGAACTAAACCAGAGGTGTTTGAATGCTGAACTTTATCTGATATTGGACAAATTGAGAAGCTTAAGAGTCTTTTAGGTGTTATAGGGGATTGGTTTGGATTTTTCGAGAGCATACTTAAGCAACGTCTGTGTTGCGAAAGAGCTGCAACGCAATGGAGTTGGTTACAAACTCATTGAAAAGTCTAAGGTAAGTTGGTAGAGAATGGGATAATTTAAGAACGTTTTAATCAAACTCGTTAGACTTGTGCAAATTGGAGTTTAATTAAAAAAAAAAGAGTTGTGGAATGGATCAGGCATAACAGATATGTACGTGCATGGAACCGTGGACGATGAAGCAGCGAAGAGGCTATATATGAAAAGTGGATTCGAGCAAGACCTTTGAGCCAATACCTCAAAGTGGATTATATAATGTGAATCTAGTGTTTTTTTTTTTTTTTTTAATTCACTTTGCTTTTTTCCTCAAAAAGTGTTTTTGTTTTTTGAGAAAAAAAAAAGCTCACTTTTTTTTTTCTCCAATGGAAACATTGGAACATTTTGGAAGACAACTTGTTGATGGCTTGTTTTGTAATGTGTGTAAGAATTCATTTCAATGTATTCTCTCTTAAATTTGCAACATCTATGACTTGAATGAATTACAAAAACACTTTCTATATATATATTTTCAAATGTTTTGTGCATCTCTTTACACCGACTTCATATACAACTCACATGAGAAGAGGTACGTCTAAGAGCTCTGAACTACGGAAGACCTTATCACCAATCACAATGGAAGCAATGTCAGCTTGGGAGGAAGTGGTGTGTCCATCTTCCAATTTTAGGTCTATGTATTCTTCTTGATAGTCTTCGGATTTTCCCCAGAGAACAATGTAGAGACCAAGGATGACAGTCAAAGCGCCTAGCAAGCTGGAGAAAAGAGCAAAATAGATTAAGAAAATGTGAACTGAGCTTCAGAACGAAAAGAAAGAGGACACTAAAAAAATGGCATACCTCCCGAGGTAAGTCTGTTCTTGGAAATACAAAGCCCCGAAGAAAGTGCTGATGATTGCTGCAAGAGGGTTGAAGAGGGCAGAAAAAAGAGGTCCTTCCTGTGTCACGACCCAAGCTTGTAAAAAGAACATTAGCGCCAAATGGATGCCAGAGTATATGCAACAGGAGAGCTTCAAAGAGGAATCAAGCTTCCATGGTGATAAATGAGTGTTGCCTAAGGCGAGAGCCACTAGGAAAGAGGATATGGTAGCCATGACACATATGCAGGAGCAAGTGTACAAGTGATCAGGACAGTGAGAGGCAATAGGAATCTGAAAGATCAACCAAAGGGACCAAGCCAATGTACTAATGACAAGAAGTATGCAGCCGAGTAACCAAGTGGTGCTGTCTTGGTTGAGCAGGGCGTTGAGCAATTTGGGACCTCTGAGAAAAGTCATTGTCATGGCTCCTCCCACACACACACCTGTTCCTATTACTTTTGCAATACTTTTCATACTTCTCCTCTTAAAACTCTCGTATCTTGAAACAAACATCCAATATCGATATTTAGTCAACCCATCATCAATATATAGAATCTTGAAAAATTAATGCCGTACATATGTTGATAATATACATACCCAACAATGACGGAGATAATGAAGGTGACAGCAGGAATAAGGTTAGTCATGGCACAAGCCATGGATGAAGAAGACAAGTCAAGTCCATTAAAATAAGCGTTCTGGTTCACAGTCACACCAAAAACAGCCGTGAGAGTCACCCACCAAAAGCCTCGTAGTCCCAGAGATGGTTTGTTTTCTTTTTTCCTATTTACCATTCACATGGAAATGGTTTTCATCAATATTATTATATATTCATGTAATATATTTTTTAAAAAATGGATCAAAAACTGAACTTACCAAGCGGAAAAGAAAGAGATGGGGCAGATGAAGACAGTGGCGATGGTTTGACGGTAAACAACGAAGACGGTGGGAGTCAGTCCTTCCGTGAAAGCAGCTTTCGTGAAGAGTGCAACTCCCGCCGAGGTAAACTGCAAAAACACTAACGCCAACACCGCCTTGTATTTCGATACCTCCATTGTTCTCTCTCTCGCTCTCTCTCGCTCTCTCTCGCTCTCTCTCTCGCTCTCTCTCGCTCTCTCTCTCTCTTTTTCTCTCTCTCTCTCTATGTATATCCCAAAAATCACTAAGACTTAATCTCTCAAAGTACGTTTCGGCTGTCTTATTTATATTGTACTGTTTATTCTGTGAATATAAAATAATCCACGTGTTGAGCATGGGTGTATGTGTGTGAATAATGTGATAGGAGGGATTAGGAAACTATATTTAACTATGATATACTTATTAAATATCTAGAATACGTAAGCTTCTATAGGTGTGAAATTGAAAGAAACAAAATGAATAGCTTAACAAAGCTCGTGGGATAGTTAATTAAGAGAGATTTTTATTTTGTTGTCAATTCTTCCAAATAATGGATTCAGGTATTTGCGTTGAAAAATGTTTTTGGTTACACGATGTTTTTGTTTTTCACCAAAGCTTTTCTTAGTTGCTTTGGCTTCTTGTATATGATTGTTTTGGTCCTTTTTTTTGTGTTGTGCCAAACTCGTTGGTTTATAACATATATTGAATCATTCAGACGAAAAGAAAAGAAGGTAAAAAAAAAGAAAGAAAAAAAGAAGGTGTTTGCGTTAAAAGAAACAACAACAAAAGAAAATATAATGAGTGATTAAACTCCGCATAACAAAGATTCTTGAAACAAAATTGTCTTTTGTTATAAATGACGACTCCATTTTGAAGGCTGAGATGCCACCACGTTCGGGCATAGCCAAAAGGTTGGTCTGTAGCTCAGTATACCACATAAAATATATTTTTATATTATACTCTCATTGGATATTTTTTCCATCCATTGAACAGAATATGGAAGGAAAGATTTAATTACTGTTTCGAATAAATCTTGAACCAAAACGAGAGAGAGAGAGGACATATTCAGACAGGGCCACAGGGGTAATAGTATTTGTTATGATTTCTCTGTATGATAATCCACTCTAACTGTAGCAATAACAATTGAATAGGACTTTAACTGATTGATACATTATTTTCATGAAACATGCCATCATCGGACCACCCCATGTGATGCTTTCACAAATTTAATAATTCCAAAATTTGGTGTATATATTATAGGTGAACGATACCAGACTTATGGAAATAGATAGAAAAAAATCAAATGCGTGAATTAATGGATCGTACCGTCCTTCTGGAAACCGGTGCATTCCTTCAATGCAATAAAAACCAAATTATTTAGTTCACACTCTGGCAATTCTTTAAGTTTCTGTCGGCAAACAAACGCCGAAGTTAACATAAAGTCTCAAACAAATGAATAAAAAGGAATAAATATTAGTTTAAAAGATTTAGATGCTTTAAACTTAGTTTGAAAAGGAATAAATATTAGTTTAAAAGGAATAAATATTAGTTTAAAAGATTTAGGTGTATTAATCAAATCAAATAGGAGAACTGTATATCATCTTCACATCCTTAGTATAGTCCTTTATCCTTGCATAACTATTACAACAATATATATCTTTTACAGTTTTACTACCACATCATCATAGCTCTACTTGCCCGGTTTAGCTAGGTCACTACAAAAAAACAGGTATGTGGTATCATTTATTTTGTATTTTTGCATTACATATAAATGATACAAAGGAAGTTTACATCACTTATAGATTTAATAGTTTGCATTTATAGATTTAACATCATTTATTTTTTTTTATCGGTTGTTATAATTGATATTAATAATGTGTCAGTTACCAACAAATGATACTACTTTTCCTATCAATTTGAAAAAGTGATGTTACTTTTTTGTGTCAGTTGTAATAATCGATGTCAATTATTTATATCACTTCTAAATAATTGATGTTAATTTTTATATCACTTATGAATAAGTGATGTCAATTTTTTATATCACTTACCAATAATTGATGTTAAAATTAGTATCAATATGATTTAATAGTTGTATCATTTACAATAACCGAATTAATATTTGTATCATTTTAAATATCTGATTTAAAATATTACCATCACTTGTATATAATTGATGTGAATTTACATTAGTTTAAATAATTGATTCTAAAAATTGTGTCGCTTATAGAAAGCGACTAAAAATTAGTTTTCAAATAATCTATAAATTGATGTTAATATATATCAACGTTTTTGCACATTTTTATTTAAAATATTAATTATTTGAAAATAATTTCAATATGAAATAATTAATAAAATAAAAACAATACTTAAATTACTAATTAAAGTACTGGAAATCAAATTACAGAAATCATCCTAATAAGTTTTCCAAATGCATAAAAAATAAAATAAACCAAAGTTGCTAAGAAATTTGGATAAACTTCTGTGTTAACTATGATCACTAGCTTCCATCAAACCATCATCCTTTTCCTAAGAAAAAAAAAAAAAACAGATTAGTTTATCATCTAAATAGTTAGTAACTGTGAAATTAATACGTAAACTAGAAAATATCCCGTGCTTTAAGCACAGATCAACATTTAAAAAAAATTATAATAAAATAATAAAGTTATTGTCATATTTTTTTAAAAAAAAATATTTTGTTTGAGATACGATTTATTTTTAATTGTTCTGTAAATCTATATATGTTTTTTTGAATACTAATTATTTTAGAATATTATAGTATTTTATTTTTGATGTAATATATTACAGTTTTATATTGTTTGTTTGTTGTATTTGCATCATTATTTTGTGAAATATGAAGTAGTAATTTTAATATTATAATTATGAACAAATAAAATTTATTAATTTATCAGCTATATAAATTTAGTTTTACCAACCCGCCAATGTGAAAATTAAAACACACATTTTATTTTCATAGATAGAGTAATATATCTTTGTTTTTAAAAATTCAAATCATGCAGAAAAAAAATCTGCATTTTATGAATACTAATTATTTTAGAATATTATAGTATTTTATTTTTGATGTAATATATTACAGTTTTATATTGTTTGTTTGTTGTATTTGCATCATTATTTTGTGAAATATGAAGTAGTAATTTTAATATTATATTATGAACAAATAAAATTTATTAATTTATCAGATATATAAATTTAGTTTTACCAACCCGCCAATGTGAAAATTAAAACACACATTTTATTTTCATAGATAGAGTAATATATATTTGTTTTTAAAAATTCAAATCATGCAGAAAAAAATCTGCATTTTATTCATCATAAGTATTATATGAAAATTTCAAACAATTAGTAAATAAAATAAAACAAAGATGATAGGAAAATCATAATTTGAAATTTTAACAAAATCTTCGAAATCTAGTTATTAAAAATAATTATATTGACTACTTGGATATAAAATCTTAGTTTTTGAAATTCTGATTTGTTTATATATTTTTTAAAAATATTTTGTAATTTTCGTCCATAATTTATTAGAGAGAGAAAATATTTTTTTTAACTAATAATTATTTAACATCAATAGCATGACAATGTAAAATTAAAGAAGAAAATAAACTCTACTATCCATATTTTTTAAAAATCTTAGCAGCTAATTTTTAATTTTAATTTTTTTTTCAAGTACAAATTAGTTTTGATTTGAATAGATTTCTTTTACATTTCAAGATTTTTTTTATATTTGATCTGTCAGCGTTTTTATTTTTTAATTAATTATATTTATTTAATTAATTAATTAATCTTAATTAAGTTTTTCTAATGGCAATTAAATGTGATTTTTAACACATTTAAGGTTAGTTTCATATTTGTACTTCTCAATTAATATAGTAGGATATTATTTACCTGGGGATTAGGTACATTTGATATGTTTAGAAATGCTGGATTAGGTATGTTAGCAAGAGCTGCGGTCCGTACAGTTGTTTGGATGTTTAGTTTAGTATATTAGTTTTATATAATCAATTTATATTAAATAATTCAACTTACTAAATTATGTATATTACCTGTTCACCGGTTGAAGTACCAAGTATTTGTTGGATGAACGTACTCATTGCCTTTACTTGAGTTCCTAACTCTTCCATTTTTCCCTTCAGCTGAACAACTATTTCAGAATTTTCTACATCTGCTCTAGCCACATTTGAGCGTTTTTCTAATTTTGAAGGTGTGGGTCCACGACCAACACAACGTACTCGTCATGGACGCTCTGGACCAAACACTTGAGCATATTCATCATCTAGACTAGTTGTAACATTAGTAGTGACTTGCGAATTATGAATCAACAATGTTGTAAGTGCTTCCTAAAAAATGTGATAAATATCAAACATAATTAATTATAGTGATAACCAATCAATATTGATAGTTAAAAAACTAACAGTATGTTTCTTCGCCTCCTCACATACAAAGCTTCCATCAGGTTTTGTACGAGACTCAATAAAAAAACTCTGCTCTACTTGGTGTTCTTCCAGTTTTGATTTTCTTCATTAAAGATATATGAATAAATAATATAGAATATCAGTATAAGAAACTAATGTTTTGTCAAAACTAAATTACTCACAATCTCATTTCTTCTCCTTCGAAAGCTCTTCCTTCCACATAAGTGAGGCATGGTATTGTGTTTTTGGTTCTTTGTATTCCGCTCTTGCATTTTCTGAAAGCTCACATATTAAAAGAAAAGTAGTTGCATTGGATTTAAAGACATCCAACTACATTTAGATATTTAACACAAAAAAACTATACCTTCCACTTCTCATCAAATCTCGTTGGAATGAATTGACCCCGCTGAAGTTCAGGAATATTGTCGGGTTGATTCAGCAATGTTTCAGTCAAAGTATTTTTTTTGTGTTCTTTCCAAAGCCGACATTTGACATCCTTGCATCTGCTACCTAGTGCACCCATCACATATTCTTTTCTAATCACAAGATCATCAAACCTGAATTTGGACTGCAACGACAAACCATAAAACTTGCTATCAAACCAATTTATTGTCATATAGTGATGAATATGAACTAGATTTTACCTGAATTGTGTCCCATGCCGTATCATTTATATAAGAATTAACACACCTCCAGTCGATGTAGTTAATGGGTATCAAATTTGCATCATGACTTAATTGACCTAACCATGATCCAAGTAAACCTCCAGAATCTCCAATTGGCTGACCGCTATCTTCGTCGAAATGCACTATCACTTTAGTGCCTTGTAACTTCCATACATCTTTCGGTGTCAACATTTTTCCTTCTATGTTTCCATCAGAATCTTGTTGAAAAAAAAAATTGATCAGTATAATTAGCATATAAGGAAAAAATATACATGTACATATATTTAAATCTCGGCTCTACAAGTATAATTACTCATGACATTAAACAATCATTAAATATAAACATTGATCGCTTAAACAATATATAACTGAACTGATTCAGTTTCAAAAACAAAAGAGTGGATCCAATGCTATATTACGTTACGTATCATCGTGGGTCAGTTTAAAAACAGTTTTAAGAACAGTTCAGTCAGAAAATGACTTTCAATAATATAACTCAAACAATTACCTATGATATGTATCTTCCATTTGAAGCTTTTACATTCTGGAGCAAGTGGAGGAGGGATGCTGTAATCTGCTTCCAACTGTGATAAATCATCAAGTTGTTGTGTCTCCGAATCCATAAGCTCCATGAACAATCTTAAACTAAGAAAAAACAAATAAAGTAGTTAGCACTGCCAAAATATGTATGATACAAAGATTCACAAAACTAACTTTAAATGTTAAATCCAATACACGTTACCTTTTATCTGAGATTGCTCTCTAGCAGTTTCTCCTCAAGCTCTTAAGAGATTTGTTTACAGGCGATATCTTTTTCTTATGACGGCGTTATATGGATTTCTTTAAAAACCCTAAATTTTAATAGTTTATTTGTGATTAATATTTATGGAAAACAATTAGTTGGCACTGGAGACAGAAAAGCTAAGCGGAAACTGAATTTTTTTGATAAAATTCACTAAACCAATTAGTTGGTGCTGAATAAAACATGCAGTTTTTTTCTTTTTTATTTTCCTGAAAATTTCCAAGTTTAGTTAATTTCCTGACAATTTTCAAGTTGAGTCTAGTTTGGTTAAGTCTCTTAAGTCAAGTCTAGTTTAAGTCTAGGGCCTCTTAGTCAAGTCTAGTTAAGTCTAAGGCCTTTTAGTCAAGATCAGGAAAATCACTAATTGTCCACATGATGGATGCTCGCATGTCAAATGTTTGTTTTGTGGAAGCATTTACTGTTTTAACCCCATCGAACCATAATTCCTTCAATTCTTTGATAAGTGGCTGCAAATAGACATCAATATTATTACTAGGCATTTGCTTTCCAGGGATAACCATAGAGAGGATCATTGATGTCTCCTTCATTGACATCCACAATGGCAAATTATAAGAAAATAATATCACTGGCCATATGCTACCTATAACTATTACTCATTGTACCAAATGGGTTAAAACCATCATTTGCCAAGCTTAGTTTGACATTTCTTGGATCAGATGCGAATTCTGGATATTTTTGATCAAATGATTTCCAAGCCTCTTCGTCTCTTGGATGTCGAAGCTTGCCATCATTGTTAGACGCAGTTGCTGCCATCTCATGTGGGTAGCAGTTTTTAATGACATGAATAAGCGTTGTAGTCTCGGCTTTAGAGGAAAATAACGCAAAATTTTTGTAGGAGTTTTTTTTGTTTTCTTCTCTGATCTAGATATTGTACCTTTTGCTGGAGTTTTCTTCTTTTTTTTTTCTCTAATCCAGATACCGTACTTAGCCTAACCTTACTCTTGGCAGAAATATTTTGTTTCCAACGAGAAGCTTCACAAACTTTACAAGTCTCCCTTTCTGCATCTGCCTCCCAAAATAACATGCAATCATTTGGACATGCATGAATTTTCTCGTAACTCAATCCTAATTTGCGAATAACTCTCTTCATGTCATTAAATGACTTTGGCAACTTAGCATGTGTAAATGCTTCTTTCAGTAAATCAAGCACCATAGATATGCCCTTGTCACTTATCCCACACATACACTTGATATGGTACAACTTCAATATAAAAGACAACTTCGTGAATTTTGTGCATCCATCATATAGCTCTTGGATAAAATCAGCAAGCAACTCATTAAAACTTTCTTCTTTTCCAAAATTTCCACTTGAAGTTGATGGTCTATCAGTGTCAATAGGCTGCTCACAAGATCCAAATGCATTTTCGCCATACATATTAGTATCAATACCAGGAAAATATAATCCAAGAGATTCAAAGTTGAATCCATTTCAACTTGAGAGAAATCATCAATAGGTACTCTTGCATTTTCTGTAACAGATATTCTCTCTCCGTGAAACACCCAACTTGTGTAAGAACTTAAAAAGCCATAGCACATCAAATCACCTTCAATATCTTCTTTTGACTTGAATTTCGCTAGAGAACAACGGTTAATGGACATTTCATCGTGGCTGCAGTTGATTTACTAAATGCAAATTCCAAGAAACTTTTAACCCCTGATTTACAACTCGAATCTACATTTTTGTTTTTAATTAGAGGTAACGCGCGACCGCGACTAACGAACACAACTACAATTTTATTAATTTATGTTCTTTATCCAAAACTTCATTTGATATACACTGATTACTGATTAGTGATTAGGTATACAATTAATAATCGAGTGCGACAAGAACAATTTCTTTCTAGAAAAAGAAAGATGATGGATGACGGATGACACATGTGAAGTTTCTATTTATGGAAATAGATAGTTTGTTTACGTGTCTTTTTTGTTCATGATTATTTGGTAGCAAGAAACGTAAACAAACATTAAAACTAATGGGCTTAGATTGGGCCCAAACGGAAGAAAAGCCCAGATATGCGAGCATTTAGAGCTTAGCAAGAAGCTGAGGACGTCATTAGTCCGCGGAACAAAAAAAAAAAAAAGAGAAATGGCGTTTCTCTGTTCGTCTCTTCCAAGTTCATCATCCTCCATCGCCATTTTCAGCGAGTCAACGCGCTTGTCTCTTTCGAGTCCTTCCTCGAGGTTCCGTTTCCATCCCGCCGCTTCACACGTTTGTGCTCCGGCGATCGATAAGTCGACGTTCGTCATATCCGAATCGGTGTCAGAAGATGAGCTTTGGGCTGCAGCTTGTCTTCGCGTACGGACCTTCAACGAGTTCAATCCTTCTGCTTACAATATACAAGTCAGTTTCTTCTTTCTATCTCACTCTTTTGAGATAAACTTAATCAGTGAATTAGTATACACAATTCTAGGTATTTTGGGAATCATGAACTGTGAATTGTTCATAGAAATTATAAATGATTGGTGGAGCTGTGAGTATAGTCTAGAAGACGTTCTGATGCGGTAGAAAACATTGTTATTGTGTGATTGGTTTCGACTGTTTACTTGGTTTGAGAGTGTTTTTGGTTAAGGCTTTTATCTGTGTGTACTTATGCTGATGCTACATTTTGCTGTTCAAGTTTCATTAGGATCACAGAAGATACTTGGCAGAGCGTGAGTTCGAGGCGCTGAAAGAGAGAACTTCAGGAAAGAGGGAAGGGTTTACGCGGGTCGCCTGCATAAATGCTACTCTACCATTGTCGCAACTATCAAGCTCTTCTGAGGATTTATGCTCTGCATGTAAGGTCTGTCTGTTCAATTTCTCATCCTGTGTGTGCATCTAGGTAGACTTGACTAGTATACTTATCATGGTGGTTATAAGAGGGTTGCTTGCATAAATATTATTGTGCTTTACATATCCAATTATTCATTTCGGTTTTACTTCCTTGGTCCAGATAGACTGCGTGATATCACTGATATGGATTTATGTTATGCTTCTCTGTTGATAAAATTTCTCAGTTCTCTGACGGCATAGAAGATAGAGTTGTGGTGGGGAGTCTTGATCTTAACCAATGCCGTTGGCTTCCTGATGAAATTGCTGGAACAAAACCAGAGGTGTTTGATGTTGGCAACAATGCTGAACTTTATCTGATATTGGACAACTTGAGAAGCTTTAAGAAGAGTGATTTTTTTTTTGTGTTATAGGGGATTGGTGTGGATTTTTCGAGAGCATACGTAATCAACGTCTGTGTTGCCAAAGAGCTGCATCGGAATGGAGTTGGTTACAAACTCATTGAAAAGTCTAAGGAAGTTGGTAGAGAATGGGGTAATTAAGAACGTTTTAATCAAACTCGTTAATTAGACTTTGTCCAAATTGGAGTTTTTCTATAAAAAAAATGTTGTGGAATGGTTCAGGCATAACGGATATGTACGTGCATGTGACCGTGGACAATGAAGCAGCGAAGAGGCTATATATGAAAAGTGGGTTCGAGCAGGAAACCTCAGAGCCAGCGTGGCAAGCTCGATACCTCAACAGGCCACAACGGCTCCTCCTCTGGCTCGGCCTCTCTACTTCCTCAATCATTTCCATGTAATTGTAAATTCTTGTCATTTATCCAAATTGTATACACTCATTCTTGATAACCAAGAAAAGCTTTGTATACATAAACTCAATCATGACCATGTAATTGTAAATCTTTTCTTATCGTAATTAATTAATTCATTCGCCAAAGGTAATTTACAAAAATGTAACATTTTCTATCTTATTAATTTGCACAGGAAAAACTTGTCATCGTTAGTCCACTATCGTGTATAATCAAATCACTAGTAACTTTTTGATTGGATAAGGTTTAAGATCACTTGGTTGTACAAAGCGACGTCGTTGTGGGGTGGCCTTTGCTTTTATTATTCTCCATTACCAAAATATAAAAACAGAGTAAGAAAGAGCTTCGAAAATACGAAAGGCTTAGAAATGGTGGTGACGTCTTTCTCTTCACCGCCGCGTATCTTCTTCCTCCCTGGAGCTGATCCTCACCTTTCTTCTTCCAATGGACGACGCTTTACAATTCCTTCCTCTTCTCTCGTGTAAGTCTCTCTCTTTAAAAATCTCATAACGTTTTCTCCGTTCTCATATTGTGATTTGAAGTTTTGGATGTTCGGAATGAGCAGCGTATGTAAAGTGTTCTGCCTCGTAATTTTTTGCAATTCGTGTTCTGGGTTTGTGATTTATGTTGCTACTCATCACTAAATTCTCTGTCTTTTTACATCTGAACTTCTAAAACCAGAATCTATTTTGGGTGATTGACACCAATGAGATTTCTCCAATTGCGATTTTGATTTCTTCTCTGTTGTACTTGGATGGATCTTTGGTTTGTATTCTTTTAAATTGTTGGCTTAAGATGCTTTTTTACGAGTAACGCCTCAAAATTCATCTCCTTTTTAATGTAATCAGTTAACAGCTTATAGTATTGGAAGCGGTTTATTTCCAATTGGATCTGTTTTTTTTTTTAATTCATTTTTCACATATCACACTTGTGTTGTGAATGTTGTCTCTTGCGTTTGGGATAAGTTTACTTATTTGGTACCTGTCTCTTCACACTCTTTGGTGTGTTGTTTAATTTATAAGCGGTGCATACCGAATTGGTCGTCATCTTAGTCATGAGATAAGCATTTCTCTTGTTCTGTATCTTGCGTTTGTTTCTTTGTTTTTCTGCTCTTTACTTGCATTGGTACCATTGCCATCTTTTATTCTTCTCTTCTTTCTCCTTCGTCTATTGAATTCTTTAATGACATTTGTCTATCTAAGTTGGTAATAAGATCATGAGAATGAAGTATCCAGTCTTAGTTTATCATATAAGTCTTTTGATGTTTACCATGTGAGACACTCAAGGGGTTCATCCAATGCACGAGGCATTGACTAAAGGGGTTCATCCAATGCACGAGGCATTGACCATTACGTTTGACAATTGTTCCACTAAATCGTGTTATATTTCTATGGTTTATCAGAAAGGGATTAAGAAGACACCAAGATGCAAAGTTGGTGGGAAACAGAGCCAGAGGTGGAGTAGTTCGAGTCCTAGCAAATCCAAATGTATAAACATTAACCCTATTTTTGAAGTCACTTATTAGGTTTTCCATATGCAAAAGAGGATAGTGTTTTCATCCTGGACACCAAGTCATACTCATGAAAATTTTGATCTTCTAGTTGGTTGACTAGACCATTGGTTTATAATTAATCCTATGCCGGGTGTTCTTGTAGGTATCACCTCCTCCTCCTCCAGGAAAAGCAAAGGTCAAAAAAGAGGTCATCATGGTAGACCCTGTTGAAGCCAAACGGATAGCTGGGAAGCAAATGGAAGAGATTAAAGGCAGAGAGAAACAACAGGTGAGGAAAATAACCCTTTGGATGAATGATGATACATGTAATCAAGATTGATAGAAATAGCACATTACAGTTATCGTCTCGTTTGCTTTAACAGAGAAGGCGTGAAATAGAGGCTATAAACGGAGCCTGGGCAATCATAGGACTTATGATAGGGCTAGTGATCGAAGCCCAAACGGGGAAGGGTATTGTGGCTCAGGTATTGTATATTTGTATACTTATACTTCCTCAATGTTGTTGAGAAAAGAAAGGCTATTACTAAGACTGTGGCTTGCTATTTTGTAACTTCAGTTGGTTGGTTATTGGTCTGCGGCTGTGCATCTATTCACTCCATCAGCATAAAATCTACCACACTAAACAAAACATTGACCATGTCTTGTTGAGTTTCGTTTGGTTTTACTTTACTCTCTACTGTGACCAAAACTAATGTTTGGGTTCATGTAATGTAAGTTGTCAAAAACACATCATATTACACTTTGTAAATTCTCCTTTGTTTCAAATGTTAAAATTTTCTACTTGTAAAAAAAAAGAAAACACAATTTTAAAAGTTTTGCATATATATAAAGAAAAAAATCAAATACAGATTCAATGGGCCGTTGATGGGTATGTAATTTTATAATTAGCTGGGCCGAACAGTGAATAACACTGCCTCTTCCATAACAAAAAAAACTAAAGCGCGATTTGACGACCGGAAGGACACGTTCCCGCCGCCGTCGCAACGTTCCACTCGTCGGCACAGCAAACAGCTCCGCCATGGCTATTGCAGGACACTCCAACGGCTATACTACGACGGCTTTAGCCTTTACACTCGCCGTAGTATCTGTATCCGCAGCAGTCTCGTGTGCGTAGTCTCTTTCTCTAGCTCTATGTCACTTCCTCTTTGCCCATACTTGTTTCTCAGGTACTAGGTTTCGAGAAAGTCTTTTTATACTGAGCTGGTTATTGCGTAGTGTATAGATGGAGAAGACGAGGAGAAGAATTGGAGTATAGGATCAAAGAACTTGAGAAGTCTTTGGGATCTACCATGGAGAAAAGTGCTTCTGAGAGAAAAGGTCGAGTTAAGGCTCAGCAGGTGAAATTACTACTTGGAATTTTGCTTTAATGTCTCTAATGCACATTTTATGTATATCTTCTCTGATGCAAATTGAAAGCTGTAGGCTTTACGAGAGGCGTTAGCACAGACTGAGTCACAAGATTTACACAGCAAGATATACCCGATGCGACCAATTGGTACTATTCAGTCTTGCTTCTCTACAAGGTATAGTGATCCTATTTAGCTTTCCGGTTTCAAAGGAGCATAATAATGCTGTTTCTAAAAATGTTGGCTGTTTAGTCTAATAAGTTCTGCATCTTGGTGGTTTTGGCAGGAACGGGACACCAAGGCAGCCATTGCTTGTTTCTTTAGCAAGGGCATGTTTAATCTTTGATCCGGCTTTGGTTCCTCCTGCATCTCTTGAGGGTCTCGAAGAGTATTCTCACTGTTGGATACTATATGTGTTTCATCTCAACACTGATATCGAGAAGCTATGGAGAAAGCCATCCCAGTCTAAGCTCAAGGCAAAGGTTATGCAGCTTCTTCTCTTTTTATTTGTTTGTTTGTTTTTTTTGTTATGGTGATGTTCTCAGTCTGAAGGTTTTTGGGGTGTTGTGAATTCAGGTGAGAGTGCCAAGGCTTAATGGGAAACGGAAGGGAGTCTTTGCTACTCGGTCCCCTCATCGACCTTGTCCCATTGGGCTCACTGTTGCTAAGGTTCTGAACGGTATTCAGTTCTCCTGTAGTTAACAAATACATATTGAACATCTTGACCAAAAGTACATAATGCTCATTAATCCATAGGTGGAGGAAATCCAAAAGGACAAGGTTCTGCTCTCTGGTGTCGATCTGGTGGATGGGACTGTAATTCTCCTTTCCCTAGCATGGTAGATTAACTTTTGCTTATCAGCTTCTTGCGTAGTTCTTTAATTGTTTTAATGGTTTTGAACAGCCGGTGCTCGATATTAAGCCTTATCTACCATACTCAGACAGTATTCAAGGAGCCTCAGTGCCAAACTGGGTAAAGGTATGTACATTGTTATGAATTGCTGAAACACTGCTGAGATTTGAAGATCATTGTGAGTACTTATATCTGAGTAGGTAGAAGCAAAGACTGAAATAAATCGAATATGAATTTCAGGAGGATTGCCAACTGGCTGTGACTTCTGTGAGTTTCTCAGACACCTTCTCTTCCTCCATCGCCACCTGCTGGAAACTGATAGTGAGTGACTTTTGACTTGACCATCTCTTCTCCATTTGCCGTTTTAACAAAATAGTTGCTATGCGCACAGGAAAAGAAGTCTCTGTATGGTTCAGCGGATGAGCTGAAGAGCTTGATTACACAGGTCCTGTCCTGGGACATACGATCAATGTCACAGCGGAACAAGCCACAAGATACATCAGATGCCGAGATTGTTTATCAATTGGTTCTGGAGGGACTAGATGTGTCTTACATGATAGATAATGAAAGTAATATTCTTGTTCAAGATGTTTCTCGTCCCCCAAACCTGCAAGATGTTGCAGAAAGCTGATTTTGTAAAGATTTATTGGATCCTCTGGACATGAAATCTCAAGAAGGCTAGCACCCACCATCTCTTTCATTGAATACTGTAATATGTAGTATGACCTGGATTAGAGTTGTACGCTAGACATGGCACATCACTGAATATTAAGTTTCCAACTATGCTGGCAAGACAGAAACAGTTAAACGTTGTATAATAAGATACAAAAGATAAATTAACAGTACTTGTTTTCTTTACAAATTCTCTGGAACAAATGTTAAAATTGATGATAATACTAGTTAGTGAAAATGTCAGACTTATAAACAAGTACAAGAAAATGTAAATAGGAGTGTGTATGGTGTATTAAAGGGGGTAAGAGAGTTGTATCCTGGAGCCTCATTCTCCATAATGATCACTCCACTGCTCGAGTTCGGCCATTGATGCTCCTTCTGCTGCGAAACTAACAGCTCAACAGCTTCTTTCATGTCTTCAATGCCCAGACCTCTAATTGTCATGACTCTCTCCTCAGGCACTTCTTCTTTTGCTTCATATTCCTCAACACTACTCTTTTTCTGCTTCCTCACTCTTCTTCTCCCGAGTTTTATGAGAACCACCACTGAAATATTCATCCAGGTCTACATGGTTGTATCCGATCCTCTTCATTGCATTTCCTGATTTACCCATCATTCAAATGAGTAAGGATCTACGTGCCTTAGTATCTCATGTAATCTGACAATCAAATCATGAATTGAAGTAGTTGCAATGAGCTTATCAGATGCAGGTCGGGGTGCTCCACCATGAAGAAATACCACTAATCCAAAACTTCTTTGCTACTATCCTTCCCGCTCTGCCATAGTCATACTTTGTTGCCTTGGTGAATTTAATCTAACAACATGTCTCTACATAGCATTCCGAATGCAAAACCATTCTCCAACCTTATAGTCCTCAAGTTAGCACAACTGAGCATGGTTATGTGCCCCACTTTTCCCTTCCTCTTTATCATCTGCTCCTGTTAGCAACCGTTTTGCAAGATCCATGTTTGCTGAGCTGCCACACATGTATTCCATGACCGTACATGTAAGTTCTTTGTCGAGGACAATATCTTTCTCCACCAGTTTTTTTACAAGTTCCTTCAACTCGTCTGTTTCTCCCTGTGAAATACAATACTTCAACACAGAATCGCAAATATGAGCACCAGGTTCAAAGCCGCTCTCAACCATTTTGTCAAAGAAGCTGATAGCTTCGTCTAGATATCCAAGTTTTAGGAACCTATTTATCAACTTCGAATAAGTATATAAGTCAGGGGAAAGACCAGCATGAGACATCCCCACAAGAAGTGATTCTGCAGACATAGTATCCCCTGCTTGAAGACTTCCATCAATCATAATATTGAAAGAAGCAACGTCTGGAAAACTTTCATCACGCTGCATCTCCTCAAATAATCTCCATGCCTGGTCTAAACTTCCCTCTTTGCATAATGATGACAGTAGACAGTTGTAGTCGAAAACACTAGGCTGTAGCCTAGACACTCTCATTTTGCAAAGCAATCCTTTAGCGATATTAAGCATGCCACTTTTGCAAAGCCCATCAATCATAGTAGTATAGGTATCTGAGGTCGGAATAATTTTGGAATCAGATATCTGTTTCCAAAGTTCCATTGCCTTACTTACATCTCCAGACTTGAAAGTGAAATTAAGCAATATATTAGTGGTTACTATATCTCCAGCACCCAATTTCTCAACCAGCAAATCATAAATATCGAAAGCTTGTTGGAAACGGTTTTCCTTGCACAGCCCGTGGATTAGTGCATTGAATGATACAACATCTGGATCCGCATAATTACTATCTTTCAGCATTAAATATAGAAGCTTACTTGCTTCGTCTAGGTCACCTTTGGCACAGAGTCCTACCAGTAAACTATTGTATGTTATGTTATCAGGTCTTGTACGCCTCTTCTTCATTAACTCAACAATCTCTAAAGCATCCGCCACAAGGCTGTCCTTGCACAGCTTGTTAACAATAATGTTATACGTCACAACATTAGGTTCTTCACCCTTCTCTATCATCAGATTCAAAAGTTGGAGGGCTTCCTTAGTCTTACCTACTCCGCAAAGGCCATCAATAAGGCCAGTGTAAGTGTAAACATTTGGACGAACTCCACGCTCCATCATAAACTCAAACATCTGTGAGGCTTCTTTCAACTGTCCTAACTGACAAAAACCTCGAATAAGAGTGTTATATGTAATCGCACAGGGAGAATCTCCTCTTTCCAGAACCTCATCGAAGAGTGCCTTCCCTTTATCTAACTCACCACAATCACAGAACCCTCGAATCAGTGAAGTATACACAACAAGATCTGCTTCTAAACCCATACGTTTCATTTCTTCCAGCAAACCTATTGCCTCTTCCATCTTACCAGCCTTGCAAAATGCATTAATCAGAATCCCCCAAGTCACCAAACTCCATGAACAGCCACTGCCTTGCATTTCATTAGCTAACTGCAATCCTTTCTCCAATTCTTTACCCTCGCAGAGACCTCTAATAACAGTGTTGTAGCTAACAACATCAGGCATCAGAGAGTTTCCTCTCATTTCTCTAAGTAAACTAACAGCTCTACCATATTCCAGATTCTTACATAAACCCTTTAAGATGATATTAAGATTGTACACATTGAAAGCAAACCCCCGCTTTAGCATCAACGCAAGAACCCCGAACGCAAACCCGGTCTTATGCATTTGCACAAAACATTCAAGCAACCCACTCAGCGACACGAAATTGATGAAAGTATCAGTCTCAAGCATCTTGCGGTGAATGGAAAACGCTAGTTCGTGGTTTCTAGAGCGTACCAGCGTTGTCATGAGATTATTTCCGGCGAACACGAGGGAGCCACCGGAGTTCACTGCTTGCTGGAAAACTGAAACTGCATTCTTAATCTGAGGAGTTGAACCCTCCTCACATACCGATCTTAATTTGGTTTCGATTTCAGAGAATGGATTGACGTGGTTAGAAAACAAACGAGGGTTCAAGAGCTGCCTTAGTACGAGCTCATCACGTCGGAATAGCTCACCGGCCGCCGCCGATTTCAAAAATCTCATGCCGGACGAGCGGAGACTTTTCACGATTAGGTTTCCCGATTAGACTTAAGACTCTCTCGGCTTTGTTTTAGCCAAAGTGAAGCCCATTAATATAATCAGGCCCATATAAATTGGGCCGAAATGGCTAATGCATTATTAATCTGAGAGGCAAAAATTTGATTTCGCCGGCGAGAAGCGAATTTAGCGGCGGAGGTGTTCGTACGAGTGATCGGGCGGCCGAACGTGAAGCAGCCGACTGAGATCGTTGGGCTACTGACGTGGTCTCAAATGCGAGAACGGTGCTGATCAATCTCTATAGCAAAACTCTAGAGGAGATCCAAGTGGTTCCCTGAAGATGAAAGGCTACAGGAAGGCAGTGGAGAGCTTCACGCAACACCGTCTCAAGGTGTGAGTGAGAAGAGAAGAGTGAGAAGCTTATCGATGAGTTCACTCTCGTTGGCAAAATGATCGGTTCGTTACACTCTTCCTCATTTGCAATTGAAAGACTTTTTACTTACATTTTGCAAAGGTTGAGGTTTTTTAGGAATCTGCTAACTTAGGCATTTGGGTAACTTCACTTCTGTTCTGTGATACATATACAATGTCAAAATTGCAAAATTTCATTATACTTTGAACTATATATCACATCTTCTCATGTTGTGATGCTACTTACAGTTTTGGCTGATTTTGTAATGTAAATTAGTGTGATTTATCATTGGTTTGTTGCACTATGGAATCCTGAAACCGTGTTTGCATACGCAGAATGGGATCCTTGGAGTGTTCCATGGTGCACCGATACCAAAACATGTTCCGCAGCACCGTCCTGGACCTCCTCCTGTCCTGAAGAGTTCTATAAGACCTTTCAAGCTCTGAATTCAGAATCCAAAACCGGAGATTCCAGCTGCGAGCTCGAGTGAACCACAATTGATGGAGTGAGGACCTTTCTAAGTGCTACATTTTATGTACCGGTAAAACCTCAGTTTCTATCTCTCTTACTTTTTGCTTTCCTGTGTTATAAATCTTAAAACAATTCAATGTACCAGACATGTTTACTCGATTCACTAACTCCTTGTTTCACGATTCACTAACTCCTTGTTTCAAGATTCTCCTCTTGTTGTGATTCGAATTCACCATTTTTGGTGATGATGAGCTATGATCTTGATAAGAATCGTAAGCTACACATGCCACACACTGTTGAATATCAACTACGTTTAGTGTGCATTTCTAAGCAGGACATAAACAGTTAAGCTTTATAAAAATATAAGATACAAGAGTTAGATTAACTGTACATGTCTTATTTACATAATCTCTGGAATTAATGTTTAATATGATAATACTAAATTAATTATATATCAGACTTATACACAAACACACACAAGAAGATGTCTTCGTAGAGAGATGTGAATAGGAGTGGATTGGGTTATTAAAGGAAGTAAGAGAGTTGTTCCTTCTTCCTGGATCCTCCTTCTCCATACAATTCGTTCCACTGCTTCAGTTCGTTCATTCCTGCTCCTTCTGCTGCAAAGCTAGCAGCAACCTGCAAAATGCAAAACAATTTAGTGTTTTTGCGGAAAAGATCATCATCAATACCCCAACCAATTTCCTTAAACATACCTGGCTTTTAGCTACTTTCATATCTTCCATGCTCAAAGGTCTCAACTTTATGATTCTCTCCTCAGACACTTCTTCTTTTGCTTCAGAAACCTCTTCATTACTCTTCTCTGCTTCCTCTCCTCTCTTCTTCCTCTCCTGAGTTTTATGAGAAACCACCATTGAAACATTCATTATTCGAACGTTAGAGAGTAGGGAAATTGAGGAAAAGGCTTGAGGAGTTCTAACCTGGTCTTTCAAGCACTCCTGCTTTATCAGCTCCCTCACCGGTCTATATGCAGCTGTTGTGCAAAAGTTCTGTTTGTATATAACATTCACAATAATTAGTCTATAACGAGAAGATTCAAGTGTTTTGTAAAGTGAGATGAGAAGTGTGACAAACCTTGAGATCACTTCCACTATAGCCATCTGTCATCTGCGCAAGCTCCTGGAAATCAAGATTCTCTGTTTTCTCTTTTGATAATAAGGTTCTTAAAATCTTCTCTCTGCTCTCAATCGATGGAAGACCCACCATGATTCTGTCTCCCAACAAAACAAAAGCACAAGCTGGAATTAGTACCGCAAAAACGCAAGAGTCTCAAGTGAAATGCATATCGTGCCTGCTTTACCTTCGCTCAAACCTCCTGATGATGGCTTCATCCAGATCAAACGGCCTGTTTGTTGCTGCAAGAACGAGAATGCGGTCACCTGAATCCGACATTAGCCCATCCCAATGTGTCATGAACTCATTTTTAATCTTCCTCATAGCTTCATGCTCTCCAACTCTTGTCCTCTGTCCCAGCATGCTATCCACTTCATCCACAAATATTATAGTCGGAGACACTTTGGCTGCAAGGGTGAACAAAGCTCTCACGTTCTTCTCGTCTTCTCCAAACCATTTTGAAGTGATTGTGGACATTGACACGTTTATGAAACTAGCTCCAGCTTCATTCGCAATGGCTTTTGCCATCATCGTTTTCCCAGTACCAGGTGGTCCAAAGAGGAGGATTCCTCTGCAGGGCTTTAGAAGACCACCTTTGAACAGGTCAGGCCTACGGAGAGGAAGCATAACAAGCTCTTGAAGTGATTCTTTGGTTTCATCCAGTGAGCCTATATCAGCAAAAGTCACACCAATCTCATTTGCTGGGATAACCTCTGGTCTTATGCGCTTCTCGAATTCATTATCAGGAGCCACCTCCTACATTGACAGGATCAAAAAAATCAAACCCATGTTCAGGAAAATTCATCAAGATAACAATGCTGATTCATATGGACTATTATACATTTACAGGTGCTTTTGGAGGCATGGGACATTCATTTTTGGGAGTTGACTCATTTTTGTTTTCCGGAGCAGCTGTCTCAGATTTCGACTCACTCTTTACTATTCCTTCACTTTCTTCTCCCTGCACCTGAGTCATTCACATTTTAGTCACTTTTCTATTTAAAAGCACATGCCTGGTAAGAAATGTAAATACCTTGGTGTCAGTGTTTGCGTCCAGCTTCAAGGATTCCTCAAAGCATCTGTTACCTTCCTGTAATATACCCAGTCCATGGGACAAACTGTTACAGAACCATTCAATTAGTTAGATTAAGAAAGATAAATACTTTGTTGCGTGAAAGAGATAAATGAGCTTCTTAGTACCTATTGGAAGATATTACAAGCCTCCCATTTTTGTATTCGGGTTCTTTGTTGTGCATCAAATGGTAAGAGATTGCAGAAACCACAATTTCCTCAATGTGACTGCTTAGGAACATGGTATCTGCATGGCAAATGGAACCTAAGTCATCACACTCAAGATCGTTAGCAGCAAGAACCTCCGCTATATGGTTCCTGTTGTCCTGAAACTGTATCACTTTCATGTCATCTTCAAATCTTGTTTTCCAGCTCATGAGTTGAGATTCATCCTCTGGTGGTCTGATCTCGATGTTGTAAGGAAACAAAGTAGAAATGCTTTCTCCTACTTCTTGACAGTCATCTTCGGGTTCCAATAGTCTTGAGCCGAGAACCAAAACAGGGCCAGATAGCTTAGTCAAGAGCCTCTGGAACAACTTAAAGAACCTTTCTGATTGACAAAGCTTCTCAACGTCCCTCAGGTATATTATTATAGGATTGGTTTCAGAAACCGAAACCAAGACCTGTAAAGATAACAATTGTTCAGTTTTAGAACTGCACGAGAATAGAATTTTGTCTTAATGATTTCATAATAGGTGTTACCTTGTAAAGTGACTGAAGGAAAAGTCTCTCATCAAAGCATAAGTTTGCACTACGTTTGCCTGAAGCTAGTAAGGTATAAACAGCCACAAATGATTCATTCAGATGCTTGGTTAAGTGGATAAGCTATGAAAACAAGTTACTATCTATCACGAAGGAAGACGAAGATTAAACACACCTGAAGCAGAAGTTGCCGAACGGGAAGATATGCTACTCATATCAGAAGCAGCAGAAGCATTCCGCTTGAGTCGCGGAGGATGACTTGTAACGTCAAAGCCCCTGACATGTTACGTAAAAGGAACTAGTGAGCTAGCATAAAAACATGCAAATCTATATTTCCAGCTTAATTAAACGACAATACAAACAAGATATGATACAAAAAAATGTACCTGGAATGAAGATCGTTGCCACTTGTGATCCTACGCAAGGTCCCTAAATTTTACAAGAATTCCAACACTTGAGCTCTGAAAAAGGAAATTTTAAAGGCCAAGGATTTATTTGATGAAACTGTACCTCTTGTTTCTTCTCTCTGGGAGAGCATTGATAGAGAACCCATCAAATTGTACATTTTGTCCAATGTCATCTCAGAAATAGACCTCTTGTGAGACTAGGAAACAGTAGAGATATATGAAAGAAAACACAATCATGGTCTGTACAAAAACAAACACACAAAACTAAGCTACACAAACATAAGATCACAAAGTAACGTACAGTTTCCTTCTTGACGCATCCGTACTTGCTCTGTATCTGTAACAATGAATAGGAAAGAGAAAGCTTACAAGCTATTCTTTACCAAAAAGAAATCATCTTTTCATGGAAGATATATATACCAAAATATTTATGCATTGAATCACCTTAATAGAGAAGTCGGTTATATCAAGTAGTAGTAGTTTCGATTCAAAGTAATGAGCCAATGCTTTTGCAAGCATTTGCTGATAGGATTCTGCAGAGGAAAAAAAGAGCCAAACAAAATTACACCAAAATTTTGAATCACAAAAAGATCCAAGGAGAACATAAAAAGGATAGGGGATGTTTATACCAGCAGGTCCAGACAGAAGAATGGCCTTACTTCCAGGTGCAAGATTACGTGTGTGCTTCGAGATATCAAACTGCTTTAGGTGAACATAAGCTGCACTTGTCAATAAAAGCCGAGTTTTCTCACTGCAACATCAAAAAGAAACATTTGTTATAACAAAGCTCCATCTCCAAAAGCTCATTTATCTCATAACTCACAAGCGTGACAAGAAGATTAACATCATGATCATTAATCATTAATGTAAAAGAAATGACATTCAAGAAAGATAAGACAAAGTAGCAAGCAAGCAATGTAACCTTAGGTAATAAGGGAACTCATCGAAAGTGACACTACTCTGTCTGCCATCAACAATCTGCCTAACCAACTCTTGCTCAATCTTTTCTCCGGTAAGTCCATCCTCCGCAGAAATCGACCCGTTTGCCCATTTACCCAAACTTTGACCTGACGCTAGCCCAATGCCTAACCCAACTCCAACTCCTAAAGCTGAAAACAACACGCTCTTCTGCTCCATTTCTGACGAACAAATCTTGGATTAGCATTCCCCACAAGGGAAGAATAATCAAATATAAACAAAACAATGGATGTTTTTGTGTGTTTCTTGTCAAATATATAACCTGTTTACTTTTGTTTTGCTCTCAAGTTTTTTTTTGGAGGTAAATAAGATTTTGGTGGACGACGGAGAAGACATATAGGTTTGTTTGAGTGGTGTTGGACGATTGTCCTCTATTTTTAGCAATGCTTCCATTAAACTCTTATGGTCGTTAATATCTTTGCCGCGAACATAACAAACCATTTAGAAAAATTCTAAATAATCTTTTTAAAAATAAAAATAAATTTAATTGTGGCACAAAAAAAAAAAAAGAAGAGGATATTGAATTTCTTTTAAATATAAACGACAATCTTTAGGTAGGCAGTGAATTTAATTTTAATTTTTGAATTGTTTTTACACAATTATATTGATTTTTAAAAATAGTTTTCAATAATTTGGTTTTGATATTTAGATTTTACAATGATAAAAGCAATAATTTTGGTTCTGTTTTGTTTTGATTTTAAATCCACCCACCCCCCCCCCCTAACTGAAATTAATTAAATTCGTTGATTAAAAAATAAATAAAGAAGCTAGTTTTGGAATTAAAAAAAAAAATTATAAGATTTTCGACAAAAAAAAAAATATAAGATAAAAAATAAATAAAGAAGGATTCGTTACCCTATTATTATTATTATCTCCCCAGACATTGTTCCGAGTGAGAGTATTCATTCTCCGGCGCCGAGAAAAGATGGCTTCTTCCACTACCAACAGTCTCGCTCTTCGCGCTTCAGTCCTCGTAAACCCAAGATTACCTCCAATCCTCCTCCGTCCACGTGTCTCCCTTCCCCGTAAACCCTCCTTCAATCTCTCCCTCCAAAACCCTAAAACCATCATCTCCTCCGCCGTTACTTCCGCTCCTTCTCCGGTACTCTCAACCGATAAAGCCCCTTCTCAATTCCACTTCTCCGACTCGACTAGGTCAATCACCACACTCGCCGTTCTAGCCGGCGTCGTGACCAAATCCCTAATTCAGAAGCTCTCCGTCGCAATGGTTCACCTGTCTCCACAGATTCAGTCATCTTTCCGAGCTGCGAGTCCGTTGTTCTTCGCGTCGCTACGTGATCGTCCCGCCGGGTATCTCAACACGCCACTGACTGTAGTTGCGGCTGGGTTATCTAAATGGCTCGATATCTACAGCGGTGTTCTGATGGTCAGAGTCTTGCTCAGTTGGTTCCCTAACATCCCATGGGATCGTCAGCCTTTGTCTGCCATTAGGGATCTGTGTGATCCTTATCTTAATCTCTTCAGGAACATTATCCCTCCGGTCTTTGATACGCTTGACGTTAGCCCTTTGCTTGCTTTCGCCGTTTTGGGAACTTTGGGTTCGATTCTCAACAACAGCAGAGGATAGTTTGAAAGCACTACTCTGCTCTCTGCTTTGATGCAAAGCTTATGATGGATTGTATCAAGTTCTGATCTTTCTGGTTATCTTTGGCATTTATATTGTCTATAACTAATAGCATTTGGAGATATATGGTAACGATGTATTAGACTCTAAAGTTTGAGTCTTTTCTTCTGTTCTGTGGTGTATAATGTAAATGTACGAATTTGGTTTCAATAATAGACTTGGAAGTTTCGTGGATATACGAAAAGCTTGGGGATTGTTGTTTCAGTTTGTATCGACACAAGTAGATTGTAGTGTAAGACTGTTTACAGCTGAAGATTTTATCAACATACAGGAGATGATCATGTGAAGCTGTGAACCCTCCTGGTCGTTGTGTTAGGTTTAAGGCGCAAGTCGTGAAACTGTTTCGATGTGAAAACAAAGTTGAAACTTTGAGAGACACAGAGTAATCCACTTTTCCTAAAGCATTCTCTTTCTTTTTTGACATGAGAAGTTGGTTCAGTTCAAAAGATAAACAGGTTCGTAGAGATAACAGAAACATAAACCAAAAAGACTACACAGTTTCACTACTTCCTGCAGCCTCAAAAGCCAAATACTGATAAGAAAGGTACATGAATCCTTCAATCTATTACAATGGGCAGATCTTTTGTAGACCCATTTTCATTTACAACCGAATCGTAGCTCGGGGTAGCAGCAGGGTTTAGCTCAAAAGACCCAGCTGGGATTCCCTCTTTCTCATCTCCGCTCAATTTAACCGATGCCACTTTATGAGAAAACTTCTGCATTTCCCCCGGTGAGACTATGATCTTGATCGGTCCATTCTGCTCAGCACGGTTAAAAACCGATGCAAATCCTTCAACTCTCCCCATATAGGCCACTGCAATGCCTGAAAGATCGTCAAACTCGGAGATGACTTCCACATAGTCGTATCTATAAGGAGGTTCATGCAGATCCGGGTGACTGTTCCAACTCGCATTCCAATCTCTGAAAAGAGCCCATGTTTCACCTTTTCTTGGGTTCACAATGACATTGTTGGCACATACGATGTGATCCATCTCATGAACAAACATCAAGTGGCTCTTGATCTCTGTATCTCCATATTCGAATCTCCCACAACCACTAAGAATAGCTTTCTCATCTTTTGTAGTTTTGACATGTTCAAGTAGTGTCACCTCCAAACTCAATTGGGAGTCAAAGATTCTTCTGACCTGAGCATAGATCCTGGGCATATCATCTCTGGGGTCATATAAAGCCCATACTTGATCAACAGCAAAAGAGCTCATTGACTTGCTAAAATCATTGATCCTTCTATCAGGACAAGTTAACAATTTAGGATCCTCATAGCTTTTATCTGTGCAGACAATTTCTTCAATGTCTCCATCACTTGCTTCCTGAGGTTTTTGTTTTTTTGCTTGGCGAGTAAGAGAAGCAGCATCACTATCATTCTTTGCCAACAAGGACGGCCCAAGTTCAAGGTTTGATCTCTTTCGAGACTCTGCTTCTACAAGTTGTTGGTTTGATCTTTCTTTCAATTCCATCTGCTGCAACTCCAGTTCCAGTGACTCTTCCTTCATCCCAAGACCTTTTCTCTTCAGTTCGTTGTCCTCTCTCAACTTATTAGCTTCTTCTTTCAGTTTCAGCTCAAAAGTCTCCTCCTTTCTTTTCAACTCAGCAGTCTTCTCTTTGATAGCTTCCTCAAGTGAGTTAAGCTTCTTCTCTCTTGCTTCACTCTCAAGGTTTGATCTCTTTCGAGACTCTGCGTCTATAAGTTGTTGTTTTGATTTTTCTTCTAAGTACATCTGCTTCAACTCAACCTCTTTCAACATTTTTTCCAGTGCCTTCTCCTTAATCTCAAGACCATTCCTCCTCAGTTCAGTCTCTTCTCTCAATTTGTCAGCTTCTTCTTTCAGTTTCAGCTCAAAAGTCTCCTCCTTTCTTTTCAACTCAGCAGTCTTCTCTTTGATAGCTTCCTCAAGTGCCTTAAGTTCCTTCTCCCTTGCTTCACTCTCAAGGTTTGATCTCTTTCGAGACTCTGCGTCTATAAGTTGTTGTTTTGATTTTTCTTTTAAGTCCATCTGCTTCAACTCAACCTCTTTCAACATTTTTTCCAGTGCCTTCTCCTTAATCTCAAGACCATTCCTCCTCAGTTCACTCTCCTCTCTCAGTTTATCAGCTTCTTCTTTCAGTTTCAGCTCAAAAGTCTCCTCCTTTCTTTTCAGCTCAGCAGTCTTTTCTGTGATAGCTTCCTCAAGTGCCTTAAGCTTCTTCTCCCTTGCCTCACTTTCCTTGTTCTGCCTCTCAGTCTCATCCCTTTGTTTCAGATCAAAATCCATCTTTGCCTTCTCTAACTCACTCAACTTCTCAAGAATAAACTCAGACATCTGGCGAGCCTCCTCTTTCTTCCCTTCAAACTCACTCATCATATCTTCAAGTTCCTTTGTGGTAGAATCGAGAAGCAAACCAAGCTTATTATTCTCTGCTTCTTCACTCTGCTTCTCAAGCACCAACATCACGATGGTTGCTTCAATGACCTGTCTCAAGTCAAAATCTATCTCCTTCTCCTCTAGAACACTTGCTCTACGAGATACTGAATCTTCAAGCGAACAAAGTTTCTTCTCCCTCGCTTCAACCACTCTCAGTCGTTCTTCCTCCTCCTCCTCCAGCGAGTCACTCACGTCAACAAAATGAAGCGAAAACTCAAAAATCGATGAAGCTTTTTCCTCAATCTGGTCTAGGGTTTCGAAACACCCTTCACTGTTTTGCTCAGAAACGTCTGATTCCACTGAATCCCCTGTCATTACCAAATTATCTGAGTCTGAGCCATAAACCCTACTTTTTAGTTAACAAGGAGAGCCCCAAAAACAAAAAACCAAAGGGATCGGTCATAAAGGAAGGAACTTTTCATGATAATACAAAAAATGGGCAAAAAAGACTGTACCTTTCTAGAGTTTGATCTTTAGTTGACGCCGGCGGTGGTTTCTTCTCCGGCGTGTTTCCTCCGGAAAATAGTAAAACTCTTTTTTTAAATGAGCGATCCAAGCCTTTGAGCTTATCCAAGAAGAAAAATAAGATTTTTGAAGAAACAATGTAAACTTTACTTTGTAGACTGAGAAATTTTGGAAAAGAAGAGTGGCTTCTTGCTGTACTGAGTAGAAATGGAGGGAGACAGAGAAAGCTTCTTGTCTTATTATCTTAAATATTCATCTTTCTTTTGTGACTTTTCGATGGAATGCTTGTAAGCCGTTGGATTATATAACATACGTCAGTCGTCAGATTTCTCATGACCTGCTGCGTATAATTGGTTTTGCAACCGTTGGATAAAAGACACACCTTTAAGCACATACACATAGGAGTGGACATTTCCATTTTTGTTCAAAACCTTGGTTATGGGTTATACATGTTAGCTTTAGTTCATTTAAAATGCCACACACTTGATAAGTTATATAGTTAAATGTGAGTCCCTCAATCTAATATAATGGGCAGATCTTTTGTAGACCCATTTTGATCTTCAACGTTTGGAGCTTTACCACAATCTTTGCTTTGTATTCTCATTTCCACCACCTCCTCAACCTCAGGATCATATCTCGATGTAGCTTCCTTGAAAGACCCAGCTGGGATTCCCTCTTTCTCATCTCCACTCGATTTAACCGATGCAACTTTATGAGAAAACCTCTGCATTTCCCCTGGTATGATGACACCATGCTCAGCACTGTTAATATCTGATGCAAATCCTTCAGCTCTCCCAATATAGGCCACTCGAATACCTGTAAGATCATCAAACTCAGAGATGACTCTCACAAAGTCATATCTATAAGGAGACTCGTGCAGATCGGGTGACTGTTCCAACTTGCATTCCAATCTCTGAAAAGAGCCCATGTTTCTCCTTTTCTTGGGTTCACGATGACAATGTTGGCACATGTTATATGATGCATCTCATGAGAAAACATCAAATGGCTTTTGATCTCTGTATCTCCATATTCGAATCTACCACAACCACTACGAATAAATTTCTTATCTTTTGTAGTCTTGACAGGCTCTAGTAATGTCACCTGCAAACTCAACTCGGAGTCGAAAATTCTCCTGATCTGAGCATAGATCCTAGGCATATCATCTCTAGGATCATATAAAGCCCATACTTGATCAACAGCAAACGAGCTCATTAACTTGCTGAAATCATCTGTATCATGACAAGTTAATGATGTTGGATCCTCATCAGTTTCATCTGTGTAAACAACTTCAATGTCTTCATCTTTTGCTTCCTGAGATTTCTGTTTTTTGGCTTGAGGAGTAAGAGCAGCACTATCATTACTTACCAACAAGGGAGGCTCAAGCTCAAAGTTGGATCTCTTCCGAGATTCTGCTTCTATAACTTGTTGTTTTGATCTTTCTTCTAATTCCATCTGCTTCAACGCAATCTCATTCAACATTTTTCCCAGTGCCTTCTCCTTAATCTCAAGGATTTTGCTGCTCAGTTCAGTCTCCTCTCTCCATTTTTCAGACTCTTTGAGTACTTTCAGCTCAAAAGTCTCCTCCTTTCTCTTCAACTCAGCAGTCTTCTCTTTGATAGCTTCCTCAATCAAGTCAAGCTCCTTATCCCTTGCTTCACTCTGCTTCACAAGCACCAACATCATGATGACCTGTCTCAAATCAGAATCAATCTCTTTCTCCTCTAAAACACTTAATCTATCACATAGCGACTCTTCAAGCAAACTAATCTCCCTCTCCCTCGCTTCAACCACTCTTAGTCGTTCTTCCTCCTCATTCTTCAGCGAGTCACTCACGTCATCAATCAGAAGCGAAAACTTAAAAATTGATAAAGCTTTTTCCTCAATCTCGTCTAGGATTTTGAAAAAACCCTCACTGTGTTTCTCGGTAATGTCTGATTCTGAGCCGTAAACCCTACTTTTAAGGAGCAAGAAGAATCAAAGGATCGGTCATAAAAGAAGGAACTTTTCATGAAAAAAAAATTCAAAAAGAACGAGGAAGATGATTAAACCTCTCTCGATTTGGATCTTCAGTTGACGCCGGCGGTGGTTTCTTCTCCGGCGTGTCTCTCCTGGGTTCGGGACATAGTAAAACTCTCGGTTTCACCATTTTTTTTTCTTTTACTGAGCGGTCCAGGCCTAGCAAGAGAAAAAAGGATAAATGTAAACTTTTTTTTGTTTTGTAGATTGAGAAACTTTGGTATAAGAAGAAGAATGGCTTCTTTTGTTCTTGGTGCTTTTAATTTGCTTATTACTGAAAAATGGAGGGAGAAAGAGAGAGAGAGAGAGACTTGTGCTGTTTTGTCGTATTCACATTACAAATACATCGTTCATTTGTGACCGTTAGATGAGATTATCTTAATCCGTTGGATAAAGGTATAAAACATATGTCACACGTCAATACGTCATATAATTGACCCACAGTCTCTGTGGTTTTGCAGCCGTTAGATGTGACTGATGAAAGGATCTTCTAAACGGGCTTCATAGGATGATTTATATAGCCCATTAGAAAAAGTGCCCAATATTACATAACCAGTTTTATATTCTAAAATTTCAAGACAGCAAAATTTTCAGTTTAAAAGAATTTGAAACTGTGTATAATTTATGATATTGTCACTAATCACTATGACATTGTTCTATATACTTCTCAAACCATTTGGCACAAGCATAGTCTACTATGTGGGTGGACATTTCAGTTTATGTTTGGTTTGGACTTTGGATGGAGTATGGTTAAGATGTTCATTCCTAAATCCTAATACATTAGTAACTGTATTATAAACATACTCACAAAGGTTTATGTAATCGATGAGTAATAAATGCTGAATTATAAAACCTCTTTTTACAGAAACAAAGTCCATTTTTGATTACTACAACTGTACAACAACATGTTATAGTAGATTAAAAAAAAAAAAAAAAAAAGGATATTCTTTTTCATTGGCGAATGTACGGAAGTAACGGAACGGTTATTATGAAGCGCGGACGCGACTAAACGAGAGTGCAAAAAGCCGCCTCTTTTATTGACTGCTTGACTCTCGTGTCCACTAGATACATTCCAAGGACAAGGAACGTGTTATCTCTATTGTATCGTGGTCGTTATCTCTGATATTACTTCTTCTTCTTTTTTTGCGCAACCTAGTTTGCATAATTTTTGGATTAATTTCAGGCCGGTAAGCAATACGTGATTATCCCCGGATCTATTTAGCAATAGCGTGGTACTAATTTCAGGCCGGTTATTATCATTGGATCATATCGGTTGAGCTGTGAATGAACATATAAAAACAACTAACGCAAGTGAATGTATGAGTAGGACAAGTCAAAACAAAACAACTCAAATAGAAACAAAAAGTGAAAGATATTAGAAGCTTTATCTTGACAGCACTAAAACCAAAACACAAAAGACCCCTTTAGTTCTGTCCCACACATTTTACAAAAGTATCCCCTTTCAGAGGACTTATTTGACTTCATATACGGCCACACCGACTTACTTACTCCCTCCTCTCTTCTTTCCAAAACACACTGATCAGATCTACATTTCTCTGTTTCTATCACTTTCTCTTCATATTCTAGCGCTGTCTGTAAGTATCTATATTCATTTATATATGTGTGTGTGGCTCACATGTGTTTTTTTTTTGTTATTATATATAAATACAACTAATCCATTTGCAAAGTTTGATGTGATGTTTTGATTTGGTTTATATGTATATGGATCTTTATAAATATAGTTCCAAATTTATGTACTAAAAACAGGGAAAAGATGAATAATCCAAGATCGGTCAGTCCTTTGATTTCTTCAGCAAACCCAAATCTATTTCAAAACCAACGTCAATCTAGTTGCAAAGAGTTCTCGAGACTAGAGACACGAAACGGGGGGAGGAAGATGAATTTTCATCATTCCAAGTCTATGCCCCGAGGTGCCATGTTTCTTGATCAAGAAGCTTCTAGAAACTTCCACGACAAGAGGTATGACCTTTTCAGGACCATGTCAGGGAAGCTAGAACGTCAGATTTCGAATTTACGTGGAAAACCTATCGAGAGTTCGTTGCAGGATAAAGAGATCACTGAATCTTTAACCGCTGATAGATTCTTTGATGCTCTTCAAGGCCCCGAACTTGAAACTCTCAAGGTCTTATATTGATTGTTCATTTTTGTATGTTTATGCATGGTTCGTTCTTGTGTTTGGTGGTTTAATTGGTGGTTTAACAGGAGAAGGAGACGATAGTTCTGCCTGAGGACAAAACGTGGCCGTTTCTTCTACGGTTTCCGATCACATCGTACGGGATGTGTCTTGGAGTAAGCAGTCAAGCCATCATGTGGAAGACCTTAGCAACCACAAACGCCGAGAGGTTCTTGCACGTGACGCAAGTGATCAACCACGTGCTCTGGTGGATCTCTCTTCTCCTCCTCCTCGCCGTTTCCATCACTTACCTCCTCAAAACCATCCTCTACTTCGAGGCGGTCCGCCGTGAGTTCCGGCATCCGATCCGAGTCAACTTCTTCTTCGCTCCTCTCATATCAATCCTCTTCTTGGCACTTGGAATCCCACACTCCATCATCTCGCATCTTCCATCTACACTTTGGTATTTCCTTATGGCTCCAATCTTGTTTCTTGAGATGAAGATTTACGGACAGTGGATGTCTGGTGGACAACGGCGCCTCTCCAAAGTCGCTAACCCTACAAACCACCTTTCTATTGTCGGTAACTTCGCTGGAGCACTTCTAGGAGCAACAATGGGGTTGAAAGAAGGACCAATGTTCTTCTTTGCCGTGGGGTTGGCTTATTATTTGGTCTTATTTGTGACTCTCTATCAGAGACTTCCCACAAACGAAACCTTACCTAAAGAGCTTCACCCTGTTTTCTTCCTCTTTGTGGCTGCACCGGCAGTAGCTTCAATGGCCTGGACCAAGATCTCAGCCTCTTTTGATCTCGGTTCGCGTCTTGCTTACTTCATCTCCTTGTTCTTGTACTTTTCTCTGGTAATTTGGTTTTTTCAGTCACGTAATTCCTAGTGAGCTAGAGCTAAGTTGCTTACCCCACAAGTTAACTACGTTGCTTGCTGTGATTCTTGTTTCAGGTATGTCGGATCAACTTTTTCCGCGGATTCAGGTATAAGCTATTTCTTTAACTGCAAGTATCAAATTCAATACAATAAATGTTATCTGACATAGTCACATAATTAACTATTGTAAAAATGTCAGATTCTCGCTAGCTTGGTGGGCATACACGTTTCCAATGACGGCAGTGGCCAGCGCGACGATAAAATATTCAGACGAAGTAACGGGAGTGGCAACTAAGATACTGTCGGTAGTGATGTCGGGAGCAGCAACTGTGACGGTGATAGGTGTGCTAGGATTGACGGTGATGCACGCTTTTGTACAAGGTGATCTCTTCCCTAATGACGTTGTCATTGCCATAAGCGCAGAGCAACCGAAGCAGAAGAGATGGTTTAAACAGCTCACAAAAGGAAACCAGCTGGGAAATAGTACTGAGAGATCATGTCTTGAGGTTTTGGACCCGGAAGATAATGAAACAGATATAGAATCTCCACCATTCATAAAAGTAGATTGTCCTCCCAGGGTAAGAAATTCAAATTAGAGATCATTCTTGAATAAAAACAGCCCTTGGTACGTAAAAGTCCCACACTCAGATAAGTTTGATCATAATATACTTGGAAGAAGCAGAGTCATGAGCATTAGGTTCAAACAATAATAAATTCTAGAAATTAAGTTAAGTCATTTTGGGGATACATTAATTGATTTGAATTTGCTTTAAATTTTGGAAATATAATCAGAATCTCGTGTTAAACGATTCGAATCAAAATGATTGGTTAGTCAAAACCACTTTCACACCTTCAAACCAAATTCCATCTAAGTAACAAGACTCGTGTGAGTGATACTGTGAGAGAGTACGTAAAAATCATGTGAAGCAAGCTCATAGTCAGATGCAGTCTTCTTTTAGTCACACCAACCACGACCTTCACGATATCAGTACTATATAATAAATAACGAGGTAGATCATATCCCGTCGAAAATAGTGTGTAGACGGCACGACAGTTACGTTATGTTTTGATAATCTCTCTACCCAATTGGTTTACTCTTGAAAGCAAATAAATAAAAGTAAAAAAAATCTCAGCCGTAAGATCATACGATTTTTGTTTGACTAGAAACGTCGTCGGCTAAAAGGCGAATGGGGGAAACCACCGGCGCCACATGGATACGATCATAAGAACAACCGCGTTTTTATTTTATTTCTCATGCCGTAGGTACAACGCTAAGTTTGGCCCACCCACACACACAAAAGAAGAAAAGAAAAAATAAAAGGTTATAATTAAAAAATAAAATCGAATCTAAAGAAGAAGGAGTCCAGTCCACTAATCAACGAACCAGAATCTATCCGCACCCTATTTATTGTGGTCGCGACCACATTACATTTACATCTTCTCTCTTCCGTTCGTTCTCACCATCACCACCACCCTTTCTTCTTCTTCTTCTCCCAAATTCGTAGAACCACCCAACAACGCCGAAACGACAACTTGATTCAATCCGCCAGGTAATAATTTTGGATCTTCTCTCCCTTCGTTTATATTTATCTGGCTTGTTGTCTTCTTTGATCCTCAGCTGACTCTTGTGATTCGTTTTTTTTTGGATTGTAGAAACCTTCAAATTTTTGGAATTTTGGGATTCGTAGGTTTTTTTTGGTTATGGCATCGAAACGGATTTTGAAGGAATTGAAGGATCTGCAGAAGGATCCTCCTACTTCTTGTAGCGCAGGTTCCCCCCTCTTTTTTATTTATTCAATATTTCGTGTTGCTCTTGCCTGCTTGATGATGGATCCTAGGTTTTGATCTTCTTTTGAGCTGGTTTGTGTTTGTGTAAGACGGTTTGGTATTGATCTCTCGTTAGCTTAGATCTAAATTATCCATAAACTTTTTTTGGGTAATTCAGCTGCATGATTATCATTTTGATTGTAATTCAGCTGGATTGAATCATTTCAGGCCAAAAGGTTCAAACTTGTTTTGATTCGTTGATAGATCTGGTTTCATTATTTTGTGATGAGGTCTTATAAAATAAGAAACCTCTGTTGTTGTTGCTCTTTGGGTTTTGATATTAAAAACTATTGCTTGACAGGACCCGTTGCGGAAGACATGTTTCATTGGCAGGCTACGATCATGGGTCCATCTGATAGCCCTTACTCCGGAGGAGTTTTTCTTGTAACGATTCATTTCCCTCCGGATTACCCTTTTAAGCCTCCTAAGGTTAAATTTCAACTCCCTCTCTCTCTCTCTCTATGGTTGCTTTTGCATGCTCTCCTTCTCTGTGGTAGCTTGATTTACGTTGCTATATGTATGGTTTGTTAAAAATGTAGGTGGCTTTTAGGACGAAGGTGTTCCATCCAAACATTAACAGCAATGGTAGCATCTGTCTCGACATCTTGAAGGAGCAGTGGAGTCCCGCGCTCACTATTTCCAAGGTTTTCCTTTTTCTTCTTCCTCATTTTTCATCACATGAGCCAGACAAGGTTTTACATCAGTTTTACTTGGTTCATATGAGCATTATTTAGTTGTAACAATGCGTTTGGTATGTGTGCATCAACAGGTGCTGCTATCGATCTGTTCGTTGTTAACGGACCCAAACCCGGATGATCCTTTGGTCCCTGAGATAGCTCACATGTACAAGACAGACAAGAACAAGTACGAGTCCACTGCTCGGACCTGGACCCAAAAGTACGCCATGGGCTGACGCAGTTACTGTCCTTTTAGGAAGAGCCCCTAATAATTAAACTCTTCTTATTGCTATTGTAATGATCTATATAGACTTTGTCTGTCTTATAAAATTTGTGAAGACAGGATCATTAAGAAAATCATATGATCTCCATTTCATTCCATTCCATTCCATGGAACTATAAACCCTTTAAATCATCCCATCTAATGTTTGTTTATTGTGTGTGTGTTCTTCTACTTAAAATGGACTCTTTTTGGTCGTCAGTTGGTCTTTTTCCCCTTTTTCTCTTCGATCATCATCAACGCTAATGCCTAGTATTCTTTTCATTCTATCAAAACATAGAATCACGAGCCTTGTCGTTTATAAGTCACATAAGTACTATTTCCACTTTTATCACATGAACCATTTAAGGAAACTGGAGTCACTAATTTGTTTTGTTGGGTTCATATGGGCTTAAGAGTACGGTTTGACAATGATGTTAAAGTTATCAACTTCTTACCAATTAAATCTATTCCAAGCAGATGCGAGATTGGTCGGATATGGAACAGAGTACTTGAATTATTCGTTAGGAAGGAACAAACCACCTTTTTCCCAAATAGTATGCTCAAAGCTACTAAAACTTTTTGCCATATTAGACCTTTTCACTTCAATGATAGAGAATATTTTAAATAGAAGGTTTAATCCATGAATTAGATCCCTCTTTACATGTTTGTAAATTTTTTGGTAAAATTTTCTCGTAAGTTTGTTAACGATTCATCCAGAAAATTCAAGAATGTATATTATGTTTAATGAAAGTGCTAGTCTCCCACTTGTATAATCAATTCAGAATTGTCTTTTATTAATTTGAGAGTTATATAAATCAAAGTTTATTATCTTTCTTGAAACTCCAACACTTGTATATAATTTGATATACTGTATATTGGGTTTACCGAGGCTTCCAAGTCCATTCGAATAAGTTTTTAATTAAATGTATGTTTTCACTACTCGAGCACTACTGATAAAACTTTTTAAAAGAAAATTTTATTCGAACCGAATGTTATTTTTCCTCCTAATGCATTGAAACAACCACTAGGTAGATGCACATGTAAATCAGCATCACATAAGGTCTTTGTGTGGGTTCATTGCAGTCGCATTGATTAACTTTGTCTTTTTTACATTTTCTTTTGTTTAAAGTTTTGTCTTGTACTTCATAATAGTTCTATTGTAAATATGTAACTGTAGGACTTAACTATATACTAGTTTATAGTAATTCTTATCTACACTACGTGCGTGTATTTTTAAAAAACTTTTCTAAGCACTTTAAACCATTGCATTTGTTCATGAGGTCTATAGGTTCGAAGTTGACAAAGTGTATAATAAAACCGGTAAACTAGGGTTGTTATAGTGTTATCTTACTATTGAAATTGTTTTTCATTAGTGTCAACCCTTTTCTTCATTAATTCGAGGCTTTTACATAACTCAATGGACTATCATCTAAAAAGTATACGGCCAATTTTTTTTAAAAAAATTGTTTGGTCAAGTATACCTCCAATTTAAGGATTAAGACAAAAAGAAAGAGATATTCATAGATTTAAATAAATTAAATCCACTAAAAGTGGTCAACTATATCGACCCCCCAACGGTCATGTTTCATGTATCAAAACACGAAAACTATATATTACTATAAGAAAGTAATACACCAAGTCTCAAGAGAAAAGGCAGACTAACTCCCGATGCAACCCAAACAACCACGATCACGTTGAGCATGGAAGATGTTTAAAGACTATATAGAACTTAACTTTTTTCTAAATTTTGGTAGATTTAATTATTACTAATTTTTAATAAGACGTTTATATCCTTACTTGAATCTTCAAATTACATATTTTGTAAAAACTTAACTGAAATTGCCTTTTTTCTTTTTTTTTTTTTTTTGAACAAAGACTTAAACTGAATTTGCCATGAAGGATAAATCAGAACTTTTAAACAATTAAACCAAACAATTTCTGTTGAAGAAAACATTAAATTAAAATGGACACTCAGCCGGTCACAAGAGTATCGGAGACAAGGAGTCACGAGGCACGGTAAAAAGTTTCGGTGAAAACTGAAAAGGAAACTCTCCAAACCAGATAATTTGTCTTGAACCAGATCCTAAAACAGACTGGTTTAACTATTTACTCTTTGTTCGATTCCCATGTTTTACCTAACAACAAAGCTAGTACGGTAGAAGCTAGCTACGATGATCGATAAGTTTGGACGCGCCTTTCAACAAATAATTAATAATTTTCAAAGGTTATTTTAAAGTTGAAATTTGCTTTATTTACGTATAATGTATTTAATATATATAAAAACATAGAGCGGAACAAATTTCTAGTAAATATGTAAGCTAATTGAATTTTTACACAAAAGACCAACATTTCTTGCTTGGAAACTAAGGCTGTCTACGATAATGACTTGAGAGTAGTACTCACGAGTCGAGACCGTATAGCTTCTGCTCCAAGACATAACATTAGCTTGGGAAAACTCGAAAACTCAGACGTTAATGTTGATATCCTATATAAGTAAAAGAGAAGTACAAAAGTGCTTCCAAGTCGGATCAATTTCACAAAAATAACCCGAAATTAAGGGAGTCAGATTCGAAAAAAAAAAATCTGCAGCGTTATAAATGGGTTATCGGGTTTTCCAAAAAATAAATCATAAAATAAATCATAAATGTAAACAATAATAAAGTCTCTTAGAAAATAAACCATAATAGTTAAGATAATATATATTTTCCTACAATTTAGGAAACTAACAAACATGCATACATAATTAATGTTTATTTTAAATTTATTGATATTAAATCGGACTATCAATCAGTAAGATCTCAATCTTTTATATATGTAAACTAATTTAGTTTTCATTATATATTAGTATATATTTCCGGAATTAGATTCCAATTAAATATAATTCATAAATAATGGTAATATAATTAAATAATTTTAAAAATATGAAAGATAAATTTTAAATTATATAACTATACAAAAACGAAAATACTAATGAGAATTAATGATATGTTTATAATTACATAAATATTTTCTATCAATTTTGTTATCATTCTTAATATGTATAATAAAAATACTAATGATAATTTAAAAAAGATATGGAAAGATGTTATGAGATTTTCACATATCTCTATCAATTTTGAGTTGCCTAAAAAACGGAAAACGTTTGTAACATTAGCATAATTTATGCAACATTATTGTTCAATTTGGAAACAACCAATAAATACAGTTTAGCAACCATATATGATTAGATTTCAAAGATTTTCACATATCTCTATCAATATGAACAATAATTTTTCTGATGTTTTTATTTATTTATGATTTTGTTTACTATATTCATGTATTTAATTTTACCCAATATGATATATGTTAATGTTTTTAATTTTAATTTTACTGGAACATCAAAACCATTGTGAATCTATCAAACTCGTATCTTCTTATGTGATACGGGTATGTACAAAATTTCATTTAATATTTTCTAATTATGATGCTGATTACGACTATCAAACTCAATTATGAATTTGATTAATATTTTTTATTGTATTCAGGACATATGAAGCATTACAAAAATTATCAAATTACTAATATTGTTGTTATGTGAATCAGGTATATACATAATTTAACTTAATCTATGAACTATTTTACATTTTTGTAAATAATTTGACTTAATATATGAACTATATTAATACTTTTATTTTTTACCCGTTTCCAAGAGAATCTAAAGAAAAAACCTGTAAATATCTATCCTAAGCAAACTCATTAACATAAAAAATAAAACCAAAGTTAGAAAATTCTAACAACACAAAATAATAAATAATTATGATGTAATGAAAATAGTGGGATTAGTAGTTCCGGGTTTTATTTATTTAATTTGTTTTCAGTTCAAGAAATATGATTTTGATATTTTTAAAAAGAGTCAATGATAATTTTTTCGGCTTTAATGTTTTGCTAAATTTCAAATTAGATAAATTTGAGTAAATGATAAATTGTTTTGCTAAATTTGAGTAAATGATAAATTAGACTAACATTTTTGGGTAAATGATAAATTGTTCTTATGGTTCATTACATTATACATATTAGTGTAACTTTTACAAGCAGAATATTTTTATAATATCTTATGTAGATTACTATTTTCTACTACTAAAATGATCAAATTGAATTATCTATTATTTGTGTGTTGTTAGTACTTTTCTAAACTTTTTAATATTTATTTTATCAAAACTCATTTTATTACCATTTACTCTCTTTTTTCCCTATTATTCTTTTATTGAAATTCATTACACAAATATGTGATTTAGTATAATTAACTGTAAAAACTAAGAATGAAAATATAAAATATTTTAATCTATTAATATCATATATATATATATTAATAAACAATTCCTGCGTTATAGCGCGGTCCGATTCTAGTTTGTTTATATTATCGTTAACTTGGTTGAGAAATAATCACTCAAGCGGTGACCTTCTCTAGTCTTTATTTGTCCATCAAAGTTCGAGCTCGTTCTCAATTAGTTTCAAGCAATATGCACCAAGACCAACGTACATCAAATTATATATAACTAATTAATGGTGATAAAGCTTTCGACGTTTTGATATTTTGAGGGGTGGCCCTTCTTTTTAGAATGAATCTTTTGTCCTTTCAATTTATTTATTATACTACCAAGTTTCGTTTATTTCTATTTGGATTCTTCGTTCATAACCGTAAATGGACACGTTATGCTCACATTATATCAGCTTTGCACAAGATCTTTCGCGCAATCTTTTTAAAGTTTTATCATCACGTGTCACCGATTAATGGTGAACCAAAGGATTTTTTTAATTGGGTTGGATATATCACTTCAACACTGTACGTAGTCATTGAAGTCTTATTGTCAATGGTTGGAAGTTGTTGTCGCTCCAAAATAGAAAGTATTCATGACATCATATAGCGGATTATATCATCTGTTTCACCATGGAGAGGATGGACTGATTCTCCTACACAATAATTTGATTCAATTGTTGTTACTAATCATTAGGAAGAATTTAATTTTCGATTTTGGATTTTCGTTTGCTACTTGATATGGAAATTGCATGTGTTCCTATACTAAACTTTTTACAAGCGACATCATGCCCGACCTGAACAAATACTAAGGATGGAGGGAAGTCAAAAATTTGGACATTCGTTTTTGTAGGTTTTAACGCTATAGAAGTAAATATTTACTGATTATAACGATTAATTCCGAAATAAAAAGAAAAACGTGGTCAAGCCTAGTCCAATCAAAAGATTCAGTTTGTCTAAATTTCAATGTACCCACTTAATTGTCGTTTTTAAGTAATACACATGTACGTATTACAATATGGTTTATATAGTATATATGGACGCATATATAATATATATACGTGGATTGGTCACTTGGCTCAATGGAGGACAGTGGCCAAGAACACTGCACTAAACCTCGGGGTTTGTCTTTTGTCAATCCAAAGGATTCTCCATGTCTTTCTCTCTCTCTCTCTCTCTCGTCCTTCCCACTTTGGATCTCCAGAATCAAATCGTTCTCGCCTTCTCTCACACACCTTATTTTTTGGTTGTCTTCGCTCTCGGTTTGTATTTAATTATATACAAAACATTATTTGTGGAAGTTATGATCAGTATGTTTTGATGAAAACCAATGACAAATTGTACTAATTAAATATACATAAATTTCATTTAGCTACAAAGATTAACGATTGAAACATTACAATGACGTAGAGGTGTGAATTAGTACTGAAAACTATTGCTCTGTTCAAAAAAAAAAAAAAACTTATGCTCTGTTCTTGTTGTGAGACGTTTAATATTAATGCTTGATTTATTAAGGTTAATGGTCAAATCTGATCACACAGGATTTCATGCCACCTCAATCATGTTTTGGATTGTTTTTAGTCAGCCTTATTGTGCTCCTCGTCAGACTAACGTAACAAACAAATATTCGCTCGTTTTTCTTGTTTTGGTTTCATATTGAGCTTTGCCATGCCAACCCTAAACTAAATCAGAACTCGGGTTTGAGATGACATATATATCGACACAACTTTAATTTACAAAATTAAAACACTATTTGGGGGGTTTTATTTCAACAAAATTGGACTTTTCAGACTCAGACCAGGACAAGTTAGTAAAATAAATTTAGTATGGACATCTCCAGATTATATATACTTCAGCTATGAATAACGTCTGTATCAAAAAGCAGTCATTAAAACCAAAAATTAACAATCTCAATGTAAAGAGAGGAAGAAAAAAAACGTTTCTCAGATGTATAAAATGTTTACAACACATAAATATTAATTCATTTTACACAGTTATATTATATCAAAAACCCTTTAAATATCGCTTTTTATTCATCATTGAACGTTTAACAATAAATAAATTGTTAAGGACAAAAGCCTTGAAACGGAAACAAATAAAAATAAGCGCCAAAGCCTATATATGTTGGCCGCCACGTTAGTTATCATTTGTATAAATTAACAAGATTTTACTGAATAATTTGGTTACTATGCTGTCCTTAAAAAAATCATATATTAACAGAAACAAATATTGTATATTTTCTCAACCGGAAAATAAGATTGTGATTCCCTTTATTTTGCAGTAGTTGGAAACTTGGAATTAAACGTATACTAATACTCAATACTCATTTGGGAAATGAATATATAGTATTTACACAAATAGTAGTATTTTTTTGTTTACTGTTGAATAAGCACTTTAAGGAAAACATATCACGTGACAGGTTGGTTGTTCATAAGAAATGAATGCAATTGCACGAAACAGCTCAAACAAGTCGCTCCTACATACATATGTCGGTCAAACCTATGTGAAAGTCATGCTATATTATTTTTTAATAGTATTTTTTTGAAAATGTTTAGTAAAAATTTGTCTTTAAGTAAACAAATATAATATTAAAATAAAAGATATTTTTTTTCAACCAAAAAAATATGAAAGCAGTTATAAAAAAAAAAAAAAAAAAAAAAAAAAGCGGGGACCGGGTATCTTGGGGTCACGTGATAACGTATATCAAAGAGACTAGAAGCCACGCGCGGACATCAAAAGTATATCTCAAACAAAATACGTGTCAATATATGATTTGTTTATATGAATGCGGCGTCCCGTATGGGGAAAAATCTGAGTGAATCAAAGAATATGTGGCTAATATTATCATATCAATGGGAGAAGTGACGATTTTGAGAATGTTTAAAACCTCCCAAAAAGAAAAAAGAAACAAACAGATAGATAACAGCTATATTTCCGTTTCACAAAAAAAAATCAAACGTCTTAAATTTTACACTATTAGTGTTATTTTCATAAACTGATATCAAATACTAGTGATTAGTACTTTTTTTGTTTCACAAAAATTTCATTTTAAATGTATTATTTCTGTATTTCATAAATTTGTTGTTTTCTATTTTCAATACGAATTTTACTAAGCAAATACTATCAAATTTAACCCTATTATGTTAGTTTATTAATTAAGAAATAAAAATAAACTTAATGTATTATTAAAGTGCAAAGTGCAAAGAGATTATTTTTTAATATGTATATGAGTATATGACAAACAGTAGAATAACATTTTTTATGAAAGAAAGAGAGTATAATTTAACAAAATGATATATTTTTAGAATATTTTTACGTAGTTTCAAATATATTGACCCAATATTTTTACGTGAAAACATATTTTCCAAAGTTTTTGAATCATTTTTTTTTTACATTTTCCCAAAGTATTTTGAATCAGTTTTTTTTTAAAAGATACTAGTATTTTGAATCTTCACAATTAAAACATACATCCCCTCTTTTAAAATTAAAAAATCTATTCGAAGAGATATACGAATTATTGTCAAAAAAAAAAAAGGAGATATAAGAAAATTAAAAGGCTAATAATTTTTAAAATATATATTTCTTTTTATGATTAATATATTTTACCAATTATGGCTAAAGCCCGAAAGATCCTATAAAGTAGGATTTAACAGTGACTTCTGAATCTTCTTCACTTTAAACTTAACTCTCTCTCATTCTCTCTTTCTCTATACAAATCTCTCTCAAAGATTTTTTTCACCAGAAGAATCTCTGTTTCTTTTTCTTTTCTTTCGAATCTATTTTTTTTTTTTTAAAGAAGAGAAAAGGAATAAGGTGAAGAAACGAGTGGTGGTGATGATGGATGAGTATATGGATTTTAGACCAGTCAAGTACACAGAGCACAAGACTGTCATCAGAAAGTACACTAAAAAGTCTTCCGTGGAGAAGAAGAATAAGATGAGTGATGGTGCTGCTCGTGACTCGTCGTCCTCCAGGTTGGTTCGTGTTTGTCTCATTGATCGTGACGCCACTGACTCATCAAGCGACGACGAGGAGTTTCTCTTCCCTAGGAGACGTGTCAAGAGACTCATCAACGAGATCAGAGTCGAGCCTAGCTCCTCCCCCTCTTCCTCTTCCGGCGACGTCTCCGCTTCTCAGACCAAGGACCGGAAAAGGCTCCCCGTTGATCCTCCTCCTCCTCCTGTTCAAACCCAGAAGAAGTACCGCGGCGTCAGACAGCGACCTTGGGGAAAATGGGCGGCGGAGATTCGTGACCCGGAGCAACGCCGGAGAATCTGGCTCGGTACTTTTTCTACGGCCGAGGAAGCTGCCATCGTCTACGACAACGCAGCTATCAAACTCCGTGGCCCCGCTGCTCTAACCAACTTCGCCGTACCACCTGAACCGGAACCGGAACCGGAGAGCAACATATCGGTTTCGACATCAGAATCAGTGGACGACTCTCAACATCTATCGTCTCCGACATCAGTTCTCAACTACCAAACATATGTCTCCGAGGAGGCACTCAATGACCATGTCAAACCGGTTAAACAAGAGTTTCTTGAACCAGAACAAGAACCAATAAGCTGGCATCTTGGACAAGGTAATAATAACACTAATACTGATGACTCGTTTCCATTGGACATTCCATTTCTCGACAACTACTTCAATGAGTCACTACCAGACATCTCCATCTTCGACCAACCTATGTCTCCTATTCATCAATCATCACATAATGGTTTCTTCAACGATCTCGTCTTGTTTGATAGCAACTACAACACAGGAGAAAACTGCTCTTCCGATATCAAAGAGATTGGTTCAATGTTCAACGATCTTGATGATTCTTTGATATCCGATCTTTTACTTGTGTGATATTATTATTTCCCCCCAGAACCAAACTCCGGTTCGGTTGCAAATATCTCCCGTGTGAGTCAAATTTTGTCTGATGTTTTGATAAGATTTCGTTTTTGTTTTTTACTTTCCTAGTGTTTAATGATTTTGTTGAGAAGTAATTTAATGTTTGTCGTCGGCTTGTAAAACAGTTTTGGAGAAGTATCCGGGAAAAGTAAGTAGTAATTAATTAATTAGTAAATTTGTTGTTCTTGTCAATTTCATTTCTTTGGGTTGCACGAACGTGTTTATGGTGTTATTATTGTGTTTTTTTATCTTGTATAAACGAGTTGATTATAAAAAGCGAAACTAAAATTCTCTTTGGCGAGACCACACGAGGAGGCGCAAATCACGCTAGTGACCGGTGGAGCAAGTGGCTTTTGGGTCAGGTCTAAGTCAGTCGGTGCTCCTTTTGCCTTTTCCTATATCGCTTATTAAAAAGTGTGGGTTTCGTGTTCTGACGCTGGCGGTAAATAATACTACTATTTACAGAAATAAATCAAATTAGAAACTATCCTTTTCAGATAAAAAAATTCCTATGAATGAGTCTTTGACTAAAATATATTTTTTACTAAAATTTGATTTTAAAAACATATTCATCGTTGACTGATTCTCAATCAAATCAATTAGATTTTTTGAATAATTCGTCACTTTCTGGTTTTGCTATATACTTTCATATAGACAAAAAGGGCAAAATGTCCTTTAAGTGAAATTAGTGTTCAATTGCAATGAGAATCCAACGAGAATGGCTTCCAATTCCATATATAGATACGAAATACTTGGCCGGATTTTACGTATTTCTGTTTTACTCAATAACTGAATTTGTTTAAACCTTTGAAAATATTGATTTTCAGATCCTATAAATCTGTTTAAAAAATCATATTTGTTCCGAACTTCCAATATTTTCTTGTAAATTAACCCAACCTTAATTCCTATTTCCGGGGTAAATACATGATTTATGTCCTTAAGATATTTAAATCCAACACCTAATTTTCTTTTTAACTCATATATTCCTAACAACCAAATCATAACAAAGGCCAAACATCATCACAAGGGAGGAGCAAAAGGTACGAATAATTATGTCCCAAACCATATGAGATAATTATGTTACAACTTACTAGGTAAGGGAGTTGAATGAGTACGAATTGTTGCACTAGTGTAAGAAATAATAATCCCAGGCGCCTCTCCACATGTTGTCTTGTACCATATATCATTACTATGTTTGAACTCATACGGTATATACATTTGGTCACCACATTATTTTTGTGCCTAATAGTTAATATATATACAACAAACAAAAAATGGCTAATACGTTAATTAGCTCGTTTGGGTATTGTCTACCGCCTAGTTTTATTACAATTATATTCGAGATATAATTCTACAAGTCCCTTTCTTTTGAAGAAAATGTGAGAATACTTCAACGTATGGTCAACGAAACCATAGCCACCAAAAAATATTTCAGAAAGTATATATAGGAAAAGAATTTTTACTTTTCGTAGACATGGACGATGACTAATTAGTCACTTTTTGTTTTGTAAACTATAACAGTTAAATTCATCGGCCAGGTGTTTCTATTCTGAAAAAAAAAATCTTCATTTACAAAGTGGCCACATAAAAAGGTTTGACATACTAATTATAAAGCTTAGTGTTTTGTTTGGTTTATATACCAATTTTAAATGCAAGGTTAGACATTATTATTTTTGTTCTCTTTTCTTATCCAGCATAGTATATTGTTGTCAGATTTCAACATGAATAAAATCAAATAAGAGAATGTGTTCACTAGCTATATGGTTGCGCGTAATGGATGCAAATCTTTATCGAACATTAGTGGTTTGCAGCATTTTATGTCGCTACCAAAAGTTCAAATTCAGAACATCATGATTAATCAAGTTAAACTGTTTTAACTTGTTACTGATTGAGATGCGTTACTATTTTTTTCCTACTTCTTTTTGTCTCATCTATCTTCTAACTCTTTTCGGGGCCTCATTCATGTAATGTAATAATGTTCTAGTTTATTTGTGCATCAAAGAAGGTATTTAGAAGTCTCCTATTTTAATGTTGACTAATAAAAGCCGCCTTTTTGTTTCTTAAATGTTATTTTGTCGGGTTATATCAAAAAGGAGGACTAATAAAAGACATGTAGAAGAAATCTATTAGAAAATACTACGAAATAGGTCAGTGTCGGGGAAAAGTCGATGACATCGTCAAAGAACTCTTACGTGGGAAAACAGACTTTATGTTTCGACAAACGAAGACTTAAAAATTCATCGCTAACTAAATCTGGACAATATGAATAATGTTTTTACACGTCGTAGGGTTACAATTCAGGAAATCATAATAGTATTCATATCTAAGAAGATCTAATGAGAGGGGCAATATTTCATAATTTCTTCAAAGGGTTCATCGATCAATTTAGTCCTTTATTATATATTTTCTAATTTTTCCTTTGATTGATTGACTTTACGAATTCGATAATGCTAAAGAAGCGTTGACGTGATAATTTCATTATCACTGCAGCATGTACCAAATGGCAAGATGGAAGGGTTTGTTATCTAGCCCGCTCTGTTTTACAGGTGACGATTTATGCACTGTGGCATGAGAGGAATCGGAGGAAGCATGGCGAGCAACCATCTCCTGCTTCTTCCCTTATTCAGCAAATCGATCAACAGATCAGGGATCAAGTTCTGGCGATAGGTCTCATGAGGGATCGACGACAATACATTACTCATATGGCTAGAATCTAGAAGTTGATTTTTGTATCCTTTGTTTTTCAACTTTTAAAACACTGATGCACTAGTTGTACAAGAGCTTTCTTTTTTGAATATAGTTTAACATTACATTAAAAAAAAAAAAAAAAGATAATGAAATTATGGGGCTAGACAATTTCTCGAAAAATTAAGTTCTAAGATTATTAGATTTGATTAGGTGCTCTCTTTATGAGCCCTTTTTTTTAGCAGGTTTAAATTAAATCATCAAAAATATCATCAAAAACATCTGATAATAGTTTTTTTTATATATCTTCTTCTTTTTTTTTGCTGATAAAAATATACTAATATGTTTTATATTTTTGAAATTTAATTTTACAGGCTTCAGATGAGGTCCATTATTGCATCGGCATACATGACCAACCAGCTTTTACCCATCCTCTTCTAAAAAATCACACAATACAGGTTTGTTTATTACGTTTTTAGATAATTTATTTTATTTATTGTAGTATGTGTTGATTATCATTTATAATTTAATTTGGTGTTACTAAAAATTTTAAACTTTTTTTTGTTACAGAAGTCGCCGTTAGAGATTCCTAGAGCGATTGGAACTGGGACAAAAACTGAATGGACAACATACGAGGCTCACGTCAGCAAGGTGAACTGCCCCGCATGTACTATACCAGTGCAAAACATAACCGCTTTGGGTCATCGGGCAAAACCTGAAACGGGCACGGTTAACCGTAGCCCCCAACACGAGGTACATAAAACGGTTAATCCTATTATACCTATATTTTACTGTACTAGTTACACGTTTTAAAACTGTGTCGATTCAAAAAAAAATATATGTTTTAGTCCATACTTTTTTTCTTTTTGTATCCATGTTATTAAAATAAGGTGATTTATGTTTGAAAATAGAGATCTCCATTTTTGTGTCCATGTTTAGAGACTTTTTGATTCATATTTTTATTAAATTATACATTACAAATTAGTCCCTTAAGTAAATCATCAAAAACATGAACAGACCATCTCCAACCTATAACCATTTCTATATGTAGACTCCATTGTAGATAAAAAAACCTTTCCCAAAATAGAGATCTCCATTTTTGTGTCTATGTATAAAGACTTTTAATTCATTTTTCAATAAATTATAAGTTACAAATTAGTCCCTTAAATTTTATAGATATTCAAATTTTATACCCAAATAAAGTTAGTTATTATTTATTCATACTTAAACTTATAAATAATATGGAGAAAAAATATTTAGCAATTCTTAAGAAAAATTTAAGCAATTCTTAAGCAAAGTTTATGCAATTTTTACACTTGGTAACATTTTTGAAATTTGTCTTTTCTTTTTTTGCTTGTGACAAAAATAATAAGATGAAACAAAAAAAAAACATCCAATTTTTTACAAATCCCCTTCCACGAAACAATCACAATCTGATTGTGAATTTTTTTTATAAATAATAATAAACAATTGATATCGAATATTTGGAACTCTATCAAATCTTAGAAAATTTTAAGTGAAGTCTATTTTTCTCTAAAAGTCTTCCTCTTTCTTTATGCTATGAAAAATCGAAACCTTCCCTTCCACTTAGCGTTTTCCAGAATTAGTAATAATTTTTTATTTGATTCCCGTCGATTAATGTGATAGTTATTCTTTTCTTATTCTTCTTCTTAACTTAAATCATTATTCAACGTATTTTCTAAAGCGCCAAGTCTTCCAACCTCAACGACTTGTGGGTGATTTCAAGTTTTGAAAACCCGAACAAGATGATCAGAGAATAATAATAAAATTGATATCGAATCTAGGGATCAAATCTTAAAATTGGTAAAGTGAAGCCTTTGTTTCTAGGAGAGACTTCCTCTTTCTTTACAATTTTGAAAAATCGAAACCTCTGTTCCAATTAACGTGTTCCATACAAAGTATATTTTAGATTTGTTTCGTTTCTCTTCGTCTTCTTCTTCGACTTCCTCGTAGCGATTTGCTTCGTTTCTCTTCGTCTTCATATCATGTCGAACTCCTCTGAAGAATATGATTCAACAATGTCTACAGAAATCACCGAAGAGTTCCATCAAGAAATATCACAAAGTGCTTATGCACTCAGCACGCCAAAAGCGGCTTTGAAGTTTTGTCGTTAGATTTAGCTAAAAAGATATATTTAAAAAGATATTCTGCAACTTTTTGATAAATATAAATTATTCTATAGAATATATTATTATAAATGTGAGTTTTAGTATTTTCGTTATAAATCAAATTTATTACCATAAATGTCGGATTTTAATTAGTTATTACTTATTTATATATAGATATATATATATATATATCTGATTTTTAATTCGGATTCGATTTCTGATCCAAAAATGAGTTAACAAAATCTTAATTATAATTCAACTTTTAGCAATATATTATTTATTAAATTTTGAAAATAACACAGTACATTTCAAAAGTTCTCTTGGTCCGTATAACATTCGCATGATTAGTTGTGTGTTGGACAAGACATCGTAGACGGAAAATCTGCTAATTACTTGGTGAGAAAACATATTACTTGGTGAGAAAACATATTACACGATATATATATATATATGGAAAGTTCTTGAATATATATTGACGGATACCAGCAGATCAAGGATGAATAAGGATTATCGAGTGCACATACCTTATCGATTGTTCGGATTCTAAATGTCATTTATTGAAATTAGCCTCCAATGTCAGAGATCACGGTCACAAATGCATATCATTAAAGTTGAAAGATTAGTTATTATCAAACTTTCCAAAACAAAACAAAGATTTTGTTTAAGAATATTACGCCTTAATGAGATGCAAAAATCATAAGAAAAATTGAATGCCTGAACATGACCTCCTCCTATAAATCAGAACCTTCTACTTATCAGATACAGATCAGTCCTAAATGCCAAAAAAACACACACACACACACATATACTTTGATCAAGCAAAACAATGAATTCTTTCTTGTGCTTTTTGCTTATCATTGCATTGTGTCTTGGATCGAGCAACGCGATCTGGGAAAAAAACACTGTACATTTCAAAAATTCTCTTGGTCCACAAAACATTCTCAAAATTCATTGTGTGTCGGACGAAGACAACCTAGGCGTTCATTTCTTAAGCCCTGGACAAACCTATGATTTTAGTTTTCGTGATAGTTATTTGAAAACTAAATTTAGTTGTGACTTGTGGCAGGGTCCTGATTTCAGATTTCATGCATCGTTTACGGCATATGAAGGTAAATATATCATTGCTCGTTATGGTATAAATGTTTTTTGGGATGCTAGAGAAGAAGGAATATACCGTGCAGAGGGTAAAGAAACGCCCAAACTATTGTACAGTTGGACCCTCTAGAAATATTTATCCCTCAAATAAAGTTGGATTCATAATATTTTTCTATTATGTTTTTTTTCTTTTCACAAATTTTCTATTATGTTCTTGTAAGGTTTCTTTACCTATTAAAAATAAATTTAATCATTGCAATCCCATTTATTGAATATGCACACCTCCATATATGTGTTAATCTTGTCGTGCTTAGATATAGATCGATGATTCAAAAGATCAATCAAACGGATTACAACGACAGATTTGAGATATGAGTTCAAGGAACTCTAAGTTTAGTTCAACAATGTAGAAATGATTCAACAAATAGGATTATTAAATTGATGAAGTCACCAAAGAGCCTTCTTATTCCGTGAAATCAAGAGATTATGAAGCTGCCTTGTCTTACAAGAAGTTAAATAAGAGTCAAATCACTTTTTTTTTTTTTACTTTCTAGCTGTGTAAATCTATTGTTTATGGAGCAAATATATATGTAGGAAAAAAAGAGAGTTTTGCTTGGCTTCTTCTTCGTTTTCTTCTTCTTCTTGGTATTGTTTATTCATGAACTTCCTGCAGTTTGGGGCTCATAAACATGACACCTTGAATTCCTCTAGCACATCGTTCTTAAGAAGTTAAGTTCTGAAGTTCTTAAGAAGTTGAAGAGGCAAAACACATTGTCTATCAGAAATTCCTCAACAAGTGACTACAGCAAAAATGGTTCCAGATACAGTGAGCATACCTCCATTCTTTAACCAGCTCGGGAGGCACACATGGCGTGATTTTATGTAGAACACTTGCAACACTGAGTAAACGAGCCGTGTATTCGTTTGCATATTACACATCTAGAACACTTTTACCACATTTGACTTGCCAAAAAATAAAAAGAGTCTCATTCCTTAGTAAAAGATCATATTCTTCACAAATGGGCATTGTTGCTATCATCATCTTATGTCTTCCACTAATCACACTAAGCCAACCTAAGTCTGATGAACGATCAAGCCGACATAAACCGGATTAAACATTTTAAATAGCCGGTATTAATAACTGGACAAAATTCCGGCTCATATGAAACAAGGGCTTGGAGGACTCAGCCTGTTTAACTTATTCTGTTAATTTAAAGAAAAACAAACTACAACCTAAAGCCGTATCCACATTCATGTGTTATGTGTATGAGATTCGTGACTTTGTTGGGTCATGATGAAGCGTGGTGATGCAAAACATACTTGACCACCTCGTAGAAGGAAACCACTATCCCTACCGATGGTCCTGCACGCGCCACTCGTGGACCCATTCCCATGAACAGTCCTCTCATCCCTCCATCCCTGTGTGTATGTATTTGTTGTTATGTCTTATTTCAATACAAACACAGAGCTTTTGACAAATAAAAAATGGAATCTTTCAAATATCTATATACATACCTCCAAACCTCTACTAGTGTCTGTCGCGTCGTCATTATCAACGCCCTACCAGGATCCTTCTGAATTAATGGCAGGGACAAACATAAGTAGGGTCTTAATAAGTAACTAGACAAGTTTCCCGATGGAAAGCAAACAAACCTCTATCTGTCTTCTTGTTCTTGCAACGTCAAGAGGACAAGTAGCAGCAGCAGCGATACTTCCAGCTACAAAACCAGTAGAAAAGTTTGCACCGAAAACACCAAGAAGATTTGTATCATTGCCAACAACTCCCAGAAGCCTTCTTCTCATCTGTACCAAAGGGGAAGGTCAAACCAATTCACTTAACTGGGTTATGTAATTTGGCTTAAACTGCCTTACAAACATCTCTCTGCAATTGTAAAATGTTTAGAAAATGTCAAAAATCTTACTGCCTCGAGGGTCCCCCACAAGATTGCTGAGAATGGAACATCACGGGCAAGCTGTGCACCCAAGCCTCTATAGAGAACACGATAGTTGTGCACTGTAACAGGGAAAAATGTATATTAAAGACTAAACAAAACAAAAACTCTGGCTCTTCAATGTCCACACTCCACACGCATGCATCTTTGGTTGTGATTGCTAATTAAATGGTATGCCTAAGAGAGGGAAAACTCTACTTGATTATACATGCGCTAGAGATTATGACTCCAAGATATCAAATATTTTGGCATTTCTGTGGCTTGAGATGAAAGAAGAAGTAACTTACAACTACTCTCGAAGTTATTTGCTGTCCTGACTTCAGAGACTACACCAACTAGAGTTTTAAGAACTCCCGGAGGCTTCATACCGCTTTTTGCTTCTTTGAATGCCTAATTAGAAATAACAGTAAATAGAATATTACTCGCGAGTCATTCATAGAAAGAGTACACACAGACGAAAAGCACAACACACGTCTGACGAAAAGCATAACACACGTCTAGAGTTACAAGACTACACACAGACGAAGTAGAAGCCAATACCTGCATACGCGTTCTTGCAAGGTCAATTGGATAGCACACTGTACAAGCTAAGGACCGCGCTAGGGACCCTGCCACAACAGGCACACACCATGTCGTAGCAGGAGCTTTCTCCCGAGATAATATTTCCAACCGGTTGCGAAACAAATCATAGAATGGTAGATACATCCCAACCTGTGCAAAACTTAAGAGTTGAGTAATCCATAGTGTATCCAAACAAACAAACAAACAAATCCCGCAACTATAAACAAAAGAGCATACCATGGGCACAGCTACGGCAAGACCAGCATTAGTCCCTCTCCAGAGTCGTGACAGTCCCTCCTGCATCAGTCCTTGAGTTAGGATATAGAGAAACAGCAAGATTCTAGCTAAAAACCATGCCACATACCCCAAACAAACACCTCATGTAGCTAACTATATCATCTTCTTTTATCTTTGCGAAACTTTAAACAAGATATAAAGAAAATGAGTTCCACAAGCTCACCTGTCGTATGATCTTGGTGAAGACATCAAATGTTCCTTTGTACTGAAAACAATCCGGCGGGCAAATAGAAACAGTACCTTGAACACCAGCCCGTGAACATGAAGGAGAACATCTCAAGTCTGCAAACATCTAAACCCCAAAAACGAAAAGATTTTACTAAAACCGGGCAGTGAAAATATAGAAAGTATCAACCTTCAAAACAACTCTCCTACAAGAACAACAACAGCAACAGAGAATTCAGACACATACCATGTTTGGTCCAAAAAATGCCATTCGTCCAATGGAGTTACTGAGTGGGTGGGAGTAAGACAACCCGGCGGCTTGAGCTTGCAATCGAGTCTGATAAACAAATCACAGTATAAAACATTTAAATCCCTCGCCGGTAAAAAAAAAAAAGTTCCCCGGCGGCGAATCAATAAACCAACTGAAAAAACATATCTCATACCTTGACAACGTCGAGAGGATTTAAAGTAACGGCGGACAAAACCGCAGCTCCGGCGGCCGAGAAAACCCTTCCCGTAAATCCTAGATCGTTCTTCGACGAACCCTTGTCCAACTGAGGCGGAGAAGCTATACCAAATCTTCTCACATCATCTCTAATTCCATCAGTCGAATCAATGATGGAAAAATCACGGCTTTCTATAGCCGCCGGAGACGAAGACGACGACATTTCAGAAGCAACCCAAATATTCTCCGGGCGCTCTGCCTCTACCATGTTTAAGATTCGTCTTCTGTATTTTAACCCGAGAATGAGAGGGTTGTAAAGCAGAGGTTTTGATTCAATCAAAAAGCTTCGATTTGAAGCTAATAGGAAAATTTCTGATTTTATTTAGGATTTAGAGGAAAAAAAAGGTTTAATTATTTTTTTTTATTTCTTTCCAGATTCCTTGGAGAAGAGGGAAAAAAAAAAAAAAAAAACAAGAGGAGAGAAAGGGAAAGAATTAGGGCAAACCAGAGCCACAAAGGAGCTAAACACTGGAGACTTCAGTGGGTAGCCACACAGCAGAAGAAACCCTAAAAACTACTCAACGCGGCGTTTTTGGAAGATTCTACACGCCTTTTAATCTAACCAAACAAACCGAGAGATGTCGATGTCGGTTTGGTTATACCAATTGAAATATTCAACCAATACCAGTTCACCACGTTGTCAATCAAAATTAGGCTTCAAAGAAAGAAGAGGATTTTCGAATTTGTAAAGGGGCTCTCTCGCCACAATATATAATGCTTTCGCTATGCTACTTTAAGGCTTTAACAAAAGTATTATAATTTGGTGGTGAAGAGGCATAAAGAGTGGCGATCAACAACGTGTTGATTTGAAGAGTCCACCACGTAATATATTTTCTGTACCGACTCAAACCGTGTCTTTAACTTTTTCGGTTATGTTAAACCAGTTGAATAATAGTGAAATTAAAGCAAATCAGAGCCGGTCCTTTTTTGTTCTGTCAGCAAGTTTGGATCTTCGCGAAGGCCATTGAATTTAGAATTTTCGATTTTCCGGGGCTCCACGATTTTTATAATTCTTTCTTTTGATGCCGTGGAAGTATTTTGGTGGTGAGGAGTCCTTAAGAGTGGCAATCCACGTGTCCTTGATTCCACCAAGTACACCTCGTTATGCTTTTATGTACCGACTCAGACCGTGTGTGTTTATCTCCATTTTTTCTTCATTTATTTAATGGTTGGCTGTTAGATGGACTTATTGGTCACTCGATTTATATTTATTTTACATCAAATTTTCAAAATCGTGAGGTGCTCACATACTGGAGAGAGAGAAAGAGAGAGAACTTTTTTTTTTTTTTTTTTGTCAAATCTGTGAATTTTCATTAGTTGAAAAACTTGTAAAAGTTACAAGAGCATGATACAAAGATTGTTTCTCGCCAAAAAAAATTAAAATTGAGGAAGAATCAATTTTAAAGAAGAGCTAGTTATAAGTATTGCAACCACGTCCCCAGTAGGTTCTCAAATTTCTTCCATCTTGCCTTTGCCAGAATAACATCACTGACTTGCCTGTCCATGATCTTGAATAGGATATCGGTCTCGGTTGCGATGCTATTGCCGTACATGTTACTCCTTTTGTGCCAGATGCCATATATGATGACTTGGGTAACTAATCTTCTTAGAATGCGAGTGAAAGTTGTTCTTCAGTATCCAACCAAATTCATAAAGCTTTCCAAGTGTGAAAAGAAAAGGGCATGTACCCCCGTCTTCTAGTTGCTTCATTCCAGAGGTCCACACTCACCTCACAACATAGAAAAAGTGGTCTTTTGACTCAACAACCATACTGCATAGGCAACAACTCGTTTCAATTGCATACCCCAGTTTGCAAGTCTCTCCCTGGTGGGGAGTCTGTTAAGGTGAGTAAGCCACATGGTGAAAGCATGGCGTGGAATGGCTCCTTTAAACCAAATCTGCTTTGTCCAGATCAGTGGAGTTTGTCGTGGCCGTAAAGCTTCCCAAGTTTGTTTTGTGTGAAACTTAAGTAGCTCTTTGTCCCCAACGAACCACAAAAATGAATCCAGCTCATACGATGATGCAGGAGGAGATATTGTTGTGAGATAGATGTGAAGAGCTTCAGCCTCTAGGGATTTGGCTGTCCTAATTTTCCAACCCGAGGGTGATGAAACAGAAGAGACAGTTGCAATTAGTGGGATACATGTTTGAGAAGACCCTGAGGGACCCATATAATCAATGAGTGGGCCGAAATGCGTCCAGGTATCGTACCAAAAGCTCAGAGACCTCCCATTACCTAGTTTGCATCGGATGAACTTATGGGCGATAGTCCTCATGTGGAGAAGAGCTCTCCAGGTCCAGGAGGTTTGCTTTTTCACATCCATCGACCAGAACCTTTGCAGAGTATAATCGCCATATCAGCTTCAAGCACAGAGTCTTATTCCACGATTTGAAACAGCGAAATCCTAGTCCACCCTCTTATCTTGGCAGGCATAGGGTGTACCAGGCTACTTTTGCAACAGGTCTCTTTATTATATCCCCACTCCACAAGAACCTTGTACAAAGACTTTCTATTTTTCTGATGCAACCCTTTGGTAAAATGAAAGATGAGGCCCAAAAATTTACTGTGCCGTAGATGACCGATGTGATTAGTTCCTTCCTGCCTGCATACGATAGAGCCCTAGAGGACCAAGAGGAAAATCTGTTCGTGAGCTTGTCAAGCAAAGGTCTGTAGTCTGACGGCCTTAGTTTGCGATACATCAGCGGTAGTCCCAAGTAGCGGATAGGCAGTGAACCAATATTGAAACCGAGCGAGGACATCCGCAAGGATTCAGTATGGTTCACACCTGCAAGGAACAACTCGGTCTTGGTCATGTTCATGGTGAGGCCAGAGGCGGAAGAAAAGTCTTGGAGCACTACCACAATCTGTTCCAAGGAGTTCATCTTACCATCAAAAAACACCATGATATCGTCTGCAAACGCTAGGTGAGTCACATGTGGGTCTGAAGCTGAGGGATGGTATCCAATGAGATTGGCAGAGTAGCTCTGGTTGAGCATCTGAGTGAATCCTTCCATAGCCAAGACGAAGAGATAGGGAGAGAGAGGGTCACCATGTCTTAGTCCTTGTGAGCCTTTGAAATAACCACAAGATTCACCGTTTATCGAGAGAGAGAACCTAGGAGTTGTGAAGCACTCTCTAACCAATTTGATGAAGTGGCATGGGAAGTTCATGGTCTTAAGAATATTGGTGATGAAGTCCCAGTGCACCGAGTCGAATGCTTTTTTTAGATCAACCTTTAACATTCCTCGTTCCAAGATGTGCTTTTGATTGTACCCTTGGATTAGCTCTGTAGCTAGCAGCATGTTTTCCACCATAAGCCTACCAGGGATGAAGGCAGATTGCGAGGACGAGATTAAGCTTTGGTGGACTGTTGATTCTGTTTGTTAAAAGCTTCGAGACCACTTTGTAGATAGTATTGCAGCAAGCAATAGGGCGGAAATCAGACATCTTGTTGGCCTTTGGTGTTTTTGGAATAGGAGTCAGGAGAGTTGAATTCCATTGCTTTAAAATTTGCCCACTTTTAAAGAATTCAAGAACAGCTTCTATGACATCCTGACCAACATTGTCCCAATGAGCCGTGAAGAATTCAACACAATATCCATCTGGGCATGGAGACTTGTTCTTTGGGAGTGAGAAAAACGCTTGCTTGATCTCTGCAGGCGAGAAAGGGGATAATAAGATCTGAGTATCTGAAACAGAACACCGTTGGGGGATGAGAGATGCTAGATCTTCTATTGATGGGGCATTGCACACTGTAGGTCCACCCAGAAGACGTTTATAATACTCAATGGCCAGGTTTTGGATATCCCTTTTCGAATCAACAATCTGGTCTGACTCATCAAGTAGGAAAATGATCTGATTTTGAGCTTGCCTTGTCTGGATCGTTCGGTAGAAGAATTTAGAATTGTTATCACCCTCTTCAAGCCAACAAATTATGGATTTTTGACGTAGAAACGATTCCTCCGCGCTAGCAAGGGTACACCTAGCTTATGAGCTTCCTTCTCCCTCTGAGCAGCAAGAGGGGTAGGCGCATTCAGCAACACTTGTTGGCATTGGATCAGCTCATCATACGCTTCCCGGACTCTCTTTTCAATCTCGGAGTAGTTGTCTTTGCAGAAAGTTTTAATGACCTTTTTGAGTTCTTTTAGCTTTTTCGAGACTTTCAGCATTTTTGAGCACCCAAAAGTAAAGGCATCCCACCACAATTTGACTAGAGGTGAAAATTCTGGGTTTTGATTCAGCAAGACGAGAAACTTGAAGGGTTTTTTCTGCTTTGGCTTGTCCTTGTCTAGGAAAAGGCAGCAAGGACTGTGGTCTGAGAAACCTGGTTCTCCAAACACACCCAAGGAGTTTGGAAAAGCAAGAAACCACTCATCATTTGCGAGGTGTCTATCCAGTTTTTTCGCCACCAAACCGATTTCATGTTTGTTTGACCAGGTGAAAGTATTTCCACAGAACGATAGGTCTGACAGTGTGGCACTTCTGAGACACTGACTTAGCTCTCTCATTCCACTAGAGGGTGGACCTGATACTGGGGAAGAGTGTTCATGGGGGAATAAGATCTGGTTGAAGTTACCCATGACTATCCAAGGCCTATTCAGAATAAACTGACTGGTAGCAAAAGCTTGAAGATCATACCACAGTGGTTTTCGAGACTCACTGGAGGTGGAGGAAGCATAAACTATAGTTACCGCTAATTCCGTAGGTACAAAAGGCATCTTGACAAGGCATGAGATCATCTGAAGGGACTTACAAATGATTGTTACCTTTACTGAAGGATGCCAAATTAGCCAGATCTTGCCAAGATCAGAATACTCGTAGTTATTTTCAAAATTCCAGCCTGGTAATGCACGAGTGGCTATATTAGGTGCATTCGCAGGGCTGACATGGGTCTTTAAGATCCCACCAAAAAGAGGTTGATGTACCTTTAACCATTTCCGAAATGTACGCCGCTTTACTAAATCGTTAAAACCCATAACATTCCAAATAAAATATCCATTGGGGGGGGGGGGTTTAGAGGGTTAAAGAGCCCCTAGCCCTGGCTCGAGAATCCTTGTTTTTGGTCATTCTCTTAGAGATGACTTTTAAGAACCTATCCGACTCTGCATTCAGGTTATCGTCCTCACCAGAGAAGTTGTGTCCTCCACTATATCCTTGTGTGAGAGATGAGAGAATAAGTTTGCACTCAGGTCTACACATAACTTGCTTTCATCAAAGTTTCCCAAAAAAGCCTTCGAGGGAACATGAGGAGAGGCCTTATTAGATGCAGGAGTGTGAGTATCCTTAGCCTTCCCTGGGCTCCCAGGGGCCAGAGGATGGGTTACTTCAGTGCTTTTCCTTTTCGATTTAGCAGGTTGCCATTCGAAGACCGGTGGAGGCTGGTTTGGACCTTGAGTAGTGCATACAGTCGCTGAAACCTTTCCAACGATTGGGAGCTGACTCTGAATCGGGGCCTTCCTTACTCTTTTGTCTTTTTTTGCTCTAGGGCAGGATTCACTTTTATGTTTGCCTGAACCACACAGGGTGCAAGAGGGGGGGGGGGCTTTGGAACATCGCGAGACTGTATGTCCAACTTTTTTGCAGTGGCTACAGAGGGAGGGGAGCCAAGGGCTGGAAACTTGGATCCTCTTAACTTGTCCCGATTCAAACCTAGCATTACAGCTTCAGGGAGAGGCTTGCGGGGATCAATTATGGTGTAAACTTTTGCAACTTCCATGTTGGTAAGATTCTCAGTTTGAGGGTGTAGGCACACCGGGTGACCAACAAGCCCTGCGATGTGCTCAAGTCCCTCCTTGTTGAAGAATTCCAAGGGAACTCCTACGAAATCTAGCCAAACGGGAACCATTGATAGCTCAGGTTTCAACGGTTTTACATTCGGGGACCACTTCGCCACGAACATAGATTATCCATCTACTTGCCAATGACATTGGCTCAATATCCTCCGGCGAGCATTCGGGCATGGAACTCTACACAGAAAAGAGCTACCTTCCAATTTGGAGAAAGAGATGTCCTTGCGTTGTCTGCTCCAGATACCGTTCACTATGGCATGAACAACTCCTCGTAAAGGAGGCTCCTCGTAGAATTGACCCAGAATAAAATTGTCCCAAGCTTTTTTGTTCTTCTCAATTACTGAGTTTGGAATGGTAACACACGCTTCACCCGATTCCAGAGTATAAGGGGTTCCCTTCTTTTCCAATTTTGTTGAGAAGCCCTTGATTAAGTTTTTCCAGAGATGATCATGCTCTGGTGATCGGATTTCGGGGTCTAGAGGGGAAGAGATGTGCATCTCCTTGGGATTTGCTGGGGTGGTGTGGGATGCGCTTGCTACAACAGCACCAACTTCAATTTCGGCCTTTGAACCGGTTGTCATAGCCAATTCCGGCCCGATTTGCGAATTAGGGTTTTGGATTGCCGCAACCACTACCGTCTGAGGGATGATTGTTCAGGAATCATTGTTTTGGGTTGCAGGGGTCTCAGGGGAGACAGATATTTCTTTTAGGGCAAACGGTGAGGAAACTAACACCTCTCCAGCTGAATTTGGGGATTTAGGCGGGGGGGGGGGGGGATTTTGATTGAGAGGATGCAGAGGAAGCGGATCTAGTGGGAATATCGCGGGGGAATTTTTTCTTGGGTTTGTTTTTGTCCATGAGGAAAGGAGGGGACCGATGCCGAGATCGGCAAAGGTGAAGGGAGAACGATGAGGTTCGCGTATTTGGGAGAAAAAAATCAATTTTAGAGAAAAAAGTCAACCGCTAATACGAAGTAACTTCAAAGGAGAGAAAAGAACTTGTCAATAGGTGGTATCAAACTAAGAGCTATCATTCGTGGAATTTATTATGGCACCAAAAGAATAAAGACAAATCATATGGTTAGGAACAGTAGATGATTCGATGACTCTCTACACGAGTCATGGCAATACATATCCAGTTACGACATCATTCTAAGAAAAATCACCAAACAAGTCGGAATCGGTGGCTCAAAAATATAGGATAAGATTAGCAAGAAAAACCTTCATGCGTACGTCGACCAATACAAACAAATGGAGGTTCATGAGAACGTGATCAAGTCTATTGCAATCCCATTTCTTGGTTGGATCAGATTATTCACTAATGGTTACGGTTACTGCTATTGCTATATATCGTCATCTCGTGTCTCCACTTATTACGTATACGTACGCTCCGAAAACATGCACATGTATCAAGAGGAAGATATATAAATAGCGAAGTAACTTGATCACTTAAAAAACATCAGTCAAAATTGAAAACGTAGTCGAAGTAGTGCTCTGTATATATTCTCGACAATCGAATCATGTTTTTGGGAAAAAAAAATATGAATAATCAAGTTCTAACAAAAAGAAGATTTGAGGTCACTATTATAAATCACTATCTTGCGACAGGAAAGAAAAAGATCACTATCTAGAAAACGACAGTATCACATTCACACTATCTAGTGATCAAAAGATGACACAGTTTGTGATATTTTCTTACTATACTTTATTTCAACTACTTTTAGTCTTTTACTATTTCGAGAACGCGAAGATAGCAATAAACCGAAGAAAAATGCCAATAATAAACAACGTGGACAAGAAAAGATTTATACAATGGATTTGGCAGCTTTTTGAGGCAGTCATTATCAACAAACCTAATCCACAAAGCTTCTTTTACCATTTTTTGACTTCCATGCCTATTGGTTTGTAGAATTACAAAATTTGTAGGGACCGACGTCTATTATGTAAGACAAAAAATGAGTTGAGTCCATTACTAGAGTCTAGAGAACCATCAAATGGCTCTTTTTATTTTCTCTATTTCTTTTGTACTATACAAGAGTATTACATATATTTAATTTCCTTTTTATTTTGTATTGAATGAAGTTGTATCTTATTTTGTTTTTAACGTACATAATATACTTTTGATTGGTCGAGAAAACCATATGAGTTCCGAGAAAAAAATCATCATGTATTCAGAATTCTTGAATTTGTAAGAATATAATAAAAATATCAAACACAATGAAAAAATATCTAGGATAATATGTCATGATATATTATTATTATTTTAAAATAGATGAAAAAAAGAAGAATCTTATAGAAACATTTACAAATTCCAAATCTTATCAAGTTCAAATAATTTACAAAAAATCCAAAAAAATGGAGAAAGGAACAAAAAAAAAAGATAGCATAGAGTAACAAAAACACATCACTATATATAAAAAAGGAAGATTATTTGAAAAAAATGTTCATCTCTCCTTCACCTTTGGAAGCTTCTTCTTCATCCATTTACCCTTTTTTTGAATACTTTCTTATCCATCCCAATCATATTGTCTCTATAGATTCAACTCCTAGACGCTCAGAGACATCTGCTAAAGATTTGAGATTGCATTGAATCAGAGCCTCCACGAAGAAACAAGTATCCTCCTCTGTGTTACCTTCCGGCACGTCCACCACGAACGACTCAATCACCAATGTCCCTGCTCTTCCGTCTATCGTCTCGGCCGGGTGCAACGAAATGATTGAGGAATAGTTCTGGTCGGTTGGATAACAGAATAGATTAAGCTTAAGATAACAAAACCATAATTAACCTTGTCGGGAAAACCACAAATAGTAAGTACGTACCTTGAGTCTGTGATCACCACCGAGGATTCTAACGGAGAGGATGTGTTGATCATCATCAAGAAACTCTAACCTCTCGGTGCTTTTAGTAGCTGGTAAACCAGATCTCACATCTACTTCTCTAACAGTACCAATCTCAAGCTTCTTCCCTTGAACCACACACCTACTAATAAAAGGTTTGTATTTTTGTGGTTGATCGAATCTCCTCACAAGTGACCACACCTTTTTTTTTACAAACACAACAAAATAACAGTAAACATCTCAAAAATCGAATCTTTAACGGTACAAAACTTGAAGGACTTGGGGATCTGAAATCGATTAGAAAACTTACGAGATGAAGAGGAGCGTTGATATGTTTTACAAGCGTAGAGCTGCACTGATTCTCTGAAAGCTCGTGACTATGGTGTCTCTTGATGTACTCGCTCTCCATCTCGTCACCGTTCATCATTCTTCTCTCACACACCACCCAATAGAGAAAAACAGAGACAGAGAATGAAAGAACGGGGGAAGAAAAGACAAGATCCAATCTAAGGAAGAATGAATCTGTCAACGTCGGAGATCTGATCCAGAGTATCGCCGGCTATAGATTGGTCGCCGTCTTTGTGAAGGAGATAATAAATAAAAGAAAAAAGAAAAAAAACAGAACGACCCCAACCAACTAAAACTGGACTCTCGCTCACTCCGAATATTCGTACTTATATATATATTTATAAAAGACGCATCTGATTGGACAGAAACAACTCTTTTTGCACTAAAGACCAAAACCAAGTTGGGGTCGGGGAGACAGTTTAAGCACCTGCTATTTAAAGGTAATCACGGTTCTGCCATTCTATATGTCGGCCTCTCTACTCTCTACTCTCTAGTAGTAGGAGGATTAGGATTTAGGATTTAGGATTAGGAGGATGCTCAATGCTCATTCATTTTAACTTATCTGTATTCCCATTTTTTTGGATTATGATTCGACCTGTGAAAAACAAAAATTGACTGTTATTTTCCATTTATGAGAATTATGACGAAAATAATCTCACTAATGCTATGTTTTACACATAATCACGATTTCCTTATAGGTTTATTAGAATTTGCACATACGTTAGTTGACACATCAACATTTTTTGTTCATAGAAATTATTTTCAATTAGACACCTAAAACATATTTCTTTATTAATGAGATGTTATCCGGTATGAGATTTTTTCACCCGATGTGAGGTTTAAAATATCTCAAGTGAATTAAGTCAATTATTATTATTAGTCAAAAATAAAAAATGGATAAGAGTCAACTCATCATGTTTCAATCAATTGGGCCGGAAAAACCTTAAACAGTGCTTAAAAGCCCATTACAATCCTATTTTAGGCGCGCACACAACCACAGTGACACAACAACTCGTCTGACGTGGTACTCTTTGACGATGAGAAAAGAAAGACGAACGCACGGATTCATGAACCGGTGAAAGCAAACCAATTCATAATTCGCGGTATAATCGTGTAGTGAACCGATGGTTAAAGGGTGAAACGGTTATTGTATATAACAGTTTGGAAAATTATCTCTGTTATTCTTCGACGACTGTATTTAAGTTGTTAAGTCAATAAGGGTATGTTGGAGGTGCAGATAGCTTATGGAGCTCTAAAAGGAGCAGAGGTATGAAATGAAGGGTCTCAAAAGTCTCTCCGCCTTATTTGGACGATGACACAAAGACCAAATATGGAAGTGAATTAATTTAATTGGATTTTTCCAGGAAATGGTGAAACGAATGAGTTGTTGTTGTCTATACAGAGACGCAAAATAGATAAGAGCTAAAATCACCATTTGATCTTTCTATCACCTATAAATCTATTGTTTATGGAGCAAACATATATATATAGAAAAAAAGAGAACCTTGCTTGCGTCTTCTTCATGGTGTTGTAGCGTTTGAAGTAAGTAAACAAGCACCAACCATTAGTTCATGAATTTCCTGCAGTTGGGGGCTTTACATAAGCATGGCACCTTGAATTCCTCTGGCTCGTCTGGATCAAATAAGTAATCATACCTGCCCAAAAACAACACACACCATTTCCTTAAACTATGATAATCATCAGCTTTAGATTAAAGAATAGTGTATAGAAATGTCTAGTGTACGTTAACTCCTCTTCCACAGCTACATTGGTCTTGGCGATGAGGACAATCCTGCTTTCCTCATCTCCTACGCTCATAATCCTTGCATAGCAATTTGGCGTACACTGCACCACGTATCACGATTTAGGCTTCACAGTCTCTAAATCTAATATAAAACGTCAAAAACCTATTCCACGCTGCTTACCGAATGGTTTATGAGCCGAGCTATATTCCCTTTATCTGTAGCATCAACCACTACTTCCTCACTGATCTTGAACAGCTGCAACAAAAATTTTCCCTTGGTTCAGAGAGATAGAGAGACAAAGAGACCATTTGTGGAGATAAGACAATAAACTATTTCAACTCACATAGCAATCCTTCCCTACTCTACGATACCGTGCTTCTCTTAAGTCGGCAATGCTACCTCTCACCTGTTCCCCTCTGTATTCAAGAACCTGAAATACAATAGCATCTCTCAACAGTCAAACACTCCTCCCATCCCAAATAGACAAAACAAAAATTCACAAATGGGTGCGCCTTCGAACCATTTCTCCTTCTTGGATATTTCTTCTTGCGAATAGACCCCACCCATGTATTCCAGATCGCCCAAAGCAGACCCGGTCCATTTCTGTCCTCTGTCGAGTGAAATATTACTTGTTAGATTTGACAATACCAAACGATGAAAAACCTGAACATTGCAATCGCTTTCAAACATCAGAGAATGCTTGCCTGCAAGTGGTGAAGTCGCTCCCTGAAAGAAGAAAACGATTTGGGTTCTTCCGGCACATGCTACACGTAATACAACCAAAACTGTCAGATCCAAAACAAAAGTTAGAAAAACGGAGTAGAAGTAATGCATGGAAACTTTCTTACCGTCAATGTATTTAGAGTTTGGATTGCTGCTGATGGATGGTGGTGTGGTCCCCTTGTGTGGTGAGGGATAGCTTCTTCTTCACTCCTCTGCAAAAATCCAAGATCAGCCTAGTAGACAAAGGGATGCGCAATAGAACATACAGACTTTTTTTTGTGGATTAAGACCCAAAATAATACCTTCTTGCTATTAGTCTTTCTTTTAAATACTCGACAACGAGCAGCAGAAAATGGATCACATGTAACGGTATCCTCTGTGGGTGACTCTTCATCGTCTTCTCTGACTGCTGAAATAAGCCGGGAACCGCCTTTCTTTTTGTTTTGGACCACACTTTTTGCAGAGAAGACCCGTGAAGGAGTTTGTATAATTAACCCATTATCTGGGTTTGGAGACCTACACACCAAAGAAAAATACAAAAGATAATTCAGAACCTAATATCCAACGCTTCTTGAAGGAGAAAATTGGGGAATTTACCTGTGATAAGCACAATAGGACACCATCTTTGTTGTCTGCCGACCATTTTTCTCCAAGCAGTGCAGCTACGTACATATAGCATGGAAATGTGTCTATTTATAAGGATTAAAACAATAGATTGCAAAGAACAGAACGCTAAGTCCTTAAAAAGTTGAAGAGGCAAAACACACTGTCTATCTGAAAGCTCCACAATAAATGACTACAGAAAAGGTGGTCCCAGATACAGTGAGCATACCTCCATTCTATAACCAGCTCGGGAGGCACACATGGCGTGATAATATGTGGAACACTTGCAACACTGAGTAGACGAGCCGTGTATTTGTTTGCATATTACACATATCTGAAATCCATCAAAACACAGAAGATTTTTGAATTTAAGCTTTTCTCACAGGCATTAGTGAACAGTACTTTCGAGTGCATCTGAAATAAAACACAGTTACAATAAAACTAACCTTCACAAAATTACTTGATGGAATACTCAATATCCCAACAGCTGGTTCCATTTTTTCTTCACTTGCAAAACATACTTCAGGCTGAAACCAAGCACACGTCACATGAACCCACAGCGTTTCCACATCAGTTGGCTTCAATGCACCTCCTATCATCATTAAATACAACAATGATGATATATCTTTGTTAAAGGGCAGCAATGTCATATGTTCGATAACGCCTATATCTTGTCAGGGAAATAGGTAGTTGAATATACTTTATAAAGCCATTTTGAAGGAAACATGTAAAAGTGCCACCAGGAAAGCAATACTTTTAGAGAGGGAAACTTTTAACTAGTTGTAGCATTTTAACTTAGACGGTGAAGCTAAGACCATGTCAAATACAGGCTCACAACAAAGAAAGAATATCTTAGTGCCATAAATCAAAAGGCCTACCTTTTACAGGGCAGAGGCAGCACTCCCGCTTAATATCTGGTTTCTCGCATGCTTTACAGACCCATGAGGTGAAATCACGAACATGTCTAGCGCCATAGCATTCCTGATGCACTGCTATTTGGCATCTGACGAGAAAAATTGAGAAAGAAAGAAACATCTTAAGTTGCTGATTAAAAATGATAACAGATAATGTTTCAAAAGTCGCCTTTAAGTATTCCATGGAACATAACTATCTTCTGTTTGCCAACAGGGTATTACATGAAAGTTAAAATGGTAACCTTGCTGATTTATCTCATCTACAGTAATTAGCAAAAAATCCTATCTTACACAGTCAAAGATTGGACGCAGAAATATTATTCTAAATGCAAGTTCCATTTACCGTTTGTGACTCATTCAGGTGGATGAAGTAAACAGTACCTGTTACAGATAATAATCTTGTTGTAGTCCCAATCTTCAACCCATCTGCAAACTGCACATCGTTCTGTTGTCCACTTCGCATTGACCGCCTCATATGTCTCTGCCAAAAATGAAGGGAAATTCCAACAAAAGCATCACATAAGCACTTGAAACTTTGCATCATGTTACAGGATTCCATTTCCTTTTATACGGTATAAATTATACCTGCTAGAAAAGCAAGTAATCTCTGCTTTCTCTGCTTTATGGAGGGTCGTTTGGGAACTTTAGCTGCTGTAGCATTTGCATGTAACTCTGCTAATTTCAGCATCTGCGGAGTACGGAAATGGTGTCAGTTTACTTTTAAGTAAATCAGATACGACTCAGAAGTAAGAAGCCAATATCACTGAAAGAAACCATAAGAGTAACTGTACAAACCCATTCTTCTAGTGACAGCTTCGAGCTTTTGACTTTCACACTGGTCTTCCAATTTTTTGACTTTGATCCGGTATGCCTTTCCCATTCACTAAGTGCTTTCCTTTTAGGTCCACAGGAGCCACACTTACACACCACTCTGTAAATAAACAACATGGAGTAAGACACTCTGAAATTCATTCATCAAAGAGACCTGAACATCTAGCAAAAGTAAATTGCAATCTCTAAAGGTTATTGCTTTGAATAAGTTTTAAAAAATAACCCAAGGCGAGAAGTTGGAGGGATGTAAGAAAAAGATAAAATGGTATCTGCTTACAAATGGAGCCTCGGAAAATAAATTCCTTCTACTCCAGCGCATACAACAGTAACCTTGTCAGGAAGAACCATCTGACCATCGCCTTTGCTAAGTCTGTACCAGAAAACTCCCAAATTTAGTCATTTGGCAATCAAAAGGCAGTTGTTGCTAAAACAATAACAAAAGTTAAGATAACGAGGCCTACTTTGACTTTGAGTTTTGATTTTCTGAATCTGATAGTTCAAAGTTAAATTTAGCTCTGCAAGTACGACAGTAGTAATCTGTTTCCCCCAAATCCTTCAGACCATAAAATGAGCTTGATCTCAACACACGTAAACAGATGAGAATAGGGTAGCCTTGATGAAATCCAAAATTAACATACCTTTAGATGCTTATTTGATATTTGGTCACACTCTGCGTGTACCCAGACTTTACAACCATCACAGCGCACCTAATTTACCACACAATTATCAAAAGTCAAAATAGAAAACAACCAAAACCTGAAGCTACACCTCTATAGAACCTAATATTTTTCATTTCATACCCAGGTTTGACGGTCCAAATGATTCCTTATCTTCTTGCATATACCACAAATGTGTTTTGATTTTCTCAACTGCAATAACAACGAAAATAGGCTTATACGTTGCAACCATTTCTGCATCACTTACAACTAAACTAAGCATAATCACAGAACAGAGATCCTACATACCCTTGAACATGGTTTACACAACAATTTATCTCCACATTTCATTTTTTTTGCCATCTCAAAAGAAATTATCGTTCCACATCCTACACATTCCAGTGGATTTCCGTACTTTTTTAACAGCCTCTGCAAAACATAAGTTAATTACATACGTTGCCCAAACTGTAGGAGATTTCCACAAAAGGATATAAGATAGACAGCCATATAAAAGTTGACCAATAGGTATGGAATTAAATTCTGCGCAGCCTTTTGGGAACTATAACAAAACCAACCAATGTACATGTTGCAATAAAAATGAACCCCTTGCAACACGAACTCACAGACAGAGAAACTTGCCTGGCTTGGAGCATTGTTACCGAGATCCTGATTTGGGACGGCGGTCTCTTGAATCCATCCGTAGAAAGAATCGTCAAAAGCAGGGTTACCAGCAGCCAAGTGAATATCATGCATCAACTTCTCCGTGAATCCCTGATCTGCCAAAAATGCTTCCTCCAGTGCCATCTGAAAATTACGAGGGTTGCACCCTTGCAGTTCAGACTGTTCCTGGAACCTGAATAAGTATCTATTAAGCACTAATCCACAATTAAGACAATCTTCTTCTGAGAATTCAAGAGACCCACCTGGCAACATAGTCCACAAAAGGGAAGATCATCCCTCTCCTCACCCATGCATAGTCCTGCTTACATTAAAACAACAGTCAGAAATAGAAAACTCAAAACAAGGCAAGATCCATATTTGGAAAGCTATTTAATTTGTCTCTCCGTACCCTTTCATTCTCGTTCCCAGAGTGACCAAAGAAGACAACACAGGCTGCATCGGGTATACAAGAACGCAAAACAAGCTCGGGTGCTTGAGTCATTGGATCGATAACAATAGCCGGCCAAAACGGTTCCTTTTTCCCAGATTTAGCCCAAACCAAGTCTCCTGAATAGAAGTTTTCTGGCCCAAAAGAACCATCTTTCTTCATAATCTTCTTGTCATCATCTTCCCTCGGTCTGTCAACACGACTAGGACGAGCCTCACCACGTTCCTCGTGAAACGTTGTTTCTTTATACAATACACTGTTATACTTACGGCTCCTATCAAGCTGCTTGTTTTTCAAATTGCCAACTTTAGAACCCCGAAAACTACTAACTTTCTCATCCCTGCACGCTACTACTTGTTCCTCCAAATCATCACAATCACTTTTGCTATCTTTCCTCCAATTCTCGAGCACCGAATCATTGAATCGAGAAGGAAGCACCTGAATCCTTCCCCTAGATGTCCGAACAAGCGGTGGGCGAGAGACTTCAGCCGGAGGAGGATCCCTCACAGAGCCGGAATCTTCTAATCTTCTCCTCGACATTGACGACTCTTTTTGTACCTCATCAACAGGTTTCATTTCAGAGCACCACGAAGCAGCAGAGAATCCATTCCGTCCTGTACCACCAGGAACAATCCCGGCGGCGATTTCTCCGAGAAGATTGAGAGGGTAGTAGTGACCTCCTCCCAAGTTGGTCTTTCTCTTCTTCCTGGACTCGTTCGCCGAGTTACCGAGTTTGCACCGTTTCAAACTCGGTATCTGGGTTTTAAATTTCCGTTTGATAATCATAATCTCAGAACCCAAATCAGAGTAACTAAAACATCTCCAAAATCCCAAATTGCTAGCTAAACCCTAACCTAGACCCCCCAAATTCCGATGTTCAAGTCGTCCGTCTTCTCAGACCCAGAACTGAAAATCGCAAACCAGTCGTAGCAAACAAGGAGAGCTACAAAATTTGAGCTTTTTTTTTTTTTTTTAATTTAAATGGAAGAAGAGAGACGTTTGGCACGAATGAGAGAGCAGAACGAGAAAGTGAGAGAGAGAGAGAGAGATCTGTTCCTAACTTCTCTCGCTCTCTATATCCAGAAGAAGAAGAAAAGAAAAAAAACCCAATTTTTAAAAATAAAAATGCTTCCTTTCTTATGATTTGGATGATAAAACCAGGAGAAATGTTGTCAAGAGATTGTTTTGAAATCGAAAGACTGAAAATTTTAATTTTGTTCTGTGTAAAGAAAAAAAAAAAAGGAGAGATTTTTAGAGAGAGAAAGGCGTGAGACAGAGATGAAGAGAGAGAGAGAGAGAGAGAGAGAGAGAAGACGCAGAAGAAGTGGGTGTCGTTTTGATCGGCGTCACGCCCTTCTGAATAGCGTGACTGAATTATGTGCACACTATTACTGTCGTTAAGCTAACCTACGCAGCATCCCCCCACGCTTTTTTTTTTTTCTTCTTCTTCTTCTTCTTCCTCGTTTCTTTGTCTTCTCAAAAACCAATTCAAAGATCGTGTTTTCTTATTTAGTTATTCTATTCTTAGTTTGATAGTATCAAAATCAGATTTCTATATGTGTGTGTTTTTTTGTTAGGTGCCAAGATCTTTGGGAGCTGTAATGGAACTTACATAGTACGGCTACGACAGTGTATTTATGTGCTTCTTACGTTTTGGGTTTTTAGTATGATTACAACTAACAACCAACAAAAACTCGAACATATATATATAACCAAAACTGTCAATCCATGAAACGCTCCTTTTACTTACACTCTTATGTTTCTTTATAGATGTAAAAATGATTTATTCTCTGTTCTGCTTAGTTTATGCACCGGTGAGTGAGGTTGATGGAAGAAACAGCTACAAAATGGAAAAGAAACCAAACAAATATTAGAGATTGAAAAGTTTCCCACCAATTTTTTTCACAACTCTTATAAGGGTATTTACGTAATAATCTCTGTTGTTTTTTTTCCGGTTTAGAACAAACCGAGAACTTCTGTGTGTGTGTGTTTTTTTTCCTGAAAAAAAAAAAAAAAGACCCCAATCATCTTCGTTGATTTGATATGTTTAATTACCAGTAAACATGAACTGGTTCCGTGATATGGTATATAAACAAGCTTTACGATTATTTCTCAATTGGGTAATTTAAGGTTTGGGCTGATTCTTGGCTCCCCATACATATTCTTGGATTCAAGAAGGGTTGCAAAAACCAAAGATTATTGAAAAGGTTCACTCTCTGATTGATCAAAATATCGTCTTAACTATGCGATTAACTTCAGCTTCGTCTTCTAATATAAATTATAACTTTATTATTCGTTTGTTAATTATAAATAAACTAATAAAGTAGCTTAAACCTGGTCACTTGGTTTTATTATATGCATTGGACTATAATTACAAAAACCTAGTCACTTCATATTTGAGAGGTGTCAATGGCTGAATAATCAACTTTTTTCTTTTTCAAACAAACCCCATTTCATTAAGTTGAAAAAAAACCCCATTTCATTAAGTTAGTGACAAGAACTCCCCTCTAGAATGAGTTTTTACACCGGTCAACACACTTACATGGGAATAAGAATACAAACAAAAAGTACAATAACATAAGCTAAAGCTAAGGAGATATAGGGGCATAAAAGCCTCATAGATAGGGTGAACCACAAAGCCAATAAGTCCACATAAAATGGCGAGAAGCTGTCTTAGAACAAATTGCCGGTCGCAAAACGACAAATTGTCACATTGGAATACAAAGATTCCGAAGGGTTTTTAAAAACCTAACTCGCACTAATGACGAATCATCAGCTCCTTAAAAAGAGAGACAACATGTAGGGTGAGAATGAATTCCCAAGAGTCGAATGCCCGAGAAAAGATCCAAGATATAGCCACGTTGTCGTACCACATAGAAAGAACTATACCAAGTAGTTACCAAGAGTCGAATACTCAACTTTTTTCATATTTGCGAAAGGTGATGCCAATGTACATTCACAATCATTCATCAAAAGTCAAAAGGCTAACTGTTGGGAAACTAAGAATATAATATGATATATACAGTGAAACCATTAGAGAGGAATGTCAAACAGCTTCTATATTTAGAGACGGTGAAATTCACAAGATCAAACATACTTAAGCATATCACAAGAATAAAACTACTACAACTTGTTTTCCTAATCCTCAACTTATTCAGGCAAACCCATATATACAAAACACGAGAGGTGGGTGGGGCTCATATTTTTAACACTGCATCAAACTATTCTTCTCCCTCATCTTTAGGACCTAACTAATCCTCATTTCTGCATCTCCTCTGTTTTTGCAAACCTTCCTCGGATTCTTGGTTGACTGTCTGCAAGAGCCTTCCTGCAAGCATACTGCCACCATACCAAAAACTCAGCTTCCAACAAAATAGAATCGAGCTTGTATATTATTTCCTAAACCATAAAAGCATTGTTTCAGGCCTTTACCTTGATTTTACGCCCGAAATTTCGCCTGCTTTTCTTGTTCCTGTATCGAGAAAGCTTCTCACGGCGGTCCTCAGAGGTGCAACTTATGATTATTCGATCCAACTGTGACTGAACAGGACGCACAGTTTTAGTACCCAGTGTCTGTAATAAAGCAAAACATCCACAAGTGATGAACATATACAGGAGATCTTTTGCCACCATCATAATCTATGCAAAAGGTCACAACTTTCTCCAAAATAACGATGATTCGATAAGAAAGAGCACATCCCAATTACTTGCAGACAGTAGTATATAATTTGAAATAACTGTTCAAAAAGAGTAGTGTTACTAATTTCAAACCTGAATATCGCTATCGCTATAGGCTCTTCTCATCCCATAATCACCTGGAGGGAAATGAGGGAAGCTCTGAATCACTGCATCCTCGTGATGTGCCACATCTGTTGAGCTCAGGTTCCCAGAGCTCACGCTCTTTGGAATTACCACATCAGAGACGACTACGCTACTACTACTGTTCAAAACATTGTCCATTTTTGCCACTAAAGAGATGTTCTTGATGTCTAACACCTCGGACAGTGGAGACTCCATAGCTGATTTCACCAGAAGGTCCTGCTCACAATCGTAGAAAGCCTTGTCTATAAGCTGCTGGTCACTCTGCAACGACCCGAGATCACTGAGTTCAACAAGCTCTTGAGAGAGAGGATCAACAACTAGCATTGGTTCTTCAATGATCGGCTCAGGGGCTTTGAATAGGTCACTCTCTTCTCCAAAATCATACTCACATGCCTCAACAAGATTGTTCTGCTTCACAACAATTATAAGAAGAAGAATGAGCAAAACAGAACAAGAGAGAACCAAAACCACAAACTACAAGATCACAACTCCAAACTAGACTAGAAAACAGTGAGTTTTCTTTGGTTTTATACACAAACACATACATATCTCTATAAAGTTGTAATCGTTTAAAAAGGGTAAGAGGAAAGGGAATCTTTCTTCTTCGTTACAGCCGTAGAGGAGTTTGATTGTAAGAAAATGAGGCAATGAATCGACATCAGAACATGTAAAAGACAAAAACAAAACAAAAGTCTCAAAACAACACGGAATCTGATGGGTTGAAAACACACACAATTTTGCTGTCAATCGTGTAAGGTAAGCTTATATAGTTCCAAGTCCAGCTTTGTATAAAGAGAACAGTGTGATCCCCAATATCTCAAACCCCATGAAAAAGGTCGTCTTTAAGTTTCCTTTTTCTCAAAACCAAAAATAAAGTTTGAGTTTTTCGTTGGTTCTATCAAGCATCAGCAGAAGAAGATTCCGTCTTTTACTCTGCCCAGAAAGACTCAATTTTTAGAAGCCAAAACAGATGTGAGCTCAGCCAAAAGCATCAAAGTTACCACAAAAACTTAAAAGAACAAAACTTTACCAACTAATCAGTGTTTTCCATCTAAATCACACTCCAAATTATCTTCATTAACAAACCAAAGGAAGAAACTTTAACTCAATTTCATCAAAGATCAAGCACAACAGAGACAAGAAACCCAAAAACCAGAAGTTCAATTTCAAAATCAAATGCACTGGCAAAAAGTAAGGAACTGAAGTCAAACCAAATTAAAAAAAAAAAAGAAAAAAGACAAACCATTTCATCAGAGAACTTGTAGGGTTTGAAGAGGTCATCAAACTGGTGAATCTCAGGAGAAGAACTTTGCATGAATCGGAAAGCTAACCCAGTTTCAGCATACATTTCTTCGTTTCTTTATACTCCTCTCTTTGCTCTTTGATGATTAGAAGATTTTTGTTACCTGGAAGTAGAAATGAGCATTAAGCAGAGGAGAGTGAACACAAAAACCCAAAAGAATGAAAAAGAGAGGCCAAGTTGGGAATTTGGAGCATACCCTGAGGGAAAAGTTCTGTACTTTGGCCCCTCCTCCTCTTGGCTGCCCCTATTGTGTGATGTTGAGAGGGCTGATAAGAAATTTTTATGTGTGAAGCAAAAAATTATTGGTGCACTGAATCCCATTTATAGATTTTTACTTTCTTTAAAATATTTTGGTATAGAAATAAATGTTTAGCATGAAAGAGGCAAAAAAAAAACAAAATTAAATTCAATAAAGAATATACAAAAATGTAACCCCCAACTATTTCAATATAGATATTTCTTAGGCTATGCACAACTTTTTTAACTTTTCTGTTTTATATCTTTAAAATCTGGAATCGGTAACTCCGTCTGTTGGACTCCAATCTAAAGTTTTAGTGAAAATTGAATTAGAAGGATGATACTACATACTATAAAATATGTATGACCAGTTATTTTCATGTACAAAAATATATTTAAAGGACACATCGTAAGTATAAAAAGGGTTCATGAATCATAACAGTTATTTCATATGTAACGTTCCTTTCAAGTTGTAAAAGTTTGTTGTAACAAGCAGTGGTTAATCAGTATATAAGAACAAAATTTGTTGGGATTAGATGACAAAACAGTTTTGCTTTTGTTTAAATAATCAGTTGGAACTACACAAAATAGTAGTACTAGCATTAAGCAAGTAGTATAGTAGATGACTGACTGTAGAGTGTAGACACACAGAGGCAAGCAAGCACATGTTTTAGTGTTGGGTCGTGACTCTCTATAATGATATTTTCTTTCACACCAATAAATCTCGAGATTAATAACTTCTGAGTCTCTCTGACTGATGATGATAGATGTATGATGAATCTTTAAATAATGGAAACAATTAATTCGTTCATAGAATACATTCTGGTTGTACTTTGTAACCAAATTCGTATAATCAATCAATTCTCTGATCTGCTTTATAAGCCTTAATGACCAAGAAGTGAGGTCCCGTGATGTCCTTTTTTTTTTCTTTTTTTTTTCAAGAATTAAATATGAGTTTTGAGGATATATATATATATGACAAAACTGACATGTGAAAATTTTCAGAAATGGGTTCCGTACGGAAAGTATAATTTGTTTTTGGTGAATTAACTAGTCTTTAAGTTGTACACTAGATTACTCTATCTAACTTAACGTTCAAAACACGTTTTTTCTTATGCTTTTCTTCTCCTTACAATTTTCAAAAACTCTTAACCTTGTTCAATAGTTATAAGTTCCATATATTTCTTATGAAGTATAAATTCAAGCTTGTCAGTTTGGTCTCATCAGTGTCTCACAATGGTGAACAAGGTTGGACCATGGGTTTAAGTTCGGTCAACTGGTTAAGGTATGTATGAATGTGTGCATCGTCGTTATAAGTGTGAGGACGACGATGGATATATTCTCTCTGAAACATTGATAGATTTATAGAGGACGAGATGGCGAAGACGTAAACTCATTTAGATCAAAACTCCCGTAAAATTCTTTTGTGCACATTCATCTTGTTTATTCTATAGTTTACTCTTCAATTTATCAAATTATGTTTTCTTGTGTTCTTGTTTGATTCGATTTCATATATGATTGGTTTGTGTTTATGAGATCATATATATGAGTTCATGTTCTCGTCTCATCATTTTTGTTTTGGATTCACTCATATAGTTTACTACTTGTAACACGTGAAATATTAACACAAAGGTTGGGGACCAACAATTGTTTAGTGTTGTTACATGAATTTGGAAATGAGAATTGACGTAAATCCATGGGTGGTCCAAATTTGATTACCATTTTATTTTCTCACACAGAAAAATAAAATGGACATCCCTTTGATTTAAGGTACCGAATATTTCATTTCGGCTATATTTTATTTCTAAGTGTGTGTTTGCATTTAAAACACAATTGTTATTGTTGCGCAAGTGGACTTGTGTTTGTTTGTTTTATATGTGGCTTTCTATAGTCTGAGCCCCCAATATGTTTGGTCATGAATGCATTGTTTTTTTTCTCCAACACAACATTGACCTTTCCTATCAAATTTGGCTATACATTTAAAGTGTAACTATAGATTGTGGTGTAGAATAGGAAGCTTCATAATATTATTCAAAACGAGAAGTACAATATATACACAATACATTAGGGTTTTAGGTACCTACTATTTACTAATATATCCTTTACATAAATATATCTTATACACCCTCTCAAGATGGAGGGGCTGGAGTCACTCCAATCTTGTTGACCATTGTAAGAAACTTTGGGCGCGGAAGAGGTTTGGTGAGGGCATCGGCTAACTGATCATCCGTCGAAACATGAGTGACGCGGAGAGCACCAGATTACTCTTTCCCGGATGAAATGATAATCAATAGCAATATGCTTCATGCGTGAGTGGAAAACTGGATTAGCACAAAGGTAGGTCGCACCAACGTTATCACAATACACAATCGGAGCAACAGGTAAAGTGACACCAAGTTCAGTTAGAAGAGAGCATATCCAGATGAGTTCGGCAGTTGCATTTGCGACAGCTCTATACTCAGCTTCTATAGCAGAGCGAGCAACCCTCTTCTGTTTCTTGGAGGACCATGAGATCGGAGTGGTACCAATGTAAATAACATATGCATTTGTGGAGATGAGGTCCTCGCGATCACCACCCTAGTCGGAGTCCGAGAAAGCGTGAAGTGTAATTGGTGTCGAGGGTCTCAAGAGGATACCATGTGAGACAGTACCGGCGAGATATCGGAGAATCCGTTTAGCCGCCTGCCAATGTATGTCCGTAGGTGAATGCATGAACTGTGCTAGGCGGTTCACGGCAAACGCAATATCAGGATGGGTGAATGCCAAGTACTGCAAACTCCCTAAAACAATGCGATACTCCGTCGGGTTGTCATGAGGTTGGCCGGTGTGAAGCGTAAGTGATGGTTCCGGAGCCATTGGTGTGGACACAGGTTTAGCATTCAGCATATTAGTCTTTGTTAAGAGATCAATAATGTACGTTCGCTGCATAAGATGAAGTCCCTTGCTAGTGTGAGTTGCTTCGATGCCAAGAAAATAGTACAAGTCGGTCGGTTCTTTTAAAGAAAAACGCTCAGCCAATGCGTCAATGAAACCGGCAATGAGACGATTGGTGCTACCGGTGACGATAATGTCGTCAACATAGACCAACGTGTAAACCACGTCCCGACCAGAACGATAAACAAACACCGATGTGTCAGCCAGAGAATTGTAAAAGCCCAGTCGCAACAGATACGTCTTGAGTTCTTGATACCATGCGCGCGACGCTTGCTTCAGACCATATAACGCTTTGTTTAAACGACACACATAGTGAGGACGGTCCTTGTCGACAAACCCGGGAGGTTGTGAGATATAAACTTCTTCCTGAAGCGTTCCATGGAGGAAAGCATTATTGACGTCGAGCTGTTTGATACCATGTAAAATAGGAAGCTTGATAATATTATTCAAGATGAGAAGTACAATATATACACAATAAATTAGGGTTTTAGGTACCTACTATTTACTAATATATCCTTTACATAAATATATCTTATATGTGGAACCTTTTGGCTTTTGTGATACCTCCTTTGATTGGATATCTTGTTCTTTAATTTGCCAATGCTCATGGCGGCGCGCCAATCAGAGAGGGTGTCCTACTACATGTGTACACGCGCACGAAACTAATTGGCCGGGTTGCTTCCAAGCTTAGCTCGAACACTCTTCTCATGGATGGACTTACGAAAATACTTGAATTTAGCAGTTTTATAATGGTATAAAATTAATGGCAATAGAAAAACATCTGTAAAATGTAACTTCAATGGTTTAATATATATAGTAGCTTCAATGTAAAATGTAACTTCAATGTTCAGAAAAGTTTACCACCACGTTTTTGATATTACCACCACTGCAGCAATAATTTGTAAGGATATTGTTGTAGATCGATGGATACAACTAACTAAAGAATAACACATCAAAGAACTAAAGTTAGATTACAATCTGGTATAAAAATTATAATTATGCATAAAGAAGAAAATGTGGGTCTACTGTGATGTCTCTTTTATATCATTGAGAATTATATGTCTATGGGGACAAGGACCACGTGTGACCAGTGTTCATCAAATCTAACTCACACTAAAAACAACCAAGTCCGTACCACAACAAGAATATTCCACCCACCAGATACACCTCACCGGAGATTCTACCGTCGTGAATCAACTTTTTGCTCTCATAGAAACTATGGAAGTAATGCGCATAGTGGTCGATTTCACTTAGACATGTACATTTAACCAATTATAAATTATGATTTTGTTTAATGTAACAATTTATTAGATATGCCTATATGAGTGAAAAAGGAGAGCAAAACCATGCGTTCAATTTTCTCCAGAGAGAAGAATTCTAGATTTAAGTTGTTAACTTAAAATGAAAACATCATGACATTAAGCAAAAACCAGATCAAGTCTCAAGAATGTATATTTAACGAATCAACAACAACTGTCTTGAAATAAGCAAAAGGGGGAGATTTCATATATCTTGAAGCCATAACGAGATATAGGCTAGAATACAAAGCTGGCTTAAGAAAAGAAGAGTTGAAAGACGCGATCAGTTAAACTTTGCATTAGAGAAGTCCATCCCAGGATTCTGAGCCATGAACTTCTTGAGCATATCTTGCTTCTCCATCTCATCACTCGTTGGGAGTCCCATCTGCTTTTGCCTTTGATCAAACTGTTACAACAAAAAAAAAAAAAGAGAATCTCTGAGTCAATCTTGCAATATTAAAATCAAACACAAAGAACTGGTCAATAAGAAAAAGAAACCGATTAGCTTACCATCATCTTCTCAACGGTTGCACGAGTTTCAGGGTCAAGATCACCCAATTTGCTGCTCTCTGGTTCAACTTTCTGAGTGTCAATCTCAGGTTCACCTTTCACACAATACTTCCACCACTCCATCTGGTCTTGCTTTGTCAAGAGCACCGCTATCATCTTTTGATCCTCGATGTTCCAGAAGCAGTCATCAGGCTTGACAGGATGAAAGAACTCTCCATCAATGATTAGTTCTTGCCCTTTGAGACCAATTTTGATACGGTTCTTCTTGATTTCACAGGTAACAGACCATGACTTAGTGCCTGCTGGAACTGGAACGTTAATTGTGACCTCTTTGTAGATTCTGTCCCCATGAGTATTTCTCAAAATCAAGCCCATTGCCTTTGTTAGGAACTGCACCAAAACCAAAACGGGGGAACATATGAAGTTAGTTTTGCAAAAACAGAGACTAAACTTGTAAAAATCTAAACTTTATCCAACATCCTAGACTCTACAAGATCAACGAATCAGGTTGTGATGTTGAAACTAAGTGTCAAATCAAAACTAATTCATTCAACAATCCTAATTCATCATAGCAAATTCAACCAAACACAAAAAAACAGAACCAAAGATTAATCCAAGGCAGCTGAGTAAACAATACTTAATCCCAATCATAACCCTAAACCAAACTAATCACCAGAGGCAAACAATCAATTACCACATTCAAGAAAGCAGAACTCGAAGGACTTACCAATGGTAGCCGATTCTTTTTTCTCCTCCTTCGGCTTCTCAACCTCCATTGGCTCCGAAAGAGCCAAGCTTTCCTTCTTGGGCTTCTCAACCTCCATGGGTTCCGTTGGCTTCAAGCTCTCCTTCTTTGGCTTCTCAACCTCCATGGGCTTCACAGTCACCTTCTCCAGCTTCTTCTTCTCCGCTTCCCTCAACCTATCTTTCGCGGCCCTAACAGCAGAAGCGATCTCCTTCTCAGCCGTGTCTTTCTTGAGAAAGTTGCTCTCTTTCCCAATAAAGTCGAGAGCTTTCTCCAAAAACCCTAATGGGTTTGAAGGATCAAAGCTTGCACTAAACGGTACCATCGAGGGTCTCGCCTCCTCCATCTCAGAGATAATCGCCATTGGGTTGATTTCTTAAGCTATAGGGTTTTGCTGTAAGTAGTAGAAATTGAAAATCAAGAGCAGTAGAATTGAGATTCTTGTGTCGTCAATGGAGAAGAGCTTATGAATGTATTTATAGAGAAAACCAAAATAGGGTTAAATGGAAAGTTCTAGAAGATACAGTCTCTTCAATTCCCTCTCGAATTCTAAATTTCTTTTAATTTTCCTTTTCCTCAAATTACTAAAATTTTCCTGATTTCTGTTTATTTTTTCCTATTTATCATTTAAGTTAATAATCTATTTGTATAATAGCAATTCTCTAACAATAGATTAAAACAATTAAAGACATTTAAAAGCCCAAGATTTGTTTGTTTGTAGAAAAAAAGAAAAGCTTAGATTTGCTAAAAAATATCTTCTTAAAAGATTTGTTGAAATCTTGTTAAGAAAAATCTTAACATGATTGGAAATCTTTAAAACTTTTTATATAATTTGAATAGCTATTAATTTACCTTTATCTTTAATAATTATTAATTTGATAGCAATGTGAATTTCAATTTAATTTTTGTTTTTTTTAAAAAAATTGATAGATTTTTAGAAAAATGCAATGCCTACATCAAACAACAACCCTCCTAATGATTCCTTCAACTTGTAAACAGCATTGGTCTCGTGTCTCGATATATTCATTTGGATCATGTATTTTGTTAATATCAGTGTCAAACAAATTTAGTAAATTTGAATGTTAACAGACTGACAAATATCAAACTGGGGGTGTAGCTCATACGGGGTTCGATTCCCCGCACCTCCACTTTGCAAATACTCATTTAACTTGCGTTTGGAAAATTTCTAAGGTTCCCTTAGTTCCTCCTACACACGTATATTCCTCATAATCGTTTTATTTTTGCTTGATCATATCTTAGATCTCCATGTATGTAGTGAGTTTAAAGAGTTGAGCATTTGAAAATAAGGCTATAAGATCAAACATTCATTCATGAACTGTTATAGATACAAACAAAGAAGACTGAGTGCAAACCAATCATCATCATCATACAACATTCCTTCTCAAAGAGAGAGAACAAAACGACAAAGAAAAGAAGAATGAATTGATCAGGAAGAAGATAGGTTTGGCATGCAAATGCCAGAATCTGGACTGTGCTGTTCTTTCCAGATTTTACCAGTAACTCTAAGTTTAAGCTCTTTCCTGTCCCCCCCGGAGAAGAAGAGAGCCATGTTCCTTTGGATGATGAGACCGTCGTTGCTGTCTCTTACTTTCCTGTGGCTGTCTCTGATGCTTCTTGGGGTTCCTTCCCATGTCAGCTTCCTCCCACTTCCTCCCACTTCTAAACTGTAGCTGTAGCTCCGTGCATCTTCCTCGTCCCCCATGAATCTCAAGAATGCCATGTATACCGGACCCATCCCGAGCTGGAACGCTTCAAAATGGAGGCAAAAGTATTGCCCAAAGCAATGGAATACCTGAACCCAGATAAGAAACAAAAAGAAGAAACTTGTCAGTTTTGATGCCATAAACACTGAAGAGAGCCATGTTTTCGTAGACAAAGAAGGATATGCTCACGGTTAGCATCCAAGTAGCGTTCTCCACTTCACGCGGATTGGATTTGACGTAGCGATGGTTAAAAGTGGAACCAGCGTGCATGTCAACTTTGTGATCATCCCTGAGATGAGCAACAAGAAAAGGGATATCCCCAACGATACCACACTCTGAACCAGCATAAGGACAACTGTAAGGTCTGAAGTTACAGAGAGACTCGTGCTTCAGCTTGCTGTAGTAAGGGAATATCTCAGGGCATCCAAGATTGTAATACTTGCAAGGCAGCTCAAGCGACTCAGCAACTTTCTCAAGAGCTAAACATCTAATATCTCCAAGTTCTTGTCTACAAGTTGGACACCGGTTATGCACCCTCACTTTACAAGTCGAGCACAACGTGTGTCCATTATGACACTGCAACAACAACAAGAACAAGAAAGAGACATACTTCTAGATCAAGAACTTCCAATTTAGCTCAACAGGATACAAGCTACATTAATGCTGTGGATTCCAAAATGCTAATACACAAGTGTATTCAAATTAACAAAACATAGAACACATAAAAAGCTAAATCATTTCATAAGCTCCAAAGCAGAGGTACACAAGCCACATGAAGAGAGCAACAACACTCAAAACAGGAATCAATTGTGAAGCAAAAGTCAGTATCCGATGCAGAAACCAAGAAACAACCAAAAAGAGTAAAAGTAAATTAACCTGATGGATAGGAGGGTACATAGAATAGGTACAGACAGGGCACTCAAGAAGCTCATAGACGCTAGTAGCCGGAGCAGTAGCAGTCGGACCAACAATATTGGTAACAACGGCGGCAGCGGCGGCGTGAGTCTTGGTCGAAGAAAACTGATAACTTTGGTGACCATTACCGTTCTGATGGATCTCATTCCCGTTAGACGAAACGCACTCCATACTCTCTGTCTCCATTACCCCACAAAATCAAAAAAGCCCTAAATTTTGAAAACCAAATTAGGTCTATTCCTCTTCTTCTTCTTCTTCCTCTTCCTCAATTTTCAAGAATCTCGGGAAATGAAAAAAAAAAATTCCTTTCTTTCACCGCCGATTTTATCAAAAAAAGAGAAAGAACAGTACTTTGCTTCCCTACCACTTTTGGGTATCTTTGAGAATGGATTCGTAAGACAAATCTGGAAAAACAAAACGAGAAAGAGAGAACAAAAAAGGGAAAGAAGATGAAAGAAGAAAATTTCAAGGGCAATCTCAAATAGCCCCTGACTCTATAACCCTCTCTCTTTCTCTCTCTCTCGTCACCGTTTCTGCAAAAGCTATGATTTTGTTTTTTTCGTTGGCCTCTTTGATCTCTCTGAAACTGAGAGAGATAGAGAGAGAAAGAGAAGAAGATGAGAGATCAAATCTGAGCCGTTGAGATGGTAAGGCTCCCTTTAATTCGAATTTGAATCTGACGGTTGTAATCACACTATCTGCCTATTTCTTTTTTCTTCAAAAAGGAAAAAAATTGTATTTAAGCCAACCAATAGGCTATAGCCATTTAGAGTAACCGATGTCCTTTCACAAACGGAACCTTACTTTTACGGCAACGCCACGTTATGTGTTCGCTATATATCAAGTTTTATCGGAAGTATTGTCAAATGGTTCTATGGTCTAGCGGTTAGGACATTGGACTCTGAATCCAGTAACCCGAGTTCAATTCTCGGTAGAACCTTCACTTTTGTCTTTTTTTTTATAAAAGTTTATTGCAAGAAAAGAAGAAAAAATTAAATGCAACTTAACAAGAAGGGCCACAGCCGCACAGTTCGTCATTTATTAATTCCTACAAGTGGAAACGACTTCTACACTCACAAGTCACACAACAAAGATTTGGCGTCAACGTCAAAGTCTAACGAGAGTTCAGTTCACAAAAAGGAGAGCGAAAAAGAGAAGCAAGAGAGGTTTGGGTCATTCTCCAGAGACAAAATTCAGTTTCAGTAGGTTGATGAATATCCGAAGCCGGCTTTTCTTCCCATAAGTGACGAAAGCATCATCTGTCCCATATGTGTTTCAGATCCATCAGACCATCCATACTTCTCAAGCAACTGCGCCAAGAAGTTACCAACTTCGTAAGATATCCCTGACACCGATACAGCAATTGTCGCGTACCCTAAAATACTCTTCAGGTAGCTGCCTCTCGGGTACTTCACATGAGCTTTGGCTACGGCCAGCGAGACGATGCATAATAGAGATGCCCCGAAAACTGATACGACTTTGTAGTCTTTGTTGTGTTTTTCGCTGAACGAGAAATAGTACACTAAAGGAGGGAGTATTCCGACGATTATGAAGGATACGATTACGACTGATGCGTGAAGTGTGAAGTTCTCTCTTCGTCCAAGGAGTTTCTTGTATCGACCTTCTTCTTCTTCTCGAACGTTAGTCTGGTTATCTTCTTCTATTGTTGTTCTTATAGGTTCCTCCTCTCTAAGCTCTTGGAGCTGCAATAGAAGTTTCTCTGTAAGTTTCTTGAAACTGTAGGTAACACGATTTCTCAACAAGTTGATACATGTGTACGAAAGGTTTATTGATCACTCACATTATGAATAATGAGAATAAGCCCCCCAAACAAGTTTGCAAGCCCCAAGACCAATATGTTCACTGCAACCACAACGACACATACACATGTTGGGATCTTCCAGCAGCAAAAAATGTATTCTGTGTTTCACAAATGAAAACGATAGTTCAGGCTAAGCAGTACTACTTACACATTGATGCACCAGAACCAGCGGCAGATGATATAACACCAAGGCTCGTGATGGCTTCTATTAGACCTCCGTATACAATGCTTTTCAAGATTTCCACTTTAAGTCCTCCAACAACTCCTCGTCTCATTAACGGTTCCCTTAGAGACCCTTCTTCCAGTAAATTCCCTGGTGTAACATCAATTTCAGGATTTTCTGGACCGGCACTAACTCCTCTGTCACCCGTGTCCATTACACCTAAGCAGCAGCAGAAAGTTAGCAAGGTATGAATGAGAATAACTACACAATAACATACGTTAAGAGTTTAATCTTCAAACAAAGGAGAAACGGTTTTATTTTATATATTTGGTATTGAAGTTATGAATATGATTTCCTCACGGTATTATATAGAGAAGAGAATTATAATTACCTGTTACTTTGGTCGAACCAATATCTGTTTTTCTTGCGTCAGAAGTGTCTTTTCCTTCAAACATATGAGAGGTACCTTCTTCATGAAATGTAGTTTCTACTCTAAATCCGTCAGGTCCATTAGTCACTGTGTTTAATATACTCATGCCATGAGATGGTTGAATCGGAGAGAGCCGTCCTTTCTCTGATGTGTGCTTCCCCTCTGCTGGATTAGAATCATCATTGTCAATCTTTTGCTGTGTTTGCTCCTCCGCCGAAGGAGCCAGAAACTTCTGTCCGTCTTCAACAGTTGCTCCATTGTTGACAATTTGGCTTGTATCGTGTGAGTTTGCAACTGCCATCATATCATATTAAGAAAATAATGCTGTGGTTTTAAAAGTCAAACGAGTTATGCAAAAGCTAAATAAGAGAAGAAGGATGGCTATCACGTTTTGTATTTATTAAAAGTTGCTTCTCAAGGGCGTTAAAATCTCAAACTACAAGACACGAACATGGGTTCCACTTTCTAAGTGACGTTGCATATATGTACCTTGAACTGTATGGGTGTCAACAGGCTTTATATCTTGAGAAGAACTGATCCCTGACCCACCTGCACAAAGTTGTTTTCGAAAGAATGCTTAAGAAGAACCAAGGGTAAAACTATAGATGAATATTCTTATCTCCATTCTAAGTGACATTTAAATGATTCAGATACCTACTTATGATGACGATATTTCCTATAATTTAATAGAGATTTGACCTTCTTTTCTCCTTCATAATCGGATCTACTGATTGTAAATTACCATTATTGTTTCATCAATTTTCATTATAAGAGAATATCCCTACCTTGAATTGAAGTGGCTGCATCGCCCTGAGCAAGAGTTGGGGCTTTTGAAGGGTTATTTGCAGTAGAGCCTGTCAGGTTACCACGCGGCCGATTAGCATCTGGGACGCTAGGCAGTGCCCCACCTGACAACACAAAAGAATTACATTTAACTCTAATGCTAAAATGATACAAACCACCTTCAGCACCATAGTGAATACAAAAGGAGAGACATTGCAATTTTAATTCTGCTAGACACCAAAGTAGCCACTGAAGTTTAGCAGACTGGAATCACCGTTTTGAAGTACGAAAATAATGGAATGTCATACACATGAATCGATTGATGACACTGACAAAGGAACCAAACAATACCTTGCTGAACAGCTGATTCTTTTTGGTTAAAGCCAAAAATTGAACTGAACCAATTGGAATCGCCTGTAGCTTTCTCTTGAGGTTTTGGCTGAGTCGTTAACCCTTCGACACCTTCATGGGGAGGAATCGGCTTTGAAGCCAACCCTGCAATTTTTTCCCCACAAAAGGAAAGCATACTGTGAATACAAAAAGGGATGGGATCTGAAGTTCACTTTTCAAGTATCAAAGGAACTGTTACAGTCTAGTGTACCTGTGGAACTAAATATGGTGAAACATGACAAGCACTTGAAAATAAATGATTCATGTGCAGGGGGGTTTTCACCACCATCCAGAGATGGCAAATTGTCTTCCGAATGAAGAATAGGGTCATTGGAATGAGGCCCTCTGACGCGTTTTCGATCTCCCAGCTCCTGACGCATCTTCCGTTTTCTTCTTTTGAGGACAACCCTTTTGGTGATGCAAGAATCGCAGTTTGGACAGAACAAATCATGTGTCTCTTGCTTATCCAGCACATTCTCCACATCATAATCTTCAACGTCTTCGATGTCCAGCTCCTCCTCTACCACATTACCAGCGGGTTGATCAGCAGCATCACGGTCTTTAGAGAGATCACCATCTTGTACTTCTTCGATTTCACGAGATCTCTTGTTATCCTCAGAAGCTGAACCGTTTTCAGATCCTAAAAGCTTCTTCTCCCCATTCAAATGGTCAGCAGTTTGGGACTCAAGAGCATCAGTTTCTGCACCAGCAGCTGACTCAGAACCTATCAAAAAAAACATGAAACAAGAATTAACAAGAAAACTCAACTACATATGAAGAGATACATCTCCAATCAAACAACAACACTCAAATCTGAACTTATTTAATGTTTAAAAACAGACAACACATTCCCAGAAGAGACATCTAAAAACTTTAAAGAGATGCCAAGAATTCGCAGTTTTGGTCCAAGAAAGCCTAACTAACACTGGACTGACCTTTGGTGTCAAAACACAACAAAGATCCCTCTTTGTAGGTCCAATCGCAGTGGCGACATTTCCAAATTCCTTCATATATACAAACAACAAAACCATGACCAACGACTTCACCACATCAGAAGATCTATCCTACACTAAATCCAAACTTAAAACCCCAAATTGCCTGATTATAATAATTGCAGGATTAATAGACTAAATACACAATAATTCAAAACCATTTTGAAAATTTGAATTTCACAATTAATAAGGAAACAAAAGCACATAATTAATCCAACCAAGTAGACAACAGATTCAGCTCAAGAAAAAAGAAAAAAAAAAGTTGACTTAAGTCGGAGATTAGGTAGTAACCATGTTCTTCGTCAAAGAAGACGATGCAATTATTGTTGCCGTTGTTGTTATCATGCTCCTCTTGAAATCCAACTTTAGCTTCTTTCTCCAAATTGTCCAGTCCGGTATGGTCACCGTCGCCGTTGCTGCGAAAATCTGGAGTCTCCTCAGTAGTAGTAACATCACCGGAAAAGCTAGAAGAAGAGGAGGAGGAGGAGGAGCTGGTGCATGTGTTAGTGGTGAAAGTACTACTGTCAACACTAGTATCAAGACCCTTTCCATGACGAAATGTCTTCCTTTCCAAATCAACAACAATTTGTTCTTCTTCTTCTTCTTCCTCTGCTTCCACTTGTACGGGATGGTGCTTCTCTGTCCCGGTGGTGGGCTCTGTGAGTTCGGCGGCGGATCCCATCAGAAAGAGGAAGACAAAAGAATGGCCAAAAGAAGGACAAAGAGAGAGAGAGAGAGAGAGAGAGAGAGAGATCTATAGAGAAAGGTGATTGATTGGGTCGTCTCTGTCTCTGTCTCTGTCTCTTCTCTTCAATACAAACATTATAAGAGATTGCTTAATTTCTCTGCTTATACTCTAATAGTAATTAATGATGTGTTTGTTTTTTTACTTGGTCGTTTGATCTGCACTGGTTTTTTCATTATGCAGACTTTTCACGTGTTTTTTACTTCTTGGCTTTCTTGCTTTCTTGGTCAATAGACTCGGTACTGTAACATGGTGTGTAGAATTTTTGTATTTACAGATTTTTAACATAATGAGGTTTTGTTAATTTTAACATAATGTTTTCTGTATTTACTGATTATACATTATAGTATATCTGTAGATAATGTTTTTTTATATATCCTTCGAAGTTCGAACAGTAAAGTACAACAACAAATTAGTTGAAGATATTTTTCACCATAATTTTAGGGATTTATTGTCACATGGATGTGATGACAGTACGAGAGAGAGAGAGAGAGGGAGGGAGTGATGATACCGCATTCATATCACGACGACCTCACGTCCCAACTATAACGTTATCTCTTTCATTGATATCTGCGTATTAAAAATATAATACGGGGGGGGGGGGGGGGGGGGAGAATCTCTGAGGCCTGAGCTAGCTACATCAAAATCTTAGTTGACCAAAACAAAACAAAAGATCGAACAGATACTATTCGACATAAACTAGAATTAACAACGCATTATTAGCACAATAATGTTTTGTTTACCAACCTGTACTGTACGTATCTTTGTTATTCTAATAAGCGTGATAACAACGTCGTATACTCAACATATAATATGTATATAAAACATTCCTTTAAATAACTTAGCATGCAACACGTTTGATGATGCAACACTATACCATTCTAACATAGATATAAGATATTTTTTATTCAAAAATGTTAAATGTACGGCTTCTCTCTATTAAGTATTAACTCATACCATTGTCCATGCTATAGACTTCAATTCTTGGATGATATTTCTCGATGATGTTGCTGTGATCAACCACCATCGCCATTAGTATATATATATTCTTCTTCTTTTTTCTAAGTTTTATCACGAGAACCGGAACGACGACGACCAAAAACATTGCGAGGAGAAGTACGAATTTCTAAGTTATTAGTACTATAATAAGTATTAACAAACAGCGACGCAAAGAAAAAACAAAAGTTACCAGAAAAAATTGATGAAGATATTATATGTGACCAAATCTCCCGATTCCTAAAGTCTTAACTACTATCAATAATACCACCTAAGAAAATAAAACAAATAACCCCAAAACACGTTATGAACGTGGTTGATATAATGACAGCACATGCATATGTTGTCTTCAGAGTTCAGACTTAACTAGAAAGAACCTACTCAATCCCTTTAATTAAACTAATATATGGGTGCTTTATGCCATGGGGTTTTATGTACATTGGAATCGTGTAAGAAATGTTGGTTGAATTTTATTAAAAATTATCGACCCCACTCAAGATGATGACTCGATGATTCATGAATGTGAACTTAACCCTGAGTTCACATGAATAATGGTTTAAATCATTGTTAATAATAGGTATGCCTGTAATTTTTTTTATTGCTCCAGCTGTTTCCAGTTTTGCATTAGACTACGACTACGAGTATCGAAGAATCAACAAAATAAAGTTAGTAGGTGTTGGTAAGACTTATTAGTTCAAAGAATTGTTTCTTACATGTAACTTCTAGAATGGTACAAAGTGCCATTAAACTGTCATCGATGACCTGATATCAGTTGCTTAACGTACTTTCTTTGCAAATTGGAAAAAAATGTTATTATCTTTTGTAGTTCATGAGTCATTGAGTCTCCATGTATATAGTTTACAACTTCTTATGAAAAAGAAAGGCTCGAATCCAAACTACTTTTAAGTGTGCAATAACCAACAACGATATGATTCATTCATTTATAAATAAAAAAGAAAAAAGATATTATGATTCATTCTTTTTTGACAAAAACAAACCCAAAAAAAATAACCTTTTGCTTATTATGGTTAAATTTCACGTATGATACCAAATAACTAATACGAACAATAAGACAATATGATTTTATAATAAGCGAAAGGTTTTATTCATGGAAAATGTAGCCACCAATCTTTAAAGTTCCGCATCTTTTTGTAGGCCGACCAATGAATCTATTCTTAGACCGACGTTTTCATTCTTGCACTCAAAATCCTATCTGCTTTTTTTTTCTTTCTTTAATTTGATAACGCATAAGTAAGTGATCCTAGTTAAATTTCGAACTCCCTGATCAATGTTACTCGAACTCTAGTAACGGAATTTTTCTTCATTTACCACTGAATTGGTTTATCTGTATTTTTTCTATGTTACAATCATTCTAATAATCGTCAATTTCAAGAATCAAACAACACATTATCAACATTTCTTAATAATCATTCACTACTAACCGACTATTTTTGGCACTTACTAAAACATTTTTGCAGATTTCTTGTTTACCGAACCTTATCAACAAGTGTATGTCATATATAAACCAAAACTAATTCGAAAAAGAGGCAATCTATGAGAAATTTCACTACACCAATTTTTTGTTTAAATTATAATTATAAAAATAGTTTGACCCTACAAACAAAGGTTGTTGTCTTTATTTTACATTTTTTTTTTGTCTTTTCGGATTATCTCCAATTTCCATAAACATTAAAAACATTTTTCTTTCCTTTTCTGGGTCAAAATCAAATAAATTCGTTCACTTATTAGGAAAAACAATTTGGGTAAGAAAAGAACACTTTTGAGTTTTCTACCCAAAAAAGAAAAAGGACACTTTTGAGTTTGAAGTCAAGAAGACTGAAGAAAGAGTCTTCAAACTCGTCGAGTCTCTGGAGAATCATCATAAAACCCGCTTCTCTCAAGCCACTGACTAACCAAGTATCCCACAAACTGAGAAAATCCCGACGCAGTCGTCGCCATCGTCGTGTACCGAAACAGAGTCTTGAGATAATCTCGTCTCTTCGAGGCATAAGCTTTCGCAATCGAGAGCAAGACGACGCAGAGCAGAGACGCTGCGTAAACAGCTAAAACCTTGTACTCTTGTCTCTTTTCCATCTTTCTTCGAAACGAGAAGCCGTATACTAAAGGTGGGATCAAGCCGAAGATGATGAAAGAAGAGATTGCGACCAATCTGTGTCGCCTCGAGTACTCTCTTCTTCCGAGAACTTCCTCGTACCTATCTGTTTCAGAATCATCAGTGTTGGTTCGTTTTCTGGGTGTTTCGTTTATTAGTTCTTGGAGCTGCAAAAAAGAGGGAGTCTTTTGTTCAGTTCTTTGATGAGAGTTTACATACTGATGTTTCGGAAAGATCACTTACGCTGTGAACGGTGAGAAGAAGACCGCTTGACAAATTAGCAACTCCCAAGGCCAAAACGTTCACTGAATTAGGAGAAAAGACATTAGCATTAGGTTTAGGCGTTCAAAGTGTTCGACGAAATGCCTCAAAGAGATTTTGGGATTCACTTACGAGTTGAAGCACCAGACGCTGCCGCAGATGTTACTGTGCAAAGGCTTGTGATGGATTCTGTAAGACCTCCATACACTATACTTTTCAGGATTTCGAGTTTATTACTGTCTTTGCGAGGTTCAGTACTATCTGGAATCTTTGGTTGAGTATCTGGTTGCCACTCAGGTTCTGCTTGAGTTTCCTTATTGAAACGTTGCTTGGAAGGTTGCTCCAGTGGTGAAGGTGACATCGGAGTTAGGTGGTCTTTTTGGTTATCTAGCATAGTTAAGAATCTTTGTTCAGCACCAAACTTAATTAGGATTCATCTCAGAATCAAAATTCAGAACATACCTGTTTCCTTGTCAATATCTTGATTATGATCTGGAGCTTCCTTATTGACACTTTGCTTGGAAGGTTGCTCCCCTGGCGAAGGATATATTGGAGTTGGGTCATTTTTATGGTTATCAAGCATGATCAAGAATCTTTGTTTAAGAACCAAACTTGATTAGGATTCATCTCTGAATTCAGAACAAACCTGTTTTCTTGTCAATATCTTGATCAGGATTTGCAGCTTGGTCATTGTGATATTGAGTTGTTGCTGGTTCTTCACTAGTGGTATTAGTAGACTTGGAGTCGGCCCTTTTGTCGCCTGGCGTAGTTCAGAAAATTGTAATATCAAAGTGTTGAAAGAGCAGAATGCCTCCTTCTTTAAACATTGAAAGTGACAAAGACCAAAAACGGGAGAAAGAGAAAATACCTTTCTCTTTGTGATATCTCGGACTGAAACGGGACCTCATTGAAATAATGAAGAGAAGGAGCACCGCAAACGTGGGAAGTAACCAAAGTACAGAAGCAGAAGGCAGCCGCAATGAAGGCATAGAAGGCAATTGCAGTTCCGGTTGAACGAAAGGCGGTGGAGAAGTCGAAAGGACAGAGAGAGTTATAATGATACAGAGGAACAACCAAGCAAAAACATGGACTAACCACTTCGGAAAGCTCGGTCTGTTTTTCTCATTACTGACATCAATGCTCGGTGCCTTACCATTGATATCAAGATCGTCGTAAGTTCCTGGTGACTTTGAATCAACCCCTTTCTCGCCTGGAATTGGCAAGAACCAAAGTCAATCACAACTGTCCATACAACGGTATCGAAAGAAGACGGGAAAAGAAAGGATACCTTTGTCTTTGTTGGGACCATAAACAGAAGGAAACAGCGGCTGAAGAAAAACAGGGAACCATGATGGAATCTTTGTCTTCTTCTCTTGGGATGTTGAACCATTTTCAGTGTCACTGTCGATAGCTTTATTCTCAGTATCATGATCTTTTGTGGGTTGGGGATCTGACATCTTCACGAGCTTGACTGTTTTGGTGATATCTTTACCACAGCAAGGGCAGTAAATGTAGTACTTATGTTGGTTCCTGATCACAGTCTCCACCTCATCATCCAGTGAATCAGGTTCTGTCTGTAAATCTTTTGCTCGAACTACATCTTCAGTTTCAGTGTATTGCTTCTTGTCTACGGATCTTGAACCATTCTCAGTGTCAATATGTTCATTTGGCTCCGATCCTATGAGTAAAAATTTGATTTGAGCATTCGGAAAAGATGGGATTAATAGTATAGTACTTCATATAATTTTTTCTTTTGCAAGTATCAAACTGTAAAAGACCAGATATTAATGAACTATTAAGTACTAATCAAGAGTACATATAATTCTCAGACCTTGTTCCTGGCTGAAGTCAACACCATCGTCCTTTTCGCTGCCGAGTGGTGAGTCTGGTCGCAGGTTGGTCAATTCATTGGTACATACACCGTCTCCGGCGAAGCTTGGAGATGGAGCCTGATTCTTGGTGGGTTCCATCGTAAACAAACAAAGATGAGATTCAGAACCATGTTAGTACAATTTATGGTTACTCTCTCTATCTGAATATTTTATTTCACGAGTTCCACGTTCTTTATCTTTATTATTAATCCTAACCAACTTGCCTTTTTTTTCCTGAAGAAAAGAGTTGAGAACAAACTGATAAATCTTGATAAAAACCGAACCTTTTTGCTTACTTACATAAGGAACAAAACAAGTTCGTGTACAACACATATTAAAAAGTTTAACAGAAAGGAAGATGGAGAACTGTGTGGTTTATCTAATCAAACTTGTTTATTCAGTGTCATGGAAGCCGTACTTCTCAAGCAGATCACTGAGAAGTTGACTGGTGATGAAAGAAAGCGCAGACGCTCCAATCGCCATTCCGGTGTACTCAGCCACGGTCCTGAGTTTTTTTTCCATTTTGAAGGCATAAGCTTTGGCAAAGGAGAGAGAGATGACGCAGACCAAAGATGCCGCGAGAACGACCGCAGCTTGGTAGTGCCCATTGTCGGTTCTTTTCACAGAGAGGCCGTAGAAGAGAGGAGGGATCACAGCGAAGAATATGAAGGAAACTACAACAACGAAGCAGTGGAGCTTGACCTTTTTATAGTTTCCCAGCCGATCCACATACAGTGCTCTATCTTTTAGATATGTGATATTATGCTCTTTGCTCGAACTGTGAGATGGTGGTTGAAACGTTATGAGTCCGTATAGCTGCCAAAATATATAATTTGTAAGTATGAATGGTTTTAATCAACTTTCTAGTGAAAAAAATGCTGACAAGTATCTAGAGACACACGGTGAAACAGAGTAGACGCTATGTGAAAACAGAGTTTGTGCTCTGTTTAATCAGTTAACATTGTGTATGCAAAAACAAAAGAGAAGAAACAAAACGATGTACGCTGTGAATGATGAGGAAAAGGCCACTGAATAAATTGGCTACCCCCAAAGCGATAACGTTGACTGCAAGCAAAGATAATATTAGTTGAATTGAGACGTATAAGAAACTCAATGTCGTGTTTGTAATGTTCATGTGTACTTACGAGTTGAAGCTCCGGAACCGGCAGCGGAAGATACAACATTAAGGCTTGTGATGGACTCGATTAGACCTCCGAACACAATACTCTTCAAGATGTCTAGCTCCATTGGAAAGAGATTTAGAACTGGAACCACGACATTATTCCACAAGACAAGTCTCACCGGCTTCCGGGCTGGAAGGATCTCGGTGTTTGTCCCTAAACCATCCACTGGGTTGCCATTATCTGGGATATCATTCTTCTGCCCAACAACACCTTCCTTACTCTCTTCACCTCCAGGGCCTTTCTCTGTAGTTTTATTCAAGTCATCATTCCAAGACGTGAACAGACAAAAATGAGGCAGAGGTAATATATAGAGTAAAAAAAGAGAGTCAGGGAAAGATAACAGAGATGAAGGTACGTATCTTCTCTTATGATAAGATTACATGCTCATTTATTTCAATCAACTAGAAAAAGGCATGTGAAAAGTACCTGGAGCTTGATCTGTTCCCTTACTAGTAGGGGTTGGAGGGTTTGTAACATTAGTACTTGGTCGGGTAATACCTCTTACGCTCCCTGCAATATATAAATAGTGCTATTAAGTCTTTGGAAAATTTATGGCATAGGGAAAAGGGGAAGAGGATGTTAAGGAATCACAATGTCCCTACATCTTTTCGTTGCTACTATCAGGTAATTGATGATGGGGAAAATGGAAGACCAGAGGAGAGCCAGAATGGCGAGGAACAACAACGAGATCACGGAAAGGTACTTGATGCTCGGGAAATGTATGAGCCAGCGTATCTTTTCATATGGATCCGGCCCTGGCTGTGGATGAGGAGATGACGTTCCTGACAGTGGCAAAGGAGAATATGGCCCTGGCTTTGGATGAGTAGAAGGCGTCCCTGACAGTGGCAAAGGAGAAGTCGTTCCTGGCACTGTTAAAGGAGAACCCGGCCCTGGGGATGGAGATGGAGAAGGCGGCTCTGGCCGTGGCAAAGGAGAATGTGATCCTGGAGATGGCGAATGAGAAGTTGGAACTGGCGATAGAGAAGGAGAACCTGGCAGTGGCGAAGGAGAATGTGACCCTCGCGATGGCAAATGAAAAGGTGATTCTGGCAGTGGCAGAGGAAAATGCGAGGACCATAGAACAATGACTGATAGCAATAGTAGAACCGCAGCCAATAGGAACCGCAAGTAAGTGGGACTGAGCCTTGGTAAACAGTTCGGGGAAAGTTCCTTTAGTTTCTTCCATGGCTCTGTAAGCAGTGATGGGATTGGTCATGTAGATCAAGAATCAATCAATCCAACATTTAAGAAAGTCACTTTTGATAAAAAAATGATAACCACTTACAAAATAAAAAACAAAAGTGTCTATATCATCATTGACATATACACAAAAGCAGTATAGTATATGTATTACCTGCGAGAGAAAACCTTGAGAGAGGAAAGGTAGGGAACTTGAAGGGGATAACGAGAGGAACACACAGTCGGAAATAGTCTGTTTTGTAAGGATCAGTCTCTTGACCCTTTACAAAGATTTCAGCATCTGTGGTAATGTTACGTTTACAGTTAGGACAGTAGAGATTATGAGTCTGTTGCTTCTTTATCTCATCCAAAGCCTCATCGGGACTTCTCGTCTCGTCATGTACAACTTCAGATCCATTATTGTTGTTGTCTTCTTTCTTGGTTCCTACGTATAATACAACATTTTATTAATTGGACTCAAGAAAAACACAAATTTTGTCTTTTAACACTTTCTTGATCATGATAACTTAAAATAGTTTTCTTGCTTCATGATGTGCGCATCAACAACATTTGTCTACCAGATTAGCGTGCTACATTATACATGCGATATCCTCTATTCTCTCTAACACCAAAAACTATTACTGTTATAGAATGCATCCAACTTATATTAAAAAAAAAAAATCAACTAACTTAGATCTTTCTATATATTATTATATCTCAAGACTTTTGTTCTTGTTTTCATGAACATATATAAAAATGCGCAAAATAGGAATAAAATGAAACTGTTTTTCCAAACCAAATCACAACGTAACGTAAGTCTTAAACTATATATACTAACGCAAATTATTAGCTCCAGTGCTCACGCTCTACTGCCATGCTACATGCCAAATGCGATAAGAACGTTGGGTAAGCTTAATAACATATGTATGATTTGCATTCTATATATGTTCACTGTCTTATGATATAATGTCGGAGCCAACAGTACATAGATTTTCTCTGCAGTTACCTGTGTCTTGCTGTGGTGATTTTGTGGGATCATCATCCATTGAACGCTGAGGAGTGGTTGTGGCCATTGTAGAAGGTGAAGAATTGATCATATCAAAGAGAGACGGAGAGGATGCTTATTTATATGCCCACAACCTTCTTATATATTATCTGAAATTTTTCAACCGTAGAATTTTGCTGGAAATTGGAGGGGAATGTCCTACCAATCTTCTACAAAATAAAACGAGCCATATAGCCATATGAAATCAGTGGGAAATATGTGAGAAATTTTCCACTATTTTTTTTGTCGACATATATATAAAATTGTTACAATAACACCAAAATTTAAATTTGCAAAAAAACATCTACATAAGGTGCTTTTTTTCTTTCTTCCTTCAACAGTTCAGATTATTTTGTATTTTAAGATAATAATCTCATATATTTATTTTAAAGGTGTGTGATATTATCAAACTCTTTCAAAAAGGACATTCAAATATGTAAGTTTAATTATTCGTTATTCTCAAGTTTATGTGCTTTTTACTTAGAACCTTGTTATTATTTTTTTATTCCTAATTAACTAGATTAGAACATGTAATTCTCTACAATTTTTTAGAAAATTATATAGAATTGATTTATTTATTTCAAATATATACTCTCGTATTTATTAAAATACCGTAAAACAATTGGAGATAAATCATATAGCACTTATTCATATTTTCACTTTTTCAAAATATGATTTCACTATGATTTCAAAAAACAAATTTGGATTAAAAATATCGCCATTTAGAGTACTCATTAAATTTTGAATTCACGCTATATACAAATTGGAATGAACTGATTATTGCAAACTGTAAGGTGGTACAAAAGTCAAGAATTGTAAGAAATTAATTTTTTTTTTTCATATTAAAAAGAAATATTCTCAAATTGTTTTTTTTTTTTTTTTTTAACAACTAAATTTAATTAGAGTGTATATGGTTGATACAAGAATTCAGTTAACCAAGGGGGAGTACAGGAAAAACATTATACATAGAAGAAATTGTAGAAGCATGTTGAGCAAGTTTATCCGCAGCACTATTTCTCTCACCGTTTATATGATCCAGAGATGAGTTAGGAAACTTTGAAGTCCAATAACGTATGTCCTATATAAGCGATCCAAGCATGATATGATCCTCTCCTCTGTTTACGATCGTTGTCAATTCCTGGTTGTCACTTTCGAATCATACATATCGGAATCCATTGGCCCACATCATTTGCAAAACATGAATGAATCCTAAAGCTTCAGCTTGAATCGGCGAGTCTGAAGGTGGTAGTTTAGCACAACCTGCTTGTATCACATATCCATTTCTATCACGAAGAAGCCATTGCTTGTATCACATATCCATTTCTATCACGAAGAAGCCATCCTGTATTTGTGAAAGGCCGGTTTTGCACAAAGCCACTGTCAAAGTTGCATTTTAGCCATCCGTCTGGCGGTGGTGACCATTGGGAACATCTGTCGGATTTGCGGTTTTGGTTTGTAGGAGATAGGTTACACATAATGGTCTGATCCAAATGAACTTCTATCCATTCTTGTGCTTCCTTGTTACCTTTGGTAGCTTCCTGATGAGGTAGTCTTGATATCTTTCGAAAGAGAAAATCATTTCTGGCTTTCCATAGGCGCCACATGATCCAGAATGGCAACAGGCGTTGAAGTGAAGGAAGAGATTGAATTTTTGACAATTGCAGGAACTTACCAATATTATCCTCCAAATCATCACCAAGTCTGTGATATCCTAAAATGCTGCTTACACTCTTCCAGACAGCTTGTGCAAAAGAACACTGGAGTAAGATGTGATTTGTTGTTTCATCCTCAAGGCAACATCTTTGACAGATTGGGTTTGCTGGAATTTGTCGTGTGCGTAGATTTGTTGAAGTTGCCATTGCTCCTGATAAGCATCGCCAAAGGAAGTGTCTTATTCTTTGGAGTGATATGGAGTTTCCAAATATCTTCTTTTAAGATAGCTGATCCTTGTGGTGGAATAATAGCATTGTCTTCATCGACATCTATATGGGTTGCTACCCAGTAGCCCGACTTCACACTGTATATCATATTCTTAGTATACACCCAGTCAAAGGTATCCTGATCTGCGTATTTTGAGAGGTATATACTTCGTGCTAGGACTTGATCCTCCGGGTTAAGCACTCCTTGAAATATATAAGGATTCCATTCTCTTTTATTCTCCTGCCAGAGGTCCGAAACAGTCATTTGGGGGTCTAGAACTGGGCCATGTGCTGGCCGAGGGGGCATCGTAGGTAACCAAGAATCCTCCCAAATTTTTGTTGTTATACCATTCTCAATCCTTGCTCGAAGGCCAAGTCGGAGTAGTTCTTTCCCAGTCTGAATCGATCGCCATCCATATGAAGAGCCATTCCTTGTTTCAGCCTGGAGAAAAGATTGGGTTGGATGATACAACCCTTTGTACAGTTGTGCAAGGAGGCTCTGTGGGTTCTTTAAGATTCTCCATGCTTGTTTTGCCAAAAGAGCCCTATTAAAATTGTGCAAGTCTTTAAAGCCTAAACCTCCTTCATTCTTTGGTAATGACATTCTATGCCAGGCTACCCAAGGGATTTTACGTTTATCTCTCTTCTTTCCCCACCAATACGTTGATAAAACACTGTGAATGTCATCGTAGATACTTTGGGGCAAAAGGAAACAGTTCATCGAATACACAGGCATAGCTAAAGCAACTGACTTAATCATTATCTCCTTCCCGGCTGGAGATAAAAATTTATGAGACCATCCTTCTGTTCTTTGTTTGACTCTCTCAACAATGTATTCAAATAATTCAGCTTTTTTCCTACCAAACTGTTCTGGAAGACCAAGATATTTACCTCCACCACCAACATTTGTAATACGCAATCTGCGTTGTAGTCTCTGTGGCTTCTCTTCATGGATTTTTGTTCCAAAGATAATCGACGACTTCGAATAGTTAATCATCTGTCCTGAAATTTCTTCATATCTCTTGAAAATATTTGTCATATTTTGACTGTTAGACTCGGTGGCACAGCAGAAGAATAAGGAATCATGAGCAAACAGAAAATGTGATATAAACCATTCACACTTACAAAATAAGATATATTTTGGCAGCTATAAGGAAATGGCGATATAAAAGAATTTATGAATATTATCAAATTGTTAAACCAGTCACGACTTTACAATAACACCGTCGCCGGCGGAGGTTGGAGTGCGATTCGGATTCGTGGTGGGTTCCATCGGAGACAAACTAAGACGAGATGCAGAACCTTCTACGAACTTATCACAATTTATGGTTACTCTCGATTTTTTCTTAAAAAAACTTTATTCCCATTATTGAAATGAAGATATGATTTTTTCTTTCTTCTTGATGGTTTTAACTTTTAACCAAACACTCTATTTTGGTTATACATACGCGCGGTTATACCAAGCACATTTATCTACCATGAAATAAATAAAAAACTTATGAATTCTTACATCAAATTCACTAACACCAAATAATTAACACACCACATTTCTACGTGAAAACAATATATATAAACCCTACTCATACATATTGAGGTATACATGACCTGATGACTAGTTAATTATTAGTATGAACTTTTACTTGTTAAGCTTAATTATGAAACACTCATTCATAGACAAAAACAATTTATGGAAGGGTTTTTGAAAAAAGAAATAAGAATTTACAAGATTGCAGATTCTATTTAATCATTTCTTAATCCTTTTTATGGTATAATAATTAATTAGTCCGGACAAAACTAATCGGTGTTAGAATAAAAAATAATAAAATATCTTATGCCAAAACCGAATTTAACCAGTAGTCACGGACGTACCTCTAAATTCGTTATTCTCCCAACACGTGGTGGCAGTCCAGAGTCCAGCACTAGGATTGACGAATGATGGCTGAATTAACTTTTTCCACGTGTTACTCTAAAATCTGGGGTATTATCGTAAAAGAGTAACTACTACGAGGGTACATTCATTCACCAACGTAATCGTCATTCTGCTTACTCCTTTTTTTTTTCTTTTCCCGGTAAATTTCTGCTTTAACCTTTTTGTTTGTTTGTTCGATCTGTTTTGGTTTGGCCAATAATGGGAACTCTTCTTCCACCATTTTTCCTGGAAAATCTCGAAATCTAGAAGATGCATCATCTCTCTAAAGACCCAATAGATCTCTCACTCTAATCTCTGTTTCAGATCGGATCGAATTTTCTAAAAATTTTTGTTCGATTCCGATTTGATTTTAAAGACATGATTACGAATCCACGTATGTTGTTCTACACCTGCATTGCGAAAGGAACAGTGATTCTCGCGGAGTTCGTTTCGAATGAAGAGCCAGGAATCGAAGATCTAGCTTCGAGAACGCGCCTCCTCACCACTCGATGGTCTCTCACACAGTACGCAAGAGAACTTACGCTTTGATCATCGATGGAAAATTTTTTTCGTATTTCGCCATCTTAGACGAGGCCGTTACGAAACCTGAGTCTCTCTGGCTCTTCGATCGGTTGAAATCGGTTACTGAGTCTCTTATGGAAGACGGATCCACAGCGGATTCGCTTGTTAATCATCCGAGTCGACACTGTCTCCAATCGAAGCTTGATCCAGTCTTCGCTGAGATCACTACTAATAAGAATAAGGATTTGGAATTGGAGTTTGTTGGATCTTCTCCTAGGACGAGGGAGATTAATAATCCGAGTTTGGATTCGTCTAGAGGTCGAAAAGGCGGTGGTGCGTTTATGCCGCTGTTAGGCAAGCCGTTGAGGGTGTTGAAGAACAAGAAGAGATTGCATACTGATGAGAAGAAGATGGATTCATTAGGAGGAGGAGGTAATAAAGGAGTTATAAATGGTTTGATGATTCATCATGATCATCATCATCATAGACAAAAGGCGAAACAGATATGGAAGAAACATGTTTGGGTTGTTTTGTTGTTTGATCTCTGCATCTGTCTTGTTCTGTTTTGTATCTGGCTTTGGGTTTGTCAAGGCTTTCAATGCATCCTCCAAGGTTAAATATATAAATAAAAAATACTTTTATACAGAAAAACTTCATCAAATGCCTCTTGGTTTACACGTTTGTGATGATGATGGTAATGTTTTACTTTTGTTTTTTTTTTTTTGTAATAATATCATGGGTTTCCTTTTCTTTTAGCTGTCAGATTACTTACTTGTGTTCACATTATGTGATTTGGACGGGGAAGATTGGATCCAAGCCAGATCCAGTTACTACATTAGTATTGGTTTGCAATGTCGTGCGTAGACTGACCTTTTTCCATAAAATCTCCACTCACCCTTCCTTTTTGACACGCTCCACTCATTTTTTTTCTTTTCCGAAATAGTTAGTACACCAATAAATCTTTAAAACAGCTGTTGACGAAGAAAGACACGTATATAGTGTCTCATTGGAAAGATGGGTCAGTTACTCCCACTGCTTAAAAGTCAAGACCACACGACTAAACTTCATATATCATCCAATAAAACAAAGAGACACTTCAATTATTATTATTCTTACTTCCAGAACTCACTCAGACGAATCAAAGTAGCCAAATAAAGAAGATAATGAAACCTCTATCTCTATTATCCGTTATTCTAATCATCGCTTTGACAACAAGCTACGTTGTTGTTGATGCCTTTACCAGAGACGATTTTCCAGATGATTTTCTCTTCGGAGCCGCCAGTTCTGCTTATCAGGTTCGAGTCTATCAGCTGCTTCATTTTGTATGTTCTTCTTCCTATTTTTTGTTTTGTCGAATATAATAGAGTTGTTCTTTGCTATGTTGGGAATCTGTGGATAATAGTGGGAAGGAGCTGTTGATGAAGACGGAAGAACTCCTAGCGTATGGGATACTTACGCACACTCTCGTAAGTATTGTATATACATCTTATGGGTTTGGATTTTCCAATAGATAAATTCCTAGGTTGTTGACTAAAACAGTATGGGGTTCATATCATACGTTACTTAATCTGTGGTTCCATATTATTAGCGTTTTATATTTCGAATTTTTGAGCCACTCTTTGTTGGAAACTTGCAGACAATAGAATTTGCGGTAATGGAGATATAACATCTGATGGGTATCACAAATACAAGGTTTTTTTTTTTTCTCTCATTCTTTTGCCGTTTACTTTTTCAAAGAAGTACTTATCCTAAGTCTCTGGCTCTGTTTTCTCAAATTAGATGTTGTTGTTACTTTTGGCAGGAAGATGTTAAGCTGATGGCAAAAATGGGCTTAGACTCATTTAGATTCTCAATCTCCTGGTCAAGACTAATACCTAGTAAGTAGTAACGCCTCTTTCTTCCTGGTTTCTTTTTTTTTTTCTTGCAAGTAACGATGTTGTTTCTTGACCTCTTTATTGTCTTTGTGGCTTTTCAGATGGAAGAGGACTCATTAACCCAAAAGGCCTATTGTTTTACAAGAACCTCATCAAAGAACTAAAAAGCCATGGTGAGGTTTTGTCTTTATATGTAATCGCAACTTTAAGCAATTCGTAGCTTCTAACTTAAGTTTTTGCAAACACTACTAACAGGAATCGAACCACAAGTTACGCTTTACCACTATGATCATCCTCAGTCTCTTGAAGATGAGTACGGAGGATGGCTCAACCGCAAAATCATGTAAAAGATTACTAACAAAGTCGCTTTTTGATATGAATTGTAAGAAATAACATCAAAAATGTTGTTTGTTTTTTTCTCATACTGCAGAGAAGACTTCACTGCTTTTGCAGATGTATGTTTCAGAGAGTTTGGGGAGGATGTAAAGCTATGGACTACAATAAACGAAGCTACAATATTCGCCCTTGGTTCTTATTGCCAAGGAATCTCGCCGCCTGGACGTTGTTCTCCTAACATATTCGTCAATTGTTCTATGGGAAATTCTTCTACAGAACCATATATTGTAGGCCATAACATTTTGCTAGCTCATGCCTCTGCTTCGAGATTGTATAAACTAAAGTACAAGGTATACACATATATATATCTCTCTTACTCGCTCTTAAAACCCCGAACCTCCACTCCGTATTGATCATAGTTCATATGATGGTGCAGAGCAAACAGAGAGGATCCATAGGGATTAGTATATATGCATTCGGGTTTACTCCCTATACAAACTCCAAGGACGATGAAATCGCAACTCAAAGAGCTAAAACTTTCTTCTTTGGCTGGTGAGAAAATAAAAAGATTTCTTTAATTTCTTTTGTTTCAATAACTTGAGGACAAGATCTCAATACTAAATTGAGTAATTTCAGGTTGTTGAAGCCTTTGGTATATGGAGACTATCCGGATGAAATGAAGAAAACCGTGGGATCAAGATTACCAGTTTTCTCAAAGGAAGAGTCAGAGCAAGTTAAAGGATCATCTGAGTTTGTAGGAATGATTCACTACTCGACATTCTATGTCTCAAACCGACCCACACCTTCGTTCTTTCCCATGAACGAAGGCTTCTTTAAAGACATGGGCGTCTATATGATCTGTAAGCTTAGCTTCTTACATCATCAATAATATTAAAAAAAAAAAAACTAGCTTCTCAACTCTTTTTAACTAATTATTCTTCTTCTTTGGACAGCCACTGGGAATTCTTCATTTCTTGTGGTAAGGTCTTGCGAATATGCAGAATACATATAAATCTTATAATAAAAGCGCTCTTGTTTGATTTTTCCTAAGATCAATTGCTTTTTTCTTGAAGTGGGAAGCTACTCCATGGGGTCTTGAAGATATTCTTGAGTATATAAAGGACAACTATAACAATCCCCCAATATACATTCTTGAAAATGGTACACTTGATACTCTCTGGTTTGTCTGCTTGAAAGCACACTTTCTTGTTCTTAATTAAGATTCATTGCAAATATTTTAATATGAAAACAGGTAAGCCGATGAATAGCAATTCGACACTACAAGACACAGAAAGAATTGATTACATTGAAGGTTACATTGGTGCTGTGCTCAACGCCATCAAGTATGATTCTCCACCTTCTACATCTTTTAGTCCTCATATTTACTTGACTATGTGTTTTGTGACAAATCTTTTTGACTGATCAGGAATGGATCGGACACAAAAGGTTACTTTGTATGGTCGATGATTGATATGTATGAGTTATTGAGTGGATATACGACCAACTTTGGATTGTACCATGTGAATTTCAGCGATCCTGGTCGCAAGAGAACTCCAAAGCTCTCTGCTGCTTGGTACACTGGTTTTCTCGATGGTACAATCAATGTTGCTTCTCATGATATCATTCAGTTGGAGAGCAACTCCTCTGGCTCTTCTTCGTTGTAATGTGTATTTAACCAAAGGGTCATGGTTTAGTTTATTTCATCTATACTATGAAATACCTCAGCCACTTAGCAAATGGTTTGATAAGATTTGCATATGAAATGATGCATGTAGCTGTTGAGACCAACAAAGGTTGCATAATAAAAATTAAACCGTTTGAGGTAACTTACAAAAAAATGATGTACGTGTAAAAGTTAATTAAAATGAGCATTCTTATCGCAAAAAATAGTGTGATTTTACTTTAGCATAAACCAAAAAGAGAAGCAAATGTCAATCAACCATTTAAATTATTTTCCGAAATTCATATTTTAATATGCAAAGTTGTTTGGTAATTTAAAGAATATAACAAAGGGACCCTTCGATTATCCATAACTCACTCAGACCAAAGAGAGCCAAATTGCCGAATCTAGTTATCTATATATCCACAACTCACTCAGACGAGAAGTAGCAAAAAAAATGAAAATGAAACCTTTATCTCTATTATTTTCCATTTTTCTGGTCATCTTTTTGACAACAAGCTACGTTACCGTTGATGCCTTGACCAGAAACGATTTTCCAGAGGATTTCCTCTTCGGAGCCGCCACTTCTGCTTATCAGGTTCGAGTCTCTCTGCTTTCATCCTCTGTTCTTCATGTAATTTCTTCTTTACTGTTTTGTCTAATATAATGGACTTCTTTTTTTGGAAATTTGTGGATATAGTGGGAAGGAGCTGTCAATGAAGACGGAAGAACTCCTAGCATATGGGATACTTTCGTACACTCCGGTAAGTATATTTTTATGTTACATTCATATCTTATGGGTTTGAACTTTCGAATAAAGTCTTTTTTAGTTACTCTTGTTCGAAACTCGCAGACCGTGCTGGAATTACAGGTAATGGGGATATAGCATCTGATGGGTATCACAAATACAAGGTTCTTTCTCTCATTCTTTTGCCGTTTACTTTCCAAAGAAGTTATCGTAATTAGTCTCTGGCTCTGTTTTCTCAAGTTCGATGTTGTTGTTACTTTTGGCAGGAAGATGTTAAGCTGATGGCAGAAATGGGCTTGGAATCATTCAGATTCTCAATCTCCTGGTCTAGACTAATACCTAGTAAGTAGTAGTAACGCCTCTTCCTTGTTTCTTCTTCTTGTAAGTAACCATGTTTGTTTCTTGACCTTTTTAAATGGTTTTTTTCTTCTGTAACTTTTCAGATGGAAGAGGATTCGTTAACCCAAAAGGCCTCTTGTTTTACAAGAACCTTATCAAAGAACTAAAAAGCCATGGTAAGGTTTTGTCTTTATATGTTATCGCAACTTTAAGCCAATTCATATAGCTTCTAACTTAAGTTTTGGCAAACTACTAACAGGAATAGAACCACAAGTTACGCTTTACCACTATGATCATCCTCAGTCTCTTGAAGATGAGTACGGAGGATGGGTCAACCGCAAAATCATGTAAAAGATAAACAAAGACTATGATCTAACACAAAGTAGCTTTTCTATATGAATTGTTTTTAAAATAAAATAAAAATTGTTGCATGTGTTTTTTTTTTATACTGCAGAGAAGACTTCACTGCTTACGCAGATGTATGCTTCAGGGAGTTTGGAGATCATGTGAAGCTATGGAATCCAATAAACGAAGCTACAATATTCGCCATTGGTTCTTATGGCCAAGGACTCGGACCGCCTGGACGTTGTACTCCTAACATGCTCGTCAATTGTTCTACGGGAAATTCTTCTACAGAACCATATCTTGTAGGCCATAACGTATTGCTAGCTCATGCCTCTGTTTACAACTTGTATAAACTAAAGTACAAGGTATATACACATATCTATCTCTTATATTCACTCTTAAAACCGGAACCTCAAAACTCCGTATGATCATATTTCATATTCATGGTGCAGAGCAAGCAGAGAGGATCCATAGGGTTTAGTATATATGCATTGGGTTTAACTCCCGCAACAAACTCCAAGGACGATGAAATCGCAACTCAAAGAGCTCAAACTTTCCTCTATGACTGGTGAGAAAAGAAAAAGCTTTCTTTAATATCATTGTTTCAATAACTTGAGGACAAGACCTCAAAGACTAAATTGATAACTCTCAGGTTGTTGAAGCCTTTGGTATTTGGAGACTATCCGGATGAAGTAAAGAGAACAGTGGGATCGAGATTACCGGTTTTCTCAGAGGAAGAGTTAGAGCAAGTTAAAGGATCATCTGACTTTGTAGGAGTTATTCACTACTCGACATTCACCGTCACAAACCGATACTCAGCTTCATCTATCTTTCCCATGGACGTAGAAGGCTTCACTAAAGATATGGGCGTATATGTGTCGCGTAAGCTTAGCTTCTTTAATCATCATCAATAATATAAAAAGCTTAGCTTCTCAACTCTTTTAGCTAATAAATTTTCTTTCTTTGGACAGCCATTGGGAATTCTTCATTTTTTGCGGTAAGGTCCTAAAAATCTGCAGAATACATATAAATTATCTAAATAAAAGCTCTACTTTGATTTTCTTGGATTAATATGGAGATTTTCCTAATTCATCAATTGCTTTTCTTGAAGGTGGAAGCTGCTCCATGGGGTCTTGAAGATACTCTTGAGTATTTAAAGGATAGCTATAACAATCCTCCAATATACATTCTTGAAAATGGTACGTACACTTCATTCTTCTTTTTGTCTTCTTACTCTCTGATTTGTCTGCTTGCAAAAGCACACTTTCTTGTTCTTTCTTTATCAGAAAACAAAAAAAAGATTCTTCATATTAATTGCAAATTCTTGAATTAAAAACAGGTGCGCGTTTGGAAAGCCATTCGATGCTGCAAGACACAAAAAGAATTGATTTCATTGAAGGTTACATTGGTGCTGTCCTCAACGCCATCAAGTATGATTCTCCTTCTGCATATTTTAGTCCTCATATTTACTTGAATCTCTGTTTGTGACAAATCTTTTGATTGATCAGGAATGGATCGGACATGAGAGGTTACCTTATATGGTCGATGGTTGATTTGTATGAGTTATTGGGTGGATATTCGACCAGCTTCGGATTGTACTATGTGAATTTCAGCGATCCTGGTCGCAAGAGGTCTCCTAGGCTATCTGTTTCTTGGTACACTGGTTTTCTCAATGGTACAATTGATGTTGCCCCTCAAGATACTTTTCAGTTGAAGAGGAACTTCTCTAGCTATTCGTCATTGTAATGTATTTAACCAGTTGAACTGGTTTTGTTTATTTCATCTACATTATGTACATGGAGAGTTGGTTGGCATTTTAAAATGGAAGAGTTAGTTTTGGAAATATATTCATGAGCGGTCACAATCACAAGGATTACACTTCACGGGAAAAAAAGAGAAAGATATCCCTATAGTCTTCTTCACATGTGTATATTTGTCGCGTTTTGCGTGTGGATGAAGAAAGGATAGGAAAAATGCGTCACTCAACTTTTACTGGTCCACGAAAACGCACTAGACGCTTCAATAAAGGAGGAAAATATAAATGAAATTTTTTCTGTCTGGATTCAATTTCTCTGGTCATCATTTTGACAACAAGCTACTGTCATAGACCGATCACAATCAGAAATACACTAATAAAAAGTAAGCTCTTAACGCCGTCCATATACGATTTTAAACAACCAATAGAAATTTGACATATCACTTATTAATATTTTATACAATTTTCAGAATTTTCTATATTAAGAATTATTTTAAACAACCTATCATGATTTGACATGTCATTCATTAACATTTTTTAAATTTACAGAATTTTTTAGAAAAAAGAAAATTTTAAATTTATGGAAATCAAAGAACTAAACACAATATCCCATATCGGCTAGAAATTTTTTAGACAATGGTTCAGAACCAGTATAAATAAGATTAATATGCTTCCAACAACGAATGAGCAGGAAAATTTGATTTATCAGGCGTCCAAGTTTAAAAGTTTTATTTGGTTTGATATGGTTTTTTATTTGATCAAATTAAAACTTTAAACAGTTTCAAAAAAATATTATAATATTTAAAAATTTTAAAAGTTTAAATATTATAAATATTGAAACTTTTAAAAGTTCTTAGCTTTTTTTTTTTTAAATATTATAAGTTTTAAATTTTAAAAGTTTAAAATATTATAAATATTGAAAATTTTTAAAAGGTTCAAATTTTATATTTCGAAACCTTTTAAAAGTTTAAAATATTATAAATATTGATGCAAAACATAAATTATTTTATTTATCTACATTTGTGCTTTTTGTTTCTTATGAGCTGTAAAACATATTTTTGTGTATGATTTTATAGATGAGTTGATATTCTTTCATTAATTTTTTATTTTTGGGTATAAGGAAGAAGTATTGACATCGCAAGACCTTAATTTGATGTTTAAGTCAAATTTTGAGGTTTAAAGAAGAAAGATGGACGACAAACACACATGTTTTATTAGCTATACATAGGCATGACCAGGGTTACGGTTGTCACAGTTAAGGTTTATTAACTATCGGTTATGGTTAGAAATTTTTGTAACCTTAACCAGAATCGTTTAACAAACGGTTAAACGTTATGTTTAAATACGGTTACGGTTCAAGCGGTTACTATTATATACGGTTACAGTTATTTGATAATATGATATGGTTGATATTCTTTGATGATATAATATAATTGATATTATTTATTTATAATTAATATGTTCTTATAGTTTACTCATATTTCTATATATCATATGATTCATATTAAATAAATAATTATTAATATATTTTATTATGTTTTTAAAATATTATAAACCAAGTAAGGATTTTGGTTTGAGAAGTTTCTAAACGCGTGGATCTAAAACCAAATAAGTATATGGATAAAATTGTCAGTAATTGGGTGCATGTGTTGAGTATGCTGGTAATCTTGAATTTCACAAATTTTATGAGAAAAGAAATAATTTTGTTTTTGGAGTTTGATGGGTTAACAAGTTGTGTGGTATTCTAAAAAAAGGTTTTTCAGTGGAAGAATGTGAAGAAGTTGACGAGGAAGAAGAAGAAAAAGAGTATAACGAAGAACCAAACGGTAAAAGTTACTATGACAATTAACACAAAATTTGACAATGAAAATGACAAGAAAGAATATGAAGAATAAGAAAACATTGAATAAAAACACGAAAACATAGGTAGTAGCGATCAATTAAATATGAAAACGAGTTAAATTCATGATTATAAAATTGTTTCGTTTTTCTGGTGGTCAAAGAAAATGGTTTAGGATATGTGAGGTCATCAGTTTGATTTGCCTCGCCTGGACGTCAAGTTAAATTTATGTTTTTTTATCAGATTTGATTTAATAACACAACTGATTTTTATATTTTAAAAATTGTGTATCTGAAATTTAATTTTTTCTTTTAGTACTAATTTTAATTTTTTTATGAGATAATATTTTATTACCGTAATCAACCACACATAGCATGGGTTCAAAACCTAGTAGATCGTAAAAAACGTAACTTTGATAAACTAACGATGTATATATGCTATACTATTGTTGGAAAAAAAAAAAAAACTGTTATACTATTGTCAGAAGTAGATTATATATGAATCCTAAAATATGACTTCTGAATTCACACGGCAAGATATCCAAACTACTTAAGGAACTTGGAATACAAAAACAAGGATTGAAGCGCCTTATCGAACTGAAACCATGAATTGAAGCGCCTTATCATTTGCCTGAAAAGTTGTAATTTACTAATTTTAGTTGTTGTTGGGTAGGTGCACAACAACAACAACAACAACAAAAAAAAATTGTTGTTGGGTCTAACGTATAAAGTGGGATCGGGCCTTACGTTAAGAAAGAGTTGGGCCTATTTGGGCAGATGGTCTCACATTATCTTTTCTTTTTTTTTAAATGGTCTCACAACACATTATTCATTACGGTTACAATGATGATCGGTCGCTCCGCTCGCATAGAACCAGGTAAAAATTAATTATATATGCAGCAGCAAATCTATATACTATATTTATATGGTGAGAACGAAATCATAATTGGTACTGTAAATTTCTAATCGTGGTTTACATAAAATAACTGTCATAGCACAGTTAGTTACAGCTAAATATTTTTGACATATATACATGCATATTTCAACAAAAGTTTGGGTGCCGATCATCTCATGTTTGAGTGGCGTGTTCAGCATGACCAAATCTTTTGTCAGAGCGTTGTCCATTGCAGTAAGACCGGTAGAAAACGCGCATGACCAAATCTTTTGTCAGAGCGTTGTCCATTGCAGTAAGACCGGTAGAAAACGCCTTTGTTTTTTAATTGGCTTCCCCATGAGCAACAGTGCCAACATCCTTGTATATTATTTCATGATATAATTAACGTCACGTGTCACGACCTTTTAAAACTTTAGTAGGTTTACAAATAACAAAATTTTACTCTTTTTGTTATCTTTTTGCAGATACGCCAACTCCTGTAAAGAGAATTCCATGTCCAAACTAAACAAGTAATCAAAAACTTGAAAAACTACATGCAACACACCAGCCCCCGGTCATTGTCATTAACCAAAAGCTCATATTTATAAAAGATGATTATGGGTCCTAAAAATTAGATTGGATTTACGGGATTAGTCACTGATAATTGCTCCTTTTTTTGTTTGTTAATACTGATACATTTATTTGAGGTTTAGTTGAATTAAGTTCGTAACGCTGATTATTCTTATGAACCTAACTTATATCGAGTGTTAAACGGTGCGTTTTGCTCTGAGGGTGAAAAAACAGCGATTTAGGGTTTTTGCTTCTTTCTCACGTTTCGATGTCGTCGGCGGTTATCACGCCGGTTGTCAAAGGTACTGTGAAGTCTGGAGTGGAGGTTGAAGAGGGGGAGATTCAAGGTAGCGGTGATGATACATGCGGGCTTCCTCGTGGAGAGGATTCGCTAAGTCAGGAGGGTAGTGTTGGTGTTGTTCCGGCTCCGGGTTTGCCTGGTGTTACTACGGTTGGTACTCAGGCACAAGGAGTTTACGTTAAGTCGGGTGGGACCCGTAAGGATCCCAAAAAACCATGGGTGTCCTTGGTCAAGGATTTCGATGCGATGGAAAAGCTGGATTTGCCTATTGAGGAGGTTGATGGGGTGCCGACTATTCGGATCCCAGATAGTGTTTTTGAGGAGGCTCACCCTTTATGGGAAGATTTTCTTGTTGGGAAGTTTTTAGCCAAGGCTCCCTTTGTGGGAGGCATTCATGCTCTCGTGAATAAGATTTGGACTTTAGGAGATACAACGATAAAGATTGATGTCCATGTAGTGGATAATACTACAGTTAGATTTCGTATTAAGGATGAGCGTAAAGGCTGCGGGTTTTGCGCAGAGGCATGTGGAACCTTTGTGGAGTTCCTGTAGTTCTCACAAAATAGAGCCCCATTATTGATGCAGAACATGATGAAATCAAATCTGTGCCACTTTGGGTAATTGTCAAGAATGTCCCACCGAAGTATTTTTCTTGGAAGGTGTTGAGTGCTATCACTAGCCCTCTTGGCACTCCGAAGAGACTTCATCCGGAAACAGAGGCTTGTAAATCATTTACTGAAGCAAATATATTTGTGGAGGTGGACTTGACAAAGAGCTTACCAAAGCATTTGTCGTTTAAGTCCGCGAAAGGTGGTGATACATTGGTTGAGTTCGTTTATCCCTGGCTGCCACCAAGGTGTTCTAACTGTTCCAAGTGGGGTCATAATACTTCTGACTGTTTAACCAAGAAGCGATAACTGGAGGTTAAGAGAGGTGAGGAAGTATTTGTTGCGGTGGCCTCTGTTTCACAGGCTGTATCGGAAGTGTCTCAGGAGCCTGTGGCGATAGTTCCGGCTGTCTTGGGCTCAGTTCCCATTGTTACGATGACTGAGGTAGGGGAGACAGGTGGGAATGCAGATGACGTTCCACCCGCGGAGATTCAAGGGGAAATAAGAGACTCGGGCTGGTGTACTCCACCCAAGGGGCTTCGTAGTCCTTAAAAGCAAATGACATCTAACCAGGATGCGGCTTCCATTGTCTCTAACTCTTTTTCATGTCTGAGTGGTAAGGTTGAGATAAGGGATGATATACACGGTGAGTCGGAATAGGATGAGGAGGAGGAGTCGGGTTCTGGTGAGGTTCAGGTTCTGGGGGTTACGAAACCCACTTCTGAAGCAACAGTGTCAACAGGTGTCGGAGTAGACTTGATGCTCAGGCAATCTTTTCCACGTGCTTCCAAAGACGGACATAAGTTTCTAAATAACGTTGGTGGCCAGATTTCTAGGATTCATCCACCTACCACTGTCAATACTCGTCATACTTCCAAAAATCTCTGATGTCAGGGTTTTTCTAGAATATTAGAGACTTTCATAAAAAAGAAAAGCATTGTGTTGTCCGTGAATGGCTAAATAGTGGTCGATTTGATTTTGGCTGTTTAATAGAAACAAAGATCAAGGAGAGGAGGGTTGATCGAGTTTTTCCGTCAGTGTTTGCCAACTGGTCGCTTCTAACTAATTATGAAGAGCATCGACTAGGCAGGTTGTGGTTAGTGTGGCGAGATAACGTGAGAGTAACACCTATCTATAAAACATCTCAACTTATTACGGTTTCAGTTTGTGTTGAGGGACTACAGGAGTTTTTTCTGACGTTCGTCTATGCTTCTAATCTTGTGGCATAACGGAAATCCCTCTGGGCAGACCTTCGCTCCCATAAGGATTCTCCTCTGTTTCGTAATAAAGCATGGCTTATTGGGGGAGATTTTAATGAAGTTCTGGAGAATATTAACCATTCTCTTTATGCGGTAGCACCGATGGTTCCCTTTGGTATGCGAGATTTCCAGGAGTTAGTTCGACACTGTGAACTAACGGATATGAGTTATCAGGGACAGAGATATACCTGGTGTAATAAGAGGGAAGATGGGGTCATCTGTAAGAAATTAGACAAAGTTCTAGTTAATCAATAGTGGATGCAGCAATATGGTCAGTCCTATTCGGTTTTTGAACCTGGAGGTTGTTCTGATCATCTGCGATGTCAGATTCATATTTCGGGGGAGGAACAACGGATTAGGCGACCTTTTAAGTTTGTCAATCCAGTAGTGACACACCTGGAGTATCACAGAGTGCTTGCAGACAAATGGCGAAAGTCTCCTCCCCTTTTCCATTCTACCTCTGCAATGCATCGTGTCTCCAAGTCATTAAAGGGCTAGAAGCCACTATTATGAAATATGGGGAAGGAAATAATGGGCACCATCACGTAGAGAACCAAGAAGGCTTACTCTGTTCTCTGTCAACTGCAACAGGCGAAGATGGTTAACCCTTCTTCACAGGCGGTGCGTGAGGAGGCGGAAGCCTTTGCCAAATGGAAGTCTTTATCGGACATTGAGGAACGTTATCTACAACAAAAAGCCAAACTTCACTGGCTTAAAGTTGGAGATCAAAAAAATAAGGCTTTCTATGCATCCGCTAAACTACGAGAGATGCGAAACCGTATAAAGGAGATCCAATGTGATGATGGGAGCATTGCTAGCACTCAGGATCATCTTAAAATAGTTGCTGAAAGATATTTCAGGGATTTCCTCTCCTTCTCACCAGCTGACTATGTCGAATGGTCTCCGAAGGAGTTGGCAGACATATTAGAGTTCCAATGCGATGCAAATGACAAGTCTCTGCTTATTAAAGAGGTCACCAAGGAGGAGATTAAGAAGGTTTTATTTGCCATGCCAGCTAATAAATCTCCTGGTCCTGATGGTTTTAACGAGTTCTTTAAAGAATCTTGGTCGGTGGTGGGAGAGGATTGTGTGATCGCTATTCAATCTTTCTTCAAAACAGGATTTATGCCTAAGGGGGTCAATTCGACTATCTTAGCACTAATTCCTAAGAAGAAGAAAGCTCAGGTTATGAAGGATTACAGGCCTATATCATGTTGTAACGTTCTCTACAAAATCATCTCTAAGATTCTTGCTAATCGTCTGAAGGTGCTCCTGCCAAAGTTTATCTCCAACAACCAATCTGCTTTTGTTAAGGACAAGTTGCTTATGGAGAACCTTCTCTTGGCTACAGAACTGGTTAAAGATTACCACAAAGATACCATCTCTCCACGGTGTGCGATGAAAATAGATATTTCCAAAGCATTCGACTCTGTGCAATGGGGTTTTCTTCTTAACACTTTAAAAGCTATGGACATTCCAGAACAGTTTGTGCACTGGATTCAAGTCTGTGTCACGACTGCTTCCTTCTCGGTCCAGGTCAATGGGGAACTAGCCGGCTATTTTAATAGCAAGAGAGGGCTTCGACAAGGTTGTTCTTTAAGCCCTTATCTTTTTGTCATCTGCATGAACGTCCTATCCCGCCAGTTGGACAAAGCTGCTAAGGCACATAAGTTTGGTTTCCACCCAAATTGTAAGTCCCTAAAACTCACGCACTTATGCTTTGCGGATGGCCTGATGGTCTTTGTCGATGGACAACAGAAGTCCATTGAAGGTGCTCTGGCGGTTTTTGAGGATTTCGCTATACATTCTGGCTTACGAATAAGCATAGAGAAGTCTACTATCTAAACGGCTGGTATCCTTCCGGATAAACGTGCAGAGATTCTGCAACAGTTCCCCTTCGCTTCTGGTTTCTTACCGGTACGATATCTCGGTCTACTTCTCCTAACCAAGAGAATGTCTTCGGATGACTATCTTCCCCTCTTGGAAAAAATAAGATCGCAAATTAACACATGGACTGCGAGGTCTCTCTCTTTTGCAGGGAGACTGCAACTCATCAGTTCGATCATTGTCAGCACTACAAATTTTTGGATCTCTGCATTCCGACTCCCTAAAGCTTGTATCACCGCTATTGACAAGCTTTGCTCTGCTTTCCTGTGGTCTGGTCCCACCTTGCAGTCTACCAAGGCAAAAGTTGCTTGGTTGGAGGTTTGTTTACCAAAAAAGGAAGGCGGTCTAGGCCTCCGTTCAGTTGTAGAAGCAAATAAAGTAAGCATGTTAAAGTTAATTTAGCGGCTCTTATCAGCTAAGGACTCCTTATGGGTTCAGCGATATCTCATCCGGTCAGGCTCGTTGTGGTCTGAGAAAGGCAACTCATATACAGGTTCTTGGATTTGGAGGAAGCTCCTTAAATATTGAACTCTAGCTAAACAGTTCTCCTGGGTTGTAGTGAGAAACGGTATATCCACCTCATTTTGGTTTGATGATTGGAGCACATTGGGTTGCATTTATGACAAGGTTGGAGATAGGGGACCTATAGTTCTATGTATCCCGCTTTCTAGCTTTGTGGCTGATGTTTTGGATATGCCTAGGAGACGGGACCATAGACAATCGACGCTTAATCTCGTCGAGGAGGAAATACGGAATTGTCAATCCTCACAAACAGGGGAGGCTGACATAGCACTTTGGAAAGGCAAGCATGATTGCTATCGGAATAAGTTTTTAACGAAGGACACATGGTTACAGATATGTGAAGCTAAACCAGTTTTGGAATCTCACAAAGCCATCTGTTTCCCTATGCGACGCCAAAGTTTGTTTTCATCACATGGTTAGTGGTGAAAAACAGGATCTCTACTGGGGAGAGAATGCAGGCCTGGAACCAAAATATCGACACAAAATGTGCCTTATGCAGTCATCCACTGGAAACAAGAGAGCATTTGTTTTTCCACCGCCCCTTCTCTCAACAGGTTTGGGAAAAGCTGGTTAAAGGACTTCTAATAAACAGATATACAACAAGTTGGTTGGAGGTGCTGACTTTAGTTAGTGGCAACGATTTGGATAAGTCCACAAGGTTTCTTTTGGGCTATACGTTTCAGAACACGATCCATTCTTTATGGAGGGAGAGGAATGACCGTCGAGATGGAGAGACACCTTCTACGGTAGAAAAACTTACCAAACTGATTGATAAGAATGTCCGCACCCGACTTAGTATGATCGGTGGAGGCCACAGTATTCAAGTTTGGTTTGCAACAAAGTCCTATTAAGCATGCTGTCTGTATTACTTTTAAGAAAAGCTCTGTTATAGCTATGTAAAACGTTTATTTCTTTTGAATATAATGTAACATTTATTAAAAAAAAAAAAAAAGCGCTGATTATTCTTTTTTCTTTTGCAACTTTTTTTAAATATTCTTGCACTAATTAAAGATATTATTCAGATTAAAAATTAGATGTTTCTTCAAAGAAATAATACCCTGGATAACGATTATACGGAGCAGGTTGCACATAATGATCAGATACGCTCATTCAACTCAAGGTCCTGCTAATTAGGCCATGCATGCATGGACTATCTAGTTGCATGAAATCTCAAAGCTCTCTTTTAGCAGAAAAATAAATATCAACTTAGTAGGGAGGATCACAAAGATAACATGATCAGCCTAATATCCTCGAAATCTGTTTTTTCAATGCATATACCATTTCACCATTCTCATCATCTCATACATATCTCATGCAAAGACAAGAACAGCCTTTGACTTTCAACGCATCAGATTTCTCGCTTTCACCAAATTTGTTTAATGTAGAATAATTTGTCAGAGACCTTGATACTCTTTCTGTTTACAAGGCTGATTCCTTTGTAGTTTTTCTGTAATGTAGATGTCATCAGTATTAGAACTCGAAAACCTTGGAAAAACTCCTCTTAAGATAGCATATTGACATAGCCAAAATTCTTATCATCACATTCCAAGTTCATCGTAAATGTGACCTATATATAGTCATGATCGTGTTCACCTTTGACGGTCTAGCTGGATAAACCCATTCAAATCTTCTAAACATCCACGTTTAAGTCACTTTTCTTATTCCACCACTTCTATTTTAACGCTTACACATACACAATCGAATCGAAATATACTGTACGAATTCAAATATGTGTAATAAGCAGTAACAACACTAACATGACCCGTTGATTACATGTCTAGTCATAATTTCCTTTAGCTTTCATGGGATTTATATACGATGATCAACTACACAGTCCATAACTCACATATCTAATAAGGAAACACTATAATGGTCAAAACACCATAATGGTCAATTGAGAAAATAAGATATTTTATTTTTGTCGACGATAAAGACTTCAGAACACATAGCTGTTACATTTATTGTTACCAGTACCAGTGTACCACTATCGCAGCCTTGGTTTTTATTGTTCTTTTTTTTTTGTAATAACAGTTAATAATGGTATTATTTTTAGCAATAAAGGCTCGACATGAAATTTGAAAGGACCCCCAACGTTAAAAAATCGTAACGTAGGACCACCACTCACTTTGTAATAGTATATTTTTTTCTTCTCTTCTCTTTGGGTCATCTCTCGTGAATAAAGAAGCGCCACAAGGAGCGTTTTATTTAATTTTTCTATTCAACACTCCATACTCAAATACACTTCCTCACATTATTTACACAACTCTTTTCCATTTTTTTTTTGTGAGCTCGTCCATATTATTCGGACGAAAACAAGATAGTTACCTTTTTTCTCTATTTAAATCCCAACCCATTTCATATAACGTCAAAGAAAGTGATGGAGTTCGAATTTGATGATCAAGAACGGTTCTGTGCGACTCCTAAGCTTCCTCTGTTCTCGATTCCACTTAATAGAGCATGTGAGACCCCTGGCCTAGCGACACCACCCGTGAACATCGCTGGATCGGTCCCGTTTCTATGGGAGGAAGCTCCCGGAAAGCCTCGCGTCTCCGATGAGAACAAACCGCCGACGTCCAAGCATAACCCCGGAGAAGGAGAAGGAGGAGGAGGAGGAGTTGTAAGGTGTCTTGAGCTTCCGCCGAGGCTGTTTTTCCCAGCCGAGAATGAGCCATCCCCGACCACAGTTCTCCATGGTCCTTACGATATACCTCGCCGGTCTTTATCGGTGAAAAGGAGAAGCGAAAGAGACTCTGAGGGTAGATCCGAGTTTTCACGTTCCACGAATGGGCGCTGCTGCGACGACGGCGGCGGCGGCGGCGGAACAACGGTGAAGATAAGTAGGGTCAAAAGAAAAGGAAGCCTCTTGAATCTTTCTCAGTCCAAATCGCAATTCTTGGTAAGTTTTTGGAACACATGTTTTGACTCATGATCACCTTTTACTGTTATAAAATCTCGTTTTTTAGTTGTCTAATTACATTCTTACGTTATTCCAAAACCCCAACCATTTTATCATAAAAAGTCAAATTTTATTTAATGACTACTATATATTTCAAAACATAATTTCAACGTTTTTGGTATTTGAATAACTGTCCTTTTTAGGTGCAGATAAAAAGTCTTTGGGTAGTATGGTTACTCTTATTTCTATTCCTTTATATAGTATGGGGTTATTATTAATCTTCTACTTATGGTTGGTTAATGAAATAATTTTAGGCTCATCATTTTGATTACATAATTAAAAAAATGCAGGCAAGGGTTTACCAAGGATTTAAGCAAGTGATTCCATGGAGGCGTAGTAGGCAAGAGAATCTTCCAAGAATGAGTTCTTCCAATATTTAAGCAATTAAGCTGAATCTCTTAATATTTATTTTTAATTCTCTGGATAATTATGAACTAATATCCATCTGTATACACCACATAATTTAACAGACATGAGAAAAATAATTACTACAGTTTAACTTTACTACAGTTTAATCAAACCTCGAACTTCACTGCTTCTTTTGTGATTATGTGATTCAAGGGTTAAAACATTTTGATATCATTTTGCATGTTACAATAAAAGTTGATTGATACTGCTTCTCGGGCCTAAGCCCATATTTCAAAAGTGGACCGTTAAGTCAGTTAAAGAGGCCCGCCGCGTTGATGAATCTCTTATCCTTTTTAGATATTTTTTTCTTTTACGAAAACCCACGGCCACTAACCGTAAAGACACTTCTTTTGATTCTTCTCTTTCTTCTACTACTTAACTCGCTTTGCCTGACTCACTGAGTCATGGCGCTTCTGAGGCCGCATCTTCATCCCTTTCACTCCAACACTCTCCTCCGCCACTCCAGCTATCCTTCCGCCGACGCTGGCGGTGGCCTCATCGTCTATCCCACGTATGGTTGTCGTCACCACCGTTGTTGCTCCGCGATTGCGATCGACGCGCCGTCGTCTATGGCGGGAGTGACGCCGATTCGATGGGGTTACACTAGCGTTCAAGGATTCCGAGATGAGATGGAGGACGACATCGTCATCCGTTCCGATGCTCTTGATAACTTCTCATACGCCGCGGTTTTCGACGGCCACGCTGGATCGTCCTCTGTCAAATTCCTTAGGTAACTAACTTGTCATGCGAGCTCTGTTTTTTCTAGGGTTTCGTTGGTGATGGTGATGATGATGTGATGACAGGGAAGAGCTGTATAAGGAGTGTGTTGGAGCATTGCAAGCTGGATCGTTGTTAAATGGAGGTGATCTCGCTGCAATCAAGGAAGCTTTGATTAAGGCCTTTGAAAGCGTGGATCGTAATTTGCTCAAATGGTGAAATTTAGCTTAGTTTCTTAGGGATTGAATGAATTTTTTTTTTTTTTCCTATGGTTTGGTGTGAAGTGATTTATCCTCATACGTTTCCACCAGGCTAGAAGCAAACGGTGAAGAAGAAGACGAATCAGGTTCAACAGCCACTGTAATGTTCATCAGAAATGATGTTTCCTTCATTGCACATATTGGTGATTCGTGCGCAGTAAGCCTTCTTATTAACTCTAGTTGTGGAGTTTTTTTTTATCTATGAAGCATTGTCACTTGGTCATGTATGAAGTCTTTTGTCGATGCATTGAAATAGGTTTTATCTCGGTCTGGGCAAATCGAGGAATTGACTGATTACCATCGGCCATATGGAAGCAGTAAGGCAGCTATACAGGAAATGAAAAGGATTAAAGAAGCAGGTGGATGGGTGTGTCTTCTTATTTAACATGTTTTAAAAACACTTCTCATATTATCACTGACTTTGTTTGTGAGGACTTGGCTTAATTATGGATTGGCTTGCTCTCTTCATTCATTTAGATTGTCAATGGAAGGATTTGTGGAGACATAGCTGTATCTCGTGCTTTTGGTGACATCCGGTTCAAGACAAAGAAGGATGAGTTGGGTTCTTTCTCTTCTTCTTCTTCTTCTTTTTCTTTATGCTGCATCATTGCTCATAAAAGTTTATATACACAGGATGTTAAAGAAAGGTGTTGATGAAGGAAGATGGTCTGAGAAGTTTGTTTCGAGGTACCAAACTTTTTCAAATGCTGTTTCTACTTTTTCGAATGATTTCTATGTTCTGAGTTTGTCGACTAAATTAATTCTCAGAATCGAGTTTAAAGGAGACATGGTTGTCGCAACTCCAGACATCTTCCAAGTACCTATTACATCGGATGTGGAATTCATTATTTTAGCTTCTGATGGATTATGGGACTACATGAAAAGGTTTCCTTTTTATTTAACCCATTCAATCATATGGCTTTTATCTGGGAGAAGTTCAGAGCTTACAGTGATCAATGTTTCGTTGATGCAGTTCAGATGTGGTTAGTTACGTAAGGGATCAGCTTCGGAAACATGGAAATGTGCAGGCAAGATTTTTTTAATCTTCTTATCAATTAGTTTCTACAACACATGTATATGGCTATAAGGCTGAACTACTCTCCTCTAATGTCTATTTTGTAACAGCTTGCTTGTGAATCTCTTGCGCAAGTAGCTCTGGTAAATAACGCAAAACTCTCCTCAGCGCTCAGACTATCTATAATTAGGGACCCAAAACTGACAGTTTGGTGATTTTCTTGCCACCTTTCAGGACCGACGATCTCAGGACAACATCAGCATCATCATTGCTGATCTAGGGTAGGGGGTTCTTTTCCACTACTACATGAAACCTCTATATAGAAAATCTATTTAAACTCTTAACGTGTTTTGGTTTTGATTTTTGCATTAACAGAAGAACAGAGTGGAAGAATCTTCCTGCGCAGCGACAGAACGTGGTGGTTGAACTGGTTCAGGCTGCAGCGACTGTCGGTTTAGTTACTGTTGGCATATGGATGTCTTCGTATCTATCTTAAGTGAATTGAACATTCGTCTCTTTCTTTAGTGTATATAAAACGTGTAACTATGTCTAACTCTCTAGTCTACCCATAGAAATGGAGTTATGAAGATACCTCAGAAACAAAACCAGCTTTGTATCTTATATATCAACACTTTTCACAAGCGTTGAATCTACAATTACATACAAAGAAATGCAGCTTCCAGCAAAAACAACAATGACATACATAGTCATGTAAACAAAACTCTGTAAGCAAAAGGAGACAATAGAAACATCCATGTATCTCTCCCACATTCATATCTTCTTGAGGAATTCCATGATGTGAGTACCATAGGCTCTGCAAACAACTTGGAAGCCCTGGAACCCAGAAGCTTTGGCCAAGGCCTCAAATTCCTCCTCAGTTCGTTCTTTGCCTCCGGGGTTGTGAGCCAACATGAGGCAGTCCATGTGGACAACTTCTTTTGTCATGAGGCTCGAGTCTGGCACCACCGGAAGTATAGATTCTGCCACTATCATCTTACCGTTGACTGGGAGCGCTTTGTAGCAGTTCTTCAGAAAATTCAAACAGTGTTGATCGCTCCAATCATGACATATCCACTGTCACATGTGAGAAGTTTTGTAAAACCAAATGCCTAGCTAGGATACATGTTTTATGACTACTATGCTAAAAATAGTTGTTATGAACTTGTTACCAACAATCAAAATAGGACTAGTTTACCAACCTTCATGAAGATGGCATCTGCTTTAGGAACATTCACAAACATATCTCCCCCAATATGTTCAATACCTAAATTATCCGACAAAACTCCCATCTCAAAGTCAATCTTAGGACATTAAACTTTCCATGAAAACATATCGAAATACCTTAAAGAGAAGCATATATACCAGGATAGGAGATGGCTTCCTTAATGACATGAGGGAGATCATAAAGGATGCCTTTGATGTGTGGGTGCTTGGATACAATCATACGGAGAGTGACTCCAATGCCACCACCAACATCTACCAATGAAGACAAACCCTCAAAGCCGTTGTATGTTTCCAGAATCTTGGTCATGACGATGGTTGTGTGGTTCGACATTCCATTGTTGAACACTTTGTTAAATCTCGGGTCGACCCCCTGGTACTCGAAAGCGTCCATACCAAATGCCTTGTCGAATGGAACTCCGCCTTCAAGAACAGCATCTTTCAGATGGTACCTGTACTCATAAACACATATTTCACTCATCTCATCTTAAATGTTTCTTAGTGTTGAGTTAGAAAAGGTTAGAACAATTTACCAGCTCTCCATAAAGACTCTGTCTCTGTTCAAATGACAGAGTGCAGCAAGTGAGGCTCCGCGTTCGTTCTTAGTCAGGTACTTACAGACTGGTTCCAGTCCATATAGACGCTCCACACCGCCATCAATAAGCTTACGAACAGAGCAGGTCAAGATAGAGTAAGCCGCAAGCAACCGGAGGATCCGGTCGACCATGACTGGAGCATCAGGGTTCGTGGTCGGAAGATGGGAAGCTATCTCGGAGGGGGACAGTTGACCGCCATTCTTGGATATGATCTCGAGCAGGTCAAGCTCTAACGCCGATGTTAGAACCATCGGAAGCACGGTGGCACCGGCGAGCTGCATAGCAAAGAGGTTGGCCTCTTCGTCGGAGATTTTTGCTGGAGTGAGCTGTGTCTCAGCCACAGATCCCATTATGACTCTGTTTCGTTTCTTTCCCACCTTTTTAAACGGCTTTGGTGTCTGTTTCGAGAGTGAGGTGATGTGATGAGTTATATTTATACTAAAAAGATACTAGATATTAAAATTGGTGCCCTATTATTAGATTATATAGCTTACATTTTTTTATAGTTGCATATACGGAACTACCCACCCTGACGTTTCAAAAGTGAACAGATGACCAAAATTACTATTAAAAGTGGGTGGGACGTTAAATGTCGTCGATGACCAAAATTACTAGGAAAGAAACGCATGGCTTATGCCACAGTTGGTGTGGTTTCAAACTTTGAGCTACTACATTTTTTTGGGCATATATATATTTATAAATATCTCCGTGTGTCTTAACGTCCCATGTAAATAATATAATTTAAAAAAGATATGAGATTTAATAATTTGATTCATGTAAAATCAATATTTTAGATATTATCAAGTTTAAACACCTAAATTGATATTAACATTCAATAAAAAAAACAGCAACGTTCTTAGACATTTTCTTATTGTATATAAATCATTTTTGTGAAGAATTTCAAGATTGAATCAAACCTCAAAAAAGGACAATTGACAAAAATAGCACACATTTAAGTTTTTGTTCTAAAACTAGCACACACATTCAAATATTCCAAATTTAGCACAAATTTGTATATTATTAAAAATAAAATATTAATAAATTAGAACAATAATCTCTCTCACATCTGAAACAAAATCGTGACATTGTAATGACCGTGTTCTCTCTCACTCCTCCCTCTCCGTCGATTCCAAAACCAAATGCAAACGGTGTACCACTGACGAACCCAATCAGATCTGAATTGGAGGTGAGTCATCGTCGGTCGGTGTATCATCGTCGGTCAATCAACGCTGGTATCACGTTCATGTATCAGATTCATGATTCTTCTTCGTCTTCATGTCATTGTTCATCATATGGTCTTCCTAGTGTAAGCTTTATATCCATTTTCACTTGCTATTCTTCTTTTATTGTAGAAATTGTAAGCATTGTAACTTTTATATGTATGTGATTTTGACTTTTCCAAATCCCTAAAAACCTAAATCACCATATTCTTATCAATTTAGTTAGGCTAGTATTTGAGGACATAAGCAAACCAGAACTTGAGATGATTCAGTGTTGGTTTTATGTGTATATGATTTGCAGTTGTAATTTTTATGTGTGTGTGATTAAGGTTTTTGATTATGGAAGTCTCGTTCTTTCTTACTTGAATTTGTTGCAGAAATTAAAGAATCAAGTTATTGTTGACTGCTAAATAATTTATATTAGTCTACTTAACTTGGTCGTTTTAGCTTTGTAAAAACAAGTTTATTGTAAGTATATTTGCGACGAGCCTTGAAATTGGATGTTCTTGTTGCTTATTGAGATGGTCTTGGAGTTGAGTTAGGCCTAGCATGCACCATCAATTAAGCTTCTATCTTTGTGTTGTTAGATTTATATACTACCTAATGATAAATTTAAAGTGTGTTTGCCACAGGATTTGAACCTTGCCCACAATTGATATGTTACGGTTTTGACTCACTTTGACCCCGTTTATTTGATAGTTTTGTAGTTGTTTGAGTCCTTTTCAGGTTATAATAAGAGGCTAGGAAGCTAAAAGCAAGGATTGGAACAGCAGGAGCAATCGGAGCAGAAAGGAGTTGAATTGGAGCAGAAAAGCTGATTATAGACCCAGGAGCACATGCTCCCGATTTCCGAGCACATGCTCCCAACTCTACGGATTCATGATGACACGTGGCGAGCATCTAGGCGCCGATTCCCTGCCTAATTCCCCTTATTTTAGGCGATCCTTTGTGAGAGAAAGAGGGCTGAGATCGCTTTTTAATAGGAAGATTTGAATTTGGATTCTTTCCTTATTTTTCTCTACTTGTATGCTATTTAACCTAGGGTTTTTAGGGGACAGAATATACTCTTTCTTTTTGGTTTTTGAGCGACGTTTTTGAGAGAGGGAGAAGAGCGGCTACCTTGTGAAGGATTCTCTGAACCCTTTTTATTTTTATGTCATTGAATTTCTCATCTTTTGCTATGATTCATTTCTCTATGTCTGAGTAGTTTTCTTTGCTAGATTAGGGGTTTCAAAAGGGGTTTCATGGGTTAGCAACAGAACACAAATAGGGCTTTATATAATCGATTGTCTTCACTATTGTTAGACTTAATGCTTAGGTTGATTTGATCACCCAATCTATGATTCTAGGTTTATCTATTCATCAAAAGTGTAATAGGTTGCTAGAAAAGACATTAGTGGGCAAATTATCCTAGACCTGCGAAAGTTGATGTGTAGGTGATTTGTGAACTTATCATTCCTGTTCTTTAATGCTTGTCTGCGATTCTGGGCTCAAACGACAGTTTAGGGTTTATGGACCGCCGAGCATGTGCTTCGGATGTCTGAGCATGTGCTCCGCGTTTCCGCACAGAGTCGATCAGATAGAGTTATTGATACCACGACAGTGGATCAGTTTATATTTATGTTTGAGTTCTAGACTGGTACTTAATCTATGCCCTGAATAGTTGTTTAATTGCTATCTCTGAGATTCCCGAGAATTATCCCTGATCTAGTGTTTTGCTTACTGCATTTTTTATACCGTTTTAATCGCGTTACTGTTACCAAACAAACCCAACTTTGAATTGTCTTAGCTTGAAATTGAACCAATAGAACCATAGAGTAAAACTTGGTCTTCGTGGGATTCGACCCCTAAGTACTACTTCTTTGCTGTGCACTTGAAGTAGGAAAATAGGGTTTAAAACTCTGTGTATCAACAATACAACCTTTTTAAAAAAGAAATCAATTGTCTTATCTCTTATGTATAATATGTTGTCATCCTTATTGATTGTTGCTTGTGTATTGTTTATTGTTTTTTGCTTGTGTATTGATGTGTTTCTTAGTCACATTTGAAAATTCAGGAAGCATTGTTGCAAATTCAGAAAGACTTTCCTGAAACATATTTCCTGTTTTCATTATTACTTTGGAGCCCACCAAGTAAGTCCTAAACTTCTCAAAGGCGAAAACTATGGCGAGGAGCGTAAGCATTTTATTGCAGGAAATGGGGATTGATCATTGCTTGTTGGAGTTTATCTTATACTTCACTCAATTGGGGAGATAAGAGTATGTAATTCAAAATTTGCTTCAGTTAGCTTCTGATTACAAGGTAGTAGCAGTATTGCAGTAGCTGTGGAATTGTTCTCATAATCAGTGCATCTAATGCAATATATGATGTGTTTGGCTCTTATTATTGTGGTAACATTGGTAGTTCATGTGGTAATTAACTTTGTAGAGACACATATATGGTCAGAAAGAATTGGAGCTGCAATAGCACTCAGAATTAAAGACGAACGGTGCTCATACAAGATTGAAGGCTTCAGTTGCCATATGAGATTGAAGTATTTACTGTTTGAGTCTTTGTATTCACATGGTCTTTGTTTTAGCATTAGGATTTTGGTTATGAAAGATAGTTTGGATGGTTTTCACCACAAAACTTGTTTTAAAACATATTCAGGGAGGTTTTGTATTAATTCTCTTGATATTTTGGTAGATAGCTATGTTTTCACCGGTAAACATATAAGAAAGATTTGAATGTAACATTCAGGAAGGATTCTCATATATTTATGAATGATTTCTTGAATTTCAGGAAGACCGTCATGAAAAGAAAAAAAGAGCATTAGAAAGGAGTCATTGACGTTTAGGAAGAACTCCTTGAAATTTAGGAAGAATTCATTGACGTTAGGAAGATCTTCCTAAAACATCATGTTGGATATTTCTATTTGCTACCTTTATTGTAAAACACCAATATGTGCACATAATCAAATCATTATACATCACTAATGAAGTAATATGTGATACAATAAAGCAAAACACATATAAAGAGATTTATAAACACATTTTTAAAAAATTTAGGAAGGATTCCATAGCTTTTAGGAAGGTGTTCTTGAATTTTAGGAAGACCTTCTATAATGACAAACTCAAACTTCCACTCAAGTGCCCATTTTCCCATCTTCATCATCAACTCTCTGTTTTGTTCTTGAAATATTTGTCATCATGTATACCATCAATCACTTGAGTTAGACCTGAAAACCTTATTCAACAACATGATCAGTCCATGAATTCAATTTTTGTTTTAAGATTACTTCAAGAGATATCTTATATATCACCCCACATTTAAACTAGTTCTGCAACACTACCAGATTGATTAATCTTAAAACTCCAAGAAACACTACCAAGTTGATCTATACCTTTAGCAAAACAATTCAAAAACTCATAGCAAGCTAGATACCTACCAATTCAAATCAGTCCTTCTAATATCCATCTCCTTACAAGCTTCACTATAACATACTTATAGAAGCTTCAAAGCCTTGATTCATCAGTTTCTTATGCTTCTCTTTCCCCATTTCTGAAAAATGTGCACTACACATCATCTGTTTTTGACAAACAAAAAGCTCACTCACACATTACACTAACATACAAAAAAAAGTTTAAAGATTGGTGTTTTTTGTTAGTTAACTGATTTGCAATGATTTGAAAAGAGAAGCAAGATTAAAGAGAGCTTATGAACAAATCCCAGAGTCCAAAACTCCAATTGATTTGAAATCTTATTTGATCCCACTCATCATTGGTAACTCTCTCTCATGTTCTTCATTTTCCTACACACAACAACAAGTCAGAATTTATTCCATTTTCGTGGCCGTGGGAATTCGTGTGACTGAAACGACGGTGGCGGTGGATTTGTTGTATGCAAAAAATGAGCTCATGGCCTTCATCAACACCACAATCAAATTGAAATCTATCGTTCCTCCAAATCTAGAAAACCCAAGCTCCAAACACATGCTCTTTCTTCAAAAACAAAGCTTGTGGAGTCGTCGGAGATTTTGCCGATTTAGTACGACTCTAAGCTTCTTGTAAGACTCTAATTATTATTTTTTTCTCTTTTTATTATTAATTAATATAATAATTAATTTTAGAAAAATGCTAGTTTTGGAAAACTTGAGTGTGTGTGCTAACTTTGGAAGAAAAACCTAAAATAGTGCTAGTGTAATGTAATTCTCAAAAAAAAAAAAAGGGAGTAACCGTGAAATTAGATATAAATATTTATTTTTAAGTAACACTCTTATATTCCCCAGAGATCCAAGAAAATGCTTAGTTATATCGTCTAGCACATCTTCTCTTTTTGGTCATACACCCCAAAGACCTCTATGAGTGCGATTTAGAACTATTGTTACTGAAAGAGTATGTTAGCTAGCTCTATCCAATTATATGCAAACGCAAATTGATTAATAAAATATATACAATAGTTAAAAACAAGATTAGTTAGCTCTATCAAAAGTCATGTAGGACAATGTGCAATGTGCACTCTTCAAAAGTTATTTATCAACATAATTAACCATGGTGGAGCTTATGCCCGTAATCTCGTAGCCTTAAGACAACCAATCTAGACTAGATGAATTAAGAAGTAACTTAAACGGCAAAAAATTGTGATTAACATTTGTAAAGAAAACACAAAAAAAAATTAGCTAGAGTTCATCATGATCAAAATAGTCTTCGTCGTCCAAGCCTTCGTGATGAACTGCCTTGTAAAACACATCTTCATGGTGCAACATCTCTTCGAGTGATAGTTTACCATCTTTATCCTCATCCGCCTATAAAATTATAATAGAAGAAATTATTGGACGTTAATATATAGGATTAACATACACATCTACTTAGACATATATAGTTGATTTCACATCACCATTTTTTTTTACCAATTAATGTGCGTAAAATCGGACTAGTCAATAACATATACATACACGATTAAAGTTTTCTCAAAGTTAATTATGAGGAAGAAAGGTTAAGAAAAAGATATAGGTTGAGAGAGAGAAAGACTAACCTCGTGACAAAGGAAAGTAGAGTAGTATTTGGCGTAACTCATCTCACCAGGTTGAAGATAATGCAAAATGGGCCGAAGCTCATCGGCCACGAGGAACCTGTCTTTGTCTCTGTCCAGCTCTGTGAACAGAAGCTGAGGCGTTGGCACACTTTCATCCTCTTCCTTCTCGAACTTTGCAAACTCTTTGTACATTTCGTATGCGTTCTCTACAAACTCTTTGTACTCTAGCTTCCCATCACCGTTCGTGTCCATGCCCCTATATTTTTTATATCAAACAACACGTACGTACGACGTCTTTTCTAGTTAATTAAACCTACATTAATTCATCATCTCAGTTGAAACGACAATTTATATCAAAAAATGCTTACGTCATTCGCTCCTTTAGAACCCATCTTTGAATATCTCCGTTTCTGCTGTCTTCAGGGTGCAAGAAACTGCATGTAAATTGATTTATATTATTATTTCTGAAATATTTATATATGAAAAAGAGTTATTTTTGAAAATATTAAATGAATTTACTTGTTGAACTCTTCAATGTCGAGAGAGCCATTATGGTCAAAATCGGAATTCTTGAATTTCTCCATCCACCAACCAGCTTCACCGTGACCTTTCTCGTTTCTCTCTGTATTCGTTTCATCATTGTTCATTGCATAATCAACAAGAAAGTTCTTTAAAAAATATCAAATACGCAAAAGTTAATTAATATAATTACCAATGTCTTTCTTAGAGAATTGAGGCAGGTACTCCTCAAAGGTTATGACACCATCCTTGTCCTTATCTTGTAGCTCGAGTTCGTTGGCGGTTCTGTAACCCATGTTGTCCTCGGTCTGCTGCATCATCCATGTCTGAAGCTCTTTCAAGCTCACAAACCCATCTCTTGGTGATGCGTCAAGCAGAGGAAACAAGAATTTGATCCTCATTGTCGTGTTAAGCCTCCTTTCTTGTACAAAATACTCTGCAAACGTATCATCTTTATCCTCCTTCGCAGCCTCCACGGTATTTGTATTAGCTTCTTTCTCATGAGACACCCTCTCAATCCGGGTTACCAGAGGGTCAAACACAGGCAGTTCAAGCCTGCGCCCAATGCGGCGGCTTATAAGACCCTCAATAGATTCAGTCTGGTTTTGTTTTCTCGGAGCAAGGAGTATGAGGAAGATGAGGGCGACGGTTAGTAGGACGTAAACCACCACCATGGCCATTTTCCGGTAGCCAAAGGTGGGGTTCTATGGAGAAAAAATGAAAGGGCCACAAAGATTGCTAAGTTCTTTTTTTCTTTTTCTTTTTTGCTTTATTGAGGTAATCAATAAACTCATTAATTTATGTTCTATCAACCGTTATTTAGCCGCCAAAGTCGGTTATTCCTTTGTTGAGAGGATCCAATGAGTCTCTCTCTACCTCTATCTCTCTCTGTATATGTATATATGTGTGTATATATAGCAAACCAATAAAACCGGTTACGATGTTACAAAGCCTGAAGGAACAAAAGATTATTGCAAAAGAAGAAGAAATTAAAGAACAAGACTTCGAAACATCCAAGTGATTTTGTGTTGGAACGATATATGGTAGGGATGAGAGAAAAGTTTAACGCAAAGAAAAGCCTTCTTACTAAGTCACTTGATCATATACATTGCAGAATTAGAGAAGACGTGGTTAGTATTTGTTTAGTCTGTCTGTTTTGCAGTATCTCGGATCCAGGGCCAGTCTGATTCACAGAGATCGAGCGGAGAGTTTCCATCATCATCTTTAGCAGCTGTATTAGCTTTCTTCTTCACCAGAAACTCAGCGATGGCTTCTCTGTCGCATACAACAGCATAATGCAAAGGGGTTTGTCCTTCATTGTCCTGTTCAACACAATTACCAAAACACATGAATACAGAAGCTGGTACTTGTTGCTCGAGTAGGAATTTTGTCTTTCTTCACCTTAGCATTCACATCGGCGTTCTTATCGACAAGAACTTTGGCGATGTTGAAGTGGCCACGGTCTATAGCCCAGTGCAATGGTGTGCGACCTTCACTGTCTGCAGTTTACGGAAAATTATAGAGCAAATCCAACATCACGAGAATAAACTTTCAAGAAACAGAATTAACAAACAGAGAACTAACCCTTCGCATCTATAGGAATGCCGCTTTCAATGCTTTTCAGCAAATTATCAACTTCTCCTTCTCTAGCAAATGCGTGGATAGCATCAATCTTCCTGAGAGATAAAACAATTGAAAATGCAAGAATTAGTGAGCAGAGGATTAGTGTTCCATTCAGAGTTCCAAAATATTGTTGCCATGAGACAAATATAGCCATTTCCGCCAACAAATCATTGTTGCAGCTAGCATGAGACGATAATGATACATAATAACCTGAGTTTATGAATCTCTGATTTTCCATATGTAAAAATTACGATATCTATATCTTATCTAGACAATCAGCAACCAAACAGAGAACTCAAGGAAAAAGAAGTAAAACACATATTAACACAAGAAGAGAACCTTACAACTCATTTTCAGATTCCTCTTCATAAACCAATGAGCTAAAAACTGGCCCTGGCCCCATGGTTCCTCTTGAATTGGAGGCTGCATCATCCCCACCCACACTTTCAGCTTTCTGTTAGAGAAGATCCACATGAACAGGTGCAGAGGATTAAAAAAAAAGAAGCAAATAAAATGAAAACAAATAAGAGGGAAAACAAGATTTATACCACGCCACCGTCTAACCAAGTTGGGTAAAGCTGAGTGACAATCTCAATATACTTCTCCATCGCTTCTTCAGGAGGCATAGCACCCAGTTTCTGCCATGCTTGCCTGATATAGAAGAAGATCATCAATCAATAGAACCATGAACAATCAAAAGTTACAGCAACGAAACCACATCATCTATTCTTACTGTAGTTCCATAAGGCAAAAAAGCTAGCTAGGTGATAACATGATACACCCAATACAAGTCCTCATGCACGGAGAACCATAAAAACCTCAAATTTCTGACTCAAATCATTCTCAAAAACAGTTGAATAAAAAAACCAGAAACAAATACAGAAGCTAATGGCACAAAGCAGAGAGAGAGAGAGAGAGACCACTTGGCACGAGCAGTCATCTTGAGAGCTGAAGGCTGAGGAGCAGTACACGGCCCTTCCGTAGCAATTTTATACAATCCGTAAAGCTGCTGCTGCACATCGTTAGGTACCTTCTGCGAAAGCCGATCTGAAGCGGCAGTAGTGACGAAAAGAGTGGCGGCGCTGAAAGCCTCATCGAGTTCCGTGCTCTCGACGCCTTCCCAATCATCATCATCTTCTTCCTCGCTACCGTCACCAGCGACGCTATCACTTCTAGAGCTACCCTGCTCCGCCACAATCGAATCCGCCTCACCTCCGCCGCCGCTAGATAATTCGAGACTTCGCGAGTCAACCCCGTCAGGTTTAGACTCCAACCGAGGCTCCTCGTGGTGACGAGTAAGCGAGAGATTGTCTTCTTTAAACGTGACTACGATCGAGATCAGCTTAGCCAGAAGGTAAGAGAAGATCAAACCTAAGATCACAGACTGAGCAAGTTGAGCCCAATCACCCATTACTTCCCAAAACCGAAATCAAATTCTCAGAAAAACGAAAACTAGCGCCGACAGTTAAAAAAAAAAAAAAAAAAAAAACCCTAAAAAAAATTCAAAACAGAGTCACGAGGAGGACGAAGAAGAGAGAAGGGAACCCTAGGGATCTGGAGAGACAAAAAAAGGAACAAGCTAGCTTTGTGTTGTTGTTTTTTTCACCGATTTAGTCACCAAAACAAAAGAAAAAAAGAGAAGTTGCTTTTTCGTTGTGGGGCGTTAAGACTTTTTTATTGAATTGAATGAAGTTTAAAGACGACGACGACACAACCCAAAAAAAAAAACTTGCCGAGGAGTGACGACAGATCACATATGGGTCTAATTGAGGAAGAAGTGAACGTGTTGTTGTACCCTTATTTTTTTTTTTCTCATCTAAAGGATCTAATCTAACTCAACAAATAATATTCCACAACAACACGTAAAAAATAGTTGAATTTTTCATTTATAAGAATGGTTAAATTCTGCGGTGGGATCGTGGAAGAAAATACATCTCGAAGACGTGCATGGTGTGGGGATGATTAAAGGGCTTGAATCATACGACACGTAAATTGATATGTATCCATAAGCAAAAAAAAAATAAGCTAGACCACAAACTTGAACGCATTAGATTCACGTGAAGTGGGCATGACAATGAAATCCAACTTTCTTTTTTCTTTTCTTCTCAATGTTTATAACAAAAGCAAAAAAAAAAAAAAAGTTATACATGATACTATTTAATAGTTCCACTTCCAAACATTGCTTGCTCAAATGAGCATCTCATGTAGAGAAGAAACCCAGACCAACCCACCCATTTGAGATGAGTGAATCATTTACATGGAATACTCATTTAAGCAAGAAACATTAGGAAGTGGAAGGAGATTTTATCACTTTTTGTGACTTTTGTCCATGAGAGTAAGAGAGATGACTCTATTCATATATATATATGAGCAACGTGACTGCACAAACTATAGAAAAGTTTACGGATATACCCTCTACTCAAACAAGAAACTACCACCAACCCAGGCCACCATACTAAATATCTTAATAACTCAAGACACACTTAACCAAACACTTGAACAAGACTTGTAAGTAAAGCCATGGAATGGTAGCTAAAAGCTTGACTTTTATCCAACAATCAAACATTCTCAACCAAACCACATCCCTGGGGGATTCATTCCCCAATGTATAGTAAATCAACACAAAAAAGGTATTTTTCTCAATTACTTACCCTTTGATCTGTAAGGGCTCACTTTAACCTGTGGAATTGTTTGGAAGACTATTCGTGTTGTTCTCCATAACGGCAGTGGATGTTTTCCCCTTCTATGAGCTTCTCAACTGCATCGATAGGAAGACCCACCAGCTCTAACGTCTTTTCCCACACTCTGTGTGCAGTTTCTGTGTTGTGTGCTTCTTCGGAAGGATTTGCAGGGCGGCAATCTTGAGAGATGAACGGACAAACAGGCCAATCATCTGTTTTTAGTGTTTCCCAGTACTCTGGAACCTGAGGGTCTGTGGCCGAGAATAGAGAACTTCTACAACCTTCTTGGGGTGAAAATATGAAATATGGTATGATGGCGTAAAGAGCTTGAAGAAACCTCGGTAGATCCCTGGCCTACAGAATTTGGAAACAAATCGGCAATTTTATGTAATGAAGTTCTGACAAAACAGAGTAATCCTGCATCTGTAACTAAATGGAGTGAATCTTATACTCACAACATTTGTTAGGACAACACCGGGAGATAGACAAACGACGCTAACTCCTGTTTCTAGAGGGAGCTTTTTGAATAGAATGCTACTAAACATAATCTGGAAGATGAAGGAAACCATAGACTTAGCTCACCAATTTCTCAAAATAAGCTATTTCAAAAATACATAACTGCTGAAGAAGGAAAAATTTAAATACCATTACTGTAAGCTAACCTGGGCAAGCTTGCTGCTTGAGTATCCTATAAGGCTTGAGTACTTACGTCTACCAGAGACAACATTCATGTCATCCGGGTCAACAAAACCGACACAATGCATCTACAAAAGCAAATCCCACAACTCATTAACTTGAATCGAAAAGAAAATACCCAACGACAACAAATGTAAACTGTTCCAGTTTTCATACAAACAGCAAGGCCACATAGTTTCACTGAACTAACTAATGACGTATTGCAGGTGGTAGAGTTCGGTCATGGTAGTATAATTTGGGCCGAAACTATCAACAAGCTTGGGTTTGTTTCGTTCCTCTATACCAAGACTCTGTTGATATAATATTTAGAGAGAACTATATTGCTCATCTATATATTCTACAATCAATTGACAAGAACACTATACAAACAAATCAAACCTTTACAGCATATTACTCATACCAACGAGAACAGAAAAGTAGAGAACAGAGACTTAGAGCCAGCAGTGTCAGTGATGATAAAACTTAGAACGGAATTCACATTGATGATTCGGCTAGGAGAGCCTCGGATCAGAGACGGCAAAAGAAGCACTGAAAGTAGGGCTGGAGCTAAATGATTCACTTGCATGTGTTGCTCGTATCCATCCTCTGAGAATTTTTGCGCCTCTGCACAAAAAAGAGAGCTTAGCAGTTTAGTTGGTTTCTTTCCTCAAAATATACGGTAGAAAATGTAGCCATCTGACGACCATTCATCTCAAAAAGAAACCCATCGGACAGTTCCATAAGCTGTAAATAATAGAAGACTTGCTATAAATAATGTCTTACTTTTAAGTCCTACGACTCTAGGTTTTTCAATCAATGCTAGACATGCTAGTTCTCATTAATTGGGTCCATCAAGTTGGACTATCAAATATGATGAATGGTGCATAAGTATGACACTGAGATTTGCTTAGCATAAAAACGCGAACAACAGAAGGAAAACTCAATGCTTTATAGCTAAACGGGCAGTTAAACCAACCTCCCATAGCAAACACGCCGGCATTGTTAATCAGAACATGCAAAGGTCCTAACCGGGCGTTCCAAGCATCGGCAAATCTCACGACAGAATCTAGTGATAGAAGATCAACTTCCATTGACTATACAAAAATCAAACAGGGTATCATCATCAGCATATCCAAAGTGTTATAGACCAATACTTAAAGTCTCTAACTAATATACAAGAAATTGGCTTAGCAACAGACTAACTAGGAAACACATATTGTTTGAAGTTTATATTGTACTAAAATGCTTTACATATGACAGTCAATACACATTCTTCACTATTTTCATTCCCAGCAATACACATTATTAGCCACAGAAACTGCAATAAGTAAATCACCAAAATAAGAACAGATTATGAGGTTACCTCGATATTAAGTGGTAGACCTTTACCAGACCACTCGTTCTGCCATTGCTGTATCAGCTCCTGAGCTGCCTTTGTGTTCCTCACGGCCATCACAACATGAGCACCAGCTTCAGCAAGCTGCCTGCGAACAAATAAGCAAAATAGCTAAACAAGCTTAGGGAAAGTTTCATCAATTCAAGTCCCAAAACAAAAGCAAACTTCGTCTTGGTTATCAGCAAGCCCCAAAATACACGAAATCAAACTCAATTGGTAGTGAATCGGAACACTTAGTCGGGGGGGGGGGGGGGGGGGGGGGGAGAGAAAAAAAAAAACCTAGCGGTCTCGCGACCAATGCCGCTGGTGGAGCCAGTGACAACGCAAGTGAGGTCGTTGACGGAAGGAAGAGGGAGACGGTTCTCCAAATGAGAAGCCGTAATCCTCTGGAAGAGAATCTCCCCGAAAACACTGCTCCATCCTCTCATCCACTCCATCCATCCCAAACTCTGCTTCTTCTTCGCTGGAGATGGAGACGGAGACGACGCCGTTTCGTCACTCATCTTCTTCTTCTTCTGGAGTTAGATCTATGACGTCTCGCACAGCAGGAAAAGACAAAAAGTGTATTTCGTCAAAATCTCTATGGCTTCGTTTAAACAACAAACAAACACCTCAACTCCTGGGACAACAAATATGGGCCGGCGAGATTTTTGAGACCCACAAATAGTTTTTTTTCTTTTCTTTTTCCATTTATATCAACTGACTGGTCAATGGTCACGGACTCAGGGGTCAACGACTACGCATTGTAGTGTTTCATAACATGATTTGCTTATGACATCAGTGGATGCTATGATCGATTACAAATAGTTTTAAAGAGAATCTCTATCAAAAGGGAACTGGAGAATACAGTTGCTCCTAATAGAAGAGAAGGAGGAGGAAACGACTGTTGAGTCATTTGACTGCATTTAAGAAGAGACTTTGTTTCGAAATTGTCTGATGACAACCCGTCTTATCGTAAACTGCAACCCTTCTTGTTTTGGTGTTGAATGCTTAATTGCTTATGATTGATAAACCTGATCAATATCCCCTAAAGACATATTTGCTAATTCGAGTGGAACGTCATTAAAGAACTAGAGTGATTACAAGATATTTTGCAGAAGAACTATATTTTCATTTTGGACAGTGTATTACACATAATAGCAACTTCGTGTATGTAAAGAAAAAGTAAAAATCAGAGGTAGTTAGACAGTTAGTACAAGTCAAGAGACTCGAGCACTCTACCAGCTTGGATGTGAAGAGCAGTGATTCTTTGTTCAGGATCTCCTGTTGAACCAAATTGACTTGCCGCCCATATCAAAGAAGCGGATTTTTCACCCAAAAGGCGCCTGATGTCTTCATTTACACTCGCAATGGGGGAACGATCCTTCCCATTCACATGCCCAACTAACAGTAGTAAGAACTCACCGCATCTTAACCTGTGAATCATTAAGAACTAAACATTACCAAACGCCTAAACCATGACCATCAATAGTGGATGATATCCCTGATGTGTATGACTAATGACCTTAGAGTTGGAAACTCTTTCATGAGATGTGCAGGTTTTACTAGGCAATGCAAAGCTATTCTAAGAATTTGACAAATAAATCGATCTGAAATCTTACTGAAAAAAATTATAATCAGAAGAGACAGCAATCTGTAGGGTAGATACTGCAATATAGCCTAATGTGAAATGCCACAACCTACATAACAGAAGAAGGGCTATGGAAAAATGAAAGCAAAAACTTGTTAATTCACCTGAGATTTTCATCAGCTTGTTTGTCTCGCATGAGCATGGCAACCTCCTCAATGCCATTGCAGGCTCCAAAATCCTAGTACCAAAATCAAGAAAGGAGAAATGAGAAATGAGAAATGAGAAATGAGAAATGTTTGCATAAAAATCAAGTGACAGCCAGTTTGTTCCGTTGATATTCATAGAAGGCTTAATTACAGGTTTCAATTGTGTATCTGCCATTCTGCCTGAGACTCAAAACTTGATAAGAGAAAAGCCGAGTTCTACTAGTGACAGAAGAATCACAAAGAACCAGCTTTCTATTTCGTTTCCAGTTACTAAAAAAGAGAGAAGCTGAATACTTACCACCTGATTTGCTGAGGAATCCAGCAATACTGAGATTAAGGCATCCAAGCAGGCCCCTTGCTCAAGCACTCCTCGTGTTGATAATACATTCATCATTACCTGAAACATTTATCAGCATCTCAATCACATTAACATCCCGTACAACCAAGAAACTTCCCACTGCTTCAAATCTAATCTAAATCATGAAAAGAGTGGAAAATTATCACAAAGACTCTCCCTTTACGCCAAATCAGTGTGAGAAGTGATCATTCTACACCATAAAATGCAGGATTCTGGTTTCTGTATGCATCTGGTCAGGCAATGGTTTCACACCAATGATCATCATCACATGTTCCACAATACTAGTAATAAAGTAACAAAGGAGTCGTTCTTACGCGGACTGCACCGTGCTTATGAGCCAGAACAGTACTCTGAGGATGAAGAAGGCAACAACCTTCGAGAACCCTAAGTGCAACAGCGACCTCAGCATCCGTAGAAGGACTCGTTATCTTCATCGGCTCCACGCTGAATATATGATCCAAGCTCGTCACTCTATCATCCTCAGTTTCTTTCAATGAATGTCGAAAAAGCACCGGAACCACTGTGAAAGAAGCATCACGAAACCTCCATCATCAGAAACACACATTACAACAGCATCGATTTGGGAAATGACAATGAGAGAAAATTTAAAAATTATCCAGACGTTGGAGATCGGAAATGGTTTGGGTATGAGAGAAGAGGCGAATGATGGAATCTGAATCGGCGACAGTTCGGAGAGTTTTGAGAAGAGATCGAAGGCCGCGGATTCGAAGGAATGAGAATTCAGCGCAAGCATCGCGTAACCCGGTTCGGAGGGATAGTGTCAGCTCCCTGTAAAGTCTCTGTGTGTTGAGAGAAGTCACCAGCTCTTCAACTACCATCGCCGCCGCGTCTGATTCCTCACCGGTCTCCGATCCAGATGGATTCTCCGGCGTCGCTGACACGCCGTCGCTCCATATCGGCTTCTTCAGATACATTCTCTCTCTCTCTCCTCCTCCTCTCTCTCTCTCTCTCTCTCCTCCTGGTAAATCAATTTTGATGGCCTTCCGCCAAAAAAACGACAACCACTAGGCTCTGACAAACGTAAAACAGCAACACGTTTGTCTGATGAGAAAACGCATTTCTTTCCCCCTCATGGTTATCTTTCAAGCAACTCAATGATAAAGTCTTTAAGATTTTCCATATTACACTTACAAAGGAGGGAACCCAGCTAAAAACACAAGAGAAACTATTAACCTCTTTATTGACAGAGACGCATAAATCCAAAGTTTGAACACGAGATACATAATTATTACGGCAATGAAGAACTGGAAAAATGGCTGATAGATGACTTGTGAAATCCCTCAAGATCGGAATTGACAAGGCCAACGTTTATCTATGTACAGTTTTTGAGCCAGTCCAATAATGAATTCAAACATGTTCCCTCAGCTACCAATCTTCCTTGACAATCTTAGCCTTTTCGAAGATGAACTTGCCTTCCTTGTACTTTTGTGAGGTCTCATATGCTCGCTCGTACTTCCAACCCAATGGTTCATTACAGTCAGCACAAGATATATCAGCCACGGTATGGAGACCCGTTAAAAGATGCCGGTCCTCTTTAGCCCCTACTACAATGTTCATAGCGTGGGAGAAGAGGAAGGCTCGCCCAGTTCTTCCCTGGCAATGCAGGACAGTGATTAAGAACTTGGTAGAAACACAAATGCAGGTAGTGCCTATCTAGCATAAGCTTTTATATTGATTCCATAACCGACAAGTCAACAACAAGCATATTCAAAGAAATACTAGTCTTGTTGTTTATAACAATCTGAGTCAAAGGCTACTACTTTGAAGAGTCTTATGTTTTGTTCCAAGGATCAATTTTCAAGTTTTGATTTGATTCTATCACCAATTGATTCTTGATCAGTAGCATGGATCGTTGAGTAGGAAAGACGAATAAACTCAAGCGGTTTCCTAGAATCTGAAAGACAGGGTAATTCTCATCTCCAGCTAAGTCTAAGTGTGATTCTCCACTTAATTCCCTACATCTATCACATGATATAACACAAGGAAAACAAAAGAGATTATGAAGTTGAATCAGTCACCTGAAAAGCCTTAGAGATGATATCATCGTGAAGTCCAACATGGTTTCTGCAGTTGCAGCAACTATACAGTCTTGGACCAATCGGGTGAGCCATTTTATCAAACACTTTCAAGGCGTGAGATCAATTTGCTCCAAAAAAAATCAAAGCAAGTTCTCACCTTTCTCACCAATAAACAAAAACCCATTAATACAATCCAAAACCCACATGGAAACAAGTAATTAGGGATTCTTCTGAAGACAAGAGAATTAAGTAAAAGAGAAACCTTTTTCTTCTAGAATCTGCAATTCAGCAAGCTCCAAACTTCAATGTCTCAACAAAAAAGAGAGGATAAGAACAGTGAAACAGATGTTAGCGTGCAAGATTAGAGATATTACCTCAAAATTCAATAAACAAATAAGAGTGGGACAAGACAAGAGACCAACGAATATAAAATATACAATAGTAATATACTATACTGGTAGGGTTAAGGGAAACGAAATGAGATATTCCCGGAGAGGAAATTACGCAGTAGCATACACAACTCAGTTTTATAACAACGGAAATGGAGGATAAAAATCAGAGGAAAGATTCGATTTTGAGCTTGATGTGAATATTTTAGAGAGGATCTTAATCTTACTAGGGTTTAATAGATGAGGTCGAACAAGGAAGCAAGATGAATTGAGTGGAGGAATTAGGTTGGAGTTGGATGTAAGTTTTGATCTTTAATAGACTCTCTCTATTAATTTGATCGATCACATGCCGTGCAGCGACTGTCTTGTGACTTCTCTCTTTCTGGGTTTTTGCTTTATGACTCGGGAAACCGAGAAAAAATAGCAACGGTGATGAAAAAATTGGAATTTGTCTACGGTTCGGTTTATATTTGGAATTAAATTTTAATCCAACAATGTATCTTTGATTTTTTATATTGTTCGGTTTGGTTTAGTTTGGATTTCATTTGATTTTTTCTTCAACGCAATGGAAGTGGAACAAAGACTTCCATCCAACCAAACACGTGACCAAGTTCCACTAAAATATAGTATTGAATTTTCAACATCACCTGTCGGTAATATACTAATGACAATTTATACAACAAAAAGGTAATAAGATACATACAAATATACAATAGTCAAGTTTCCTTTACTTTTTTTTTTTTTTGCAACTTAACCCTCCAAGAGCGTATTCTTGACTAGTTTCAGTATCTCTTGGTCAACTTAAGCTTCTCGAGCACAAACATGCCTTCTTTGTACCTCTGTCGAAGATCGAAGGTCTCGACATACTTCCAACCCAACGTTTCACCACACTTACTGCACATCACATCTGCCACCACATACGATCATGTTATCAATTTCCTCCCAATCTTCGGTCCAACCACCACGTTCATAGCATGCGAAAACATAAACGCTGGCCCCGAAGCTCCCTATAATATCCATATTCAAAAAAAAAAAAAAAAAACTTTGTTATGTGTTACTAATTACCAATGGGGATTTTGAGTTTACTATGATTATCTATAGAAAAAATAACTTCTGGATAAGAAATGAAAGACGAATTTTGATAAAATTAAACAAACTTTAAAATTTTGTTGTTACCACAAATTTTTTGGACATGATATCTTCACCAAGAGCCAATGGATTCTCGCAGTTTCTGCAGAAATAAGTAGGAAGAGTTTTGTTTTCTGCCATTGGTCGATTCGATGGATATAGAAAGCAAAATAGGAGAGTTTGTAAGATTTATATGAGAGACTATGAAGATGATTTCTTCTTATCGTTTAGTTCTTGTGGAATTTTATCGTGCGTTGACCCCTAACACTTGCATTATTTGCCTAATGCCTTGTTGGATTGCCATTGCCAATGTTTGTGCTATTGAGCTATTGGGCTATTTATGGGTGTATAAACAAAAGGCCCATTGGAATATTATATTTTGGTCACTCGTGAAATAGATGAAAGCTCGTTGCTCCTTTCATCGTCTCACCAACTCTCATGGAAGCTACTCGCCCCTATAAAATTGATACTTCTTGATAATGATATGCCCACCCGTGGGGGTCTTTGTTTAGGCGGTGACGGACTGTGACACACTGATACTTGGTCCATTTTAAATATATCTGACAGAGACTTGCACAGTGCACACGCATCGGTGTAGAATTCCTGGACAGTTTTGAGATCCTATTCTTTACACACACAACAATAATGCATTTACTTACTGCTGGCTGCCCATTCATATGTACAATTACGTTATTTTAAACAAAAACAAAAACGTAATTAAGCTTTAAAGAAGGATTATTTTTATGTGTATAATCTTTTTTTTTTTTAAATGTTAAATTAGATTCAAAAAAGAAATAACGTTTTTACATCTTGTGCAACAATTTAATCAATAGAACTTTGCAAAAAACAAAGTGAGCTTCTGATGAAGCAATAGAAGACAGTCAATATCGCGAGGTTAGCCAGATGTCCAGTCCATCAGCATACCGCTCATCACCTCCCAGTGGTATTGCGAGCAACTGGTTTCGAATCTGTCTGTCTATTCTTTGAATGAGCTGAGTCTGTGTAGTTTGGAGATTTCCATGTCGGCGGTCGTTTCGTTCCCGCCACAAGGAATAAACAGAGATATGCAAAACGTAACGTGCAAGAAACCCCAGTGTCCGATTAGGCCAATGAGCCGAAGCGGCATTAACCACAACCTGCCAGTCAGTGGAATGTCGGGAGGTGTAAATGTGGGATGCGAGGTTGGTCCAGAGACCTGCGGCATAAGTACAAGAGAAAAATAGATGATCCCTGGTTTCCAGCGCATTGCGACAAAAAACACAAGTAGCATCCACTCCTCTGTTCCAGAGTAACATCCGATATCCTGTGGACAGTCTGTCTTGCACTGCTAACCATACACAAAAAGAAAACTTCGGGGTGGCATGAGAGAACCACACACCACTGCTCCAGCCAACCACACTAGAAGCATGTCGAAGATTATTCCAGGTATCCCGTGTAGAAAAATGTGGCCTATACTCATCATTTTTCCCCTTCCACAGAACTGCATCCGCCACTGGTTTCCGGTTAAGCCAGTGTGTATGGAGCACGTCCTCCATTGAGTTAAAATGGGCGGTGCGATGGCGTCTCCGACGCCGGTTCCAGGCCTCAGCGACTGTTGCGTGTTGACCAATACCCATATCGATCGCTCCCCGTGGTCCAACAAGAGGCATGAGACTACCGAGGCTAGACCAGTTGTCGAACCAGAATGAAGTCCGCTGACCATCATTAACCATAGTCTTGGTGAACGTTTTTGCGACTTCCCTGAATTTCAATATTTTTTTCCACATCCAAGAACCCAGTTGTGTTGCCTCGACAGACCAGAAATACAAATTCTTAAGAAGAGATTGTTTGACCCATATAACCCACAACGAATCAGCACAAGAGATAATACGCCATATGAGCTTCAGACAACTCACATCATTTGCTTCTTGTAGAGATCTCAGGCCTAAACCCTCCTCAGATTTTGGTTTACATACATCCACCCAAGCCACCTTTGCTTTATTTGTATTAAGCTCCGCCCCAGACCAAAGATATGCAGAGCAAAGCTTCTCCACCGTGCGAATACATTCCCGGGGTAGACGGTATGCAGCTAACCAGAAATTACAGATGCTCCAGAGAACAGAGCTAATAAGATTAAGGCGACCAGCATACGAGAGGAACCGAGCAGACCAGGAACCAATCCTCCGTTTGACATGCTCGATAAGGGGTAGGTAATCTGCTGCAGAGAGACGCTTAGTGACTAGAGGGAGTCCTAAGTATCGAACCGACAGAGTACCCTCAGCGAATGAAAAAAAATCTTGGACTTCTTGGCGAACCGCGGGAGAAACCCCTGCAAAGTAAGCTGTAGTTTACTCAATATTGATCTTCAGCCCGGAGCACTTGGCAAAATTCTCAAAAACCTGAACAATGCCTTCTATCGAACGAACTGAGCCATCTGAGAACACCAGCAGATCATCAGCAAAACTAAGGTGAGTTAAGCCAATATTCTTGCAGCGTGGATGATAGCCAAAACGGTGAGATGCCGCAGCTTTATCTAACATTTTTGAAAGCACATCCATAGCAACTACAAACAAATAGGGGGATAAGGAGCAACTTTGCCGTAACCCCCGCTTACTGTTAAAAACCCAGCTAGTTCACAATAGAGGTTTTTGGTTTATGAACTACATAACACTAATTAACTTTTAAAGTACTGTTATGTGAATTTCTCAATAGAGGTTTTTGGTTTATGGTTTGGTTCGTTTATATTGAAATTATATATTCCACCCCGTTCCCGTGAAATTGTAGATGAGTTGTACTTGTGGAATTTAAGGAGGATGTGATATATTAATTTTAGGTCGGTACTTCATCTAATGACCAGATATCTCTTTTGGCTCCAAATCTTACTAGTTTCATTTTCACTGTCTCTTCTTTTAGAAGTTAGTAGAAGTATACAATTCAATAACGTAACGATGCTGATATTTCTTAAAATACATTAAAGACAAACAATATAGAAAGTCTTTTGTCTGGTGTTTAGCTTTAGATTTTGGAGCGTACTTTAAAGTTTAAAGTCGCCTCCTAGTGATTTCCAGCTAAACAGTGGTCACACATTAAATAAAATAACGAGGGGTAGCCCCGTTTTCAATTCATCCTTTAAAAAGCCGAAAAAGGCACATTTACTTCTTGTGATCCACACATCTTAACATTTACCATATTCATATTATGTAAAAGTTACCAACTATAAAATTGATTGTGTGAATTACGCATACGTACGGTATCGTAGGTTGGTTTTATGGTTTAAAGTTATAATGATTATTGATTAATAATGTTTGATCGGTACATATATAAAGTTAGATTTATTGGCTTGTTTGGTTTGAATTGTTAGTTGTGATATATTTGTTTAGTTAACCCGTGTTCCGTGTACAGAGTCATTGTTTGGTCAGCAGATTAGGACTTAGGAGTATGCAATGACTAGATCGCACTTGCCCAAGTCGCAATCGTCATCATTTCCAGCATGAAACATCTTTTTGAATCTAATTAATGACAAACTTAATATTAAATCTCTTTTTGGTTTATTTATTCAAAGTCTTAAGATTCACATTGTCTGTCCCTACTACATCTCATTAAACGACAGTTGTTATCAAATCATCGACATACTTATTTAAAGTCAGGTCTAAAGGTTAACATAAGCCGTATATATAAGTTCCTGCATTTTCTTGAGTCCATCTTAGAACTTAGATGTTCAGAAAATATAGATTTTCTGAAGTTGTTAATAAAAGTGGTTTGACGCTATTATGTGTTGATCCCGCAACATTGTAGTTAATTAATGAGAAGAAATAGTAAGGGCGCACAGCCATTGTTTTAAGCTATGCATGCAGATCGTTCAAAAATTAAGTTGTTTGACTAATCTTTCCAATTTAATAAATTTCTTATATAAACATATAAACTAGCTCTGTGACACCAAATTTAAGTATTTTGGAGACACATAGAAGTAAATCAGTTTTTGATACAATCTATGATCTATCGAATATTTAAGAGTTAAGCCCATCAATGTAATACGATGTTGTGTCAAAGTAGTCGATTTTGCGGAGTTTTGTGAGGATAAAGTTTATGTAAAATAAAAAAATTTGGATATATATATATATGTAATTATATATATATATATAATTGTGGTTAAAGTTATTATTGATTCGTTTTTTAACGTGGTTTGAAAATTTGCAAAAGCCGAACTTTGTTAAAAAAAAAAAATTGGCTCTACTTATCTAACCCATCCAATTTTTTTTTTCCCTTAAATTGTTTGACAGTTTCGATGTAGACGACTAGATGGGGTCCGTAGCTCGAAGGTAAGTGGACCTGCCTGGCTGCAAAAATATCAAGTGGTACATGGTTTAGTTGCAACTTGAATTATTTAAACACGTCCCACAGTACACTACAAGTTGCCGTTTTCTTTTGTATTCCCGATATATATCAGAAGGCGACGACTTCTCATACTGACCTAAAAAGTCTTTGGTTTGAATTTGATATCACAACTGATGCATTTAAGGTTCTTATGTGATCACTAACCAAAGTTGACCATAGGTTAACGATAAAAACAAGAAAATTTCATAAACTTTGCGTATCAATATCATAATACAAAGTTTTCTATTCTGATCTGATCGTTTAAGAAGATAAAGCTGTGATTAGTACAGCAACTTTTTCCTTAGTAGTTAAAAAGGTCGAAACAAGGTTTTAAGATAAAGTAGTTTAGATCAGTCATATATACATGTTTCATTTTTTCAAAAAACAAGAAAATTTCATAAACTTTGCGTATCAATATCATAATACAAAGTTTTCTATTCTGATCTGATCGTTTAAGAAGATAAAGCTGTGATTAGTACAGCAACTTTTTCCTTAGTAGTTAAAAAGGTCGAAACAAGGTTTTAAGATAAAGTAGTTTAGATCAGTCATATATACATGTTTCATTTTTTCAAAAAAGTTACAAGGTTTGTGGTGCGTCTGTGGGTGGTGCTATAGTGACCACAACAACAACATAACAGAGATTATACAGCCTGGAGCCTGGAGTGGCTCATTTGTGCGGTAATAACTCCGTTATACCCATCATAAGTTCATAACTCATTGAGTGTAAACAAGTTAAACTAAATATTTTCTTTCCTTGCCCCCCCCCCCCCCCCATGGAATTTGTTTGTACTTAGATATTGTTTTATTTTTCAGACGTACATGCATCATATCTAATGCTTCTGTATAAAATTATATGTCTCTGACTCTATTTTTGTTGGCTTCCTTATTTTAAAAACTACGAAAAACTATGTATCGGCTTAGCTGTTTTCATCCTTACTTTACACTTGACCCATCACTTGTCGTTTTCTACTCTGATTTATTCTCTTTCTTTTGCATATAATTTCATACATCATTTAATATATCTGTCGATCCATTTATATAATTTTCAATAGTAACATGTGAGTGAGAAAAACAAAAGTTTTTAGTGGGAAAAGACAGAGTTCCTTAATGGATATATACACATCAGTTCAATAATTGCGATTATTCAATGTCAAGATCTCTCACATATATATAAAAAAGGGACTCACTCATCCCCTAAAGATCGGAACACAGTTCTCTTTAGTAGAAGAAAACGATGGGAGAGATAGCAGCGGAGTTCGCGGCGGTTATGGAGGATGATGACCGGTGCGTTGTACCGGAGGTGGAGCTCACTGTACCCAAAACCGACGATTCGACTCTACCGGTTCTCACGTTTCGTATGTGGGTTCTTGGTATAGGCGCGTGCATTGTACTCTCTTTCATCAACCAGTTTTTCTGGTACAGAACGATGCCGTTAAGCATCACCGGAATCTCTGCTCAGATCGCCGTCGTGCCGCTCGGACATCTCATGGCGAGGGTTCTTCCGACGAGGAGATTCTTGGAAGGTACGAGGTTTCAGTTCACCTTAAATCCAGGTGCCTTCAACGTCAAGGAACATGTTCTGATAACCATCTTTGCGAATTCCGGCGCCGGCTCTGTTTACGCCACTCACATACTTAGTGCTATTAAGCTTTACTACAAACGCTCTCTTCCTTTCCTCCCGGCGTTTCTCGTTATGATCACTACTCAGGTTTCTCTTTAACTTCATCAACTCTGTTTCTTTGTTTTGAAGTCCTTTTGCAAATTCTTGAATCTTGAAATCGTTTCTTGTGTTTAGATTCTTGGATTTGGTTGGGCTGGTCTCTTCAGGAAACACCTCGTTGAGCCTGGTGAAATGTGGTGGCCAAGCAATCTCGTTCAAGTCTCTCTCTTTGGTGCGCTGCACGAGAAAGAGAAGAAATCAAGAGGCGGCATGAGTCGAACTCAGTTCTTCTTGATCGTCCTCGTTGCTAGCTTCGCTTACTACATCTTCCCTGGTTATCTATTCACCATGTTAACATCAATCTCATGGGTCTGTTGGTTTAATCCCAAATCAATTCTAGTAAACCAACTCGGGTCAGGTGAACACGGTCTTGGTATTGGATCCATTGGTTTTGATTGGGTAACCATTAGTGCTTATCTTGGAAGCCCTTTAGCTAGTCCCTTGTTTGCTTCCGTCAATGTAGCCATTGGTTTTGTGCTGGTCATGTATATCGTCACGCCTATTTGTTACTGGTTTAACATATATGACGCCAAGACATTCCCTATCTTCTCTAGCCAGCTCTTCATGGCTAACGGCTCACGCTATGATGTTTTGAGCATTATTGATAGCAAATTCCATCTCGATCGCGCGGTTTACTCTAGGACCGGCTCCATCAACATGAGCACCTTCTTTGCAGTTACTTATGGTCTCGGGTTTGCTACATTGTCTGCCACCATTGTCCATGTCCTAGTCTTCAACGGAAGGTATATAGTTATTTATGTTCAATTATGTTTCTTTCACTGTCCAAAACTAATCTTCATGTCTTTACAGTGACTTGTGGAAACAGACAAGAGGGGCGTTTCAGAAGAATAAGAAAATGGATATACATACGAGAATCATGAAGAAAAACTACAGGGAGGTTCCGTTGTGGTGGTTTTTGGCCATCCTTTTGCTGAATATAGCGCTCATCATGTTCATATCCGTGCACTACAACGCCACCGTGCAGCTTCCTTGGTGGGGAGTGTTGCTTGCTTGTGCCATTGCCATCACTTTCACTCCTTTGATTGGTGTCATAGCCGCCACTACTAATCAGGCACCAGGTTTGAACATCATAACCGAGTATGTTATCGGCTATATCTACCCGGAACGTCCTGTTGCCAACATGTGTTTCAAGGTCTACGGATACATTAGTATGACTCAAGCGCTAACTTTCATTTCCGACTTCAAGCTCGGTCATTACATGAAGATCCCGCCTAGATCCATGTTCATGGCTCAGGTATGTTATCAATTGGTTTTGAGATAGATGCCAATAAAAAAAAATATAGCTGATCAAGTTGTAGCAAGTGCAGGTTGTGGGGACGCTTGTGGCGGTTGTTGTTTACACAGGAACAGCTTGGTGGTTAATGGAAGAGATTCCTCATCTCTGTGACACAGCCTTGCTTCCTTCAGACAGCCAATGGACTTGTCCCATGGACCGTGTCTTCTTTGACGCCTCTGTGATCTGGGGACTAGTGGGACCACGTAGGATGTTTGGAGACCTTGGAGAATACTCAAGTGTCAACTGGTTCTTCCTCGTAGGAGCCATAGCTCCACTCTTAGTTTGGCTAGCCACAAAGATGTTCCCGGCTCAGACATGGATCTCCAAGATTCATATCCCTGTCCTTGTGGGAGCCACCGCAATGATGCCACCTGCAACAGCAGTTAACTTCACCAGCTGGCTCATCGTTGCATTCATCTTTGGCCACTTCATTTTCAAGTACAGGAGAGAGTGGTGGACGAAGTATAACTATGTGTTGTCAGGTGGTTTAGATGCTGGCTCAGCTTTTATGACCATACTTCTGTTTCTAGCACTCGGTCGAAAAGGAATTGAAGTGAATTGGTGGGGAAATTCTGGCGACCGTGATACATGTCCCTTGGCTTCCTGTCCAACCGCTAAAGGCGTTGTCATCAAAGGCTGTCCCGTCTTCTAGCTCATGAGATAAAAGCATATAACAAGTGCTTTGTACAGAACACACAGCAAACTGATTATTGCAACTCCCAGAAAGGTCTTTACTCTCCAAGAACTATATCTTTGTGATAGCTTTAAATTAGGCAACTATCCTGTTCTGTTACAGACCAAATGCTAGTGATTCTATATACTGATTTTTTATGCTTTAGAAAAATTGTTTCGCCTCTTAAAAGCTAGCTGCTAGTTGAAATTGTAATTTGTCAAAGGGATATAGCAGAACAGAGCTTAAACAATATGGTATGGCCTTGCATAGAAAGAAAGAATAACACATTGATTGCATAAAACTTTAAACTTGTCTTTAAATTTAACATCAACAAAAATATAGCCAAGGAAATTAAACAATCAAACTACTGCATCGAGTCTTATAACGCTATGATCTCTTTGTACGCATTGTTGCGTGCTATATACCATATACCTTAAAAGTACTCTTCTTCTATCTGTCTCCATTACTGAATCCAGAATGTGCGTATGTATAACTTCCATTATATGTTAAGGGGGTCTTCTTCTGTGTTTCTTTCTTCAAGGGCTGTCCAGTCATTTGTTTCTGCAAAAAACATAGAGAAGTTATACTGACTGTAAGCAGAAAGTGTGCTAGAGCAAATCAATAGCCCCAATCCAAATAGAAATAGAGACAAACATACTTGGCTTGTCAACAATCATCATGAGCCGCCTTTGCAGGAGACTTGCAACAAAGAGGAAAATCGAGCACATTCCAAACATGACCGTGATAGGGAATGCATTTACCTTCAGAGCACATAAAACTAGTCAGTACCACAACACAGAGACATGGGACAAGAAACTTCAGCTACTATTGTGCAGAAAAAGAATGTTGGTGGACTTACATTGTATAATACAACGCAGACAAAGATATTCAGAGGAATGCGGAAAAAGTTCATTATTGTGCTTCTGGCTTCTTCAGGGATGTATTGGGATCTCATCTTCATAATGGATGGCCAAAACAGTCCTACGCACGCCTCGAATATACAGAACCCAAGGAGCTGAAAGCAACCTGAGAAAGAGATTCCTCCACCTTTCACCTTGGAAGGTGCTATGAACAACTGAGTCACACATCCGATTGCAAACAATTAATTACTCACAGAGTTAAAGTCAGCACCAAAGCAGGCAAAGTAGGATTTTCACAAGAAGCTTTTTTAAAAAAAACTTACAGTCATTAAGATTGGAAGCAATAGTGCAGCACCGGAAACTAGGAAAACAATCTGCATGTAGTTCTCTACTCTGGGAGTTGAACGAGCCAACAGACGAGATGCAAGGGAACTGCCAAGCATCGAAGCCAACATAAATGTTGCAAAAATGAAACCATGGGGAATCTCCTCATCGTTCGGGCTTAGAGCAGGAGTCCAGAGGAATACAAAAGTATACATAGATCCTTCAAAGAGCGACTGGATAGCACCCAACAGTGCTATCTTTTCATCTGATGAAAGATTAAAAAAACTCATGTTATCATCATACATTCTTCAAAACTCAGGGAGGACAATGAGAAAGAAGAAACAAGACATGGAACCAACACAATAGAAATGCGAAGCAAAACAGGAAGCAAAATCTAAAAAGGGAACAGTATTTTCAGCTCACCAGAGGCAATGGCCACTGCAGCACCTCTGAACTGGGTAAGCAAATCCTTGTTGTCTGAAGGATCTCCATAGTTTTCTGTCCATGATGATAAAATGACAGCCATTCCGATAGCAAGAAAGCATGCAGCAGCGTCAAATGGTGCTACAGGGCCAAGAGCGAAGGTATCCACAAGCAAGTTCCCAAACAATCCAGCGATAATTGCAACAAGACCATTGCCAAAAAACACTGCCTTTGAAAATGTTACAGACAGCCATTGCTGCTCAAAGCCCCTCTGCATACATCACACATAAACAGACTATTTAGACATAATAATGGCGGCTAAACAGTAAACAGCTTAATACAGCATAAACCTTGCTTTACCTTATTGTGTTCAGCAACTAGCCATGATTCAAATGATGAAAACAGAAGGGAAGTAGCGATGCCGCCCAACACACGGCCTACCATCAAAACTTTATATTGAGGAGAATGCTTGGTGATGCAGCTCAATATATAGGTAATACAATAGGTAATACATGCCCTCTTACGACCCCTGATACAAAATACACCATTATGCAAAATTACGAAAAGCGCTCTCACATTTGCTAAAAAGATAAAAGCATCAGAGAGAGAAAGCTCACTGTTTGTCGGCTAGAGATCCAACGATAGTACCAAACAACATAGAGGAACCAAAACCAGCAATGAAAAGCTGTCCAATGTCCCCTTTACCAAATCCATAAGTACTATAGAGATAGTACACATATGGACCCTGCAGCCAATCACCCGCTGCAAATCACAAAATAAAACAGTCAGCAAACCCCTCGTGGATCGTTTATGTTATAAAAGCTTGAAACTTTAGTTACTAATCTCGTACTCATAGTAGTGGAGTAACATTTTCCTCTTCATTCTCTATTCTACGTAGAAATTGAAAACCCTAAATGTTCAGATGTGATATGGAACTCTCTATAAAAGACAATACTTGGCAACGAAAACAAAAGAGGATCTAAATCTGAAATCTCCCACCACATCAGATCGGATCGGAAAATGCTTTAACCGACATTATCAGGAAAAGAGGAAGATAAAAAGAAGAGAAGAGCCTCTTCGTACCCATCATGAGCGAATAGACGATGAGATAATTGTTCTTGAAAGAATTAAAAGCTGAAGAAGTGTTGACACGATCCTTGTTGTTCTTGCTAAGCTCCAACGCCGCGACGACGAGACCCAAAACCCCAAACACCAAGTAGTAGAACACCTCCATTGTCGTTCGATCCAGACAGAGAGGAAAAAAAAAAGATTGAGTTTTTATGTGAAGAAACTATCAAAGTGAGACTATATTATTTATATATCTCTCCCACTGCTTCGTCTTCAGCTTCAGCTTGATTTATACTCGACACTCTCAGTGAGGACGCGTAAAGGCCATTACTTTATGGTTAAAAATAACATTCCAAAGTCGCAATGTACAAATCTGAAGCAGCGTGAGAGAGAGAGAGAGTACGTAGTCCACCGTGTTGTTAAAAGCAGAGGATAAGAAAAGATATACGTGGCACGATCATGACGGTGATTTGGAGTGATCGACGGTAAAGAGAGTGTCGGTGGGGAGTGGAGAGACAGGCACACAGAGGACCCCATACGGTGAAGGAGTGGGGGGGGGGGGGGGGGGGGGGGCTGATGCATCTTCTTAAATCTTAAGCCGTTGATTTAGTTGAACGCTAATTTGTTAGATTAATTATACAGTCCATATTTACTCATTCATTAGTGGAAGTGGGACAGAAACAGAACATGAATACATGATCAATCGAAAATTTCAACGAGTGATTTGGTTTTATTCCACTAGGTTCTGTGTTGTGGGCTATTGGTTGGTAAGAAAAATCTCAATTATTTGTTTATTTATATTTATACATTATCGGAATATGGTCGAAACATTAGGACTAATTTTGTTCAAAAGCATAGTTAAATTATAGTAATGTACGAGATGAAGTTTTTACAAAGCATAACTTGACCAAAATGTTCATAATTTTAAAACATGAAAAATAAAGAAAAATTCACAATAAGTAGGTTTGTTGATACAATCTCTAAAACGAATAAATCAAAAACCAAGTTAATCAAATTGAGCTAATCCAACCAAAACTCAAAACCAGACCTAATCAAACCGACGAATGGATCAATGAAAGCTAGTAAACAAGATGAGAGAAGATTTATGGTGTGGGAACTTTATATCATTTTATTTCAAAAGATCGAATCGAAGATGAAAATCAAGAAGTTAAAACAACCACCACATGTTCAGATTTTCTTCCTTACTTGACTTTGAAGTTGAATTATTCACGTATGATTGTCATCTTAACATTTATTTCTGATCAAGGCCAATCACAGAACATAACTTGACCAAATCCGTTGAGATCTTGTTTTGTTCTCTTCCTCACCGTTGAGAACTACTGTCAAGAGGCTGAAGCATTACCGGTAAGCCGTATTGCGGAAAGAGATTGAAGTGATCAACTGGCGTGTGCTTATACTCCGGGGAGAGGCTAAGACGGAACCGTTGAAGGATCATTGTGACCACGGTCTTGGCTTCTATCATGGCAAAGTTTTTGGCAATGCAAGCTCTTGGCCCAATTGAGAACGCAAGGAGAGCGTTTGGGTTCATTGCGGCTTGAGAAATGCCGTTTTCGAATCGCAAGGGTTGGAACTCTTCGGCGTCTTCTCCCCATATGGCCTTGTCGGTGTGCATCTTCAGAAACGGGACGATAACGCTCGTGCCCTTAGGGATCTCCAAGTTTCCTATCTTCATATCTTGTGTTGCGTCTCGGAACATTTTAATCACGGGTCCGTACAGACGAAGCGACTCCATCAACACCATGTTCATCTGCAAGAGAAATAGGTTACCCCAATTACAAGAAACCCCTTTTTCTTCAACCACAAGTAACTCAATGAAAATGAGCATTACCAGTTTGAGTTTAGAGATGGTGTCTGAATCTGGGATCTCATCTTCACCACATTCATTGAAAATCTCTTCTCTGAGTTTATCTTGCCAGTCTTGGTGCAAGCTCAGTAACATCATAGTCCATGTCAACAGAATCGAAGTAGTCCCTTGCCCTGAATAGTAGAAATTTTTGCATTCGTCTATGATCTCATCAATTCTCATCTGTCTCCCATGCTCCTTAGATTTTGCAGCTTTCAACATGACCCCCAGAAGATCTTCCCCATAGGTCTCACATTTTGACCTTGAATCTATGATTCTCTTGATTGAGTTCTTCACTTTCTTATCAAGCTCCCAAAGTTTAAGGTTTGTAGGCGTAGGAAGGTATCTTGGAACACAATAGACAACAACAATCTTCAAATCTCAAAGACTTTAGTGAAACTAGCAGTGTATTGACTATATTATATACTTACTGGGTTCCGGGGATGAAGACTTTAGTGAGAGAAGTAATATAAAATTTCTCCAGTTCTGTCTGTGATCTACACAACTCGATTCCTTCCTCGTAACTGCTTCCAAACGCAGTGGTCGCTATAATGTCTGCGGTCAATTTATGGAACTCTTTGTCCATGTCCATCTTTATCACCACTTCACCATTACTCTGTTTTCTCCACTCCTCGAACATCCTCAAGGTGCATTCCACCATCGGTTTCGTCATGGCCTGACAATTTCATAACAAGCAAATTAATTAGGTTTTGTTTCAGATCTGTGCTGAGAAGTAAAAAAAAGAAAAGAATAAAAGACCTTGAGCCGGTCCATGGAGAAAGCAGGGTTCAAGATTCGTCTGTGGCGAACCCAATCATCACCCTGGATAAAGGAAAGTCCTTTACCGAAAAGTATGAAGACCTCTGGTCTTTTCACTGGTATGATCGTGAAACCAAATTTGCTCGACAAGATCTGTTTCGCTAGTTCAGGATCGGATATGTATATCGTCGGTTTTGTTCCATTCCAGTATAGAAATGTTTCTCCTAATATAGCATAGACACAACTTGAGTTTTTGTTAAGCAATTCTCATCTATTAAAAGGAAAAAAAAAAAAAAAAAAAAAAAAAAAAAAAATTGGAGATTGGTCAACGACACCGTATTGAGACATCCATTGGTGATAGTGAGGAAATACACGAGGGAAGATATCGTTGGACATGGGATCAAGAACCAAAAGGTTAGCTTCTTCCTTCATCTTCTTCATCTCACTGATGTTTCCGTACAAGATCTTGTACTTTGGGCCTGAGATTCCTTGTTTCTTGAATCTTCTTGAAAGCATCAACGGCCGCCAAAGGAGGATCAAACAAGCTTCCCATATCTTGGGAACAACAAAGAGCAGAAGGACGAGTGCTAAGAGATGGGTCGTGCTTATGAGTTCCATTGAAAGAACACTAGTAGTCTCTTTTTCCTTTTTTGGGGAGCAAGATCACAATTAGTAGATGACTAGTGTTTTCCCATAAGTAAATGTAGCTCAATAACTTCGTAGGGTACTTGCAAGAAGACGACGAAGTTATCACTGTTGAAGGAACAGCATATGTTGTTATTTAATAATATTAAACATGTGATATTTCCTCTTTCTATACCTGAGATAAGTTTTTTTATTTTGGTAGGGTCCTGAGATAAGCTTTTTTCAGTTCTCAATTTTTCATTCACCTTTACCCCCGACATTATGCGGTTAATGGTTGGTAACTATTAAATTGGTACACTCGGTTTTGGAAGCCATGGTGTTTTTTATAAATACCAAAATACTGTAGGTTAACCAAATCTAATGGATCCAAATAAAAAAAAAAAACAGATTAAGCGATCTAATTAAAAAAAAAAAACTCAAAGATCCAATGGAAACTAAATTAGATAGAAGAAGTGTATATATTAACATTTATATTAATATTTTTAAAATATATTTTAGACAACCTCTAAAATTATCTCTACTATCTATGTAACCATATAACCAAACACAATTAAAGATTTTAGTTTTAAATACAAAAATTTGAAACAATTAATAGTATAGATATTTATAAGATTTTGTTAAGATTTAAGATTTTTATTTTATTTGCGTTGAAACACTATATAATACATAGATTTATTAAAACTTTAGTTTTTTTTCCTACATTTTTCATGATTTGAATTTTGAAAAACGAATATGTATTACTTATGCAATAAAAAATATTTGTGTAATCAAAGTCCTATATTGGTTATAAATTTAAAATAGTTCAAAGATCATATTGTAAATAAGATCAAAAAGAATATTAATTTAAAAAACAGAATTAACAAATATCTAAATTTAAAAGTTTGTATTCAATTTAATTTTAATTTTTAATCGAATCATTTAGTTATTTTATTAATGTTTTAATATTTAAAATAATCGAGGCATGATATATAGGTCGACATTAATATAAATATTAAAATATTATTAACTCGATTTTATTATTTTGTTAAAACATCAATATTAGACATATAGTAAAGTAGTTTAAATTGGATTATATATAAAATAAATTATACTTTTTTATTTTATATTTTTTGGTCGAAAACGAAGAAGATAAGAGAAGATTATGGTGTGTCAACACATTTTATCGTTTGATATCAAGAATCAGAAAAATGAAACAAGAACCACATGTTCAGATTTCTTTTCCTAACTAGGAGAAGAAACAAGTCGCACTTTCATCTCTCCTCTTCCATAATCGTGCAGTTAAATTCTCTCATTTTCAAGAAAAAATATCTGAGAGAAACTCAACGGAAGTAGAAGCTTCGATCCAACAGAGATGGCTTCACTCACTTCCATCGCCACTTCTTACCCATCTTCATCGCAGGCTATGCGTCTGAAGTCTTCCGGAAACACTCTTTTCTCGGCTGGAGTTCGATCAACAGCAATGGGATCATCAGGGCAAAGAAAGCTCAAGATTCATTGCGCTTCAACGAAACCAGCTGGTATATAAATACAACTTGAGCTTCTCGTGTGTTGTTGTTTTTGTGAATGTGAAAGTTCGGTTAGATTAACCTCCTTGTTCTTCTTCTGGTTGTGTCTCTTGGAGGGATTAGCTGAAATCGATTGGAAACAGAAGAGAGAGCTTCTATTGGAGAAAAGGGTATGCTCTAAATTTACTCTAGTTTGTAGATCAAAATGTGAACATATAGCTTAGCTTCTAGTTGTTATTGTTGTAGGTGAGAAGTGTGGACGTGAAGGAAGCTTTACGTTTACAGAAAGAGAACAACTTTGTGATTCTTGATGTAAGACCAGAGGCAGACTACAAGGCGGTGAGTGATGATACTATGCTCTGTCATGATCCTTTGTAGATTAATGGCAAATTCATGTGAGTGAGATGCGTTTTGTTGTTTGGTTATCAAGGGTCATCCTCCCGGAGCTATTAATGTGGAGATGTACAGACTAATAAGGGAATGGACGGCATGGGACATAGCTCGTCGTCTTGGATTTGCTTTCTTTGGTATCTTCTCTGGCACAGAAGAGAATCCAGAGTTTCTTCAAAGTATGCACTGCAATGAGATCAAAGCTTTGGACCGTTTTTTACACAATGCCGTTGGAACTAGCAGCTGAATGTTTTGTTTTGACAATGTTGCAGGTGTAGAAGCTAAACTTGACAAAGAGGCAAAGATCATTGTAGCTTGTTCATCCGCAGGGACAATGAAGCCGACCCAGAATCTCCCTGAAGGCCAACAATCGAGGTGATACATCAAAAGTCTACAACTTTATGTGTAAGAAAGTGTTTGTTTCGATGCTCATATGATTAGGGTTCTTGCAGGTCTCTCATAGCTGCTTATCTTCTGGTTCTCAACGGCTATAAGAACGTATTTCACCTTGAAGGTGGACTCTACACATGGAGCAAGGAAGGTCTTCCTGTTGAAACAATTGAAGAAGAAGACTAACCAACTTCGTCACTCTAGAGTTATCCAGTTTTGTATATCTGTCCATTTTAGGTAGTGGCTTTTAGAGATTTGGATTTTCAGAGTGTGTTTTTAAGGTTTGTACAATTTCCGAATTTACCATGAAATCCAGCCAAGTCAACCGAAATCCAGAGAAAAAGGAACTTGACTGATGAACAAACTAAACAAGTAACTGTTAACATTTCATTCTAAGTTCCAACCCAAATAACAATCTGAGTACACAAGGTCTAAGGCTTTACAAAAAGGTCTCATAACGATAGTGAGAATCCTTACTGTTGTTATTGTCATCAAGCTGATGCGTCTTCCTTCAACCTGTACAGCGTGATTTCTTGCTGCTTGAAGTACCTGCGATCCTCTTCATCTACCAGTACAAGATTCAGAAAATACTTGACGCTGTATTTGTTGTTAATGTTGCGATGTGTTGGTGTAAGATCATATGGGGCCAGAAACAGTCTTACTGGTATTGATTCACCTGCAATTCAAATCTTCACTCCGTGATTCGATTGCTTAAGAAGTCGCTAAAAAAAACAGATTTCAAATCTTGGGAATATATATATATACCTCTAACTGGAGTTCCATCCATCAACTCGAATTTCGCAAGTGTTTCCGTCTCAACATGAGTATTAGCACCTGCACCTGTTGATTCCCGCCGTCTGATCTCAAGATCCATATTCTTCATCTTGATTCTTACAAGTAGAAAATATATTTTCCCAAGGATAACATCTTTTAGGTGATACCTGCATCCAGAGGCAGACACGATCCATCGTTATTTCTTGATCAGTCAGTGAAATCTTTAATCATGACAACGAATATTTATCTTACTTGCTTTTATTATACTCAAACTCGATGTGCAGGCAACCTTCAATTCCAACTTCCAGCTGTGCAATAATGAAACTAAGCCTCAAACGGTGCTAATGATTTAAACCATACTCTTGTATAAGTCTAAGAAACCTATTGACATCTTTATGAATAAGTAGGAAAAAAGGAGCTCAACAGATGCCATCTTCAACAAAAAGAGGGTTTAATATCATAACTCATATGTGATTGTCGTAAGATACTAAGATCCTAGAAATTGAGAACGAGCTTGGTTGAGTTTTTAGGTCTTTTAAGTTCCTATCTCTTTTTTGTATTAAGTTTCAAACTTAGATCCTATCACTATCAGAACTCACCTTGATGCTGCTATTAATGTCAGGAAGTGGAGCGTAGTTCCGTACCTAATTCATACAACATCAATATGTCATGATTAAATATTTCTGGTGATCTAAGATGGGGTCAGAAAACAATTAACTATATTGGAACAATGACACGCAGCAAAAGGGAAGAAACATACCACAAGCTCTTGGTATTCCAAGATGCTTCCAGAGTAGCCACGAGTGACGGTTACTTTAAGGGCATATCTGAAGAAACAAAGAAAGCATTTTGAAACTGAATTGAGGAACACGGACCACAAGTGTATCATCAACCTTATGATACAAGAATTATATGGTATACCTTAGCCGCACATTCACACCATTGTATGTCTCATATGGCATCTCGACAGTTGGAAATTCAAAAGGATACGTCTTTCTTTCATATATTTCTCCAGGAACATCCAGTTCACGAACTGGAAAAAGGCATAATAAAGAATCACAATTGGCTCAATCAAAATTATATAATAGGATGAACGTGAAACTAAAAAATCCATGTTAATCAACTATCAGAATCACTCCTGATTGATGATGCAAAAACTTGGAACCCTTGAAACTGTTTAAAAAGAAAATGAAACCTGAGTTTTACTCACCCAATGAAGTGAAGTCATAGAAGTTTCCTCTGTCAAAGTACATTTCTGTCGAGAACACACAAAAGCCATCATCAATAAGCACAAATCGATATAAGTTAGAAAACCGAAAAACGAATCCTTTCAGAGACAAAATAACACACCTATTTGACCAAGAAGTTCAACTTTAACACCATTATGCTCCACCTTTTTCCCTTGATATGGATCAATGCAAACCTAATAAAGACGACAAGGAATAAAATTACAATAAAGCATAATAACTGGAACAGCTGGGAATTCATCTAAAGCAAAGAAGACCAAGTACCTTCCCGGAGATAGTGTCTTGACTATGGAAAAGTGGCACCAGAGCCGTTTGACCATTTTCTTTCTTCATGGGAACCTAAGGAAACAACAATGGAGATTAAAAAAAGAGGAGACCTCGAAAAGTCTAAAACCTGACTAGATCTTAAATACAACAGTATGAGTACAATAGATACCTGTTTACGATTTTTGCCATCAGAGAAAGTGATGGAAACGTTACAAGCGGGCTTGAAGGCTCCAAGAAGGTAATTCTGTGAGATTGAACACACAAAAACAAAAGCTATAAGCATTTTTACAAAGCAAGACTGAGTTTTTTTTTTTATAGATGCAGCAACTTCATAGTAAAGAGAGCACTTACCATTATCAGAAGACTAGATCTCTCAATCACAACAACCTGTTCAATTCGATCAAAAGGGTAAGAAGAAAAAACTAATAAGCGGCATTTCCGATTTTATTACACTAAAATGCTAGAGCTGATTCAGAAATTCAAGTTTCACAATTCAGCAAGGAATTGAAAAAAAACGAACCCTAGTTCCCCAATTCATAGAATAAAGCTAAGAGAATTATGAATCAGATGTAAATGCTTCAGTGATTAGAAGAGGACTCGATTCAATAGAAATCAAGTCGGTTAGAACAACTGAGACACAGAAGTACGAGACCAGTTACCTTCCGAGGAGAGCGCAATTGAATCAACCAAATCTGATTATTGTTTTGTTGTTGGATTGGAGAAGAAGATCGACGGAAAATGCAAGAAAAGTTACAAAGAACGAAAGAGAAAAAAAAAACGAAATTGGGAAATAGAAAAAGTAAGGAACTTATCTTTAGTTTCAGACAGTATACAACAACAAGCCCAGTCAAAAAAAAAACCTAAAAGTTAATCCAAATCAAAGCCCAAATGACAACATTGACCATTGCAATTTGCAATGTACCATGTACACTTAATAATGTTATTTGTTCAAAATGAGGTAAATGCAAAGGGGGGGGGGGGGGGGTCAAATGTGTATTTTTTTTTTTTCCTCACTAACCGTGGTTTTATTGATTTTGGAGACTATTGATTGTGATTTGTTTCGATGTCGTTTAATTGATCCCTCTGTCTATCGCGATTGCATCTCAGTTTCTAGGATTTGAACGAATCGTTGCGATCGGTACTTCCCATATATTTCTAGGGTTTCTAACTGTTGGTTAAAATTTTCCTTGCTATGATTCTCTGGAGAGTTTAGGTTTTATACTCTCATCCGCTTGTTAAGGTTGAGATCGTTTTTCTTAAACCTCATAAGGCAATGTGCTCATTGGTTGTTGTTATTCTTGACCTTATGTTATGCTCTGCCTTTCGAGCTTACCTCCATGTGCTCTGGTTGCGTCTTCCTTTGGAGCTTACCTCCATGTGCTCTGGTGGTCTTCTTCTTACAACTATGATGATTTGGCTGTTTTCATGTCCTCCTTATGAACAAGTTAGTGGGCTAAATCTACTGTCTCTCGGATTGTGTTGAAGTTTCAGTATCCTCCTGACATTTTTGTTATGTTTCTTTTGATCCAACAAAAGATTGATATGTTTTTTTTTTTTTTTTGCTTTACATCATATCCTGTATACTAAAGCTGGATCTGCTTAACTAAGTTACTGGATCTGTTTGAAAATAAGAATTGAAGAAGCCTTTTTTGTCATGGCGTCAAGTCTTTCTTTGAGCAACTCGCTAATAATGTTCTACTGCTTTCTCTAAGTAGGCATTCAAAGATGCAAAAAAGCGGTATGAAGCCTCCGGGGGTTCTTAAAACTCTAGTTGGTGTAGTCTCTCAAGTCAGAACAGCAAATAACTTTGAAAGTAGCAGTAAGTTACTTCTTCTTTCATCTTAAGCCACGGAAATGCCAACATATTTGATATCATGAAGTCATAATCTCTAGCGCATGTATAATCAAGTGGAGTTTTCCGTCTCTTAGGCATACCATTTAATTAGCAATCACAACCAAAGATGCATGCGTGTGGAGTGTGGACATTGAAGAGCCAGAGTTTTTGTTTTGTTTAGTCTTTGATATACATTTTCCCCGTGACAATGCACAACTATCGTGTTCTCTATAGAGGCTTGGGTGCACAGCTTGCCCGTGATGTTCCATTCTCAGCAATCTTATGGGGGACCCTCGAGGATTTTTGACATCTTTTAAACATTTTAGTTAACCCTAGTATTGTAAGTGAATTTGGTTTGACCTTCCCCATTGGTACAGATGAGAAGAAGGCTTCTGGGAGTTGTTGACAATGATACAAATCTTCTTGGTGTTTTCGGTGTAAACTTTTTTACTGGTTTTGTAGCTGGATGTATCAGTGCAATCTTAATAAGTATCGTGTCCTCTTGACGTTGCAAGAACAAGAAGACAGATAGAGGTTTGTTTGCTTTGCATCTGGAACCTTGTCTAGTTACTTATTAAGATTTTTGTCCCTCCCATTAATTCAGAAGGATCCTGGTAGGGCGTTGATAATGACGACGCGACAGACACTAGTAGAGGTTTGGAGGTATGTATATTTCATAGATATTTGAAAGATTCCATTTTTTATTTGTCAAAAGCTCTGTGTTTGTATTGAAATAAGACATAACTAAAATACATCCACACAGGGATGGAGGAATGAGAGGACTGTTCATGGGAATGGGTCCACGAGTGGCTCGTGCAGGACCGTCGGTAGGGATAGTGGTTTCCGTCTACGAGGTGGTCAAGTATGTTCTGCATCACCACACTTCATCATGACCCAACAAAGTCACAAATCTCATACACATAACACATGAATGTGGATACGGCTTTAGGTTGTAGTTTGTTTTTCTTTAAATTAACAAAATAAGTTAAACAGGCTCAGTCCTCCAAGCCCTTGTTTAATATGAGCCGGAATTTTGTCCAGCTATTAATATCGGCTATTTAGTATGTTTAATCCGGTTTATGTCGGCTTGATCGTTCATCAGACTTAGGTTGGCTTAGTGTGATTAGACATAAGATGATGATAGCAACAATGCCCATTAGTCAAGAATATGATCTTTTACTAAGGAATGAGACTCTTTTTTTTTCTGATAGAAGAATTGAGAAATAGGATTTGATATGTATTATTATTTGGTAAGTCAAATGTGGTAATAGTGCCTCTTCGAATGATAAAGCTCTTAATCGAATAACAATGAATTGCAATTCTTTAGACCTCCTTACCACCAAATAATATAGGCTTTCTTTTCTATAAAAAACCATACCAAAAGAAGTGGACAGCAGAACGATGTGCAGTTTGCAGATGGGTTGAAATTTGGGACTACAACAATATTATCATCTGCAATATGTACTGTTTGTTTAATCTTTATGTACTCAAGTCTATTTGAAAACATTTACTTCACATTTTTTACCTGAATGAGTCACAAATGGTAAATGGAACTTGCATTTAGAATAATATTTCTGCGTCCATTCTTTGACTCACATGGACGGTGTAAGATAGGATTTTTTGCTAATTACTGTAGATGAGATATTTCAGCCAGAGGTTACCATTTTAACTTTCATGTAAACGGAAGATGGTTATGTTCCATGGAATACTTGGAATACTGTAGATGAGACTTTTGTAACATCATATGTTATCATTGTTAATCAGCAACTTAAGATGTTTATTTCTTTCTCAATTTTTCTCGTCAGATGCCAAATCGCAATGCATCACGCATGCTATGGCGCTAGTTAAAACAAGTGATTTAAAACAACAGTTTTTAACAACAGTTCTCGTCAGTTGTTTTAAATCACTTGTTTTTAATTGGAAGGGTGGTTACAACTTACAACTGAAAAAAAAACAAAAAACATAAAGAAAAAAATGGGTCGTTTTTAGCAACTGTATTAGCGTCACTTTTATAGAAGCTTGCAAGCAGGTATATATTTTCAAGTTAGTTCAAATTATTTGTATTAGTTATGTTATGTACTATGATTGAAATAAAAATAAAATTGTATGTCATCAAAAATTAAAAACTATGCATGTCGATTATTGTTTTATTAATATAATCAAAATTAGGTTTTTCATGATCGATTTTTACGTACCTTCTGTTTCAAAATAAAAAATGTATATAGTAACTAAAATTATTAATATTATTTATTTTATTTTAACACCCGTTTTTATTTATTTTAATTTTGTATCATTTTAAAAAGTGATCTTACCAACAATTAATAGACACATCAAGTATCTAAATGATGTATCAATTATATAAAACTGATACAAACTAATAGAAATTGAATCAATTTTATTTAACTGATGTCAAACTAGTTAATTATAACATCAGTTAATATAATTGATGCTTAGTCATTTATATTTGCTTCATTTATAAATAAGCAATTTAATATAACATCACTTAACTTTATGATACATTTTAAGTGATACAATATACTCTTTTTTTGTAGTGCCTGCATACTAACTCACCTTCAGTTCTTCTTCTTCGTCTTCTTTGTGGTGCAATGATGAATAAGCAGGAGTCCGTTTGGTGGAGATGTAAGCTGAAGCTCGCACCTCCCAAGCAGCATGATGGAGTAGTGTAAAGATCCCAAAGTTGCTCTGACTCTGAAGATGGTTAGAATCTGGAATTCGAGTTTGTTGTTCTGCAGCTGTTTCTGGAGATCCATCTTGTCGTTTTCATGAAGGCTCCTGAAGTCTGAGGCGAATCTTACAAACCCAAATTTGGTCTCGTGAGTGGACAAGTTGAATGGATAGATGAATTGCCAATCAACCAGATTGTTGTTGAAGAGTAGTAGCGTAGAAGAGCTTTGAAACCTCACTTTGATCATCTTGTTCGGGTTTTCAAAACTCAAATTCACCAACAAGTCTTTGAGGTTGGAAGATTTGGAGCTTTGGATGTTGAAGATGGGTAACTTGGGTCTGGAAAACGCTAAGTGGAATGGAGGGTTTAGATTTTTCATAGCATAAAGAAAGAGGAAGACTCTTAGGGAAATAGAGGATTCACTTTACCAATTTTCAAATTTTCTAAGATTCGATAGAGTTCCAAATATTCGATATCAATTTATTATTATTATTTTTTTTTTTTAAATCACAATCATTCTCTGATTTTTTCATGGAAGGGGATTTGTAAAAAATTGGGTGTTTTTTTTTGTTTCATCTAATTATTTTTGTCACAAGCAAAATAAGAAGAAGCAAATCTCAAAAATGTTACTAAAAAATTGCTCAAATTTTGCTTAATTTTTTCTTAAGAATTGCTAAACATTATTACTAGTATAGATTTTTTTAAAGATTTCAGTATTTCACCATCATTCTCTAATTTTTACTTTCGAAATGTCATTTAAATCTCAAAGTTTAGTTTGACTTCATGATAAAATGGTGAAGTATCATTAACTTGGCCAATGAACTTCCCGTCATAATTATAGAACTAATATATAGCACATGTTGACAATCATCACGAATATATTGCTATGGCCTGATGGTAACTGTGGTGTGCACTACCTTTTCAAACCCCGGTTCGAAACCCCCCTTTGCAACGTTTGAGTTTTTTTTTTTTTTTTTTTTTAAAACCTACGGATGAAGCTCATTCTCTTTGATGAACGGGTAACGCATTCGAATCCATTATCACGAATCAGATTTTGTATAATTCTTTGAATTGGGGATTTTCCTAGGGTTGTTCGAATTGAGTATGTTTTTATTTCGATTATTTACTTTAGACTTATTTTCAGATGTTTGTTTCTCAATTCTTGGTTTCTTAAGGTTGTGGTTTGCTGTATCTTATCTTCAGAAGTTTTTATATTTCTCAGACATCAATTGATTTTGTAAGTTTTTGTAACCAAAACACTTTTTTTTTTTAACAATCCGTAATGAGGTTCTTCTACCACTGGAGAAATTAAAAATTAAGAATTCCAAATGAGTTTCTAAACTTTCGAATTTGCAAAATTTATATAGAAATAAATTTAGGGTAACATATATAGTGTGTCTGTAGTGTCAGGGTCATTAGCTTGTACAGTGTGCTATCCAATTAACCTTGCAAGGACGCGTATGTAGGTATTGGCTTGTACTTCGTCTGTGTGTAGTCTTGTAACTCTAGACGTGTGTTATGCTTTTCGACGAGATCTTTCTATTTGGGGTGTAGTCTTTCTTTGCGCAACTCGCTAATCATATTCTACTGTTTTCTCTAAAATTAGGTATTCAAAGATGCAATTAGCGGTATGAAGCCTCCGGGAGTTCTTAAAACTCTAGTTGGTGTAGTCTCTGAAGTCAGAACAGTAAATAACTTTGAAAGTAGTTGCAAGTTACTTCTTCTTTCATCTTAAGCCACGGAAATGCCAACATATTTGATATCATAAGTCATAAATTGAATTTGGTGACTTCATCAACTTAATAATCCTATTTGTTGAATCATTTCTACATTGTTGAACTAAACTTAGAGTTCCTTGAACTCATATCTCAAATCTGTCGTTGTAATCCGTTTGATTGATCTTCTGAATCAGCGATCTATATCTAAGCACGACAAGATTAACACATATATGGAGGTGTGCATATTCAATAAATGGGATTGCAATGGTTAAATTTATTTTTAATAGGTAAAGAAACCTTACAAGAACATAATAGAAAATTTGTGAAAAAAAAAACCTAATAGAAAAATAATATGAATCCAACTTCATTTGAGGGATAAATATTTCTAGAGGGTCCAACTGTACAATAGTTTGGGCGTTTCTTTACCCTCTGCACGGTATATTCCTTCTTCTCTAGCATCCCAAAAAACATTTATACCATAACGAACAATGATAACTTTACCTTCATATGCCGTAAACGATGCATGAAATCTGAAATCAGGACCCTGCCACAAGTCACAATTAAATTTAGTTTTCAAAGCACTATCATGAAAACTAAAATCATAGGTTTGTCCAGGGCTTAAGTAATGAATGCCTAGGTTGTCTTCGTTCGACACACAATGAATTTTGAGAATGTTTTGTGGACCAAGAGAATTTTTGAAATGTACAGTGTTTTTTTCCCAGATCGCGTTGCTCGATCCAAGACACAATGCAATGATAAGCAAAAAGCACAAGAAAGAATTCATTGTTTTGCTTGATCAAAGTATATGTGTGTGTGTGTGTGTGTGTGTTTTTGGCGTTTAGGACTGATCTGTATCTGATAAGTAGAAGGTTCTGATTTATAGGAGGAGGTCATGTTCATGCATTCAATTTTTCTTATGATTTTTGCATCTCATTAAGGCGTAATATTCTTAAACAAAATCTTTGTTTTGTTTTGGAAAGTTTGATAATAAGTAATCTTTCAACTTTAATGATATGCATTTGTGACCGTGATCTCTGACATTGGAGGCTAATTTCAATAAATGACATTTAGAATCCGAACAATCGATAAGGTATGTGCACTCGATAATCCTTATTCATCCTTGATCTGCTGGTATCCGTCAATATATATTCAAGAACTTTCCATATATATATATATATCGTGTAATATGTTTTCTCACCAAGTAATATGTTTTCTCACCAAGTAATTAGCAGATTTTCCGTCTACGATGTCTTGTCCAACACACAACTAATCATGCGAATGTTATACGGACCAAGAGAACTTTTGAAATGTACTGTGTTATTTTCAAAATTTAATAAATAATATATTGCTAAAAGTTGAATTATAATTAAGATTTTGTTAACTCATTTTTGGATCAGAAATCGAATCCGAATTAAAAATCAGATATATATATATATATATATCTATATATAAATAAGTAATAACTAATTAAAATCCGACATTTATGGTAATAAATTTGATTTATAACAAAAATACAAAAACTCACATTTATAATAATATATTCTATAGAATAATTTGTATTTATCAAAAGTTGCAGAATATCTTTTTAAATATATATTCTTAGCTAAATCTATCTTAACATTTTTGGAGTACATTTTTGTGCTATCCTCTCTTATCTTTGTATCCAAACAAGTTCATTCTCTACAATCCTTACAACCAAACACAATCATTTCTTTATATGCTAATATTAATTTCCTAAAATCTATCTACCTAAATTAAATAAATATGTTAGATTAAAATATAATTCTCCTTTCACTGTTATTTAATGAGAAATACCCTAGACTAGCACCATTTTAGTTTTTTTTTCCAAAATTAGCACACACACTTAAGTTTTCCAAAACTAACATTTTTCTAAAATTAATTATTATATTATTAATGACAAAAAGAGAAAATCGACAAAATCTCCGACGACAAAATCTCCGACGAATCCACAAGCTGTTTTTGAGGAAAGAGCATGTGTTTGGAGCTTGGGTTTTCACAACGAAAGCTAGATTTGGAGGGAAGAACTGATAGATTTCGATTTGATTGTGGTGTTGATAAAGACGATGAGCTCGATTTTTTGCATACAACAAATCCACTGCCACCGTCGTTTCAATCCCGTGAATTCCCACAACCACGAAAACGGACTCAGCGACGGCGAGCTTCAGTGAGAGAATCTTGTTCGCTGTTCTCGAATCTGTTAATCTAGGTAAGGATTGAAGTAAGGATTGAGTTTTTGGAATTTTCATTGTCATATGTTGAAATTGTTCTTTGTAAATTCTGACTTGTTGTTGTGTGTAGGGATGTTAAAAGAGCAAATGAGGAACATGAGAGAGAGTTACCAATGATGAATGGGATCAAATAAGATATCAAATCAATTGGAGTTTTGGACTATGGGGTTTGTTCATAAGCTCTCTTTAGTCTTGCTTCTCGTTTCAAATCAGCTAACTAACAAAAAACACCAATCTTTAATTTTTTTTTTGTATGTTATTGTAATGTTTGAGTGAGCTTTTTGTTTGTCAAAAACAGATGATGTGTAGAGCACATTTTTCAGAAATGGGGAAAGAGAAGCATAAGAAACTGATGAATCAAGGCTTTGAAGCTTCTATAAGTATGTTATAGTGAAGCTTGTAAGGAGATGGAGATTAGAAGGACTGATTTGAATTGGTAGGTATCTAGCTTGCTATGAGTTTTTGAATTGTTTTGCTAATGGCATAGATCAACTTGGTAGTGTTTCTTGGGGTTTTAAGGTTAATCAATATGGTAGTGTTGCAGAACTAGTTTAAATGTGGGGTGATATATAAGATATCTCTTGAAGTAATGTTAAAACAAAAATTGAATTCATGAACTGATCATTTGTTGAATAAGGTTTTCAGGTCTAACCCAAGTGATTGATGATATACATGATGACAAATATTTCAAGAACAAAGTAGAGAGTTGATGATGAAGATGGGAAAATGGGCACTTGAGTGGAAGTTTGAATTCGTCATTATGGAAGGTCTTCCTAAAATTCAAGAACACCTTCCTAATTTTTTTTAAAATGTGTTTTTAAATCTCTTTATATGTGTTTTGCTTTATTGTATCACATATTACTTCATTAGTGATGTATAATGATTTGATTATGTGCACATATTGGTGTTTTACAATAAAGGTAGCAAATAGAAATATCCAACATGATGTTTTAGGAAGATCTTCCTAACGTCAATGAATTCTTCCTAAATTTCAAGGAGTTCTTCCTAAACGTCAATGACTCCTTCCTAATGCTCTTTTTTTCTTTTCATGACGGTCTTCCTGAAATTCAAGAAATCATTCATAAATATATGAGAATCCTTCCTGAATGTTACATTCAAATCCTTCTTATATATTTACCAGTGAAAACATAGCTATTTACCAAAATATCGAGATAAAGATAATTAATACAAAACCTTCCTGAATATGTTTTAAAACAAATTTTGTGGTGAAAACCATCCAAACTATCTTTCATAACCAAAATCCTAATGCTAAAACAAAGACCATGTGAATACAAATGCTCAAACTTTAAATACTTCAATCTCATATGGCAACTGAAGCCTTCAATCTTGTATGAGCACTGTTCTTCTTTGTTTCTGAGTGTTATTGCAGCTCCAATTCTTTCTGACCATATATGTGTCTCTACAAAGTTAATTACCACATGAACTACCAATGTTACCACAATAATAAGAGCCAAACACATCATGTATTGCACTGATTATGAGAACAATTCCACAGCTATTGCAATACTGCTACTACCTTGTAATGATTAACAATGAAAAAATGAAAACATGGAATAAACCCCAACAAGCAATGATCAATCCCTATTTCCTGCAATAAAAAATGAAAACAGGGAATATGTTTCAGAAAAGTCTTTCTGAATTTACAACAATGCTTCTTGAATTTTCAAATGTGACTAAGAAACACATCAATACACAAGCAACAAACAATAAACAATACACAAACAACAATCAATAAGGATGACATCATATTATACATAAGAGATAAGACAACTGAGTTTTTTTTTTTAAAAGTTGTATTATGGGCAAGGTTCAAATCATGTGGCAAGCACAATTTAAATTTATCATTAGGTAGTATATAAATCTAACAACACAAAGATAGAAGCTTAATTGGTGGTGCATGCTAGGCCTAACTCAGCTTCAAGACCATCTCAATAAGCAACAAGAACATCCAATTTCAAGACTCTTCGCAAATATACTTACAATAAACTTGTTCTTACAAAACTAAAACGACCAAGTCAAGTAGACTAATATAAATTATTTTGCAGTCAACAATAACTTGATTCTTTAATTTCTGCAACAAATTCAAGTAAGAAAGAACGAGACTTCCATAATAAAAAATCATAATCACACACACATAAAAATTACAACTGCAAATCATAAAGCCAACACTGAATCATCTCAAGTTTTGGTTTGTTTATGTCCTCAAATACTAGCCTAACTAAATTGATAAGAATATGGTGATTTAGGTTTTTAGGGATTTGGAAAAGTCAAAATCACATACATATAAAAGTTACAATGCTTACAATTTTTACAATAAAAGAAGAATAACAAGTAAAAAATGGATATAAAGCTTACACTAGGAAGACCAGATGATGAATAGTGACATGAAGACGAAGAAGATGATCGGGGAAGAAGAAGAATCGTGAATCTGATACGTGAACGTGATACCACCGTTGATTGACCGACGATGATACACCGACCAACGATGACTCACCTCCGATTTAGATCTGATTGGGTTCGTCGGTGGTACACCGTTTGCATTTGGTTTTGGAATCGACGGAGCGGGAGGAGTGAGAGAGAACACGGTGGTTACAATGCCACGATTTGTTTCAGATGTGAGAGAGATTATTGTTTTAATTTATTAATATTTTATTTTTAATGATATACAAATTTGTGCTAAATATGTAATATTTGAATGTATGTGCTAGTTTTGGAACAAAAACTTAAATGTGTGCTATTTTTGTCAATTGCTCTTATTTAATCTTATATTTAATTTTTTAATTACTATTTAATACAAAAAGTTAATAAACAAATATATATATTTTATTAACTTTATCTATCTCAACATTTTTGAAGTACAAATTTGTGTCATCTTTTTTTTTTAACAAAAGATTTCCACATACTACCCTTATATGTTTACAATTAATCAAAGCTCATTAAGGTTATTTGTGTAAACTTTAATGTCGGTCGGTTTAAAATCAAAAATTAAGATCCGACAATGTTTTCACACCCGGCCCGGAACGGCCAGTCCGACCGGTTAACCCGCGACCCGGAGACTTCACCGGTTCGGGTATAGTGATAATAACCGGTAGTAATAAAACCGGCAAAACCTAAAAAAAACCGCTATTAACCAGCGACCCGGTGAACCGGTTGACCCGGCCGGTTAGCGGTTCAAAATAATTTACTTGATTTTTGAAAAAATGTAAAGAGATTCACAGTTTCAATTACTTTTAGAACTTTTTATTCGTTTAGAGCTTAGACGGTAACACATGACTCACGACACAGCTCTCGTCTTCAACTTCTTTGTCATCTCTCGAACTTTGGGTAAGAACAGTTACTTATTTTTGAAAATGTGTTATTAGTGTTCTTTATTTTTTTATTTGGATTTAAAAATTTTAATCAATTTATTATTATTATTAAATTTTATACTTTGTTAAACATGATATTCTTTTTATAATATTTTTAAAAATATTTATTTTATATAAATACATTAAACATATTTTACTCAATTGACCCGTGGTCGAACCTGGTTGAACGATGACCCGGTGACCCGAGAGCTAGTCCGATTCACAATCCAGGTCGGGTTTCAAAACATTGAGATCCGATTACACAAATCGGATCCTCATTTTTTTTTTTAACAATCAAGGCTTTCTTTCATTCATCAGACCAAGCAAATAAGATTACAAAGTTTGAGAGTTTTCAAAGCTAAAGCTGAATAGTACACATAAGCAACAAACTGAAAGATAGGTAAGTCGATAGTCATGGCCAAAAGGTGTTGGAGATTTGAGTAAAGCATCAAACCGCAAGCGAGCTCAAGGTGCTTCGACGCCACATTTACAAGCAAGGTGGACATGTGGTTGATGGTCCTTATCAAATTGACATAGGGACGTTGAATGGGTTTCCATAGCCGAGAGACACAATGGTTTGTTTGGCTCATTGGCAAGGAGGAGGGTGGTAGAGGGATTGAAGTTGGGGATGGCTTTCTTGAGGAAGGTTCGGTAACCACACTTCTATGAGATATGATCATAATGCCGATATTCTTCAGACTTTGCCAGAGGAGAGCATAAATCCTAGCTTTTTTTATTTGTTCTTGATAACATTCAGGCCATAAGGATGATATGTAGGGAAGAGTAGGAAGGCTTCGATAATCTCCTCTCCTTAAAGAGAAGACCATAATGCCGATCTTCCTGGGGCATCCGGTCTATGAGCAACTAGTGCAGGGTAGCAAATGGGGTACTTGGGAGCACAACTGAGACATATAGAGTAGACATAAGAGGAATCGGTAAACTTCTCTCAATAGAGAAGAGGTCATAATGCCGGTCCTCATCAATCTATGGTGGTCAGAGGTAGGGACCCTAAGCGATTCTAATGGCAGGGTTCTCAAGTAAACTTTGCAACAACCGAGCAACGATGAGTGATTATGTTCGAATTGCATTCTTCGGACAATTGAAGCAATAAATCGACACAAAGTTATGCTACGGGAAAGCAATTGAAGACTTGGAACAGACCTGGATTTGTGAAGTACAAGGATTGGGTCTCGGGGGCTTGTCGAGGTCCTGCACAGCTCCGTCGTCAACATAGAGCTCCTGTCCAACTGCGACCAAACAACCAGCTTGGTGAGGGGACCTAGATCCGAGGAGCAGAGAGATGATAAACTTGACTTCAAGGGATGCATGTGGCAAGGACGAAACACAAGGTGAGGAAGGCGAATTGGAGTCTCAGATTTTGCGTTTGGGGGCTGGTAACTCGTGAGAATCACTTCACTGGGAGAAACCACCGGAAGAGACAGAGGGAGATGGAGGGGATGAAGCTGAAGCATGGCCGGATTTATTGAGCGTAGACTTGGTGAACCTCCGGAGCGTTCACCGTCGAACCAGACAAAGAGTGGACTTAGGTAGAAGAGGAGAACACGAGGGTGACGGAGCAGTTTCCCGCCGACGCCGATCTGATTCGACGCCACCGAGGGTTGAAGTCTTGGCGGTCGTGCCAGAGAAAGCGGCTAGGGCGAACACTACTAAACCTCCTACTTAACTTTCACTTCTATTCTTTAGTTTCTCCAATAACCAAATCCTCATTACTTATCAATATTAACCTCTAATAGGATCAGGTCAATTAAACCTCTAATGACCCGTAAATATTGATGTTGAATATTCTCCTATATTTCCTCCACTTGATTACGAGTTTCCTTCTCAAGTTTTTTAGCTCTGATTCTTCTGCAAACAAGTAATACGACATTCTATTATTTTTGGTAATAGAAACAAAAAAATCTTAACTACTAATGGCCAAAAACTAAATCCTATACTAATTGATTTTGCAGTTTCCTTTTCAAACTTTGTTCCCTCCGATATTTTACAATCAAAGAAAATCACATTCACTAATATACAATAATAAGCAATAGTATCTTATAAAATATTTCACGATTTATAAATATGGTAGAACCTTAATTATAAACTAGCATATTCCATAAACTCCTAACAAAAATCTACTCACACCTTCCAAAACTGTGAGATCTCCGGAGATATTATTATCTACTTGCTCACCAAGCTTATCTATAAAAGCACTCACATAAAACTCTACCATCTCATTGACACTATAAATAGTTCTTTTTCCCCGCTGCTCATTACACACAAGCCAAAAGCGAAACATGTACACAAAAGCTAAATTATTTTCATGTCTCATTTTGTTATTATAATGATCTGATTGTTCTGTTTATTATAGAATATGTATTCATTTATCTTTGTTTACAGGCTCCAAAGCAAGAGTCTATCAAGAAGAAGACATAAGCCTGAAGAAGCTTGATTTAATATACAAGCTGATATGGTTGTAGATTTAATTTTCTATTTTATTCTATCTTTCCATTGAGATGATATAAGCTTTCTTTTTAATTGTTTGTGCATATTCTGTAGAATCAAGAACGAAACTCAAGTGCTTTAACAAGAATTACTCTCTTATTAATCTTAAGGAAAATACTCAAAACCTTAAGCTCTCAATCTCAAACTCATAAGGCTTACCAAACCTTGGTAGCTCTATATATATAAACTCACAAAGACAATTTTCTAAAACCAATTAGGAAATATAACTTATTTAGATAACTCCTATAACTCAAATAGGTATATTTGAATATCTCTCAAATATACTTACCTTGGGCTTTAAGCTACTTCAAGCTTACTTCAACATTCTCCCCCTTAAGCTTCAGACCATCTTCACTCACATCAAACACTCCCATTAGAGTTCTCATCTCTTTAAACTTCATTTTCCCAAGAGCCTTGGTCAGAACATCCGCCTTCTGTTTACTACCAGGAACATGCTCAACACTAACCTGCTCAGTCTCGACGCACTCTCGTATGAAGTGGAAGCGAGTGTGTATGTGTTTGCTACGACCGTGGAACACAGGGTTCTTGGTGAGTGCAATAGCTAATTTGTTATCAATCCTAATGACCACTCTCTCGCTTCTTTGCCCAGTCACCTCATCAAGAAGTTCTTGAAGCCAAATTGATTGTTTTGCTGCTTCTGTAACTGCCATAAATTCTGCTTCACAAGAGGACAAGGCAACAATCTCTTGCTTTTGTGAACACCAAGTGATCGGCGATTTACCAAGGTAAAACATATGTCCCGTCGTGCTTTTGCCATCATCAATATCAACATTATAAGAGCTGTCACTATATCCCACAAGTCATACCTCATTTGTGCGTTTGTAAAACAGACCAAACGAGTATGTTCCTTGAAGATATCTAAGAACCTGTTTCAAGCTTGCTCCATGTGACACCCTAGGCTCTTGCATATACTTGCTCAAGACACCAACGCTATAAGCAAGATCAGGTCGTGTATGAATCAAGTATTGTAGGCATCCAATGTTTCTTCGATATCTCTGTTCGTCAATACCATTTTCTCCTTGTGACGTGGATAACTTCAAATTCATGTCCATCGGTATATGAGTAGAGTTGCATTCACTCATCCCAGTCTCCTCCAATATCTGAAGAGCATATCTCTCTTGCTTTAGAACAATCCCCTCTTCGAGTTGTCTCACTTCAATTCCTAGGTAATATGTAAGCAATCCAAGGTCACTCATTTCGAACTTCTCAGCCATTGCTCTCTTAAATTCAGAAATTGATGCTTGAGAGGAACCAGTAACAAGTAGATCATCCACATACACAGCAACTATAAGAAGTTCTTCCTCTAAATTCTTATAGTACAAAGATGGCTCCTTAGAGCACCTCTGAAACCTCATCTCTCTCAAAGTCTTGTTTAGCTTAGCATTCCATGCTCTTGGTGCTTGTTTTAAGACATAGAGAGCTTTAAGCAACTTGTAAACCTTTTTCTCACTTCCCTTGACTACAAAGCCTTCTGGTTGATGAACAAACACTTGTTCTTTGAGATCACCATACAAAAACGCTGTTTTAACATCCAAATGATGTATCTTCCATCCGTTTGAGGCTGAATAAGCAATGATGAACCTAATTGTTTCCATCTGTGCCACAGGTGCAAAGACTTCATCATAGTCAATCCCATGTTTCTGTACATACCCTTTCACCACTAACCTTGCTTTGTACTTGTTTATGCTTCCATCTGAATTCTTCTTTATCTTGAATATCCATTTTAGTCCAATCGGCTTTACTCCAGAAGGTAGCTCAACTAAGTTCCAGGTATTGTTCTTCTCAATTGACGCGATTTCATCTTCACACGCTCTTATCCAAACCTCAAAATTGGAAGCTTCGGCGAAGTCCCAAGGCTCTTCGATAATGGACAGTAGAAGACGGTCAAGATCTTCATCATGCGTGACATAATCAGACAGATACTTCAGTTGTGACTTAATTCTTGCAGGTCGTCTTAGCTTCGACTGTTGTTCTCCATTGTCACCATCATCATTCGACTCATCACTATCTTTATCTGCATTAGGGTTTTGTCTCAGTTCTGGTTTTTCGGATACTTGATCATCATTACCGTCATCTTCGTCTTCGCTAGGTTGGTTTAATAGGCGAACTCCTCTATTCCCATATTCACCAAACTTAACCGAGAAATCTGCAGAATCCACATGTTTCTCTGTTTCGTCTTTGTCCAATCCCAACCTCTGCTTTCATCAAACCGTACGTCCCGACTCACAATGATTCTTTTACTTGATGGATCGAGTAAACGGTAAGCTTTTGAGCCAGGTTCAGTCCCTAGATTCACCAGAATTCTTGACCTGTCGTCCAGCTTTATTCTTCCCACGGACTCATGTTTTTGCAAATACAATGCAGCCAAATGTTCTCAAGTGATCAAGGTTTGGTTTCACGCCTTTCAACATTTCGTATGGAATCTTATCCACCAAGGACCTAGTCGCAACCCTGTTGATTAAATATGTTGAGTGTCTTATAACTTCTCCCCACAAATAGTTTGGCAAGTCCATATGCTTTAGGATACTTCTTGACATCCCTAAGAGCGTTCTGTTTCTCCTCTCAAAAACTCTGTTTTGTTGAGGTGAATACGGAGCTGTCAACTGTCGTATGATTCCATTTTGTTCACAAAACGAATGGAACTCGGCTGAAGTGAACTCACCACCCTATCGGTTTTGAATGTCTTGATCACACATTTAGTCTCATGTTCAGCAATTCTCTTAAATTTCTTAAACTTATCGAGTGCCTCACTCTTTTCGTTCAACAGAACTGTCCACATGTAACGTGAAAAATCATCTATTATCACAAAGATATACCTTTTCTGAGCCAATGTTGACGGTGTGATAGGTCCAAAGAGGTCACCGTGTATGAGTTCCAAAGTCTGCTTGGCTCTATACAAGGTTTCCTTTGGGAATGGATCCCTCGTTTGCTTACCAAGTAAACATGACATGCAGGTTTTTCTTTCAACTTTGATATTCGGTATGCCAGTAACCAAGTCTCTGTTTTTCATTAGCTTCATCGTGTCTGCGTTGATATGACCTAGTCGTGCGTGCCATGTACTTGAAGGCGAGCTTGTTGAGACCAATTGAAGACATTCGACGCTTTCGACTTCCATCACCACTTTGTAAAGTCGATTTTTGGACCTTGATGTTCTCACAATCAGTCTACCTGTTCGATCATAAAGCATCAACTTGTCTTCTAGCATTCGTACCTCACAACCTGCTTCAGTGGCTTGGCCTAGACTCACTATATTACACTTTAGATCTGGTATATAGTAGATGTTATGCAAAGCTTTCTTCTCACCATTCTCAAGCAAAAATCTTATGGATCCCTTTCCCTTGATATCAACCCGTGAATCATCTCCAAACCAAACCTTTCCCGTAACATCCTCACTAAGTTCATAGAAAATTTTTCTATTTCCACTCATGTGGTTACTTGCTCCATTGTCAAGGTACCCTATGTTATCAGTATCCATACCAGCCTCAAAATTACTCGGCTTTACCTTGTCTTCCTGAAGATAAACTACTTCATTCATCATCAACTCATCAGCTGTATGAGTATCTTCATCTTTTTTCTCCACTATCTCTTGAAGTTTAAGTAGTCTGTCGGGACAATCCGAGGCATAATGACCTTGCTTATCACATCGGAAACAAGTTATGTGTGACAGATCATGTTCTTTGTCCTTCTGGTGAAATCCAAACCTGCCACGCCCTCTACCTCTGGAAGATCGACCTCCTCGTCCCCTTCCTCTGTACCCTCCAAACGGGTTTGCATTGACAAACATAAGTTTGCCTTGGTCGTCATCTTGGTCTGTCTCCTCTTCTCCAATTCTTTCTTCATAGGCTTTTAGGCGTCCTACTATGTTCTCGAAGCTTGTTTTGTTCAAATCAAGTACTTGCTCTAGAGAAGCCACTATGTGAATGAACTTCTTTCGAGGAAGACTCGACATAAACTTCTTGACAAGTATAGGTTCTGCAAACTCCTTGCCTAAAGCAGCTGATTTTGTTGAAATTGCTGAAAGTTTTTCAACAAACTCATCAATCTTCTCGGTCTCTTTCATTCTTAGGTGATCGAATTCTGCCATTAGGGTCTGCAGTCTCGCCTCTTTAACCATGTCTGCTCCTACGTGCCTTGATCGTATAGCTTCCCATATCTCCTTTGCTGTTTCTTGAGCACCAATCTGGAGAGTAAGAGAGTCGGGAATAGATTGAACAATTAGAGCAATCGCTAAATCATTCTTAGTCTCATCGATGTTTCCCTTCTCAATCACTTCCCAAGATTTGTGAACCCTGAGACAGATCTTCATCTTCATACCCCATACTGTGTAATTGGTTGAGTTCAGCATAGGGCACTTAATGGACGAAGATCCTCCTCCTTCAGACGAATCGAGGTTGTCATCTTTTCTTGTCACCAAAGTTTTGTCTTCTCCACCTTCTTTCAATGCTTTCACGTCTTCTCCGGCCATCGTCTCAAGCTCTGATACCACGTGTAGAATCAAGAACAGAACTCAGGTGCTTTAATAAGAATTACTCTCTTATTAATTTTAAGAAAAATACTCAAAACCTTAAGTTCTCAATCTCAAACTCATAAGGCTTACCACACCTTGGTAGCTCTATATATATAAACTCACAAAGACACTTTTCCAAAACCAATTAAGAAATATAACTTATTTAGATAACTCCTATAACTCAAATATGTATATTTGAATATCTTTCAAATATACTTAGCTTAGGCTTTAAGCTATTTCAAGCTTACTTCAACATATTCCACATGTTTTAGAGGATGTTTTTTGGTTAACTCTCTTTCTCAGTTTAAAGATTAATTGTTTGTGCATATTCCACATGTTTTAAGAACATACTAAATCTATCGAGTAAAGTAGTTGATTACCTCTGAATTGTCCATGCTTAAAAGCAAGCCTGCGATTAGCTTTATCAACCTGCGGTTATTTACAAAGCCATAATAGCCATTAAAATTATTTAAAAACATAAATGATCTAGAGTATTTTTAAATAGAAAACCCAAAACCATAAAGTGAAACTAGATTCGAAGTTGTTTACCTGTATCGACTCCCAAAATGAATCTACAAAATTTGGATGAAGAATTTTTTGGTGTCTAAACAAACTGATGAAATTGTTCATGAGTTAAGCGATTTGGAAATTGACAAAAGGTAAGAGTGGAACAAATTAATGAAAGAAATCGTTGATTTGGATCTAGAGAGTGACTTTTCCTTTCTTATTCATTTAATCCATTTTTTATAATAATTATATTCATATGTCTATACTCCCTCTAAAGCATGATTTTCTAGGATTATTTTTTTATCACAAAAATTGATTTTATGTTACTTTTTTAATTAATATTAAAAAATTGTAAATTTCAAAATTTATTAATTGGAAATATAGTATTTTGATAAACTACTATTAGTTAATAGTTATAAGAAATATATTATTATAACTAAAATTACATTTATAGTTTAAACATTAAATATCTTTTTTATATATGTGAAAATCCTAAAAAATCATCTTTTCTAATACAGAGGCAGTATATATATCTTTGATGTAAGAAAAAAATGTACATATCAAATATATTTCAGTTTTGATTGTTTTAGATTTTATTTTGGTGTAGATTTTAGTTTTTGAAAAGTAATTTGTTTACTTTTGATTTTTATCAATAATTATTTTTTAATAAGATTTTTTAAGTTTTTATTTTAATTCTTTTTCTAGACTACACATGTACCATGGGTTAAATCTGAAAACACAAAAATATCGTGTAATTTTAATACTACAATTTAAAACCTGTAAAATCTTATAAAATTATAAATGGAAATTTAAAAAAAATTCTTGTGAATCGCATTCTAGAATTAAAACCTTCCTTGATAAATGAATATATTAGTTATTAATTAATTTCATAATATTCCAACAATTTTAAAATAACACGGGACAAGTTTATATGAATGGACGAATTTGAAACGATATTAAAATATATATATATATATATATATATATATATATATATCATTGTAATCCAATACTACAACAGGTTCAATTTAATGTATTTTGTTAACACCATGATACTAGAATCCTAGATATATCAATGTGTATTAATTTAATAAAGAGGGTGTAAAATAAAATAAAAAAAATTAGCGGTATAACTGGTATATCGTGACATAACATATATATTTATATAATGATATAACATATATATTTCAATTCAAAGAAACTCAGTCTATAAGTAAAATATAAAACATTGTCTCGTGGTACACCACGGGGTAAATCCTAGTCTAACGACAAAACTTCATAAGTTCACCTAATCAAACAAGATAACCAACAGACCTTACTTTAATCCCTCTTGGTTTATCGGGACGAAATGGAAAAGAAACTGAAGAGAGATCATAAACAGAGCACCTAATCAAAGTTTTTTACGTATCAGGCAGGCTAAAAATCTAATAATCTTGTGACTTATTAGAGAAATTATCTAACCCCCACAATTTTAACGAACATTACCACATCAACACTTCTTTAGCAATGTTAGAAATCCAAGACGTTTTCTGAAAATTTCATCAAATTCCTAAAGTCAATCAAACAAAATCAGTTGGTTTGATTATGTATTTTTTTGGGCTTCCACAAACAAAATCTTCGAATGATAAGCTCTTAATTTGATAACATATCGATCGACACGTGATGCCATAAACTCGGGGTCTCCATTCAAGGAATTCCACGGGATGCATCACGACATCCTCTCTATATCTTCAAATTTTCAGAAAAACTATTTCTCTTTCGTTTCTCGATCCCTTAATAGAGAAACTGATGCGATTACAAAGCTTGCTCTAAACCGTAATGTTGTAAACCCGTTTAAAGTAATTGAATCACCTTTTGAACAAAAAAAATCGATCGACACGTGAATTGTGACTCTTAGACCTCCTCACCACCAAATAAAAATAATAATATATGACCTTTTAAGAAAGAAAAAAAACCATAGCAAAATTAAGAATTATGTATTGTGGAAATTAACCGTACGTACGTCTCTTTTTGCGTCAAGTATAAATAATACGATCGGTAGAGTTTGTTTCCCATCCTCATTTACCCTAAACAAATCTAATTTCTTGTAAGACAAAGCAGCTTAATAATCTCTTGATTTCACGGAATAAGAAGGCTGTTTGGTTTTGCACAAAAAAAAAAAAGAAGGCTGTTTGGTGATTTCATCAACTTAATAATCCTATTTGTTGAATCGTTTCTACATTGTTGAACTAAAGTTAGAGTTCCTTGAACTCATATCTCATATCTGTCGTGGTAATCCGTTTGATTAATCTTTTGAATCAGCGATCTCTATCTAAGCACGACAAGATTAGCACATATATGGACGTGTGTGCATATTCAATAAATGGGATTGCAATGATTAAATTTATTTTTAATAGGTAAAAACCCTTACAAGACATACCAGAGAATTAGTCCCAAAAAAAAAGGAAAAAAAAAAGAACATAATAGAAAAATGATCTAAATCCAACTTCATTCGAGGGAATATATATGTCTAGCCGGTTTTAGTCCACTTGTACATTAATTTGGGCGTTTCTTTACCCTCTGAACGATATATTCCATCTTCTCTAGCATCCCAAAAAACATTTCTACCATAACGAACTATGAGATACTTTCCTTCATATGCCGTAAAAGATGCCAGAAATCTGTAATGAGGACCCTGCCACATGTCACAAAGGATTTTAGTCTTCAAAACACTATCATGAAAAGTTAAATCGTAGGTTTGTCCAGGACTTAAGTAATGAAAGCCTAGGATGTTTTCGTCAGATACACAGTCCATTTTGAGAATGTTTTTCGGACCAAGAGAATTTTTGAAATGTACGGTGTTTTTATCAAAGATCGCATTGCTCGACCCAGTGTCAGCCCTGACCTAAAGCCCGTAAAGCTAGGGTTTTAGGCGGCAGATTATATTAGCAATTTAAGAGGCATCAATTTTCAAAAACTTGTGGTGGTACAGTGGTTGGGTATGCCTTTATTCTCTTTCAGTGTTAAGAGTTCAAATCTTTGTGTAGCAGTTTTTGTAACTTTTTTTTCTTATGTTTGTTAATGGGAAAAGAAATTTTTTTTGCTTTAAGTAGCAAAATTGGTTGGGCCGGAACTGGCTCGACCCAAGACATATGCAATGCAATGAAAAGCAAAAAGCACAAGAAACAATTCATTGTTTTGCTTGATCAATGTATATATTTTGTGTGTGTGTGTGTGTGTCAGTGTGTGTGTTCTTTTTTGGCGTTTAGGACTGTTACGTATCATATAAGTAGAAGGTTCTGATTTATAGGAGGAGGTCATGTTCATGAATTCAATTTTTCTCATGATTTTTGTATCTTATTAAGGCACGTTTCGAACTTTAATGATACGCATTTATTTATGACCGTGATTCCTAACTTTGAGGCTAATTTCTATAAATGACATTTAGAATCCGTTTTAAAGTTATACTAGATTTTAACAATTTTTTTAAAAAATAATAACATTTTAATTTTTTATATATATATTTAGTTTATTTTGTTTAATTAAATAATAATTTTGTTTGGATTGTCAATTATTAGAACAATAATAGAGGACATAAATACATAAATATGTAATTTATAATTTATTGTCGGATTAAGTCACAATTTTACCAATGATTTAATTTTTTTACAAAATTTTAGTTAAATTACCCTGATTTAATATGTCTAATATTCTTATATTAGTGGTATTGACCAAATAATTAAAGGAAAATTTAACCAGTGTTTCAAAACCGAATTAATAATATTTTATATTTATACTAATGTTAATTCAAACCGTCATGCTAATAACATGTCCCGCTATATAACAACAAACCGTCATATTAGTGGTTTAACCAGTGTTTCAAAACCGTCATATTAGTAGTTTTGGTTGTGTGTTGTGTTTCGTTTGTGAAGTTGATATTTATACATGAAAAATGCTTGATGAGCAAGGAGTTTATGATCCGTAGAAATAAAAGAGAGATTTTAGTGTTTTCTTATTTGAGTTGATAACATTATCGCAGAATAATATTCAGTTTCTTAACACGTTATATATTATATTAAATGTTTTTCTTGAAGCTAAAGTTAAATATACCCGATTATTGAGTTTCTAAAGTTGGGTTCTCGTTTCTATGAACTTTATTAACGTTATAATAATTATTGTGATTGTAATCATTTATTACTCAAACTCGGCAGTGTCATTTAAATTTAAGAGATCATACAGTCTCTAAAGATCTATTAAAATAGGTTTGGAGATTTTTATGGGATTAAAAATTTAATGCGTATAGTTCTTTTTGGAAAAATAGAAATGTATAGATGTTGTCAAGCTATTTATGGCAATAAATGTATTAAATTAAGTCGATTTAAATAGTTCCATTAAATGAGTTTCTAGGAATTGTTATTTTAGAAAAATAGTTAGGGGTTAATGTTGTAAATAAAACAAATTAAATAATCAAAATTTTAAGGGCATAACACAAAATGTACTTCAAAAATAATAATATAGATAGAATCCATAAAGGTATATAGCCTCATGGGAGTTCTTATTAAAACTCTAGTTGGTGTAGTCTCTCAAGTCAGGAAAGCAAATAACTTTGAAAGTAGCTGTAAGTTACTTCTTCTTTCATCTCAAGCCACGGGAATGCCAAAATATTTGATATCCTGAAGTCATTATCTCTAGCGCATGTATAATGAAGTAGAGTTTTCCCTCTCTTAGGCATACCATTTAACTAGCAATCACAACCAAAGATGCATGCGTGTGAACATTGACACCAAGAGCCAGAGTTTTTGTTTTGTTTGGTCTTTCAATAAACATTTTTTCCCATGACAGTGCACAACCATCGTGTTCTCTATATAGACTTGGGTGCACAGCTTGCCCGTGATGTTCCATTCTCAACAATCTTGTGGGGGACCCTCGAGGCAGTAAGACTTTTGACATTTTTTAAACATTCTACAATGCAGAGAGATGTTTGTAAGGCAGTTTAAGACCCAATAGATAACCCAAGTTAGTGAATTCGGTTTGACCTTCCCCATTGGTACAGATGAGAAGAAGGCTTCTGGGAGTTGTAGCTGGTGTAAAAACTAAAAAGGATTTTGATTTTGCTTTTTATATGATTTTTGACCCATCTTGATTATGCTTGGTTTTGTATCCATCTCGAGCTAAATTTTACTTTCTCTGGAACAAAATTGCAATCTCAGTTTCTGATTTATTTACATCTTATCAAGGCTAAACACCGTTCATTTTCTAGGAACTGGCTATACTTGTGTATAAACACATGATCTATTTGTTTCAAAGTGTTCGTGTTCGTATTGGTATGGTATTGGATGTGGGTTTTTTTTACATGTCCTGTTGCTGAAGCCATGTTTCATTGTCTTCTCGTCCTTTTTTTTTTATCTTTCTTCTTCTTTTGTCCTGATCCTTGTGACAATTTATTGTCTGATGTCTCGTATCCTTTATGTCTTGATTTAGTTTGCTCTATCTTTCCCCGTTAATTAGTTTTTGACATAACATTTTGTAATTTCCCCGTTATTTATTGAATCTTTGAGTAGATCTGGTTTTAATCTTGAAAGCTGAAATCAAAATTTACCCTAAACAAATCTAATTTCTTGTAAGACAAGACAGCTTAATTAACCATATGTTGATTTCACGGAATAAGAAGGCTGTTTGATGTTTTCATCAACTTAATAATCCTATTTGTTGAATCATATCTTTACTGTTGAACTAAACTTTGAGTTCCTTGAACTCATATCTCATGTCTGTCGTTGTAATCGGTTTGATTGATCATTAATCTTTTGAATCGGCAATCTAATATTGAAGCACGACAAGATTAACACATATATGGGAGGTGTGTGCATACACAATAAATGGGATTGCAATGATTTAAATTTATTTTTAATAGGTAAAATCTATACTTGGAGAGTATCGCATGGCTCACTCAGAGGTACTTCTAGACTTGGAGAGCTTAGTCGATCTCACTCAGAGGTATTTGCGACCTCTGTCTCACTAAGAGCTCATGTTTCCTTTACCCGTTTAACTCTTCTAATCTGTCATGACAAAAAAAAAAAAAAAAAAAAAAAAAAAGAACATAATAGAAAAGTGAGCTAAATCCGACTTCAGTCAAGCCACTTGTACATTAATTTGGGTGTTTCTTTACCTTCTGCACGGTATATTCCATCTTCTCTAGCATCCCAAAAAACATTTCTACCATAACGAACTAAGATATACCTACCTTCATATGCGGTAAAAGATGCATGAAATCTGTAATTAGGACCCTGCCACAAGTCATAATTGAAAAAAGTCTTCAAAACGCTATCATGAAAACTAAAATCAAAGGTTTGTCCCGGGCTTAAGTAACGATCGCCTATGATGTCTTGGTCCGACACACAATAAATCCTGAGAATGTTTTTTGGACCAAGAGAGCTTTTGAAATGTACGGTGTTCTTATCCCAGATCGCGTTGCTCGATCCAAGACACAATGCAATGACAAGCAAAAAGCACAAAAAAGAATTCATTGTTTTGCTTGATCAATGTATATATGTGAGTGTGTGTGTGTGTCTTATAAGTAGAATGTTCTAATTTATAGGAGGAGGTCATGTTCATGCATTCGATTTTTCTCATGATTTTTGCATCTTATTAAGGCGTAATCTTTTTAAACAAAATCTTTGTTTTTGTTGACAAGTTTGATAATAGCCAACTTTAATGATACGCATTTGTGACCGTGATTCCTGACATTGGAGGCTAATTTCTATAAATGGCATTTAGAATTCGGTTTAATAGCTTTCAATGTAATATAGTATGTGCACTCGATAATCTTTATCCAAGATACTCTAATTTTATGAAATTATGATTAGGACCTTGACCGAACAAATCAAAACTGTATTTTGGTGTATGATTTGTATATGGGAAGTGAAGAAAAAGTTACCCATAAGGTGAGAACATTGGCCAAAGCCATTTTAATACAGTCAAACGTAGCAAATGATCCTACCAACATAAAAGAAGAACAAAAAGAAGTTTCACAGAGCCAACAACTGAAAGGTGACAAATTCTAAACTTCCAATGAAAAACACCAGAACGTCTATAAAAAGTGATCTGGGATTTCATCTGGAATCGTCTTCGGGATCACGCTGCCGTGAATCCTGAGAATCTGACTGAAGATTAAATATCTGCGAAACTAGAAGCTTCGAGATTCCACTTATCGCTGCTTGGACATCATCTGGTTCCCCTGAGGAGCCTCTCCAAGCCGAGGACTGCGAGCTCAATGAGTATTCCCCTGCTGCAACTTGTGTCTTCTTTGACGTTACAAGAACCTTCTCCAAATCCAACTGTGATAATGGCCTAGGAGCCTGCAAAATGAGAAGAGAAACTCAAAAACATCAGTACTTTTGAAATCATATTGGATGCAACATTGAACATTCCTTGGGACATGTTTTTCCTTTAAAAACTTACCAAACATGGTGTCCCCTTTCTCTCTGCCTCTAGTATTTCTCTGATAGGAAAATAAGCTGCTTTCTTGCAGAGCTCAAAAATGTCTGATCCTGTATAGCCTTCGCATAAGCGAGCTATGTGATCATAGTCAATATCAGGTTCCACCCTCTCTCCTTTCAGAGTCACTTTCAATATCTCAGCTCTCTCCCGGCGATCAGGCATTCCAATCTCAAAGGACTGAGGAAGACGCCTCAATATTGCTTCATCAAGCTCTGACGGTCTGTTAGTTGCGGCAAGAACCATAACCCTCGCATTTGCTACAAGGCAACCAGTATTTCTATAAGAAAATCATTTCAATCTAAGACCTACTCTAGATTGCAATAGTCTGTATGGTAAAGTAAGCCGAAAGGTGAAAAAATTCAACTTACGATCAGTAGAAAACCCATCCCATAAAGCCATAAACTCAGTCTTCATGTTCGACATTGCTTCATGATCTGATGAACGGCGCTGACCAAGAAAGCTGTCAACCTCATCAATAAAAATGATAGCAGGTTGGAGTTTGTACGCCAAGCTAAACACAGCAGCAACTGAAAGAACGGAACAGAACAGAACAGAGCAGCTCATATATTAGAAACACAACCAATACACCAAAGAAAGTGGCATTCGGGATAATAAAAATTAGAAACCCTAAGAAAAAGAAAAAAAGAAGAAGCAAATGCACATACCAAGCTTCTGAGCATCACCAAACCACTTGCTCATAAGATTAGAAACCTTAACATTAATGAAAACAGCTCCAGATTCTTTGGCAATAGCCTTAGCAAGCATAGTCTTTCCAGTACCAGGAGGTCCATAGAGCAAGACACCTTTTTGAGGTCCAAGAAGCTTCCCATAAGCAAAAAGCTCAGGTCTCTTCAATGGTAAAATCACAAGCTCATACAAAGAATGCTTGATGGCCTCCAACCCTCCAATAGAACCAAACTCCACATCAATATGGTTTGGGTTTATCACATCACATGCTATTACATCCTGGTTTCACAAAATTAGAAAAGAAACCAAGTGACCATTTCGTCGAGCTCCTTCAATGAGTAACAAAACATAGTTTGAACTCAAAAAAAATCCAAACTTTAATGTTGAACAGAGAGACCAAATAACCCAATTCTCATAAATCCCAACTACGAACCATAATAGGATTCAAAGTTCGATTAATTCATAAAGAAGACTTTAAGATTACCTCGTATGGATTGGTCTGAATAAGAGGACGACCCAAACGCTTTGAGAGTTCCTTCTTATGTTCGAGAGCTTTTTTAGAAGCCTCACGATTAGGATCGAGATGACGAAGACCCGCAAACAGAACCAAGCAGCTGAACGCAGCGCTTGCCGCGTAGAGTATAAGTTCTTGCAAGATCTTTGTCTCCGAAGAACCACCCATGTCTCTCTTCAAAAATAAAAACTCAACCTTTTCAATTATTACAGAGGAATCTTAAAGGGAATAAGAAACCCAGAAATTAAGGCCCCCCAGAAGAAACGGAGGATATATGTTTGCAGAAGACGAAAAGATTTTGTTGTTCTTTGTGGACGACGACGACAGAGCTGATTCTTTGCCTTGGTGAATTCTCGAATACTTGGGGATCGAGGAATTGAGAAGTCGAAATTACCAGAATAGCCTCGGTTGCACCGCCGTAAATAGTAGATTGTGTCAAAGAAGGGCCTTTAACGGGCCTTCTTTTTTTTTTCCGAGGGCCTTCTTATATCAGACAATCAGAATGTTCTAAAACCCAATTACAAGTACTACTGTTTCTGTTCAGCAGCGTATCTAGATTTTAGAGGTACAGTTAGATAGATACTATTGCATCATCATTCCATGTGTGTAAGTGTAACGTTGTTTTTTTTTTCTTTAACTGTTTTCGTCAATTATTACATCAGCATAGAATCTTATTGATGAGTTAGTTTATAATTTTTTTATTCTAGATAATTTGATTAGTTCTACTTATTAAGAAACTAATCCTAAAATCATCGTTTATTCTAACTCTAGAATCCAGAGTCTATCTTACTAATTAGCCACACATATTTGTTTACATCACAAATAACACTGATTGGCACAAAGACAAAGACAAAAAGAAACCCGAAGATGGTTCCGGAGAAGATGAGAAACACGAGAGAGAACGAACACACAAAAGTAAAGTAAAGAAGTTAAGAAACAAAAGAAGTCGAGAAACTTCTTATAAAATCTTCAACCTTCAAGATGACTCTTTTTGTCACTTTGCGTCTTCTCTTCTTCACCTCACTTCACCTATATATACACTCTCCAATACTCTCATAGTACCCCAAACAAACTCAAGACGACATATCCAAAACAAAAACCTCACAAACTAGACTTTTCTTCTTTTCTCAGTTTCATTTTTGGCTCATATTCGATATAAATGGCTTCCACACTCTCATTTGCATCGGCTCTAACTTCACCTCTCGCTCCATCTCCCTTTGCCTCATCCAAGTCTACTTCGCCGTTCTCTGCCTCCTTCCCACGGAGGATGCCTAGTCGGATCAGAGCTCAGGACCAAAGAGAAAACTCGATTGATGTTGTTCACCAAGGACAACACAAGGGGAACGAAGGATCTAGCGTACAAAAAAGACCTCAACAACGCTTAGCCATGGACGTTTCTCCTTTCGGTACGTTACACTAATTAAAAACAAATCTCTCCTTGTATAAATTGAAACCTTTTCCTCTGCTTTTCTACTCAAACAATTCTCTGTTTTTTGTCACAACGTCAGGACTGTTAGATCCTTTGTCACCAATGAGAACAATGCGGCAAATGCTAGACACCATGGACAGGATGTTTGAAGACGCTATGCCTGTCTCAGGAAGAAACAGAGGAGTAAGTGGAGTGTCAGAGATTCGTGCACCATGGGACATCAAAGAGGAAGAACATGAGATCAAGATGCGTTTTGACATGCCTGGTCTCTCCAAAGAAGACGTAAAAATCTCTATCGAAGATAACGTCCTTGTAATCAAAGGAGAGCAGAAGAAGGAAGACGATAGTGATTCTTGGTCTGGAAGAAGCGTTAGCTCTTATGGAACACGACTTCAGCTTCCAGACAACTGTGAGAAAGACAAGATCAAAGCTGAGCTCAAGAACGGAGTTCTCTTTATCACTATCCCTAAAGCCAAAGTCGAACGCAAAGTCATCGATGTCCAGATTCAGTAGAGAACTCCATTGATGTTTTCCTCTGTTTCATTGTTACTTGGAGCTATTTCTTGTACATAAGCGCCTATGTTTCTCTTAGTGATGTTAAAATGGGCCGGATGCCCGCGGGTCTAAACAGGTCAGTATTAAAAATTTAAGTCCGAGGTCCGTTTAATAACACACCAAAAAATAAAAAACTTAAACGGGTTCACCATTTTAGATCCGCGGGCGTAATGGGTATGTCCGAAATTAAACGGGTAGCTCGTTTATTTCTCAACTTTAAACCTAAAAACTAAAACGTCGACGTCTCACTTCGTCTCTCTTTTTCGATTCCATCTCTCTTTCGATAGATGTTTCCATCTCCAGCTAAAGCTCGAATCACCAAACAAGGGTAAGCTCGAATTCAATGGATATTTTGTTAAAATCACCAAACAAGCTCGAATTTTTCGTCCCTCAATTTCATGGGTTTGAGAGATTAAGGAGTAACAATCCCTATGTTTCTCAGAGAAACTTTCTCTATAAGCTTATAGTGTGATGTAAATAAACATTGAAAATGAACAATATACAATCTATGTGTTTTGGCGAATAGATTCATCCTTTGGTTTCTATGCTATCAGGCACAATGAAACAAACTTTTTATACTTTTTCATAACTCACAGTAAGCCACGAGAATATATTTACAAAGAAATGCATTTTCCAACGGCTACAAAGAACTTAATAACGACGATGGTGGCCTCGCAAGCCAGATATATGCAGAACATAGGAGATAACTGGAAATGTATAATAATACTTGGAAGCAAAACAAAAAGATGGATGGAAACAGAATGCGCAGTGGATATTTGTACATGTTCATATATTCTTGAGGAATTCCATGATGTGAGTACCGTAGGCTCTGCAAAAAACTTGGAAGCCCCGGAAGCCAGAAGCTTTGGCCAAGGCCTCAAACTCCTTCTCGGTTCGTTCTTTGCCTCCGGGGTTGTGAGCCATCATGAGGCAGTCCATGTGGACAACTTCTTTTGTCATCAGGCTGGAGTCTGGCACCACCGGAAGTATAGATTCTGCCACTATCATCTTACCGTTGTCTGGGAGCGCTTTGTAGCAGTTCTTCAGAAATTTCAAACAGTGTTGATCGCTCCAATCATGACATATCCACTGTCACATGTGACAAGTTTTGTAAAACCAAATGTCTATGATACATTTTTAAAAGCTACTATGCTAAGAATAAAAATAGGACTAGTTTACCAACCTTCATGAAGATGGCATCTGCTTTAGGAACATTCACAAACATATCTCCCCCAATATGTTCAATACCTATATCATTCGACAAAACCCTTACCTCTAAGTCAATCTTAGGACATTAAACTTTCCATGAATACATATCGAAATAGCTCATTAAAGAAAAGCATATATATACCAGGATAGGATATGGCTTCCGCAATGACATGAGGGAGATCATAAAGAATGCCTTTGATGTGTGGGTGCTTGGATACAATCATACGGAGAGTGACTCCAATGCCACCACCAACATCTACCAATGAAGACAAACCCTCAAAGCCCTTGTAGGTTTCCAGAATCTTGGTCATGACGATGGTTGTGTGGTTGGACATTCCATAGTTGAACACTTTGTTAAATCTCGGGTCGACCCCCTGGTACTCGAAAGCGTCCATACCAAATGCCTTGTCGAATGGGACTCCGCCTTCAAGAACAGCATCTTTCAAATGGTACCTGTACTCATACACACATATTTCACTCACCTCATGTAAAATGTTGCTTAGTGTTGAGTTAGAATTTTCTAAGATCTTGACAACATATTTACCAGCTCTCCATGAAGACTCTGTCTCTGTTCAAGTGACAGAGAGCAGCGAGCGAGACTCCGTGTTCGTTTTTAGTAAGGTATTTGCAGACTGGTTCCAGTCCATACAGACGCTCCACGCCGCCATCAATAAGCTTACGAACAGAGCAGGTCAAGATAGAGTAAGCCGCAAGCAACCGGAGGATCCGGTCGACCATGACTGGAGCATCAGGATTCTTGGTCGGGAGATGGGGAAGCTATCTCAGAGGGGGACAGTTGACCGCCAGCGAGACCGGCGTTCTTGGATATGATCTCGAGCAAGTCAAGCTCTAACGCCGATGTTAGAACCATAGGAAGCACGGTGGCCCCGGCGAGCTGCATAGCAAAGAGGTTGGCTTCTTCGTCGGAGATTTTTGCCGGAGTTAACTGTGTCTCAGCCAAAGATCCCATTATGACTCTGTTTTTGGATTGTAACTTTGTTTTGTTTCTCTCAACGGTATTAGTCTCTTGCTTGAGAATGATGTGATGACTGAATGAGTGAGAACTGTGGTCGAAGAGGTCTATTTATACTAAGTAGGTAGCATTTATTCGTCTCTTAAGTCTTAACGACGTAGACGTTGAATAATGTATTTTAAAATACAAAAAACTAACCTAATCGATGTTATTGAAGGCATGCTATCACCTATTGATCCATTGTTATTACATATAAAATGCAAATATATATTCGAAAATAAATAAGATAATGGAGAGGAATCGGCATGGCTCATGCAAACTTAAGTTGGTAAGTGGACATTAAGTTGGTGAGTGGTATTGATCGGCAAACACAAACATAAAAAAAATTGTTCTTCGAGTGGTCCATCAATGCATCTTGTCATTATTCGCAAGTTACGTTCATCTACTTGGAACGCATGCATGACCGAGCTCTAAACCCAAACGAGAAAATTAAAGCTTGGGTATGCGGCCTTAATTGTAATATATATCTTAGTGGCTGTTTTATTGTCATGAATACTTTTGTAGATTTTTTTTTTTTTTTTTTTTGAATGAATGTGTAAAACTATATTCAGTCGAAAAAAGCTTTTTTACAAAAAATGCATCCTTATATCAAATTTAGAATTGGAAAGGAAATTGAGTTGAACTTAGTGGCGCGAGTAGCAAACTATAGCTGCAGGCCATCAGCAAACTTTTCCGTTTGGTGCTGCATCGAGAGCAGTTTATTACGGAGAAACCGGTCAAGAAACTTTGTCGTTTTGTAGATTCGTGGTCAAGGCTCTCACACATTATCAAATTTTGTTGGATAATTCATAATTCGTAATTCCAAGGACATAAGAAGTTGCTTAAAGAGATAGAGATAGACTCACAAATTTTGTTGGTGCTAGCCGAGACAATTCTAGGTGAAAAAAAAATAAAAAATTAATAATAACATTGCTGATCCAAACCTTCCACCAACCTATATTATTATATAATTCAACTTGCCTATATACTAATAATTCAGCTTAACTAATGAACTAATATATTATATTTGTTATTTTTCTGATATTTGTTTCTTTCACCAAAGAAACCATCTCAGTCAACAAACCCTCGTTATTTGGGCCACTAATTGGGTATAGCATTAAAAAGCCCATAGTGATATAACGTTCATCTCTAAGGCCTTACCCAATTCTAAAACCCTAATAAACCGATATTCAAAATATGAAATCCGGAAAAGAAATCAAATCCCTTCTTCTTCCACCGCTGCTTTTCGAGGAACAACAACGGTCATTTGCGATTTTCTCGAGAAGCTTTTTTCAAAGAAAAGAAAAAAAAACAGAAAAAGATCGAAACTTTACAGTCGAAGAAAGAAGAAAAAGAAAGAAAATGGTGAGTAAGCGAAAAGAAGTTGTGGAGATTATCACACCAGATCCGTGGGTGACGAGGAAGAAAACAAAGAGAAAGAGAACAAAGAGTAAGGAGATAGAAGATGGAGACGAGGGGACACCTCTCAGAGGTATCTTTTGTCTTAAAACGAGACAGGATATGAAGATTTTCGATGAGAAAGAGGATTGCTTCATCCTCGATTTCGATCCCAACGATTCGTTCGATGCAAAAACTCAATCCGAAACCCCTGAATCTGACGAAGATGTGGCAATCGTCCATGAGAAAGGCCAGGTTTTTTTGATTACTAAGAATTCTTGGGTGCTTTGATTTTGTTTTTTTTTCCCTGTAAAGTTTGAGTCTTTTTACACATCTCTTGTCTTGGGATTTTGTGTTTTCAGGTGGCTTGTAGGGATTACCCACATCCAAGGCATCTCTGTTGGAAATTCCCTTTTGAATCAAGTCAACACAAATCACATTGTAATCAGGTAATTTGAAAATTGGGTCCTTTTGTTTAATTAGATGTTGTTTGGGTTCTGAGATAATGATGGATTGATTTGTTTAGTGATCTTTTAGCTCTGTAAGGTTGAAAGGGTTTGAATGTAACAACACAAGATTTTAAAGATCTGTTTTTTTTTTTTTATAAATGTGTGTAGTGCTATTGCTATGTCTGCGATTTGGCTGCTCCTTGTGCACATTGGACATCTAGAGTTTCACCGCATTGTGAGGCATTCGAGAACAGTAGATGGAAGCCTTTACGAGAGTTGTACCGGAACCATCACCGTGTAACCACCACCAAGAAGTAGATGAGAGGCTTTCTCACTTCTCAGTTCTCATGGGGTTTTATGAGTAAAAAAGTAATGATTGTGTTATAATGTCCATCTTCAGCTGAATATTATAACGCTTACTGAAGAAACCAAATTAGATCCTTTTTCTTGTAAAATCTGTTGTGAGTTGATGTTTATGGAGCCATCTTAAACATCACAATCCGACTTGGCATGACTGTTAGTCAAAGACTTATTAGTATTTGCCCATCAATGAAGTTCTTTTTTACACAGTGTGACACTTGAAAGAAAAAGAAAAAGAACTCCAACGTTAACAGTCCGGTCATTGGTTCGCCGGGGAAGAATTCCCGAGACGATATTGATGAGAGCAGTCGTGTACTCGGCAAGTAGCTCAGCAAAGATCACTATTTGCAAACGTTGTGTAGAAGCATATAGAGAATGTTCAATGAATCTCTGAATATTCTTAGAATGTTTTTTTAAGTTCTATTCTTTTGGTAGTGGATAAATGAAGAAGGAAAGTAAGATGACATATATGTGGACTAGAGAGATTCTTGGCTGTGTCACACAATTTTCATCCTGCGTGGGCGGTACGAATAATCCTATAGTACTGCTTTTTTTGTGTGTTGGTGATATGATTTCAACTGTTTCTTATTGGTTCTCGAATCTAGAACAAGTCAAAAATGAACTAATTGGATATGATGTTGTTCTTTTAGGACACCAAACAATGGATATTGTTTACAATTCTAAATCATTAAAAGATTAAAATAGTGTCTGTGTGTGTGTGTGTGTGTCCACACACGGATGGATATATATGTGTGTCGTCGTCCATTTCGTAATAAGTGTGTCAGTTTGCATGATTTAATTGAAAGTGATAATTAGCCGACAAAAAGAAAAAATTGAAAGTGATAATTAAAACACTCAAAAATATTGAGATTTTGATTTCATGTAATTTTTCCCCAAACTGCAAATGCGACAGAAATTATTTGTTTAGAGGTTTGCTAAAGTATATCTAAAATAAGATATGAAATTTTGAGAAAATAATTCAAAAGGAATCAGAATAAATTTAAAATAAGAGAAATTTAATTATAGAAAATTAAAAGAAATTGGTCCAACGAAATGTTAAAACAGTAGCAATAAAAGGCTGTAACAAGTTGTAGTGGACTGATGAGACGATAATTCAATTCAAAAAATACACAATAAGTTGTGTTCTCGAATAATGTAGTTAATTGAGTATGAATCAACAGTTGTTTAAATTATACTACTACTAATGTAATTTGATTTGATTGTTAGGCGAGAGTGATTAAGGAGGTGGGTCTACACTCCACAGACCACCACCAGGTCCACGTCCACCACACATAAGCGGCTGACATCAAGACGCGTTTAATTACCTATTTTTATAACGGCGCCGAATCGCGCGTGTGAACAAATAATTACCTTTTCCCCTTCTGGTCATATCATACCTCGCCACTCTGCGTTGTCGTTTTGTTTTAAGTGTTGATAAATAAAACTATGTTCTTACTCGAAGTTATAACTATATATATATATATATATTTTTTTTTTTTTTGAACACGCTCGAAGTTATAACTATATAATTTGAAAATATTTCTATATTTTATAAATTAAGAAAATAGTACAGTAGAAATTTAAATTTGTTGTCTTAAAAACTATAATATTAATTTTAAAGCCTAATCCATAATATATAGTATGTTTTATTAACCTTTAAAGTTTAAACCTAAACAAAATTGTGTATTCAGCTCATTTTAAAAGGTTATACTATATGCTAGTATATTTTTATTATGTGTTCCAGTTATTCCTGACAGTCTATACTATTAAATCTTATTGTTCATTAGTCTACCATAAGCACCCTTAATTTAATAGGAAAAAGGCCAGCTAAAGAAAATAACAAGGGAAAATGACAATTTTGTTCAGTCTATTCTTCAGGATAGTGACAATTTTTCTGTCCACGTATTTGCATAAACAACTACACAACTTTTAACTAAAACTAAAAAAAGAAGTTGCGTTTCTCATACTAGAATCTAAATTATAGTACTATGAGAAAGACAGCTTGGAATCGTTAACGATCAATTAATTTGTCTTTGTTTCGTGATTGCGAGATAAGAAAGAAAAAAAAGGGGTGGAAGGAATAAAACCACAACCACAAGTCTTTAAGTCCTAAATAGAGACACGTCTCCGAGCAGTTCGATGTTTGTGTTTTTGTCTCACAAAATACATACACTTTGCTTTGGACTCCTCTGTTCATCCACCGAAACTTCCTTTTCTCCTTCAATTATCTCTCTCACTTTCTACATGTAAACTTTAAAGTTGACATATCTATCAATTATTAAGTGAGAAAAATAATAAATTTAGGCCGTGCCTGGTTGTTGATTGTTTTCAATTATTATATAATCGAATTAAACGCTCATGCCCTACCTCCTATCAATGGTTTGAATGACCACATTTGTCAATCTATATATACATTTTTTTAGACATTTATGAAATAAATTCTAGAGTTAGAATTTATTTACAATTATGCCATTAATATTAGTTTTACAATTATTTTTTATTTTAAATAATATCAAATTTGGAATCTAACATAAGAAGATTTTTTCCTATTCAAATTTTCAAAAGTAGACCAACACCCATTAGTATTGAATATTTTATATTTAATTATCCATTCTCTAAAAAACCTACTGATAATAACTTATTTTCATTTGTTTGAAAGCCAAGTGATTAAATTGTTGATAATAACTTTAATTTTTTAAAAAAAATTGGGGCCTGAACTGACACAAATTGTTAAAAAAAAATTTACTTCTTTACCGAAGTATTTTTCAGTAGCTAATATATTAATATGTAGATTTTTGATCCATACTAATAAGAAACAATTGATATAAATCAAACTTTACAAAAAAAACACTTCACCATTTTAATCGACTTGCACAACTATAAATACAAAGTGTTAAATAATATAGAGATAAAACAATCAAAATTACAAAGTCAAATTATAGTATACTCATATAATTATAAAATATAATATATTATGTAATACTATTATCTGATTATCTCGACATTGTAAATGAAAAAGAAAAATCACAAAAAAATATATTTTTTGACTAAATTAAATTTAATGAATAATAAGGATATCCTAACTTGTATATAATAGACCATTACATGTAGACAATAGAAATTATACACTACAGAATCTATTGATGTAAAACTATAGTAGATTAAAAATACAAAATATATTATATACATATATAGTTAATATAATAAAGAAATTTTATTTTGTATTTCTAAAAAAAATATAGTCCCGCGGTGTACCGCGGGTAAATATCTAGTTTTAAAGATATTAGTGAAATCACTTTTCATTCTAATTGTTCTATCCAAATTATCAGAGAAAAATATGAAAAGCCTGACTTTAACACCGGTACAAATTCCATGAATTTTCTTCTCTAGTTCTAAACTTCTAATTACTCTATCCAACTCTCTCAATATACTTTGTTTATTTTTCTTTAATCAAAATTCTGTCGAAAAATTACAATAACCCTTCCGAAGCAGAATATGATCTTGCTTTTTTTATTTTTTTGGACAACCATGAATTTTCATTCAAATTAAAACCCAAAAAGGGTTGTGTTCTTACAACATCAAACAAAATAGGCATAGAAAGCTAAAGATAGGAGCTCCATGAGCTTATCAAAAGGATTTTCACACTGAATTTTTTTTGAGAAGTCTATTGGAACCAGAGTGGATTCGTTCTTGAAGTCAAGCTTCACGAAATCCTCGACCAACAGGTGGTCATGGGTGGCTCTAGCGGATGACGCACATGAGCTTGTAAAAGGGTGTTCCACGGAAGGAACGCTTGAGGGTTTTTTCGCCAACCTGAGGGAGTTCAGGTGTATGGGATAGTTTAAGCTCTGGAGAGCATACTTCATGGTTGTAAATGAAGCTGTAAACGGGGATCGCAGGAAGAGGGTGTCAAACCGTAACAAAGCAGGTGGATCATCCCTCATATATTTATCAGAGAATTAAGTAGTATTTATCAGAGAATTAAGAAATAAATTAGAAATTTGAAGTGCTAATAATAGTCATATTTTAGAGCATATCAATTTTTTTTGTTTTATGGTATCGATTTTAACAACATCCATGAAATTTCTTTATTAACAAAAACATAGATGAATGATGTGAAGTTTACTAAATTGATTTATAACATGAGTAGAAAAATCAAATCAAATAAGTCGACATCTATATTGAAAACGTATTTTCTGGTGTTTAGAAAGTTACATGCTTAAGGCAGTGAATGGAAACAACAAGAAAACGTTTTTCAAACTTTTTATGTTCAAAACCGTAGTTAGTCACCAATCATCTGTTTTCTTTTAAATTTGCGGTTTTCAAAAAAAAAACAGAGATTTGCGGTTTTGTCCAACGTATTATACACTGAACCGCTTTTGTAATAACCATCAGTCTTTTACCTAGCAGGTTTGAAAAACGTACAGATATACAATACTTTTTTTAATTAATACTAAAAATAATACTACTTTTTTATACTACTATTTTATGAAGAGAAAAAATGCACATACAAAAAGAAAAAAAACATTATTCTTATCTCCTCTCACTTCTCTCACTTACATATTACCTTTTTTTAAAAAACATTAGAATATAACATTTGATTTATAAGGTATTTTTCAAATGATTAAATACAAAGAATATACTGGTTAAATAATTTAATGGATTGTTTCACCAATTTTTTTTAATGGATTTAAAATTATATATACTATAAAATTAATAAATAATATGAAATCCGCACTTCAAATAGTTTTTTCACCAATCAAACATTATTTTGTCCCGCTTATTATGCATAAACTGCAATTGTCCCGCAAATATTTTTTCCTTGCGAATACCGCAGTTGAACCGTACCGCACTTTAAAACTGCTTGTCCCGCACAGTCAATTACGCTGTCACCATTCGGACCCTAAGTAACATTTTATACGGATAAATTATTAATAAATGGTTGTCCCAACCAAAAGAATGTATAAGTCTTATTTTGATGTTTAAGATAAAAATATATTTTTGTAAGAGAATTTTTTTTTCACGAGTTTATCATCGAATTTTTTTTTTAATCATTTATCATCAAACAATTTGTTTCTATAAGGTTTATAAGAGAATTTCAAAAATAAATATAAAAAATGGCTTAGTTATAAGTTATAACCTTATAATTATATTAATAATAATGAAAATTAAAATAAGAAAAAAGATTTAAGTGTCTTTTTCATTATTATTTTTTCACATTAATTTCAATCTTACCCTACCAAGTCGTATCTTTTAGACATTAAATTATCATCGTAGGCCATCATTCAATTGGTCAGCTTGGAGCCTTGGACTAGTGTGAGTTTGATCAATTCATACACAGATTTTCCTATCATTAAAAAAAAATTCACAACAATTAAAATAATTTGATTCTGCTTTTATTTACACTATTTACTATTTCTCCTACCTTTCAATACCAATAGAAACGATATTTATTTTTGGTTTGAACTTTGAACTTCATATGTTAAATACCACGATCATTGAAATACAATGTAACCTAATCATGTAAAATGTAAAGAAAATGGTTTTAACTAAGTGAGTTTTTTTTTTCTAAGTGTTTTTTATAAGTGATAGTTATATCAAACATGAACATACAAACAAGTCGGAGCATCGATGGATGATTTAAGTATCAGAATTAAGAAACGCAGGAAGATTAGGATTTATCAAAATCATACAATCTCTATTATAATCCGATACAATTTTACAAAGCTCTGAGCCATTTAAAAAAAAAAAAACAAGTAAAGAAAGAAAAAGACGGAGAGAAACGCCCGGAAAAAAGTTAACTCCGGTGGAAAAGGAGAGACAAAACTGAGATGAAGATGTTTGCGCGCAAGCTGATCAGAAATCAACGAGGTGAGAAGAGTAATCTGGAATAGGTGAGGATCTAGGAGGACAATGAAGAGAGAAACGACCAATCCTTACGACGTCTCTATCATCCCCTTGCCGCCTCGGAAGAACCTCGGCGGTCAGTTTAGCTAGAGCCGTCGTGTACTCCACCAGTAACTCAGCTATGATTACAACAGAAATCATGATTATTAGAGATAAAATAGGAGGATTCGCCGGAGGAGAAGAGAGATTATGGTGTGGAAGTTTCTTAGAGTTTGTGTGTTATCTCTTGATACAAAAATCGAATGGTGGACTGGTTGGAATCGAGCACACCACTCGTGGTCTTTAAATAGGCCAATACTTTTAAGGGCCAGTGGTCGAGAAGATAGTCGTACACGTATTTGTGGCTAAATTTCCCTTTAAGCTTTTTGAATGACAGGCCGCGTGTCACGCACTGTGGATAAATAAGTGATTTTTGTATTGGGAAGAAGACAAAAGTGGGTTTGTTACTTACGAAGTCATCATATACGTGCTCCTTTAAAAAATCATGTACCCCGTATATGTCGACGTTGGATTTTGTAGTTATACTTCGGAGATCTTTTTTGGTTTTTGTCAACAACACATTTCATATAAGAGACTATATATACCCATATAGGTTACATTTTTTTCATTATTTTATTTTGCTAAATATTCCGGATTTTCATACGATAATGCCAAATGACTACTTATAAAAACACAAATATGATGACTGTCATCCTCGTACAAGTAAGGAACATATCGAAATCATCACTAACCGTGAAAATATACGAATTGGATTATATATCATCATAAAATAATAATTTCTATTATATAATTCGATACAGGTTTACAAATATCCAAAAGAGAGAAAAAATAATCCTCAGCTGTCACTCTACAGTTCCATAGAAACAAAATAATAGGGTGCCAAAATAAATAAGAAAATAAAACTCGATACAAAAAAATTCGGCAATAGTCACTGATCAGAAATCGACAAGATGAGAGGAGAAGTCCGGAACCGGTGACGATCTAGGAGGACAATACAAAGAGAAACCACCAATCCGAACGACGTTACCATCTCTCGGAAGTATCCCGGCGGTGAGTTTAGCAAGAGCCGTCGTGTACTCTACTAGTAGCTCAGCAATGGTTACGACAGAGATCATTATCAACGATAAAAATGATCTAGAAGAAGAAGTCTCTTGAGTCTTCTGCTATGCTCTTTTTCAGAGACAAGAAATGGAATTTTGTTGTTATGATTTGTGAGAAAGAGAGACCTCTCTCGTATCTTCTTTATATAGGTAGGAGCTAAAGAGACTGTAGATCGTTTCTCCCTCCTCTTGCGTCGTCGTTACTCGGACTCGTGTTTCATATTTTAATATTTTTCGCTTTTAGACGACACATAAAAAAGTAACGAAGCGCGTCTTACGCGCAGTTCACATTAGCATTAGCTGTTCCACTAATATTCTGAATCTATCAATCAAATGGATTTTTGTTTACTAATTTAGTAGATACATCATTATCACGAATGAACTACCACACTTTTGGAAATAGATATATAAAAACTACAACATATATACATTTGACGAAATCAAAATCACCTAGACAACAAGTAGTAAAAAAAAATTCAAGAAGGTCAAATAAAGAAAAGTGACGTTACGGAGAGGATCGGACAACGATATTAGAACGTTCGAAAACATTAGTACCAGTGTAGTAGTTAAGACTTATTAGGATTTCAAGCTATTAGAGTTAGAGTTGGAACCGTAATTTCGCAAATTGCTAATACAACAAACTTTGTGTCCTACTCATAATAATATCCGACTTGTTTAATTGCTGAGAGCTAAAGTTCACCTTCCGATAAGGGTACTCTGGACCCATTTTCGTACCCATCGTCATCCTCATCCTAACTACCTTGTTTTCGTCTCATTATCTATTTTCGAATTGTTGTTTTATTTAGAAACTCATTTCCATTTGAAACAAGATTTTGATTCCGGTCGCCATGAACATGAATCTACAATTATGCATGGTTTTTTTTTTTTTTTTGGCTAGCTTTATGAAAACAAACTCAATTATTGAAATTTCATTATTACGCGGCCTTATGATTTAAGCTTGAAATGATTGACATACACCAATAATTTAGCAACATAAAATATCTAATGTTTTATAAAAAAAAACTGATTCGTATAAATTTTGTTATTCTTGTAATTTTGTAAAATCGGAACACTTTCTGAGACGTAGTAACATTTAGTTACCACTTTACCACTTCAGTTTGGTCTGTGCGTCATACTAGCAAAATCGCGTTCGCCTACGTACTGCCTCTAGCTAGCTATCATCTTCCAATGTTATATAAACTATAGTATTAATATCGTTTTCAGTGGACCAGAAAGACCAAAACTCATCAAGGAACCAAAAGTTGAACATAACTCGAGTGAAAAAATATAAATTAATGAACTTAATCTCGCCAAAAGCGACTTAAATCTCCCCAATTTTTTTGTTTTCTTTTTAATGGTCTGGCGTCATAATAAAAATAACGACTATTAATCATCAAATGAGCCATTGATACATCATCATTTAGGTTTAACTAAAATATAACCGCGAGGGCCAATAACGAACAAAGATCAAGAGTTAAATCAAAATTAATAATCTCTCTATTAATAAATATTTTCGAATTACAGATTTACACAAAGCTCTAAAACAACGATTCAAGATCCATAGGAAGATGGAAGAGGAAGAGACACATGGAAAAATCTCAGCCGTCCGTCCAATCTTGGATTAGATGAAAAAAAGAGAACAAAATCTCGAAATCAAAATCGTTTCGTCTGATCAGAAATCAACGAGATGAGAAGATAAGTCCGGGATCGGAGAGGATCTATTGGCACTACTAGTACTCGACGGAGAAGGACAAGGAAGAGAGAAACCACCAATGCGAACGACGGCGTTTTCGCCTTGTCGTCTCGGTGGCAAGATTCCGGCTGTGAGTTTCGCGAGAGCGGCTGTGTACTCCACCAACAGTTCGGCGAGGATTACTACGGAGATCATGATTGTCGAAGATTCAGGTGAGAGATTTTGCAAGAGGAGAAGGAGAAGGATCTAGAAGTCTCTGAGAGTTTTTTGGTTTTGTTGTGGCTTTGTGAGAAATGAAAGACCTCTTTAGCTCTGTATATATATGACTCTGGACATCTTTATAGGGGCAAGTATTTTGATTGTTCTTACAGTAAAACTATTATAAAAATAATGTAAAATCGTTAGTTAAGATATTTTGTTAAGAAATTAGTTATTCAGAGAACATGTTTAAGATCATAAAATTTAATTATATAATATTCTTAAATAGATTACAATTATAAAAATTTATAAAATAACATTTAAATTGCAAATTTATAAATTTTTTACTAAATTCAAAATACAATACCAAATTTTTATGAAACAAAAAAACATTGTAAATATATTTTTTTTTTAAAACAAACAAACATATTACTTAATTAATTAAATACACAAACATTTTATTTTTTCTTTCTTTGCAAAAAATTTCGGCCAATCATGTGAAACCACGACTTATTCAAGATCAAAAAAATTGTTCTTAAGCCACTATTTATTATTTTACTATTTTTTTGGGTTTAGAATACCCCTAATGTTCTCCCATCCCTAAAGATGGTGTTAGTGAGTAAGGGTCTGTATCGCCGTTAGTATGACACGGTCTTCTGTTTATTTTTTAATTAAAGAAGAAAAATAATCGCGTCCTACGCGCACAACTACACATTAGATTTCTTGTCGTCTAGATTTGAAGAAGACTAGTAGTACAGTACTTGTACTAATTTTACTTTAGTTTATCTGAGTTGGCTTTGTTTTGGTATAGTTTTGTCAAAAAGACAAGGATTTTAAGGTATTTTATTAATTATCTCTTCTAATTCTGTGTGCTGGTCTCACGGTAAACTTGTCAACCACTTTTTTTTTTTTGTTTATCCGCCAAACTTGAAAATACAAAGTCATGGTGAAACAATATAATGGACTGATAACAAATTTGGTATTCGGTTTTACTTAGTTTTCTAATTCCATTTGCAAACAATGATGGTGATTCTGAAGACCCATAAAACAGCTTAGTCGAAAAAATGTCACTTTACCGAAACTACTTTATGGAGTTATATATTGGATTAACTTACAGTTAGTTCAAAAAAAAAAAGGATTAACTTACAGTTAGGATCTTTTATTTAGTTGTCGGTATCATTATTGTTATTTTAGAAAAATACGATTATATCTGACGAATCTATGAACTAGTATATGTTTTTTTTTGGACACCATGAGTATGATATAGTTGTGTTGGTTGGGGTTTTGTTGCACTTCGCATAATAACAACGAGATGGCGTTATAAGAATCTTTACTAATCTATGATTTGAGCTCTAGTTACACGTTATTATTGGACATATGAATATATGATTGGGGTTTTTGGATTTGGAGGAAGAAATATTTAGAAAATTAATAAAAACAGAGTACCGTTTGGTGTCAGAAAAAAGAAAAAAAAACAAACAAAAGAGTATCGATTATAAAATTTGATACGGATTATATCAAGCTTGACGTGTTCACAACTTGGCTGATGTTATATTAGTCGGCCTATATTAACCTATGAATATGGATGGAATTATATAGGCTAAGACAATTTTTTATTTGATATTATGAGTTGTAGTCGATTGTAGCAATCTGAACAAAATAATTTTTAATTATATTATACCCTTGGCCTAGTCTTTGATGAACACATATAGTGGAGTACGGATACCAATGTGGAGTACAATATTCTTAGTTATCTTTATATCTTTAGCCTAGTCTTTTGATAACGTTTTGGTTGATCTTGCTTGCTAGTCTAACAAACGAACATGTCCAACATTCCAGTTTTCAAAATAACTCTACAATAAACAAATTTGGATGCATCACAAAAGTTTAGACGTTTAAATTTTTATTGCATTTACTATGTCTATTTTTTTTTTTTGACATCAAAGTACAAGATCAGTTCAATACTATGTCTAAATTGTATCATACATTCACGGGTAACCTAGACCTATATATTTATTTAAAGATTTAAATTCTTTTTGAAAATACAATATATATTAATTGGCCAATCAAATTTTAATACATGTCAAATATATATATTTTTAATTCTTTTTTTTCATATTTTATTTTGGCACATTTTCCAAATATTTATGATTATTCTACTTCTATTTTTCCTTTTTAGAATATGGTTTTTCGTTTTTCCTATTTCTATTCTTATTTGGTCAAAAGAACAAATAGATTTTACTTATTACTAAAAAGTAAAAACATCGATGATAGAACAAAAAGAGCTTAATTCTAATTGAAAAGCTGTGAAAACGAATCTGTCGAAATCGAAACTGCATGTCTTCGGATTGAATCTCTCTCTCTCTGCAGCTTACGACCAGTGCCCCTTTTTTGGCTTTTAAGATTTCAACTTATCCATTCTCGCCTCACAAGTTTCAATCGAAAGTCCACGGGCGGATACAAGTTCTCGCCTAACTTATGAATATGGATGGAATTATATAAGTTAAAGACAATTTTTTAGTTGATATATGAGTTGTAGTCCGATTGTAACAGTCTGAACAAAATAATTTTTAATTATCTTATACCCTTGGCCTAGTCTTTGATGAACACACATATAGTGGAGTACGGATACCAATGTGGAGTACAATATTCTTAATTATCTTTATATCCTTAGCCTAGTCTTTTGGATAACGTTTTGGTTGCTCTTGCTTGCTAGTCTGACAAAGGAACATGTCTAGCATTCCGGTTTTCAAAATAACTTTAGACGGTTAAATTTTTTGCAGTATGTCTAAATTGTATCACACATTCATGGTAACCAATATATATTTATATTTATTTATTTAAAGACTGAATTTAGTTTGGGAAAATTCCCAAAAAAACACCTAACTATTTAATATTTACCAGAAAAAAATATGATTTTTTCGTTGCCAGAAAAATACGCAGACTATTTTTTAGTTGATAAAAAATATATGAACTATTATTTTTTTCCAGTTTCTCCTTGTTTCCGTTACAACCATTAACGGTATTTTGATGGTGTTACTATTTTTGAAAAAAATTCCAGAAAAAAACACAAACTATTTATTTGTTGCCAGAAAAATACATGAACTTTTTTTTCTTTGTCTAAAAAATACATAATTTTTCATTTCTTATTTTTCCATTGACAATGTTAGAGATCATAACTTATAACTTTCTCTCCTCTCTTGAACTTCATTCAAGTTTTCACTACTATTTAGGATAACTAAAATAAGAACAAAAATACATAATTAGATTAATCGATTTCCAAATTTCTCAATTAGTGTTGTTTTGGATTTATACTGACTTTACAAATTTTGAAACTTCATCAACATTTCTCTAAAATTTTATGAGATCTCCACCTTTGTAGACCTTTGTATACATTTCAAAATTATGCATCTCTTTAGTTTAATACCTTTTATGATGCTTATAGCCAGTGTAAATCATCAAATGGACTGGTGTACGCAAACTTGATCGAGATCGTAGATTATAGCCATTTTGTGGGACATTAACTCTTTTAACCTAACCAGATTCACCATTTATTTATGCAAAAGCAATACTAATTGAGAAATTTGAAAATCGATTAATCTAATTGTGTATTTTTGTTCGTGAATTTAGTTATCATAAATAGTAGTGAAAACTTTATGAAGTTCAAGAGAGCAGAGAAAATTATGAGTTATGATCTCTAACATTGTTAATGGAAAAATAAGAAATGAAAAATTATGTATTTTTCAGGCAAAAAAATAGTTTGTGTTTTTTTTTTGGATTTTTTTTCAAAAATAGTAACGCTATTACAATACCGTTAACGGTCGTAACAGAGACGAGGAGAAACTAGAAAAAAAATAATAGTTCATGTATTTTTATCAACTAAAAAGTATTTTTCTAGCAACTAAAAAAATTCATATTTTTGTTTTGGTAAATATTAAATAGTTAGTGTTTTTTTCGAGAATTTTCCCAATTTAGTTTAGATAAATACAACAAATATTTTTAATTCTTTTTTTTCCTATTTTATTTCGGCACACTTTCCGAATATTTATGATTATTCTACTTCTATTTTTCCTTTTTACAATATGGTTTTCCTATTTCTATTCTTATTTGGTAAAAAAAAACAAAAAGATTTACTTATTACTAAAAGCATCGATGATAGCACAAGAGAATCCTAATTAAAAAAAAAGCTGTGAAACGAATCTGTCGAAGTCGAAACTGCGTGTCTTCGGATTGAATCTCTCTCTCTGCAGCTTAGGACAAGTGCCCTCACAAGTTTCAATCCAAAAACCACGGATACAAAGTTCTCGCCAAGTCGGAGCCGGATCCTGAGTCCTGTATCCGGCATAAAGGTTTGTAATTTATGCCTCTGGTTGAGTCTGATACGATTTCTGTTAAATTCTGTTGACCTGAGAACTTAAAAATTGAACCTTTTCGAGACTAGTGCTTAATCTCTGTCTCTATGTCTCTATAGACTCTGCTCTAGTGGACATACTTTTCAAAAGGCCTGAGAGATGAAGATCGTTCACAGGGATTATGCTCGTAATGGACCCGGAAGCGTTAAGGTTTGATTCATTCCTTCTTCATCTGTGATTTGTTATTTGTTTTTTTTGGTGCTCATATGTTTCAACACCTAGTTTATAACTGCAATTCATATGCTTTGCTGACTTAAATTGAGGGTAGATGGTGGCGGAGGACTCTGATGATCTATGGTATGCTTATAACCTGATTGCTGTTCGTGATAGTGTAATGGCTGTCACTTTTAGGTAAGTTCTTCTTTCAGTTTTCACTGCTTTTTTTTGCTATTGAATGGTTAGGCAAACATGCTTTGATTTTTTCTCATTGTATTTATGTATCACATTATAAGTTCATTGGTTTGTAAGTTTTTTCATGCAAATTCATAAGAAGTAAAGGTTTGGTGTTTGGTTAACCGATATATCTTGCAAGGAGTTAGTAGTTACGGATTTATTTGCCTGTTATCAGAAAAGTTCAGAGAGAGATACCTGGCGGGGGAAGAGACTCTGAACGTGTTAAACTGAAGCTGGAAGTACAAGTTGAGGTATGGTTTTAAGGGATTGGTATGAAACTTTGTTAATACCTTTGTGTTGCAGAAAACTATTTTCTAGAATATCATGCTTAAAATCGCAATGACCATATGTTGCTTTGTTGGTTTGTTTTTAGCCTTTTTTAATCTTGTCATTCTTGACAGTGGAATATATCTTTTTCTAATTTCATGGTCTTATTGTCTTCAAATCTCTATCACTCAATTAGGAGGTGAACTATGACAAAGACGCGGCTGTTTTGCGCATACGTGGGAAGAATATCCTGGAGAATGAGCACGTAAAGGTAGATGTGAGGCTGAATCTTACCCTGTAATTTTTTTCCCGGTGCTAAAGCTCGTTTTGTATCACAGATTGGTGCATTCCATACTTTGGAGCTTGAGCTGAAACGACCTTTTGTATTGAGAAAGGTAGATGTCCTTTTTTACTAATTTAATCCTCCAGAAGTTCTCTTTTATTTCTACTTTGTAAGTGTGACAGAATGTGTCTTGCAATTTGGTTCTATTATATGAACAACGGAATGCACACTCATGTAGCGTGGAATACCATTTGCAAGATAATATCGATCCCTTTTTATGTGAAAACTTTATATTTAATCGGTAGTGTGTCCATGGCCAATTTGCAGGAACTTTGGGACTCAATGGCCCTTGATACACTTAAGCAGGCCTCAGGTATGCTGCTCATATGATTACACCTCCTAATTTTTATTATCACAAACTGCGATGGTGTCTATATTGATTGTTGGAACGTTATCCAAGCTGCTCCGTGTAGTCTAGTGTAGACATTGAATCCAAGTCGGTGGTTTACAAAATTTTACGTGCAATATTCTAGAATTCTGGTTCTGTCTCCAATTTAACTTATGCTCTTAGGCCTGCGAGTCTTTTTAGTTTAATTCCTATCTATACGTGGCTGTTCAGACGAAAATGCATATGTCTTTAACAATGTCAAAGTCTCTAAGACCTTTGTGTATCTATCAAAAAGCATGGATCTGAACCCTACTACATAAGTACTTGCCTTAGCACACGAAAATCCCTCCAGCCAATCATTTACAAATTTTATCTATGACCTGTAAAGGGTTTTGTTCATTTTAAATAGCGAGTATTTCGGTATGTATGTGCTTTGATCTCATGTTATCTCCCATTTTGTTCACTTATCTTTTGCACAGATCCTGCTGCCAGTGCTGACCTAGCTGTAGTTCTTATGCAAGAAGGATTGGGACAGATACTCCTTGTCGGCAGAAGGTACTGATTGCAGTTGAGAAGGTCCATTGTCTGTGAAATTTGTTACTACTGTAGTTTGTGTCTTGTCGGCATGTATTTCCTTCTTTTTTTTTTCGCTTGGGTGGTTTCCTCTGAACAAAGTATGAAGCGGGTCAAATATGACCATCCATTTCTGTTGCTTACTATGTTGTTTTGTTTGGCAGTGTGACAAGTAGTCGTGCACGAATAGAAACATCCATACCTAGGAAGCATGGACCTGCAATTGCTGGTTACGAGTCTGTATGTCCCTTCACTTTTTTTAAAATATATGTGCCCAAAACTATTGTTAATGGAATTTATTTTACATTTAATCAATTCCATTTTTTTTGTTTTTGTGGTTTTTCTGTAGGCTTTGAAGAGGTTCTTCGAGAACGTTCTGCAGGTTTGTTTTGGTTCTTAGAATGTTAATGTTTTCTAACACATACCAAATAGAAAGGACACCAGAGTTACACATATTCTAAAATTCTATTGCAATATTGCAGGCCTTTTTGAAACATGTTGACTTCAGTGTCGTTCGCTGTGCAGTGATCGCAAGTCCGGGCTTTACAAAGGTTTTTTTTGCCTCTTAAGACTATTTCTAAATTTACATGGTTAATATTGTTCAGATTCCAGCTGAACAAGCTTATACCTGATGAAAACATGTACAAGGGTTACAAATTCCCATATATATACGACACACATGAACATGTGTTTGTTTCTTATTTTCAGGATCAGTTTCATCGCCACTTATTGTTGGAAGCAGAAAGAAGACAGTTGAGACCTATCATTGAGAACAAATCACGTATAATTCTGGTGCACACAAACTCTGGATATAGGTACGGTTTCTGTAGAACAGCTCACTAACCTATCAAAATAATGTTCTGCTATGCCAAAAACCACTGAAAGCACAGTCTCAAATGATATAACATGCTAAAACGTTAGGGTTGTGGAACAGTGATTTTGGATTTATGCTATGGATCTGAGTTGCTCTTTGCTGGTTAATCCTAATAGTTAGTGACGCCGGAAAATTCACACTTTCGTGTTTGTATAACAATTTCCAAATTGAATAGATTACAACTATGTTTTAATTCATGTTTGCGGTTGCTATCAGTGTTGTTTGTATTTCTTTTGGTTGGTCACTTCTCTAATCAGCCAGTTATTCTGCTCATGCAACTTTTCTTTGATATCTAACATTATGTTTTTGTGCGCAGACATAGCCTGGGTGAGGTTCTGCATGCTCCCAACGTGATGAATATGATTAAAGATACAAAAGCAGCAAAAGAGGTGAATTTAAATGTTAATTTAGCTGATACATTACCATCGTTAATTGCTCACTGGATGGAAAAAGCTTCTTTTATATATTATATTTTCTGTTAACTGTTTCCGTGACTTTTGTTCTCTGTTTTCTGCTTTGTGCTCTTGAAATGTACCTTTGTCATCCACCTGTCTGATGTGAATTTGCCTATTGCAGGTCAAAGCTCTCAACGATTTCCACACCATGCTTTCAAATGTCAGTTTCTTTTTTTGCGATGAACAGAAAGATTTTCATTTAATATTAAGAATCTCAATTGTGTCTTAACATTGTTTTGCTTTAAAAATCCAGGATCCAGATCGGGCATGCTATGGACCAAAACACGTGGAAGTTGCTAATGAACGAATGGCAATCCAAACACTTCTCATTACGGACGAGCTTTTCAGGTTCAGTAATGGAAAGAGAGTACCAATTTTAATACGTTTTCTTTTGTAGTTTTAAGAGGTAAATGTGAGCTAATAAATATGTGATATTGGTCCAGGAATTCTGACGTGAAAACAAGGAAGCAGTATGTGAATTTGGTGGAGTCGGTGAAACATTCGGGAGGAGAGGCTTTTATATTCTCCGCGATGCATGTGTCAGGGGAACGTTAGTGTTTTCTTCTTTCTCATTTAGTGAACTGTGATTTTGATCTTGTTTTTGTGCCAAACACTTAAATAACAAGTTTTGATGTAACTTGCAGAATTGGCACAGCTGACTGGAATTGCAGCTCTTCTTAGGTTTCCTTTACCAGAACTTGAAGACATTGAGATGTAAAATATCCTCGGCTATAGAAAAACCATAAAAATCATATAGGTCTCACAATTTATAGTCTCGTTTAAAGAGAGATCTGTATAACTCTTTACAAATTAAGTCAAAATCATTTGTTGCTGTTTGTTCAGCGTTTTTGTGTTGCAGTCGATAAGAATCGTTTCAAATACACACCTTGTTGAATAATATTTGAGCTTTTCTGATATTAAAAACATATTTGTTCATCACTTCACACTTGTTTCTTTACAAATGGATGATACTGTATGTAAGTAAATAAACGCAAAAACATGTATTTACTACGACCATGATAAGATCGGTTGGTTCTGTCACGTTTACTTTGGTCTTCATTATGATTCCTACTCTTATTCACTCTCATGTAATATGAGTGACACATAAGCCATAGTTAACTTTGATTAACCAACCAGTGAGGCGCCAACAACTCTAGTCAAACCCATAATTAAAGATTACCACTAATAGAATCGTGGATAATTAAATTACTAATCTGGCAAAATAAGCAAAACCCTCGCAAAATTAATAAAAAGGGGCAAAACAAAACATTAGAAAAACCCTATTCGCTGTCTACTTGAGCGAGCAGCCTCTGTCTGCTTCTTCTTCGTCGGGGGGAGTTCTTCTTCGTCGATTTGCAAATCATGGCGCAATCTCTGGAGCTTCTGTTGATCCAGTTCCTTATGCCGGACAATGATGCTCGTCGTCAAGCTGAGGATCAGATCAATCGTCTTGCCAAAGATCCTCAAGTTGTTCCCGCCCTCATTCAGCATCTCCGCACCGCTAAAACCCCTAACGTCCGCCAGCTCGCCGCCGTACTCCTTCGCAAAAGAATCACCGGACATTGGACTAAGCTTTCTCCTCAGATTAAACTGCATGTTAAACAGTCCTTAATCGAGAGTATCACTGCGGAGAATAGGTAGAACCTTACTTCATCTCTTGTTTCGATTGGGATTTGAGTTTTTAAATTCTTTATTGGATTTTTTTTTACAGTCCACCTGTGAGGCGTGCGAGTGCCAATGTTGTGAGTGTAGTAGCCAAGTACGCTGTTCCGGCTGGAGAGTGGCCTGATTTGTTAACTTTTCTCTTCCAGTGTAGTCAGAGTTCTCAAGAAGACCATCGTGAAGTAACTTTCTTGTGAAACTCTCTCTGTCTCGTGTTGTCTATTTGATGAGTGTTTTTGTTCACTTTGGTAACTCTTTGTTTGTTTGTTTTGTAGGTAGCATTGATCCTTTTCAGCTCTTTGACAGAAACGATTGGGAACACATTTAGGCCATATTTTGCCGACTTGCAGGCTCTTCTTCTCAAGTGTATGCAGGATGAAAGCAGCAGTCGAGTCAGAATTGCTGCTCTCAAGTAATTTACTTTCTCTGGAATATACAAAACATGTTCCTCTTCTCTTGGACCTTTTATCTCTACTCTTTACAAGCTTCTGTGATTTATCAGGGCGGTGGGTTCTTTTCTGGAATTCACAAACGACGGGGATGAAGTGGTAAAAATCTAGCGACTTTTCTCTTTCTTGTTATTGTTATAGACATGTTTAAATGTCTTAAAAGTACCTTAAATTCATTGCTGTAGGATGTGTAACTTTTCTATTTTGTTTGGGAGAACATTTTGTTAAGATAGTTTAAAGACTGATTTGGGATATATGCTTATGTCATTTCTATCAGGTTAAGTTCCGAGAGTTCATTCCCAGTATATTGAATGTATCAAGGAAATGTATTGCATCTGGAGAGGAGGATGTAGCTATACTTGCTTTTGAAATTTTTGATGAGCTGATTGAATCTCCTGCACCCCTTCTTGGAGATTCTGTCAAATCAATCGTGGACTTCTCTCTTGAAGTTTCCTGTAATCAAAACCTGGAAAGTAGCACCCGTCACCAGGTTAGAAGAATTACCCTGTTTCCCTTTAAATAGGTTCAACTTGTGATGTTATGATTCCTTACACCTTACTCCATTTATTTACCAGGCAATCCAAATAGTTTCATGGTTGGCAAAGTACAAATACAATTCCCTTAAAAAACATAAGCTAGTCATACCAATTTTGAAAGTTATGTGCCCTTTACTCGCTGAGTCGTCTGATCAAGAGGACGATGATGATCTTGCTCCTGATCGTGCAGCTGCTGAAGTTATTGACACACTAGCTATGAACCTGCCAAAGCATGTCTTCCCCCCTGTTTTGGAATTTGCTTCCGTGTACTATCAAAATACAAATCCGAAGTGTCGGGAAGCGTCTGCAACAGCTCTAGGTGTTATATCAGAGGGTTGCTTTGATATGATGAAAGAGAAGCTGGAACCTGTTCTTAATATAGTCTTAGGAGCTTTAAGAGACCCTGAGCAAATGGTTCGAGGGGCTGCGTCATTTGCAATAGGCCAATTCGCCGAGCATCTTCAGCCCGAAATTCTGTCACACTATCAGATTGTTCTTCCATGCCTATTAACTGCGATTGAAGATTCATCTGAGGAAGTGAAGGTAAAAATTTAAAGCAGCGAGCTGAGCGTGGTTTGTGTTTTATTTTGTGGAAATGCACCTTTCTGCCATGATAACATGTAACCTTGGTTATTAGTAACATTTCTCATTATTGTCTACAGGAAAAGTCACACTACGCTTTAGCAGCATTCTGTGAGAACATGGGAGAGGAAATTGTTCCTTTGCTTGATCATTTAATGCAGAAGCTTATGGCCGCCCTCAAAAGTAGTCCGCGTAATCTACAAGAGACATGCATGGTACACTGACAAATCTTTGCAAGAGTTTCTTTTGAATTGGTATCTGAAATATTTATTTACGCGCTGTGCTACTTGCTTGCAGTCTGCAATAGGATCGGTTGCTGCTGCTGCTGAGCAAGCATTCAATCCATATGCTGAGAGCGTTCTGGAGTTGATGAAGTTTTACATGGTTCTCACCAAGGACGAGGATCTTCGTGCCCGTGCAAGGTCTACTGAGCTTGTAGGGATTGTCGCAATGTCTGTTGGGAGAATAGGGATGGAGGCGATTTTGCCACCTTTCATTGATGCTGCAATATCAGTAATTGCCTTACCATATTCTTTTTCTTTGAACTATATATGTTATTTGTGAAAGAAAGAGCTCACAATCACAAAATACCAGGGATTTGAATTGGACTTCAGTGAGTTGCGAGAATATACTCATGGATTCTTCAGCAACATAGCTGAAATATTGGATGACGCTTTTGCCCAGGTAGGCATACATTGCTTTCTAATAGACTTTATAATAGCTTTGAATTCAGTGATTAGGTTCAAGTAAACAGAAAGTACATTTTTCGCAGTATTTACCTCGCGTTATGCCATTAGTATTTGCGTCGTGCAATCTTGATGATGGATCTGCAGTGGACTTTGATGAGTCAGACGATGAACATGTCAATGATTTTGGTGGGGTATCTTCTGATGATGATGCTCATGATGAGCCCAGAGTTCGGAACATTAGCGTTCGAACAGGAGTTTTGGATGAAAAGGCAGCTGCAACTCAAGCTCTTGGCCTGTTTGCACTCCACACTAAAGCTTCTTTTGCACCGTATCCTTCAATTTTCCCTTAACTTAATGGTTATTCTTCTTTGTCTTTTTTCAAGAAACCTTTTTCATGTCTCTTAACTCACTTATAAGCTACCTCGAGGAATCATTGAAGATTATGGACAAACATTCTGCATATTTTCATGAAGATGTTCGGCTTCAAGCAGTCACTGGTTTGAAACGTGAGTTTTCGATCTATTGATTATGTGACATTTTAATCCATTGATTGCCATTATTTTTACTGGGCCGGAACTGTGCCGACACAGAAGACCTCTTTCATAACCCTTGGGGTCTCTTCCGTGGGAGGGGACTGATTAATTTTCCTAGGCACATAACTTAGTAAATGTTGTTTGATAGACTCATAGCTTCTTCCCAACATAAGTAAACTTGCCTGATCGATGTGCCAGTTTTCCTTCTTGCCGCCTTTGGTTGATATGTGGTCAACTGTCTAGGCCCTCTTCTTTTGCAATTTTTTGTTCACTCAAGTCGTATTAGATATATGAAGCTCAGCGGATCTGTTAAGTTTTTAAAAGCTTACCTAATCTATGGGTTAGACTTGATAATGATAGGGACATTACAGCTCCTCATTCTATTTTGAGTCTCCAAACTTATAACTCTTTTATCTGTTGTAATTTCAGATATATTGGCTGCAGCGCATGCTATCTTCCAGAATCATAATGTAAGAGACTTACTCATGCATATTTCTATATTTTTTCCACTCTCTCTCCTCCCCATCCTCTCCATTCCTTTCTAATTTCCAGCCATGGTTTTCGGAATGTTTTGATCTTATGTAGGATGGAGCTGGGAAGGCAAATGAAATTCTTGGTAACGCATACTACACAGCATTTTTTTCTCATTAAGAACAAGAACGACGAGAAGAAGTTATGACAGTTTTTTTTTCCATTGCAGATGCAGTTATGAATAATTATATCAAAACTATGACTAAAGATGACGACAAGGAGGTTGTTGCTCAGGCTTGCATGAGCGTAGCGGATATCATGAAGGATTATGGTTACGTAGCCATTCAAAATTGTGGGTGTCTATTCTTGTTGGAGTCAATTTGATGTAATTCAGGATATTCAATTGATCTTACTCTTGTATCATGTGCTGACAATGGTTTCTACTTTCTAGATTTATCATCCCTTGTTGATGCGACGTTGCTACTGCTGACGGAGAAAGCAGCTTGCCAGCAGTACGGAGAAGATGAGAGTGATATTGACGATGATGATACTGGACATGATGAGGTCCTCATGGATGCAGTTTCTGACCTCCTTCCCGCCTTTGCAAAGTGTATGGGTTCTCATTTTGAACCTGTCTTTGCCAAATTCTTTGAGCCGTTGATGAAATTTGCGGTGGGTATTAGTGATTACAGTATTCATTGACATAACTTCTTCCATTGAAAATTTAGATACTCACTGGTCCACTATTGTGTGTCTGTAGAAAGCTTCACGTCCCCCACAGGACAGGACAATGGTAGTTGCTAGTCTTGCTGAAGTTGCTCAAGACATGGGCCCTCCAATCTCTGCCTATGTTGATGTAAGTTTTCTCATCTTATGTTTTCTATGATTGGTGTGTGTGCTGTATTCAAACCAACCATCGGGAGTATTTTTCTTGCAGAGGTTAATGCCCTTGGTGCTCAAAGAATTGGGGTCACCAGACGCAACTAACAGAAGAAATGCAGCTTTCTGTGTTGGAGAGCTTTGCAAAAATGGGGGTGAAGCTGCTCTTAAGTATCCTTTTCGTGTTACATGATTCAACTCTACTCTAATCGTTAAAACTGTTTCTCTCGGTTTTCTCTTGGGGTTTTGGGAGAACATGAGAAAATTGTCAGTCCATGCCATATTTGTCTCCCCTTGACTCAATACAAGATATTTTGGTGATGTGCTACGAAAACTTTCCCCTCTTTTCGGGGATTCAGAACCAGAGCTTGCTGTTAGGGATAATGCAGCAGGTGCTACCGCAAGGATGATTGTTGTTCATCCTGAACTAGTCCCGCTAAATCAAGTATGATCTTAGGGGGCTTAGGCCAGTTTCATCTATCTTTTTGTGTACTTGCTGAAACTTATGGAAACACTGTACTCATCCCTAAGTAATAAAATCCAGGTACTTCCAGTGTTGTTAAGAGGTCTACCTCTAAAAGAAGATCAAGAAGAGTCCATGGCTGTTTACAGCTGTATATATTCGCTAGTTTTGGCATCCAACCCAGAGGTATATTTTTCCCATGCAAAAAAATTTCGACTTTGGGTTAATATTATTACTTGGTGTGTGCATTTTGTGAATTCTTTTTTTTGATTGCCAAAATCAGATCCTCCCTCATGTTCCGGACCTGATTAAAATATTTGGACAAGTAGTGGAGTCGCCAGTGGAAAAAGTAGAAGTGAAAGCAATAGTAGGCAGGACTTTCTCCCACCTGATCTCGCTTTATGGAAATCAGTTGCAGCCAATCCTAGGTGGCCTACCGCCTTCTCAAGCTAATGTTCTTGCTGCGTTTGCTTCTACTAGTTGATCGCCCCATGTTATAAATTTATCTATCAAAAACTGTCTTCAGAATTTTTTTTTCGTTTGAAATCTATTCTTTGTTCTTCATGTGAGTCTCAAATCTTGTTTTTCATATATCTTAGCATTTTGGCTTTGTTTCTTTCGTCAGAGTTTTGCCTTCATTGTTTATTTTATTTTCTCCATTTATTTATAGTCTTATAAGTTCTTTGTATTTTGTATTTTGTATTCTTGACATTGGACAATATTGTATTTTTGGGCCTTGATAATATATGAAGGAGTATACTTACATACATTACATTACTGTTTTGCCAGCAATTTACTAATGTGTCTCTGAATTTGGGTAATTGTACCGGAAATTGATAAATTTGGTACGGAGATCCGGTTTAGTGTGGTTTGATGGATCAAGCTTTGAAATTGGGGCAAAAAAGAAAACCAAAATTTCTCACTTGTTCCTTGTTAGAGAGAGAGAGGAGAGATGGGTTACGGATGGGCGATCTTCGAGGGGATACTGGTGATGGGATCTCTGTGTCTGTTAGGATCGGCCGGTCTCTGGTTTCTCAATCGGAGGCTTTACAAGGAGTACGAAGAGAAGCGAGCCTTGGTTCAAATCATTTTCAGCATCGTCTTCGCCTTCTCTTGCAACCTCTTACAGCTCGTTCTCTTCGAAATCATCCCTGTTTTATCTCGAGAGTAAGCTTTTCCCACTTGCTTGTTTACTTTATCGAATTGTTCCGCAGCTGAATTTTGGTCTGAGTTTGGTGACCTAAGTTTTTTTTTTCTTGCAACTACTGTTTTGATGAATGAGAGTAATACATGCAGCATTGATTCATGTGAAAACTTATATTGCTGAATAATGTGTAGCATCGTTGATGAATTCTATCATTTAACATTATATGTCAGGGCTGTGAATGTAGTTCTGCATTGAGCTTTGAAAATTACATCAATTTAGTTCTGCATTAGATCCGAGACATATCATCAAACTTATATGTAACTTTTTTTATCTTTGCAGGGCAAGGATGGTAAACTGGAAGGTGGATCTCTTTTGTTTGATAGTGCTACTTGTTTTCATGTTACCTTATTATCATTGCTATTTGATGCTTCGCAATACTGGTAAAGCCTTTTTCCTCATGCCACCTATTGTATTGATGTTCTTCCTTTTTTCCTTTTTTGATAATTGTGTGTCATTTCAAGTGTCCTTGGAATTCCTAAAATATTACATGTATGTTAATAACCTGGGTTGAACAGTTCTTTTTTGCATATGATCAGTTTGTCTCTTAGAAATAGTATGGGGCCTGATGATTGACACTGTATTATTGTTTGGCGTAAATTCATATGCTGATTTTCTCATCATACACGAGTTTCTATTTGGATTGATATGGGAGAATATGTATAAGCATTGCCTTATGGAATTGATCCTTCCGTCTTTTTCGATTTAATATCATAGCACCACATTTCAGGTGTTAGAAGGGAACGTGCTGCTGTTGGGGCCTTTTTATTCTTGACCGCCTTCCTTTATGCTTTCTGGCGCATGGGCATTCATTTTCCTATGCCTTCAGACAAAGGTACCTCTTTGAGTTTATGCACCCTCTCTCTCCCTTCAACACTGTGTAGGCAAGAAGAAAGTTGATCTTAAGTGTCAGTTAGATCTTATTAACATATTTATGAACCAAGTGTACTTTTGAAAATTTGTGGAGTAGGATTAATGTTTTACTCACTTGAAAGGAGTATCTGAGCATGTTTGCACTGACTATGATTGCTTGACTGTAGAAAATACCTTCAGAATATTTCGTAAATCAATAATCCTGCCTTCTTGATGCTTTTGTCTATTTATGCTCGACAATAGCTTTTATATATACAAACGCTCTCAGTTCTTTTTGTTTTGGATGCTTAAGATCTTATCACCGCTTATTGGACTGCTTACCTTAAACACCCTTTTATTTTGAAAGGTTTTTTTTCAATGCCTCAATTGGTCAGCAGAATCGGGGTCATTGGTGTGACCCTCATGGCCGTCTTATCTGGTTTTGGAGCTGTAAATTTGCCTTACAGTTATATATCTCTCTTCATTAGGTACTTCCCTCTATCATTGCTCCTATATTTTCTTCTAGCTTGTGCTTAAATCTGGTAATGGTTTTGCTGTTTAGTTTTGTTGCGGCTATCTATAGTGTATTTTCCTCTGATGGCACCGTAAACTGGAGTGAATAAATAGATAGACATAGTTAGCTCTTCATGCGTCAATTGCCACTTTATTTTTGGAACTGAGAGCAAAAAGGTGACCGGGTTGATGTGGACAGAAAATGTTACTTTAACACTTATCCTTCGATGAGGCAAATGGTTCTGTAGATTTTGACTTGAAGTAGGTGAACTCTGAATTCATCTTCTGTGATGTAAATGGTTCTACAGCGATAGAAGAGTAGCTGGATTGGGAAATTTTGTGATCTAACAGCATGTTTTCCTGTCTTTTTTCTCTCTGGAAACTATAGGGAGATTGAAGGATCAGAAATAAAATCGCTGGAAAGGCAACTGATGCAATCAATTGAGACTTGCATAGCTAAGAAGAAGAAAATTATTTTATGTCAAGTGGAGGTGGAACGAAGTCAAGTATCGGAAGAGGTATGTTTCCTTGTTCTATTTTAGCATATCCCATATGTGATTATAATTTGAAGTTTCAAATTCTTGACCATTCTGCATTTGGGTTAGGATGCTTATCAGATCTGTGTATTTATATACTCAATGTTATAATGCTCTTCAGGCTCTGAATTGGTTGTTGTTATCATAACACTTTTCTATGCATCAGTCGAAATGCCATAAAGACAATTTTTCCGCATAGACTGATAAATTTCATAATTAAGCTTTTCTCTTTATGTTAATTCTAAAATGAGCTTAGGAAGTAATCATCTGGTGGTTTTGATTTCCAGCATCAAAAGGGTAGGTCTTTCCTTAGAAGATTTGTCGGAACTGTGGTGCGGTCAGTTCAAGATGACCAAAAGGAGCAAGGTCAGTTTATATGATTTAGTTTCAGATGCAGTTGTGGCTGCACAACATTATCTTCCTAGAGAGTGATTTTATATGTGCACTATCTTTGACGCCATTAGAATTTATATGTGCACTATCTGTCTAAATTTATTTGACAGATTAAATTTTCATCTTGTTTATGCGAGCTGAAATATTTAGACGTTCCGATAGAAAATAGGTTGCATGTTACAGTTTTCCCCCTATTACCAGATTTAAGGCAAGCATAGGATCACGTATTTTCCTTGGAATTTTATAGTGTACATAATATAATAATATGAGATATTAGCTCAGCATATTAATTACCATCTGGCGATATTTCCTCGAATCATTAATATTTTTCTTTTACAGATATCAAACTAATGGAGGCGGAGGTTGAAGGTCTAGAAGAGCTGTCAAAGCAGCTATTCTTGGAAATTTATGAACTCCGCCAAGCAAAGGTCCCCTTTAGCACTGTGCCATTAGTTTTTAATTTATTTACAGAATTCTACTCATTGGCATGGCAATGACATCTTCAACTAAATTATCTGTTACTTAGGTTAATTTCTTGGTTGTCTTGTTATGTTGTAATATAAACATTTTATAAGCGCTTATTTAACTTCATTTCATTTGCAGGATGCTGCTGCTTTTTCTCGTACTTGGAAGGGTCATGTGCAGAACTTACTTGGCTATGCGTGTTCCATCTACTGTGTGTATAAGATGTTAAAGGTAATTTTGTTTTTTTGTGTTTTATGTGAGGTGCAAGCCTTCAGTACTTCTAACTCTATTTATGTATCCTAGTATTGCAAGACTGTTAAAATTTTCCGCATGCATGTAACAATGGATTATGGATTCTGTGTGGTTAGTGGTAGTTATTTAATAGAAATTTGATGCAGAGTTTCTTACAATATTTTCAAAGATCTCAGTAGATCGATAGATTTAAAATTTGTGGATCTCATTACATTGTGTGTTGTTCTGGGATGTGATGTTTGTAGCTGTTCTCAGGAGAATAATGGTTTCGTTAGATGAAAATGTCGTCAATATCCCTTGTTAAATGTTTTTCTCAGTTGTAATTGTGAACCAGTGTTACTAACTTCTCTGTTATATCCATTGTTTATCTGCAGTCTCTACAGAGTGTCGTTTTCAAGGAGGTAATCTCTTGTTTTGTTATACCCTTTATTATGAATGGCTGCATCCGTAATCATCATTTGTTTACTTATTTACGACATGGAATAGTAATTAGATTATTTACAGGCGGGCACAAAAGATCCTGTCACGATGATGATCAGTATATTCTTGCAGTTTTTTGATATAGGAGTGGATGCTGCATTGCTCTCACAGGTTTGCTTGACTTTGAGTTTTTAATGACTTCTATCTTGAAAAATGCTTATATGGCTCTCAGTTTACCTTATGAGTCTATTGGTTCCCAAACATTAGGTCTGACTCTGTCTCGTTCTCTATTATTTTCAGTATATTTCCCTGTTGTTTATTGGGATGTTGATCGTGATATCCGTGAGGGGATTCTTGACGAATCTGATGAAGGTGAGTTCTGATTTTAACGTTCAAGATTTCTTCCATTTGTCTTTATACAATCTTCTGCATTACGGATCCACTCAATTAAACTTCAACCTGAGCATAGAACAAATTGATGGCTACTACTTGATTGGCAGTAGTATGGTGATTTTACAATTTACTGAAACATAACTGACAACATACTGAAAGCTTTTGTTTGGAGTGCTATTATATAAGTTTTGGTGAATGACTTGGGAGTATTTTCGATTGTACAGTTCTTCTTTGCAGTGTCGAGGGTAGGGAGTGGATCTTCAAGCAATGTTGTGCTTTTCCTATCCGAAATCATGGGAATGTACTTTTTGTCGTCCATTCTTCTTATAAGAAAAAGCTTGAGAAATGAGTACAGGTACGGCTGAGTCCTCTAATCTTCAACTAACTGAATAATAAACTAATTGCTGAATGTGTCGTTATATACATGTTTCTTCTGTACCAAACATGGAAAGTGGATTACATAACTGAAAGCTGTTTTGTTGGCACAGAGGGATAATAACAGATGTATTAGGCGGAGATATTCAGTTTGATTTCTATCATCGATGGTTTGATGCAATATTCGTGGCCAGCGCTTTTCTTTCTCTGCTTTTGCTGTCTGCTCACTACACATCTCGTCAAATTGATAAGCACCCAGTTGACTAAAGCAAAGAAAGCAAGCATCCGTAAGTTCCCTTGCATTTAGTGGTTGATTAAATTTTGATCTAGAAGAAAGTAGTTGAATCAATTACTACGACTTTAGCATTCGCTCATGTACATTTCTTTGTGCTTTGATTAGCTGATTAGTTGTAAAGAGAATGAGGTTTATATGGAGAGTACCGGCAATCCTAATGGTACTTACTTGTAACTTGGGTTTGGGGTTTTTTTAGCGTTCAATACGAATACATCTATATTTCTGTTACCTGTAGTTTTATATTGTTATTTTTCTTTTGCAGTACTTAGGAGGTCAAAAAAAAAAGGAAAAAGAGCAGTGTGGCCACAATGATTGCATGTGGGCATTGGCTGGAAAGCACGTTTTCTTGTTGGTTCAGTTTGAGATACTGAGAGTTATTGTGGTAAGAGAGAAAGTTGGTATGTGTGTTTGTAAGGTTCAAATGTCGACTCAACGGCGCTTTTGATCAAATCACATTAATATCCCATTCAGGGATAGAATTCTCAGTACTGATATATATTCTGTTTATAAAATAAATAAAATCCATATAAAAAGGTGAGAAAGAGATACATCAGTTCAGAATACATTGAGGCTGGTACGTTCTCTAGGGGAACAGCTAACTTCGGAACACACAACACAACAGTCACTGCCGCAAAAGAGTTACCACCAATACATATTCCTTGTTTTGAATCTTTCATCCTATGTATATTAATATCATCTCTTAATCAGATCAATCATTCAGCTTACTAGACTGCATATCATTTAATAAATCGGGTTGTAAGGAAAAATCAAAATTTTGCTACAGCAACTGCTGAAGTTATAATTCTATTGACACTACTATTGAGCTGTAAAATATCTACGATAAGTAGAGTAACACAGACACAACATTTTTTTTTTTGGGACGCTTCACGGCGGGTTGATTAGAAAAAAAAAAGAGAGAGGGCTTCAACGGCCTTTGATTTTGGTTTTCTGGCTCAACGCCGCGCTGTCTCTCCAAAACAGCCTGGTGGTAAGCTTCTTCTGGTTGTTTTTTTTCCCTTTTTTTTGTGTGACCATAATTGTTTCTAGAAACTTTAGCTTTTTTGATTACTCTCCTCGATCTCCTTGATCGCTTTGACGTAAAAACCCTAATTTCTGGGAGAACCTGTCCTGCAGTGTTTTTTTTTTTTTTATTCACTCATTCCGATGAGGTTTGTTTGTGCTCCGATTTTTTTTGGTCTCTCGTGTGGGGTTATCCTCACTTTTGGTGTTTCTAATTTCCTCTGTGCTTATTGCCTTTTTTCTTTGCTTTGGGTTTTTGATTTCAAGGCCTCTAATTTTGTGCCAAAATTTGTATCCAGTATTGTAGGGTTAAAGCTTGGATGATAGAGACGCTTGATTTTCTCTTACAATGACTACACGAAGAAATGGCATTTCCAGGATTCAGCGGGGTGAGAGTTTTCGCGGTGAAGGCCCTAACTGGATCCTTATTGCTGGGGGTGCCTTGTTGAGTACATTGTCTATTCGCTTTGGCTACAAATTAAAGCAGTCCATTGATTCCAAACCTCATTTGAATGCCACTGGTGGATTAAAACGTACTTAATTGGTTTTACTGCTTATATACTACATGTCCTTAGTATTCAGTTGTATAGTCTTATCTTATTGGAGGATACTTGTTGTTGTGCAGCCAATGGAACAACATCTGACAGAGGAAGATCTCGAGGATGCTGCTTGCATTCTAATGCATCTCCCTGTGAAAGGAGTAATGATTGCTGCTTCCACTCCACTCCCGGTGAGAAGTTTGTGAGTTGGTTATTCTTACAGCTGCCTTTTCTTATACTATACTTTAATCTTGACTCCTCACAGTCTCTTGCTGGGTTTGCTAAAAAGATCTTATGAGATGTTGTAAATTAGTTGATAGAATATGGAGATGGTTCTTACAAGTTTGTAGCCTTTTAGTTTCTTGCATTTTGAATGTCATTGTAGCTTAATCTCATGAATCATAATTTAAGAAGCTACTTGCATCAATGAGCTGGCAACTGTGGAAGAAGTATCCCACGATGATGTGTTGCGTTAAGATTATCTCAGAATGTTAATCTCAGCTTAACTGTTTCAGAAAAGGTTTTGGTGTGGATGTTCTGAGACTTGGCTTCTTTACTTTATGCAGGAACTGAGAATGGGGATGGTAATCATGCTACAAACGAGCAAATGGCGGTGTCCAGTACCACGCTGCCTCTTGTGACGGTTCCTACTCCAACATATAGCAAAGAGAATGGAGTCATGTGGGGATCTTCTCCTGATCTCCGGGAAGTGCCCATGAAACCATACCATCACCAGTCAACCTGCTCAGATTCTCCTTGTGTATCTGAATCCGGCTCAGACATCTTCAGCAAGCGAGAAGTAATACAGAAACTGAGGCAACAGCTGAAGAGACGTGACGACATGATCCTTGAAATGCAAGAACAGATCTTAGAGTTGCAAAACTCGCTTAACTCGCAGACGGGACATTCTAGCCATGTACAAACACAGCTAGACGCAACAAACAGGGATCTGTTTGAATCAGAAAGAGAAGTTCAGAGACTGAGAAAGGCAATCGCTGACCACTGCGTGGGTAGCAATAATGGTTGGAGTGGTGATGTGAACGGGTTTATGGACAGTGAAAACAGCTACGAGTCACCAGAAAAAGGATCAAAGGATGGAGAAAGGATAGAGATGTTGAAAAAGGAAGTGGGTGAGCTAAAAGAAGTGATAGAAGGGAAGGATTATCTAATTAGAAGCTATAAAGAGCAGAAGATTGAGCTTACGCAGAAGATAAAAGAGTTGCAACAGAGATTGGATTCACAGCTCCCAAACATGTTGTAGGTTGGAAAGGTTAGGCATTGTGCATTCTTTATAACTACTACTCCTTTCTTTTCTCGAGAAAAAAAAAGGAAATATGAACTCTCCGAAGAAAAGCTCTCTTTTGATTAGATTGTTTTAGCTTTGGGCTTTGAATCTCTCCTTTTGTTTTTTTTTTCTCTCCTGGTGGGTGAAGTGAAGATTGGAAATCTGAAAAACTCAATACGAATGTCGTGTCTCAAGTCTCAAGGCATATAAAAGTTGGGTGAAATGTGGACTATCAGTTAGAAGTTCGTTGTTTTTTGTTATTATCAAATTCGAAATCTGTTAGGGAAGGAGGACCAATTAATTTAGTAATTTGTCACATAGTGAAGAAAAATGTCATATAAATCAACCATATAATATATCAATCCAGCTGTGGTAGTTATTTATTAGTTGTGTTCCACCACTAAGACTAAAAATAGAATAGATAAATAATAATCAACAGAAGAAGGTGTAAAAGTGCAAATTACACATGGATAAACCTGTCAAATCTCTTACACAAATCTAAAAATTTCACTCTTAGAACTTAAAAGAATTGAATTATTATTAAACACAAAAAATAGAGATGAATCTCTCAGAGTCTCTCAAGTCTCAACCACCGTGAGCGTCATCCATGGGACGTGGTTGACGCGTGCGGAGATTTTTATTTATTTTTATTTTATTTTAATAAATTAAATAAACAGTTTATTTTTTATTAGGAAAAAGGAAAAAAAAAAAAACGAAGGGGGAGCTGTGTGAGGCGCCGTCTCTTCCTTCCCCCTCCACTTTATTTTTCTCTGTTGGGGTTTTCTAACAGTCATATCCATCGGCCGGAGACTCAACGATTCTTCTCGGAATCTTATTTCTCTCATCAGCGTTTTTCGATTGGAGGAGCAGAGACCACCACACACACACACACACTTTAAAAAAGTCAAGCTGGAGTCTCATAAGTGAAACTATGGAGCCCTAATCCTCTTACCATTTCTATTGTAGTTTTCTGTGAGGTTTGTATTCCGATTATTTTCTTTGTTCTATTTCTCTCTGTGAATATATATGAGTTGTTCCGGATTTATGTAATTCCTTTTTTTTTTTTTTTCTCGTTCTGATTTCGATTGTTTTATTCCAATTAATGGCTTCTATCTACAAAGTTATAATGGTCTTTTTAGTTTTTATTTTGCTTCATGTTCAAGTCAAGTATCTCTTCTTGTGTCTCTCTCTCTATTAGCTCTTTCGGGATAGAGAAGAGACTTTACTTTTTTAACGTCTAATCAAAATCCCATGGCGTCAACATTTTGATTACTCTTTCAGGTTAGCTCAATTTTTGATTACTGCCTAAAACATGTTGCTTCTGGCTCAATATCTTGTATATTTTAATGTAGGTTTTGGAATCTTGTATATTTTAAGCATTTTTGGTGATTTTCAAAACTGTGTACCGGTTGTTTTTCTTGTGTGTAAACCACAACTCTCGTCTTTTTTTTTTTTGAGATGTAATATGCTCAATTCTTTCTGATCATTAGTGATGAGTTTGTTCTTGTATCTGGTGACCAATGTAGGTTATGTTTTGGATGATAGAGACATTTTTTACTTTCTCTTACAATGAGTACACGAAGATCTGGCATTTCCAAGCATCAACGAGCTGATAAATTTTGTGGTCAAGGGCCTAATTGGATACTAATTGCTGGGGGTGCCTTGTTGAGTACATTGTCTATTCGCTTTGGGTACAAGCTTAAGCAGTCACTTGATTGGAAACCTCAATCGAATGGCTCTTCTGGTTTAAAAGGTACTTACTTTATTGCTGTGTTGCTTAACATGTTTTATAGTTTGGTTGTAGTTTTTGTCTCTCTTAATGATATTTTGTTGTGCAGCCAATGGAGGAGCATCTGAGAGGCAAAAATCTACAAGCTGTTGCTTGCACTCTAACACGTTTTCCTGTGCACACAGTAATGATTGCTTCCGCTCCATTCCAGGTGTGACTTTGTAACTTTCTGTTCTAATGGAAGATTTTTCTCATGTTCAAGCCACTAAACACACACAATATGCTAGTGTCTTGGTCTTACGTCATCTCTTACTAGGTTTCCTTTTATCAACATGTGAAGTGAAACGATGCGTGAAATTTAGTAAAATTCTAGCTGAAAGAATGTGTAGACGTTGCTACAGAGTCCTTGCCTGCCTAGTGATGTCTTTGAAGGCCAATTACATAACAGTTAATGTGGTTGTCAACTAGGGAATCGAATTTGAAGTGCAGATTGCTTAAAATAGTTACAATTACAAGTAACAAATTTGTCATTTTTGAACTGATTGAACCAATTATCTCTTCTTTAGTCGTGGTATATTATCAATTATGTGCATACATGAAGCTGGCAACTAGGGAAGCAAATTTTCTCCAATGATGGTTGTACCTAGTGGCTGAATGCTAGCAATAGTTACAAGATTTGTCATTTTCCAAGAAATCGTTGAAGCACAGTTACAAGATCTGTACTATTATTTTATCTAGAAATGAGGTCTTTTGGCTCTTCGGAAAATCTCTGAATCGCCGTCCTCTCTATCAATGTGTAGTACAGGGCAGTTAGTCGTGTTTTGGATCTCATCTAACTTTCCTTCTTTCTCTTTGTAGGAAGTGAGAATGTGGAGGGAAAAGAGGTGATAAACGAGCAAATGGTATCCGCATCTGACACTTCATTGCCTCTTGTGACAGTTTCTGCTCCATCATTTAGCAAAGAAAATGGAGTCATGTGGGCTACTTCTCCTGATCGCCTGGAACTTCCCCCGAAACCATACAATCACCAATCGACGTGCTCAGATTCTCCCTGCGTATCTGAAACCAGCTCAGACATCTTCAGCAAACGAGAAGTAATACAGAAACTGAGGCAACAGCTGAAGAGACGCGATGACATGATACTGGAAATGCAGGAACAGATCCTAGAGCTGCAAAACTCGTATAACGCGCAGACGGCACACTCTAGCCATCTCCAGGAACAGCTAGACACAATGAACAGAGATCTTTTTGAATCAGAAAGAGAAGTCCAGAGACTGAGAAAGGCGATAGCTGATCACAGCGTGGGATGCGGTGCGGGTAGCAATGGCAAGACATCTCCCGTTGCACCATGGAGTGGCCATGTGAACGGGTTTATGGACAGCGAAAGCAACTATGAGTCACAGGAAAAGGGATCAAGGGATGGAGAAAGAGTAGAGATGTTGAAAAAGGAAGTGAGTGAGCTTAAAGAGGTTATAGAAGGGAAGGATTATCTACTTAGGAGCTATAAAGAGCAAAAGATAGAGCTTTCGCAGAAGGTAAAAGAGTTGCAGCAGAGATTGGACTCACAGGTCCCAAACATATTGTAGTAGGTGGGAAAGGTTAGGCATTGTGCATACTTGCGTCTCTTCTTTTAATTTTTTTTCTATTATTTTCCTTTTTTCGAGAAAATGAATCTATGTCCTAAGATAAAGACCGTTGGGAGATAGAGATTTTCAGGTTTCTTTCTGGCTTCAGCTTTCGTTTTTGAATTGTCTTGATTCTTGGTTTTGAGGTCTTTTTATCTCTCGTTTGGTGTAAAGGAAAATAGTTGTTGAAGAGTTTGCAGCGGGGAATAGTTTCATGCTTCTCCTTTTTCTATTCTCCTTCTCCATAAATGGTAACTAAACCCAATAGAGTAACCCATTAGTAATGACAAAAAATGACAATTAGAACTGAAATTAGTGATAAAAACAAATATTGTTTAGGTACCAATGTTGTTTTGGACGGACTAGATTAAAATTGTTAGTGGACAAATGGTAAATGACGAACACAAGACTCTTAAAATAACACCATTTTTCAACCAACAGTAGTCAGTTTTACCATAGTCACCACCACCTCCACTAGAGAGGTGTCTTCGTTTGGCTTTGCCCAACCATACAAGCAAGATTAGATATTATTAGTATAACGTAGATTTTATTAACAAAAGTACAAAATTGTATTTCGTCTTAAACTAAACCAATGTCAGAATCAATTTTGTCTTAAACTAAAGGCCACGTAGAAGATTTGTTCTCACTTGAAGAAGACTAGCCAATTTTAACAAATGATACAAATAGACGCAATTGGATTTATAATAATAGAGTTATCATCCTAATTGGATTAGTATAGTTTTTTTAGTTTATAAATAAATATTTTTTTTTAAGAAAAAAAATTGGTAAAAGTAAGACTTTATCCTCTCAGAGAGGCGTCTTCTCTCTCAGGTTTTGCTCCTCTCGCTTTGGATGGAGATGTGAGCTTTCCTTCGTTCTCTTCATCCCTCTCTCTGTCTCTCTTTTCACCTTACGACCCAAAGAGCAAAACACTCTTTCATCATCATCCATATGGCTCTTTCGCTCCTCTCTCCAGTTTCTATCTCCGCCTCTCTTTCTTTTACTCTATCCGCCATTACCGCTACTTCTAATAATGCCTCATCCTCACGAAATAGAACCGCGACCTCGTTTTTCGGAGGCTCCTTGAACTTGAGGATTGATTCCATGGCGGATAAGACGGACTTGTGTCTCGTGCTTTGTACCAACGGCGGCGGCGGCGGCGGAGGTGAATTGGATGATATGGACGAAGGTGAAATCGAGAGAATTGGAAATCAAGATGAAGATGACGACGATTTTATCATTGGCCATTCTAATACTTCCCCTGAGAGATGGGATGTTTTGGGTCTCGGCCAAGCCATGGTCAGTTTTTGAACGCCATTGAAGCTTATTAAGTAGATTTAGGAGCTTTCTTAATTATTATCATTGATGCTTTTGGAATATATGTGTGTATCTTTTTTTAGGTAGATTTCTCTGGAGTTGTGGATGATGAGTTTCTAGAGAAACTAGGTTTAGAAAAGGGAACAAGGAAACTGATTAATCACGAGGAGAGGGGTAAATTATTACAAGCAATGGATGGTTGTAGCTATAAGGCTGCAGCTGGAGGCTCATTGTCCAACACTCTTGTTGCTCTCGCTAGATTAGGTTCTCATTCTATCGTTGACCGGCCTTTGAATGTCGCTATGGCTGGCAGTATTGGAGGTGACCCTCTCGGTAGCTTTTACGGGTACTCAACTTTGTCTTTAGCTTGCAAATGTATCTGCTTACTTCTTCTTAGTATCCCTTTACCGTTGCTCTTTATCCCTAGTATTGGTGTCTAAAGGTTGATTTGTGTTAGAGGATTGGTTTTTATGCAAGATTAGTTTCTAAGGTTTTACAAACTAGACTATCATCACATCGACTACTGATCAACACATTCAGTTTTTGTTTAAATTATGTCTTTTGATTTGCTTTATCAACTTTTTTATCTAGATGTCTTATGATATATGTGTATAAATCAACCAGGTTATAAATGGTTTATTCGTGTCTTGTATGCTTTGCCTTCTTCCGTTGTTTTGTTTGGTTTACTCACAAGGGGATCCCTTCTTTATGTTCTGTAGGACTAAACTACGTCGAGCAAATGTTAATTTTCTTTCTGCTCCAATTAAGGATGGAACAACTGGAACAGTGATAGTCCTCACGACTCCTGATGCACAACGTACTATGCTTGCATATCAGGTATGATTTCTGATCACAGCAACCAAATTGAATACTAGTAGAATTGTTAATTCCGATAAGATTAAGATGTCTCTTCGACTGAAACCACTAATGACAAACCTAATATGTATGTATAAATTTCAGGGAACGTCCTCTGTCGTTAATTATGATTCTTGTTTGGCTAGTTTGATATCCAAGACAAATGTCTTTGTTGTGGAAGGCTATTTGTTTGAGCTTCCTGATACTATAAGGACCATAACAAAAGCATGCGAAGAAGCCCACAGGAATGGGGCACTTGTTGCTGTGACAGCATCAGATGTGTCTTGCATAGAGAGACATTATGATGACTTCTGGTGAGTTTCTCGTCTTTTTTTTTCTTGAATCCCTTCTTGCAGTTTCTATATATTTACAGTCCATCAGAGGAACAGTTGAAAATATAATAAGAAGGGAGTGATTGTCTTTTATAGCTTGATGATTAGTCATAGAATCTTTGCTGCGAATGTTTTAACCTGAAGAATGGGGAATTTTGTTCTTTAAGCTCCATTGTTATCTTGACTGTTTGCTTGGTTTCGTTGTCTCCACTCTCCATTCTGTTTGTTTTTAGAGAGAAGAAAAATGGAAATGCTGATGGTTTTGTGTTGATCCAGGGACATTGTGGGGAACTATGCGGATATTGTATTTGCAAACAGTGATGAAGCAAGAGCGTTTTGTCACTTTTCCGCAGAGGAAAGCCCAATTTCAGCGACAAGGTACATGAGCCACTTTGTTCCATTTGTTTCAGTGACGGATGGAATCAACGGGTCATACATTGGAGTAAAAGGAGAGGCCATATACATTCCTCCTTCCCCATGCGTGCCAGTTGACACATGTGGTGCTGGAGATGCTTACGCTTCAGGGATCTTATACGGTATCTTGAGAGGAGTCTCTGACTTGAAAGGAATGGGAGATATGGCTGCTACGATTGCAGCGACTGTGGTGGGTCAACAGGGAACCAGGCTAAGGGTTCAGGACGCGGTTGACTTGGCTCGATCACATGCCTACCGTCTCAAAGGTTCTGGTGTTCGAACAGATATTGGGTCTTGATCAAATTTCTCTACCTTGTGATTTTTAGCTTTTATGATTCATTCTTTGATTTTCGTGCCTTTTGCAATTTGACTTGTAATCTTTGTATGTAACATTTTAGTAGTATATATATAAACAAAGTCTGATAGAATATTCTTGCAACATGGGAATTTTTCTAGCCTTTAACAGTACTGTAACAAAGTCTCAACAACGCAATACCAATATCTTATTAAGGATGGTCATATTGACAGCCGTACGTAAATACAAAGTTGGACTGCTTATAAGCTGTTGTTATGTGGAACATGGATTTTTTATATTTTATTGATATAGAGTGATGAAACTGATTAACCACGAGAAGTCCCTCTTGTGATACAAAATACATGATTACATTATGCGCCCTACGACACAATTACTTTCCACATTCCAACTTCCCTGCTTGATCACATACGGGAGTCCGTCTTTAACCTTTCCTTCCACTTTGAAGTCCGCTCGGGGGTACACGGACTCTGGGTACATATGCTTTACGATGTCTAGCTGAACGGTTATTGTCTCCAAAGGGCTCTCTGGTGACCCGTCCAAGAACACAAATTCCTCTGAGATCCTCATACCTTTCTGCTTGGCTATGAAATCGGCGTTGGCCAAGTTGACATATAACTCAGAGGAGATTGGCTCGAGGATTCCCTTGATGACCATGGCTCGTAGAAGTCTGGTGTCAAGATCGTCAGTAGCCCGTGCTGAGGCGTATGTGATTTTCACATTTTTCAAACCGCCAACTCCTCTGGACGCCACTTTCATTAACGAATCTCCTAAAACCTCGGCTAGTTCCACATATGGTTTCAGCTCGGTTGGAACCTGCAATACATTCTGATGTAAGCTTTTGCGCATAACCAATATGAAGAGTTATCTTGTAACAATTGAATAACTGTAAAAACAAAGAGCTATGAGAGACTGCATTTCTCTTATTTCAGTTCACAAATCACAGAGGATGAATGAGAGACGCTCACGAATCTGCCGCTGTCTAACCAACTCAGTAGAGATACAATGTCCTACTTTCAGTCTAAGGCGGCTAGCTACGATACTTGCGTCTTAGAACTAAGTTTCGAATGTGATGAAGCAAATTAAAACATAACAAACTTTTTACCAGCAAAAACCAGTGCTCACCTCAGGAGAAACCATAGGTGCATTGAGTGCAGTAGCAGCAAGCTCTCCTCCTCCATTCATAGCTCCAACAACAGCTTCAGCAAGATCAGTGCTAACTCCTTTCTGTCAATAAAAAAAAAAACTTAAAACGATCAGAAGCGAAATTAAAGAGCAAAAACCAAGAATAAAAATATATCATGCAACATGAATTTTGCACACCTGAGTACTGGCTGCGAGATGAGGTATCACAGTGACCCTCTCGTGCTGCAGAAGCTTAGTGTATTTACACCCTTCATGTAAATCTTCAGTGAAGACATCAATTGCAGCCCGAGCAACAATACCAGAATTCAGAGCTTCCACTAGCCCGTCTTCTTTGATGAGACCTCCATGAGAAACATTGACGATGCAAACTCCTTTCTTCATTTGGGGAAAGTGATGGTCACGTAGTGTTAGCCATGTTGTTCCGTTAAAGGGTAAGTGCAGAGAAATGAAATCTGCATTGGCGAGTGCTGCACTTAAGCTGCTGAAGCGGACTAAGTCAGCACCAATGGCACGTGCACGGTCTGCTACGACAAATGGATCACGAGCAAGGACTCGCATGCCAAGGCCCTTGGCACGGCGAGCAACTTCGGCCCCAACGTTCCCGAGTCCGAAAACTAAAAGGGTCTTTCCCACAAGCTTGTTCATTTCCAACTCATCTCCTGCATTGCATTAAGTAGAGACATTAATTAATTAAATACTATAATCCATCCGTCAGTAGATAAGTACATAGTCACTCTACCACACAAGCTCAAGCTAATTGAAGAATCTAGCTAAGAAGAATGGTGAATAGTGACCCAAAATCAACAGATTCGCCTATACATTAACATTACATTGCAGTGAAACGAAGCAGTTGCATAGCCAAAAAAAAAAAAAAAGGTAAAGAGTTACTAACCAGCCTTGGCTTCAGCTTGGGCCATGGCAGTCATAAGAGCGATTGCGTGCTCAGCGGCAGCGATGCTGTTGGGCCTCGGCGCTTTGACGACCAGACACCCAAACTCCGTGGCTGTTCTCAGGCCCACGTTGTCGAACCCAGCACCAGCGCGTCCGACAACCTTCAACCGTCCGCGAGACGCTTCAAACACTTTACGGCCAACCATTGTTTCACTATGCACGATCAAAGCGTCACAGAGCGAGACCTTAGCATACAGCTCCTCGGGGGTCATGTTATACGAGCAGTCGACATTCGCGAAACCCTCCAACACCTTTAAACCATCCTCACCGATCTTCTCAGCAACGAGGATCGTAGGCTTCGATCCAACGAAACACCGCCGCTGAAGAGTAATATTGCGTCGTCCGCGGGAAGGGATGAAAGCGATGGACAAAAATGAGAGAGGCGATCTGGAGGAGGAGTTCTTGAGAGAATTATTGGTGGCGACGGAGATCGAGAAACATGCGCCGGCGACGGCTGACGACATAGATACCGCTTCTAGGGATCTATTACTAACTTGTCTTCCTATATTAGACTCAATCGGCGAATGTAGATATATACATTAAAGGAAACTTGGTGGACAAGTAGTACTAAACTACTCACAGAGTTACAAAAGGAAACACAAACAAAAGAGGTAGAAGAAGAAAGAGATTGGACTCACAGGTCCCAAACATATTGTAGTAGGTGGAAAGGTTAGGCATTGTGCATACTTGCGTAGCTATGGTGTGAATATGGTTAAGTAGCTCTAGCTTCTTATTAACATTGATGCCCACAATTCAATATTTTTAAGTCACGTGTGTGTCTTCTTCTTCTTCCCAATCTACCACGAATCTCACATCATCATCTTCAACTCCGCTATGCAACGTATGATGTCATGATACAGAAAAGCATTAAAGGAATCTGTACGATTCAAAAAAATCTAGTTGCAAGGTACTACCAATACCAAAATCTCATTTACTCCCTGCTCTTACATTTCCTAATTCGTGTATATACAAAATACAAAATTCAAAATGCTTTGACGTCTTTATATCCTACACATTCTCTAGCATTATGTCCAAAATCTAATTTACTCCCTGCTCTTACATTTCCTAATTCGTGTATATACAAAATACAAAATTCAAAATGCTTTTGACGTCTTTATATCCTATACATTCTCTAGCATTTTGCAAGGTACTACCAATACCAAAATCTAATTTACTCTCTGCTCTTACATTTCGTAATTCGTGTATATACAAAATACAAAATGCTTTTGACTCTCTTTATATCCTACATATTCTCTACATTTCTCTTCTATCATTCTTCTTCTTCCTTTTTTTATTTCTCAAACCAAAAAAACAAAAAAAAACCCAAACACAGACAAACAATGTCAATCTCGACCTTCACCTTTGCTCTGTTCTTTCCCACCAAACCCTTGTTTCCTTCCAACAACAACACCAACACCAATAGGGTTTCACTGAAACCAAAGCCAAAGCTTGGTCTTGGTCTTCGTTTGGTTAACCAAAAGAAGATGCTAGCTCCTCTTCTTGTGAAGAAGAGAGGTGAAGATGAGAAGACAGATGATGATGAAGCTAAGAAGGAGAAGCTTGAGGATGAAGATGAGAAGGTGGATGAAGCTAAGAAGAAGGTCGATGAGGTCGAAGACGAGAAGGTCGATGATGATGCTTCTAAGAAGAAGCTTGAGGATGAAGATGAGAAGGTGGATGATGATGCTTTTAAGAAGAAGCTTGAGGATGAAGCTAAGAAGAAGGTCAATTGCATATTTGTATATATATTTTTAACCAAAACGGTATAAAAAGTTTAATTGATTGAGTCATTAGTTAAATGCCAACTACTAACTACCGTCTTTATTAGTTCTTTCTTCGCCAATTCACACTACATTGTAATCTTACATCCAAAAGCAGATCTCAATATATTCTTCTGATTAATACAACGAAAATAAATATCACACTGATCAAAAGACTAGTTTATAATCTTTTTTAACCATGAAGATAACGATAATGAGCAAAACACATGGAATCCAGACATTTTCACGTTTGTGTATCAGATATTCAAAATCTAAATGTTCTTTGCAGGTGTTTACAAACATGAAAGAGTCCCATCGCAAGAAAATTTGTACTTTGACACAATTTTTCTCATTGCAAATTATGTTCAACATTAAATGCCTAAGTGATTAATAATTCAATAGGATTAAATTCTAAAAATTGATAAATAAATACTATATTAATATTTGTAAATTTTGATCGAATCAACCAATTGTGTGATATATTATTTAGATTACAATGGAAAGAGACATCTCATCCAAGAGACGATAAACTTTAACGAACGACAATTTTGAAGTGTGATCAAAGTTCCAAATTAGAATGATTAAGGATAAATGTAGGTAAGACTTTGTGTTTAGTTTAATTGTTACTTACTTCATTGCATGCTTGCTTTGCCATAAAAATAACAATATCATATGCATATCACAAATACCAACATCCTTAATTAGAATGATTAAGGTTAAATGTAGGAAATTGTTTCAAAGATTTTTCAATAATGAACAAAAAAATGTGTGGTTTTGAGAATAATAAAAAGAGTTGTAATGGTTGAATATTATTGTAAAATAGATAAATAAGTAAAAAAAAAAAAAATTGAAAAGGCACATGCAGTCCACATGACCCAAAAATGGATCCAAAGATTTTTACATGTGAGAGAGTTCCTTCTATATCCACATTATGAGCAAAACGTGCATTCATTTTTATTTTTATTGTTGGTCCTACACTTTCATACTACAACAACATCAACATACACAAACACCTTTTAATTATTCATTCCCTTCGATGATGTAGGGCAATGGCGCAATGCAAAGAACTTTAAACCAAACGATGGTCATTTGATATTTCCCTACGTATTTACTATGGTCATTTGATATTTCCTTATGTATTTCTCTTTTTTGTTAAGAGAAATATTTTAAAATAGCATTAAAACAAGTTTTATGGTCAATTATTGCACACACTACATAAATTTCCAAAATTAGTATTATTTAACATATTACAATATTTAAAATTAATTTTTAGAATTTTTTTTAGGTTTGGAATTTCAATTTCACATTTAGGATATAGTTTTGAAGGGGTAATGTTTAGTAATTTGAACTTAGGATTTTATTTTAAAAGATGAATTTTAAAATATAGTGTTATTTTTGAAACTTTAGAGATGTTGTGCTAAATTTGGAAAAAATCTTATTTTGATGTTATTTTTGAGAATCTCCTTTTTTATTATTAGTATTATCTATTTTGTTTTTTAATATCTAAAATTAAAAAATTAAACTGGCAAAAAAAGAAAAAAGAAAAGAGACTATGGGTGGGCATTTTGGTTTAAGTTCAGATTCAGATTGGGTTCCGTTCGATTTGGTTTATTCAACTCAACCAAAGTTAGTTTGGTTTGGTTTGTGTTCGAGTCAGTTTATGTTTGGTTTGGTTTTAATTCGGTTTAAAATTAATTAATGTAACAAAATAAAATTTATTGTAGTTTGATAATATGTATAAACTCAGCAACAAGTTGTAAGTTAATTAATCAAATCAATTAGAAAAGCTAGAAAAATTCAACTATATTAAAATTAAATACCTAATATAAAATATAATTAAATATAGATTTATATTTAGTTAATTTTATTAGAAAAATAAAATAAAGTAAAATAGTTAGACCACATATTTACAATTTTATTATTATTAATTAATTAATTTAATAAATACATTGAGTCATTGGTTCGGTTCGGTTTTAAAACCGAATAATTTAGATTGAGAAAAAACATAACTTGGAGTATAAGATTGGGTTTGGTTTGGATCGGTTTGAGTTCGGTTGGTTCGGTTTGGTTTGGTTCGGTTTCGGTTTAAATGCCCACCCGTAGAAAAGACGATACGAGAGAGAGAGAGAGGGTGGCCGCTCTGAATTCTGAAAACACAACACTTTTTGTTTTATTTTCTTGCATTTTTAAAAGAATAAAAGAATGATTGTGCTAGAAAAAGAAAGTTGAAGACTTTGTGGAGAAGCAATCCAACTCAACTCCTCTCAGTGAAGAACAAAAACGACACCAGAATCGATCTGTTTAGTCTCTCTCTCTCCCACAGCAGCAATGCCTGAGTTTTAGCCTGTTTTTTTTTTTTTTTTTTTTTTAATTTCTTCTTCTTCTGGGGGGTTTCTTTTGAAGACGCTCTTGTGCGGCAACAATGGCGTCCAGAACCAAGTGAGTATTTTTCTTCCTTCTAGTCAATTATAAGAAAAAAAACAAGCTTAGTTTTTTTTTTTAACTTGGAAGAGACAATTGTCTTCTGTTTTTTTTCTTTGTCGGAAATGTTAGTTTGGATTCTCTCTATGTAGCCGGGTCACTTTCTCTGCGGCTACTTTTGTTTTTTCTTCTGGATATATATACTGTAGTCATCTGTTTTTTTTTTTTTTTTTTGGTTGTTACTTCAATCTGAATTTGGTTTGGATCTAGCAGAAGCTTTTTTTAAAGGGAACTCTGCAGTTGAATCAATGTTAATTAAATACAGTTGAACTACTTGTATTCGTTTGACAAAAAAAAAAAAAAAAAAAAAAAAAAAAAGAACTACTTGTATTCATTTAGACGCTTATTGATCTTAATTAGATCTCTAAACTGAGATTGGAAAGTGTTTTTTTTTTTAAATGCTTGTTATTATGGAGTTAGATACTACTTAGATCCATAGATTCACAGAAAAAGTGGGGATGATGGTCTGATTGTTTCCTTTATTGTTTGATTGTGACATTGTGTGGTTTTATCTTTGTGGTGGTGTAGAACTGGTTTAATGGAGACTCCTCGTAGCAAACCGTCACCGCCAACACCAAGAGTTAGTAAACCAACAGGGACTAAATCAGATGGCAATTCACCATCTCCGGTGCACAGCAATCGTCTTTCACTAGACCGTTCACCGCAGTCTGTTAGCTCCAGGCCTGTTTCTGATCGTAGGACTGCAAGGGTTGCTACTCCGCCTGAGGCAAGTAAAAACCAATTACGTCCATTTGAATAACCTGAAGTTTTGATTTTTTTTGTTTAACTTTGAAAGACTAAATTTATTGATCATTGTCATTTTTAGAAATCGCAATCACGGTTAGGGAAGGGAACTGAGCTACTGGCTCAACTGAATCAAATTCAGGAGGATTTGAGAAAAGCTAATGAGCAAATAGAAAGGCTCAAGAAAGACAAAGCTAAAGCTCTTGATGATCTTAAAGAATCTGAGAAACAGACTAAAGAAGCCAGTGAGAAACTCAGAGAGGCATTAGCAGCTCAGCGGAGTGTTGAGGAGAGTTCCGAGATTGAGAAATTCCGAGCGGTTGAACTAGAACAGGCGGGAATTGAAGCGGTTCACAAAAAGGAAATCTCTTGGAAGAAAGAAGTTGAGTCTATAAGAAGCCAGCATGCTTTGGACATCTCAGCTCTTCTCTCTACTACAGAAGAGCTCCACAGGATTAGACAAGAACTGGCTATGACTGCAGATGCTAAGAATAAGGCTCTCAGTCATGCTGAGGAAGCCACGAAGATTGCTGAAAATCAGGCTGGCAAGGCTGAGGCTCTTTCTTTTGAATTAAGCCGCTTAAAAGCATTGGTTGGTTCAGATGAACAAAAGAAAGATACTGAAGGCAATGAGGTTGTGTCTAAACTGAAATCTGAAATTGAGATTTTGAGAGGGAAACTTGACAAAGTTAGCATCCTCGAGAATACGCTAAAGGATCAAGAAGAGTCCATCGAACAGCTCCACGTTGATCTTGAAGCTGCTAAAATGGTTGAATCCTATGCTAATAACTTAGCAGCAGAGTCGAAGAACGAGGTTGATAAACTTGAAAAACAAGTTGAAGAATCAGATAAGTTTAAGACATCTGCTTCAGAATCTTTAGATTCAGCTACGAAGCAGCTGGAGGAAAACAGTCATGCGCTTCATGAGGCAGAGTTGAGTAATGCTGCGTTAAAAGAAAAGGTTGAGTCACTGGTGGCGACGTTTGGAAGGCAGGAAAAAGATCTTGAGGAAGCTCAACGCCAGGTTTGCAGTTTAAACCAAGAAACTTCTAAGCTTGAAAAGCTTGTTGAGTCAATAAAATCTGACCTTACAACCACCCAAGCGGAAAAGGTTAGGGCTTTGGAGAATGAGAAGACTGCAACATCACATATTCAGAACCTATTAAACGAGAAGACAGAACTTGCGACAGAGTTGGACTACTGTAAGAAGGAAGAAGAGAAAAGAAAGAAAGATATGAAAAGCTTAACTTTGGATTTGCAACAAGTATCTTTGGAAGCAAGGGAAGCAAAAGAGAAGCTCTTAACATGTCAAGCGGAGCTCGAACATTGTGGATTCCAGATTGAAAGTTTGAAGTTGGCTGAGAAAAATACAAATGAGAAGTATGAAAACATGCTTGAAGATGCAAGAAACGAACTTGATAGCCTGAAAAGTAGTTTGGAAAACACTCAGAAAGAGTTTGTCAATTCTAAGACTGAGTGGGAAGAAAGAGAACTTCATTTGATGGTTTGTGTAAAGAAATCAGAAGAGGAAAATCACTCTGTGCAGGAAGAACTTAGCAAGGTGAGGAATTTGCTTAATCTTAAGGAAACTGAGGCGTGTGCAGCGAAAGACGAAGAAGCCAAAGTGAAACTTAATCTTAAAGAACTTGAGGAGGAGGTAAAGGATCTGCAGGAAAGAGTTGGAGAAGCGAAAGCTGAAAGCGTGAAACTTACAGAAAGCTTGTTGGAGAAAGAAGAGGAGCTAAAGAACGCTGCTGCAGAAAGCAGAAAACTCAGAGAAATAGAGGTTTCTTCTCTTGAAAAAGTTGATGAGCTGTCAAAGGTGAATGAAAGCTTGGTTGATAAAGAAACAGAACTGCAGAGCGTTATTCAAAAAGCGGAAGAGCTCAGAGTTAGGGAGATTGATTATCTCAAAAAGATTGAAGAGTTGTCAGCGGCGAATGGGAGCTTGGTTGAAAAAGAAACCAAAATGTTGAGCATTGTTCAAGAAGCTGAGGAGCTTAGAAGAAGAGAGCTTGCTTGTCTGAAGAAAATTGAAGAGTTGTCAGCAGTGAATGAGAGATTGGTTGAGAAAGAAACCAAGTTGCAGAGCAGTATTTACGAAATTGAGGTGCTCAAAGAAAAGGAGGCTGAAAATATCAAGCAGATCGAAGAATTTTCATTCTCGAATGAAAATTTACTAGAGAAAGAAGCCAAACTGCATACCATTGTTCAGGAACATGAAGAGCTAAGAGAGAAGGAGTCTTATTATCATAAGCAGATTGAGGAGTTATCAAAGGTAAATGAAATCTTTGCTGATACAGAAACCAAACTCCAGAGTTCTACTCAAGAAAATGAAGAGCTAAGAGAAAGGGAAGTTGCCTATCTTAAGAAAATTGAAGAGTTGGCGAAGCTGCAAGAAAGTCTTCTTGATAATGAAAATGAGCTGCATGATATGGTCCTTGAGATTGAAGACCTTAAAGCCAAGAACTGTCTAGCCGAAAAGAAGATTGAAGAGCTATCAAATCTAAATAAAAGCTTGCTCGTGAAAGAGAGAGAGATACAAGTTGTTGTTTGTGAAAATGAGGAGCTCAAATCTAAAGAGGCTTTATCAATCAAGACAAAAGAGGAGTTTTCCGATCTTAAACAAAATTTGGTTGATAAAGAAAACGAGCTGAAGACTGCAGTTGTTGAGAAGGAGAAGCTCAAGGCCCAAGCTGCCTCATCACTTGAGAAGATTGGAGAGTTGACACATCTTAAACAGAGTTTACTTGATAAAGAGAACGAGTTGCAGAGTGTTTTTCAAGAAAAGGAGGAGGTTAAGGTCAAGGAGGCATCATCTTTAAAGAAAATTGATGAGTTATTACATCTAGAACAGAGTTGGCTTGATAAAGTAAACGAATTTCAAAGAATTAGTCAAGAAAATGAAGAGCTTAAGGTGCAGGAAGCTTCAGCGTCAAAGAAGATAGAGGAGTTGTCAAAGATGAAAGAGAGTCTATTTGAGAAAGAAACTGAGTTGCAGACTGTAATTCATGATAACAATGAGCTGAAAGCTAGGGAGGCTTCTGCGCTTAAGAAGATTGAAGAGCTATCAATGTTGCTTGAAAAAGCTTCTTCTACACAAGAGAAACCAGATGAGAACGGCAAGCACAGAGAAATAGAAAAAGATTATGAGTTGCTCCCTATAGCAGAGGAAAATGGTCTCAGGTGCATAGAAGAGGTTACTAATACCATTCCTTCTGATCACAGAACCGGAGAAGAAAAAGTACAAGAAAGTCCAATGGAAGCCAGTGATAGACATTTGAAAGATGACACAGCAATCCATTGGTTAGCTCACAAAGTTGAAGCAGTAGGAGAAGGAGACAAAGTTAAAGAATCCATAGAAGGTGAAGGCTACCAGTTAGATAAGAGAGCAGCCTCTTCAGAAAGAGAGACAGAGCATGACTTTGCTGAAGAGGAAGTAGAATCGAAAGCAGAAGGCAGCGAGCAGTTAAGTAATGGCTTGTCTTCAGGAGAACACACAGAAGATGCTGGAAGTCTGCTCTCAAAGGATCAACAGCAGAAAAAGAAGAAACCTTTGCTCCGAAAGTTTGGAAATTTACTGAAAAAGAAGAGTAGCAGTAGCAGCAGCCAGAAATAGAGGAATAAAATGTGATGATTATACTACAACCTCTATCGCAACTGAACATTCCTTGGTTGATTTGGCTCAAATCTTTAATAGTATAGCTCCAGTTCCATGTATGGTGATTGATCTTTTTTTTTCCCTTCTTCAAGATCTCATCGTCCCTTGAAACTCTGATCTAACTGACTGATTTACATTTTAACAAAAAGACAGCCATGTTTCTAAAGCTTACAAAAACATACACTGAAACAACCTAACAGAACAGATACACAATAACAGATAGAGAGAAAAATGTAGATAGAGTCACAGACACACACACACACACACTGAGTTAAAAGACGAAGCCGTTGGAGTTTTTACCATCTAGAGAGTGGGAGTTTTTACCATCTAGAGAGTGGATACATTCTCGTTCAAAAGTAGTATAGCCTTGCGGATACCTTGTTCAATACGAGGCTTTTTGCCTTGCTTTTTGTGATGCCTCATCTGAATCATCTTATATGTACGATGAATAGCCATGAATCATTTTGCACTTCATTCACTAGACGGCAAACATTTTGTTTTTCCGGATCCAAAATCTTAACTAACTTTCATATGTCCGAACTGATTAATTTTACCGGGGAAAAAATAAATCTTTGACACATATAGACAAACAAAGCGGTGACCATTGAACTACCATGATCAATCCGTACGTTGCGAACATAAAGTCTTATCAACTAGAAACTCTTATATATTGTAAGAGATCCAATGAGAGTTTCTTGGAGCATTATTAATTAAGCTCACATATAGACGTGATTCAAAAGGAAAGGGATCTAGAAAAGACCTTCTTCACGGCTTTCCATGTGAAGGAAGATGTTCTAATGAGTGATAAAGGAGGTCTTATATTGAATCTAGGAGGCGACGTGGAATACGTATAAAACGCCGATGACTTTTTTGAGTCCAATGAAGTTTTCGTAGTGTCTTCTCTAACGACGATGCCATCATCAACGCTCTCTTGATCATCATTATTGTCGTCTACATTCCAAAACCGAGCTTCTTTGCGCTTCTTTTTCACCGTTGCTAACACATCAAGTTTGTTACAAATTCCCCACACCGTCACCTTCTGATTGTAGTAGTCTACTTTCACTGAATATATTCCTGATTATATATTCGTTATAAAGAAAAGTAAAAGCTTATTAGTTATATATCTATCTATATTTCATGAAATCATTTATGATTAACCATATAGGTGGGAGACTAATCAAAAATCTTGATTATGTACCTTTGAGATGAGAAAGAGCCCTCTTCACTTTCTTCTCGCAACCGTAAGAATACAAAGGCACCATCATTTCTACGTACTGTGCTTCCACCTTATTGTACACCGGCACGATTTGAAGATCACCCATTATATAGTTTAACTACGTATATATATTTTTTGATCAATTTCTAACTCAAACTATATATGCACACTTATCTATATATATAGTAGAGAGATACACGGACATATATAGGTGCGTGCATATATATATATTGACGACAGTGATTGGGTTTAAGCAGAAGAGATGAGGTGCATGTTGTTGAAGTCGTCATGTTATCAGCTTTTTAAGCTCTAATGACTTGGATTTAGTGTAAAGTGTGTCACCACTTTTCTCTTTGTTAAATTGTTTTTCACAAAATATGTTGTTCTTTAGACTTTGGATCCCATGTTACATGTTCATCTTTTTCTTTATCCCACCAAAAGAAACTTGAATTGAATCTTTTGAAATCTAAGCTAAATATATAAATTAGTTTCTTAGAAAAAGGTTAGACAAAAGGGCATTTTAATTGAATAATGTTCTCAACTTCTCATCTTTGTTAATTAATTTCTTCATTTTAAAAAAAAAAAAATTGAAAAAAAAAATTTGTAACCACTGCTTTCATTGAGAGTTGAACTCAAGACCTCCCGCTTACTAAACGGGTGCTCTAACCAACTGAGCTATGAAAGCTTTTATGTTTTCAATATTTATCTTCATAATTTGTCTTGTTTTAAAATCGCATAGTTCTCTTTAATATAGCTGGTTATCCAAAGGCTTGATAATGGTGTATGTATCCTGTTCCTCGACATAAAATTTGCGTCCAATATTTCATACGATTACGAATGTCACTTTTTCAACCCCACGTCGATTGCTCATGTCGGTCAACACACGGTTTGGAGTCATCAGATCACACAACTGCTCCCATATATTTCTACACGACTAGACCTCAACAAGCGATCGATATGTAATAAATATATATATATCTATAGTCAGTAGTCATCTATATTTGAATTCAAGTATAAATAGTAGTGCTTCAAAGGCGAAATAAACTACACGTGACGTGAATGATCAAAGGAAACCTAAACTTTTTCATATTTTAGAAAAAGGTTGGTGCACGACGTCGACGTGGATACATAAAGAAAGAAAGAGAGGATACTTTTTAAAGGTGAGACGGGTTTCGCGTCATTTGCCATTTTTATTTCTCGACGTCGGTATCAAAAAGTTGAACGGCGCCGGATCTTGATGACTCAGACACAAGGCCCTCCATGTGAAAACCCTTTAAACTTTGCTTTCCCCCCATGCATTCTGAATTCATGCTTTTTAAAATAAAAACTAAAAGAAACCATAGTCCATAACCATTTTTGTAACCATTTTTTTTAAGTCACTAATAATTTTCTTGTACAAAGAATTTCAATTTCAACTAAATCCTTTAAAATAAGTAAATAACAACAGTGAATGAGTAAACAAACACATATGGATCGTACAGGCACCTTAGTGGGCTAGATAGAGATAAGCCCAATAGCAATAGGCTTTATTACACTACTACCCATCGAAGCCCAAACTAGATATTTTATTTTTATTTTTGCCTCCGCTCCACGCCAAATTGCGTGAAGACTTCAAGATCCGGCGAAGAAACAGCACCTGAATAGTGTGGAAGACGCCTATAAGAGGTTTTTGTTTGGGGTTTTTCCTTTTTTTTTTTGTTTTCTTCATTTCTACAAATTTCTGATTCCAAAATGAACCACCTCGTTCGTAAAAGCTCCGTCGGTTACACCGCCTTGAGGTCCGTCGCGTACCTCCGCCAATCTTCCCTAACCACCACTCCTCCTCCGATTTTCTCCGCCGCCGCATCAACCGTTCGCCACTTCACTTCCGCCGGCTATCCTTCCAACAGGTACGATTTCGTTTACCCCTTGTGTGAAATTTCGAACGATGTTGAGTAATGAGTAGAAAGAGAACCTTTAGGATTGATTTTACGGATGCTCGTTTTGGTTTAGTTTTCAATTAACGCCGCCGGTTAACTGGGGAATCCGGATAGTTCCGGAGAGGAAGGCGTTTGTGATTGAGCGATTCGGTAAATACGCCAAGACGTTGCCGTCGGGGATTCACTTCCTCATTCCGTTCGTGGATCGTATTGCTTATGTTCATTCCCTCAAGGAAGAAGCAATCCCGATTCCGAATCAGACTGCGATTACTAAAGACAACGTTAGTATTCACATCGATGGTGTTCTCTACGTTAAGGTCCGTCTATCTTCTTTTTCTTTTATCAATCCATTTTCTCAGTACCTTTTTGTTACTGCTTTCTTCTTATCGATTTTGGATTTTTTTTTGCAGATTGTGGATCCTAAATTAGCTTCTTATGGCGTTGAGAGTCCTATCTATGCTGTTGTACAGCTTGCTCAGACCACAATGCGTAGTGAGCTTGGTAAGATCACGCTTGATAAGACGTTTGAGGAAAGAGACACTCTCAACGAGAAGATAGTGGTTTGTTCTCTTATCCTTCTTTTATCTCTCTTTCAGGTTTTTAGGGCTGTATTTAAGCTCCATTACATTGCATATCATTTAGAATCTGCTACTTGTTCCATTTCAAAGTCTAGTCAATTTAGCTTGACTGTTGGTGTTAGTGTTAGCCCCTACTGAATTGCAGCTTCAGCTGTTTAGTTGGAAAAATTTATCACTTCTGGCAATGTTGTTTGTATTCCACAAGTTGGGTTTATGGATTTTTGATTCAGCTAGGGGGGATTTAGTGATGTTGTATTTGTTGGATATTCAAAGTCATTTGCGTCTCTTTTCCAAATCATAAGGAGACCTGATGGTTAGCGGAAGTATATCCATTAAAGAAGAAAACATATGATGGATTTTTGAGATGGATATACATTCTTGCAGGAAGCCATCAATGTTGCTGCAAGAGACTGGGGTCTTCAGTGCCTTCGTTATGAGATAAGTAAGTTGTTTATGTTTTCTTTTTTAAGGTGATATATTTTTTTTGCCTATTTCTAATCTATGTATTTCCAGGGGATATTATGCCCCCTCATGGAGTGAGAGCTGCTATGGAAATGCAAGCTGAAGCTGAGCGTAAAAAGAGAGCCCAGATCCTTGAGTCTGAAGGTAAACCTTACTGTGTTTTCTTTGAAAAGTCATCTTCGAGGCCTGCTTAGCATGTTTCTTATCACTGCTGTACTATATTTAATAGGAGAAAGGCAATCCCATATCAACATTGCTGATGGTAAGAAAAGTTCTGTAATCTTGGCATCTGAAGCAGCAAAGATGGACCAGGTGAATCGAGCACAAGGTTAGTAAGCCATTATGATTGAGAAAGAGAACATATAGCATGCAATCTCAATTGTTAGTTAATTACGTTAGGAGAAATTTTTTATTCCATTTACTTATTCTTTCACTATATACCGATGAATGCTTGGTGCATGAGGAACTGTTTTATTCCCTGCTAATGCACGATATGGTTGCTATTTCCCACTGTATTTTACTTATATTATCCTCTGATGATGTTCAACAGGTGAGGCAGAAGCAATACTAGCTAGAGCACAAGCAACTGCGAGAGGTCTTGTCTTGTTATCTCAGTCTCTCAATGAAACTGGGGGAGTAGAGGTGAGTAACTGGGATTAAGCAGGGGAATGGTATTCATATTTTAGATTTTTACGAACTAGCTTTTCTTCATAGTATCTACACAAATTTCTAGATGTGTATGTCTTTATTCACTCCAGATAAAGATTTCTGTCTTGTTGAACTTGCCAACGTGTGGGATTTTTAGTCATAGCACTAATATTACTGGGCATAATGTTCTTTACTTTTTGGTGTGCAAAATATGATCTCATACTTTATCGCTGTACAATTTGCAGGCGGCGAGTTTGAGAGTTGCAGAACAATACATTCAAGCCTTCGGTAACATTGCCAAGGAGGTAAATGAATATATCACAACATTCCTTTCCAATCTCTTGGCATAGGCATGGCTCGGGCTTATTTAATGTTCTTGTGTTTTTTTTGTTGGGGTGTTTAGGGGACGACAATGTTGCTTCCAAGTGGTGCTTCAAATCCTGCCAGCATGATTGCTCAAGCTTTAACAATGTACAAAAGCCTTGTCATCAATGGTCCAAGCAGTGATCACCAAGTAACAGAAGAACTTGATGAAGCAGACATGGAAGACTTGGGTGGGAAACATATATCGGAGGGCTCTAATAACCGATCAGGCTCAAGTACATCTTTTGACACAGAGAATTTAGGTCACACCGGTGAACCACGATTCTCTCTTCAGGATCGCACCAAGGATCCGAGGTAGGCAGCCAAACCAGGGATGATGATACAATTCTTTGTGCCTGAGAAAACTGGAAGCAATTTTTCATCGTTCAAATATGAGACAGTAACCATCTTCTCCGTTTGAACGGCTAGAATATCATCACTTTGCATATATAAAACATCGTTTTTCTTAGAAGAGGTTTCCCACTGGATTTGTTCTGAGCATATCCTTCTGTTTTTTAATCCATCTTTGTTCCCATTGCATTGCTGCTTATACCCGAATTTGTTATCCGCAATTCCGTTCTGTTATTCAGTTTGATTGCAATATTGCAATCTAATAAATGAGGAGCTTTGTGAATCCATGAAATGTTGTCCCCTGACCGGAAATAGAAGAATGGTGGAGATTAAAGTTGTCTTCCGGATAAATAGGTGGTGACAGAGAATCGACGAAGTTGTAATGACTCGTGAATCTGAAATTGACCAAACTTTACCTGAAATAGCTTAAGCCACACCATCCCTCCTATATATCTCTCTTCACAGCCATCTCCTTCATTTGCACAGCATCCAATTGTAAAATAAGAAATTTTGTCTTGGCCTCTTTGTTTTCTTTCTTTTGTTTTGGCTCCACAGCTCTTCCCAATTGTAATTTGCATTTTCAAAACTAATCCCTTCAACCAAATACCATGGGAGGCTGTGCGAGCAAACCTAAGGAATCTGACATTGTCAAAGGCTCCGTCCCGACTGAAAATGTTGTTGTTGAGTCCAAGGATGCCACGACCGAGACAGATGCCACATTAACTCAGGTTTGTGGATTCCATTATATCATTTCTTTTGGCTTTGTCATTGTGTTCTCTAATATCGGTCGTCATCTTTTTTAATCACTGAAAGACGCATTTTGGTATTGCATGGGTTTAGAGAATAAAGTCAAGTCTGTTTAATTATAAGAGCCTCACTGTTTGTTACTGTTTGCGTTTGCGTTTGTGTTACATGTTTATACATTCTAGTTATTATAATTTATATCATGGAAGCTCAAAGGCAAAAATACTATGAAATATGATTCGTCATATTTTCTTTGGCTGATAGCCTATACAATGTCTAAAATAATTTTACAATATATTCTTTTAAAAGGATTTTAGAAGATTTCTTGAAGATTCTTAAATTAAAAACATGAATTTTAATAGTTAAGAGACAGAATTCAGTACAAATTCTTGATTGAACAAACTCATATTAAGTTGAAACTGATGTTGCTGATTTGTTGAACCACACGAGAAGAAGGAAGAGTCTAGTGAAGAGACAAAGAAGGAAGATGAGACAAAAGAGGTCTCCTCTGAGGCAACCAAGGCCGAGCCAACTCCAGAAGCTGTGAAGGAAGAAGAGAAAGCTCCTGCTGAGACTGAGCCACCAACAAAAGAGACCACACCTGCCAAAACCGATGAGGCCCCTCCGTGATCCTTTGATTGTCATTTCTAAATCTCAAAATCATGTGTATGCGCGCAAGTGCAAGTGTTCCTCTCCTTGTAATTTTTCATCTCTATTCTATTGTCAATTCTCATGTACATTGTATTGTGTCCGCCTCTAGTACTAAAATCTCGTTATGAAAAAAATATACATTCCTCTTTTGTAAAGCTGGACTATCAGTTAGAACTACTATAACCAATTAGATATCTAGAGTCTCCTCTATGCACCAAAAAGTTTTCTGTTGCTAGCTAACTGTTGGTTCTGGTCCGACAACTGGTCACATTCTAAAAACCTCAGACACTACTTGGAAATAAAGAGACATGTGAGATTAGGCATCTCACCACACCATTACTCTAGTAGAGTTTTGGGGAAATGGAAACTGGTTGGATATCATAAATTAAGTTTGTGAACAAAAAAAAACAGTTGGATGGCTAATTCTTCTCCAATCGATAATTGTTGAGTTCTTATGTGTTAGTAGGCTACTTAGCAACTAGGAATAATGGCTTTGCCAACATTTTTTTTTTTTTTTTTCCAAAACCTATTATCAGTAGTGACGGACCAATCGAGTGCGATATGTCTAGGCAGTACTCAATTGATATCATCAATGGGGAAAAAAACACACAACAAAAAAGGACAAAAACAAAAGAGAAGAGACGAGAATTTAGGTTTGATGCTTTATTTTCCTAAAGTTACATATATACTTGACAAAATAATTATAAAAATATTTCAACTACTGCTTCATAAGAAAGGTTAATTAAAAAAAAAAAATTTGAATTTTGTATAAAGATAATGAATGCTACTGCGAACCATTGGATCCAACTACTATGATCTAGACCGATCGAGGCTCAATCAATATTAATGGACCAAACGACTGCGACATGTCTACGCGACTACGCCGGGCTCAATGATTTAAGAGAATAAGAGATTACCGAAGAACATATGGATGTCACATAAATTAGAAATATTTAATTTGTTTGATTTAACTTGCTTACTAATGATTTTGTACATTGAAAAGAAAATGTTGGATAATTTGCCATGGGTAATCCGGATTCCAGCAAAGAGAAAAAAATATATTTCCTCTGTCCCAATAGATTAGGGTTTTCAGTTTTTTTTTTTTTTTTTTTTTCGTTTTATTAGATTTTTTCAAATACCTTACTATATTATGGTTATTTGTATTTTACAGTTTTTTTATTCTATTGGTTAAAATCTTTTAAATAAATCCTAAATAATATTATGTTACGTAAAAATAAGAATGCATCTATAGTTTTTAAAACTTTGTACTTAGAGCTTAAAAAATAATAAAATAGGAGAAAAAGTATTGAAGTATGATTTTAGTGAAGTTTATGCATTTACGTTAGTTGAAATCTAAATTGAGTGAACAAAATGTTCTCGCTGCGCTACTCACATATACTACCGCCCACCATTGGCCTACTACCCATGTGGATCAAGCAAGACTCAATTAATGGTAAGGGACCAATCGACATGTCGCAAATCAAACACAAAAACAAAAACACAAGGAATAAATAATTTTTGAGAGAGCACATACAGAGCAGGGGCTGATCTACTCACAAAGTTAGTAGAACACGTGCCCTATACAGATTTTAGAAATTTAATAAAGAGAAATATCTATAATTACATATTTTTAGTTTTTTTTTCCAAAATTAGCACATATATTTAAATGTTCCAAAAGTAACATTATTATTATTTTATCTTAAATAATAAAATTAATTATAATTTGTACTTAATCATTTTAAGAATTTTAGATTCGACGAAGCTTCCATCGACACTTCTTCTTCTTTTTCGTGTATTAGTTCTGTTTTCAGATTTTGAGATTCTCAACGTGATTCTTATGGCTTTTAATTGAGGAATCATGTAATTTTGTTATGAATCTGTTCGTGATTCTATGGTTGGTGCGTATTTGTTGCCGAAGTAGGGTTTGAAGTTTTTGGTAATCTCTTTGTTGGCTTTGTTGATGTAGTTCTTGGATGTGATTGATATTCGTTCTAGGTCTGGGATCAAAGATCTTTGGAATTTAGTTGGTAGATCTCTTAATTAGCTGACGAATTCTTCGTCTTCTTCGTTGTTGTGTAGAAATGGTTTCACTTCTTTCTCGATTGGTTTTGATTTTGGTCACTGGTTTTGAGAATGGTGAATTATTCTATAAAAGAGGTGAAGAAAGCTTGGAACTTGAGGATTTTGTGGTGGTTTTGTTTTTGGATGAGCTTGATTTGGACAGATCTGTTGTTTTGTTGATAAAAAAATTAATGGGTTTTGTGGAATTTGTGGGTTTTGTTCCAGAATTGAGCTTCTTGAGCTCGGAGCCGGTCTTAGTCGTGTTAGAAGAAGATTTGGTGGAGTTAAGTTTGTGAGACTTACCCATAGAGGTCTTGGCGAGTTTAGTTTGGTTCTTGCTAGAAGAAGAAGAGATGGGTTTAATGAGATTGGTTTGATTCTTCTTAGTGCCAAATGTTGATGACGAAACAAAACCAGTACGCTTCTTCTTCTTAGGAGGAGGATGAAGATTCGTTTCACCATTGTTACCACCTGTCCGTTTTTTTTTAAATCCTTTTTTACTTATTTCATGAAATTCTTCCTGAATTAAAGAAGTTTTTCATGAATATTATAAAAACTTTTCTAAAACATTCTACTTAACAAACATATGGACTAATATTATTGAATCATTCTTGAATATAATTGAATCCTTCATTAATTGTATACAACCATTATGAGATTTATTCAAAACCACTTTAAAGATGTAATCCTCATACAATATTTTGAGAAATGATTTTCATGAAGGTCATCCTAAATTGCTAAAAGTCATTCCTAAGTATTAATGAATCTTTCCTAAATTTTTAAAACAGAGTGTTTTAACTTAGTTGCTCTATCATACCCATAAATGACATGAAAAATCATCCCAACATCAGCAACTGTAGACCCAAAACACCCGATCATATCCAACAATAATCTAGTAGCAAACTAACACCAAGATACAACAAAAGAAGAAAAAATCATGAAGCCAAAAAATCTTTAGTGTTATGTGATTATCTATCCTTCCTTAAGTTCATCATAAAATCCAAACGTTTTTATGAAGGTCATCCTAAATTCAAGAAATCTTTCATGATATTCGTGGAATCCTTCCTGAATTAAAGAGAACATGTAGCAAAATCAAACACAACTATTAACTTGTCAAATAGAAATCTTTGACATTCTTATAGTGCATAAACATCAAACAAGTACCAAAACAATATAAAATGTTTCATAACCATCATAGATGTCTAACAACATATATAGATGATAAGTGAACCACACTCTTCCATTGATTTCACCATGGCTATAGAATCTTTCAAGTCTTCGTTATGCAAGCATGTTTCACGGGATTTCTCCAAAATGTTGATGTTGAGATTAAGAACATTTGGTGCTGCATTTTGGATGTGATGTTGGATGTAGTAAAACCCCATCTCGGCTAAGCTTTCATTTATCTCCGCAAAACCATCAACGATAGATAACACTTGCATTCTGTAAAAAAAATATACAAAATTCCCAAATATTTTAGTGTGTCTTAAGTAGCAAAGCAAAACTAGCACACATAGTTAACTCAGAACAATTAAAACAGAATATGCAAATAAACACTTGATATACAACAAAATCAAGCTATTGAGTTTACTTATTTTTGTTGAGTCTAGATAATGTATCAAAGTAGTAGATGTTTGGAAAGCTTAAAAGGAATTTGATATAAATTAAGATTCACAAGCAATCCAAGAGAAGCAAGGTTAACTAACAAAGAAGAGTCTTAAATAGACTAATCGAGGACTAACTAATCAAAGCATAGTCTATATCTATGCTTATGAAGGTCGTCCTAAAGTTCAGGTAAGCTTCCTGAATTTCATATATATCTTTTACTCGTTAAATCCAAAGAACATAGAAAAGATGGAAGAGAAGCTTACCGGTTTGGAAATTGAGAGACTCAAAATCACAAATCATCCAATCTACTGAAAATCTAAAATTTTCTGAAAATTAGAAAGGGAAGTTCATCACAACAGAGGATTCAATCTGACAAAGCAATGAGACTTAAGAATCGAGCTTCACATCCAATATCCAAAATATCGATCTTACCTTGTGTTTAAAATCTGAGACTGAAAAAGAAATACAGCGAGAGAGAAGCATCGGTGGCGGTAATTGACATCATCTCTGATTTCATTCGCTGCATCATTCCTCAAAATCAAAGCTTTCCCTCTCTCTCATTGCTTCTTCCCCATATGTACTCTCTGTTGCCTTGTCTCCTTCTCCTCCTCTAAGCCTCTCGAATTCAACTGAAGGTGTTTAGGTTTTTTCAATAGGTGTTTTCCCCTTTCTTTTAGTTTTATTTAATATTTTTCTTTTATTTAGATAATTTCTCTAAAATTAAACTTGTGCTAAATTTGGAATAATTAAGAATGTGTGCTAGTTTTGGAACAAAAACTTATTTGAGAATTGCCCTTTAATAAATGCTTATGGCTAATATAGTGTTTCTAGCTGTCATGGATAAGGCTATTCCTGGGAACTAGTAGAAATTGTTGGTTACTGACCAGTTTATTTTATTCGTAGCAACAACCATGCCTTTAATTTTTCATACCAACTTTGGCAAAATATATTTAAGCCCTTTTAGTCTCCAAATTAAGCAAAGCAGAGATACAAAAAAAAACGAAAAGAAAAAAAATACTTAAATGGGTAGATAGAGGTTTCATGCACTTATGTATCCATGGTTCGCAACAGGCCATATGACTATGTTCCTTTATCTTCCCAACAAATTGGCTGAGAAAGGTCATATGGTTACTTTCTTGCTTCCTAAGAAAGCTTTGAAACAGTTAGAACATCTCAATCTGTTTCCACACAACATTGTCTTTCGCTTTGTCATCGTCCCTCATGTCGATTGTGGAATGTCACCCATCCTGAGACTACTTCAGCTCAAGCATGCTTAACTTTAGAGTTCTCTCGGATCCTTGACCGAAAAGATAAGTGCACTTTTAGTGACATAGGTGGCCAAATCAATTTTTTTAAACCTCTCTGCATGTCTCTGAAATGGGGGTGTTACAATAAAAATATAAAATTATTGATTATGTGTTATAATGGTTGATGCAAAAATAATTATGAAAAATGGATCTCAAAATAACAGAAATAAAAAATATTTTTTTAATGAGTTATAATATATTTATGATAAATTATACATAGATTGAAAAATAATATTTCAATCATCACGGAAAATAAAAAAAAACTACAGTTTTATTATTATTGATTATTTTACAGCCAAAAAAGTCTCACATTTGTGACTTTAAAAATTTGTTCCTACAAACTAAAAAAATGGACAATTAGACTTTTAAAACTGTTAAAATTAAAAATAATAAAGCAAAAAAAGCATAATTGGTAAAATTTTGTCTTTTAAAACTTTAACTTAATTTTAAAGCTTTTAAACTCTTTCCCAATTAGACCATCTTTACTCAATTACTCTTATTAAAAAAAAAAACTAAAAGGAAGAAAGAGAAGAGAAAAGAATGAGGATCAATACTTCTGGAAGAAACTTAAGAAACGATTCTCACACAAAATAAGACAGATGTAATTTATTTTGTGGTACAAATATTACAAAAAAAAAAAAAAAAAAAATTGTAAAAAAAATAATTTTTTTTTAATTTTTTTGAGAAATGTTCACAGTTGCTCGTGTAATGATGCCCTTAGTCTCCCAATCACACTCTTTTTAGTTGGATTTCGTACGAGGATAATGAAAATGCTAAGAACCGAACACCACAAGTTGGATTGGTCGTAATAAATAACCTACTGCCCACCATCTGGTACGAGGGTCAACAATGGTGAGTGGTAACGGACCAGACAACGTGTCAGTGGTCAATTAGTATTAATGCTAATGGATCAATGCATGCAAAAAAAAATAATGAAACAAAATAAACGGTGAATTTAGGTTAGATAAGTAACTTTTGAGAGAACACCGACGGAGTGACATTGGCCAATTACACACGTGTTCGATTTTTCATGCCAACCTCGGTATGCACTATATATAAAAGATAAGCCCTTAGTCTCCATAACAGAACAGATATATAAAAAGAAAAAAAAAACACAAAAAAATACATAAATGGGTGGTTCGAGGTTTCATTCACTTATGTATCCATGGTTCGCAACAGGCCATATTACTCCGTACCTTTATCTTGCCAACAAATTGGCTGAGAAAGGTCATATGGTTACTTTCTTGCTTCCTAAGAAAGCTTTGAAACAGTTAGAACATCTCAATCTGTTTCCACACAACATTGTCTTTCGCTCTGTCACCGTCCCTCATGTCGATGGTCTCCCCCTTGGCACAGAGACAGCCTCTGAGATCCCAGTGTCAACCACTGATTTCCTGATGTCCGCTATGGATCTCACACGTGATCAAGTTGAAGTTGTGGTTCGAGCCGTGGAACCGGACCTGATCTTCTTTGACTTTGCTCATTGGATTCCAGAAGTAGCTAGAGACTTCGGCATTAAGACGGTAAAATACGTCGTGGTGTCTGCATCGACGATAGCCAATATGGTTGTCCCAGGTGGTGAGTTAGGAGTTCCTCCGCCGGGATATCCTTCGACGAAGGTGCTGCTTCGTAAACAAGATGCTTACACCATGAAGAATCCGGATCCTACAATCGATGTCGGACCAAACTTCTTTGAAAGAGTCACTACAAGTCTTCTGAACTGTGATGCCATTGCGATAAGAACAGTCAGAGAAATCGAGGGAGACTTGTGCGACTATATCGAAAAGCATTGCAGGAAAAAGGTTCTCTTGACAGGGACAGTGTTCCCTGAGCCAGACAAGACTATACAGCTAGAGGAACGATGGGTTAAGTGGCTAAGTGGGTTTGAACCAGACTCAGTGGTGTTTTGTGCCTTGGGCTCACAAGTCATTTTAGAGAAAGATCAGTTCCAAGAACTCTGTTTAGGAATGGAGCTAACAGGTTCACCGTTTCTTGTAGCGGTTAAACCACCTAGAGGCTCATCAACGGTTCAAGAAGCACTTCCAGAAGGATTCGAGGAGCAGGTTAAAGGAAGAGGAGTTGTTTGGGGAGGATGGGTTCAACAACCTTTGATATTGTCTCATCCATCGGTAGGGTGCTTTGTTAGTCATTGTGGGTTTGGGTCAATGTGGGAGTCCTTGCTGAGTGATTGTTAGATAGTCTTGGTGCCACAGTTGGTTGATCAGGTCCTCAACACTAGATTGTTGAGTGACGAACTCAAGGTTTCGGTTGAAGTGGTAAGAGAGGAAACAGGATGGTTATCCAAGGAGAGCTTGCGCGATGCTATCAATAGTGTGATGAATAAGGACAGTGAGATCGGGAATCTGATGAAGAAGAATCACACCAAGTGGAGGGAGACACTAGCTAGTCCTGGATTCATGACCGATTATGTCGATAAATTCATAGTCATTGAAGGATCATGTCTTTGGAACCAACCATGACTGAAAGATAGGAACACTATGATGTTTCTAAGTATGAGGGAGTGATCAATAAGGTTGATATAAACCAAACTATCTTGAAGTGCTTCTGTTTCCTACTGTGTGTGTGTGTGTTTTTTTTTTCTTGTGTATGATGTTTCTAAGTGTGAGTGGGTGATCAGTAAGGTTTGTATAAACCAAATTATATATCTTGAAGCTAAGTACGTTATTTGTTTAATTTTCAAGTTGGCTCTATATAATATGTTTCTTGGATGTATGGTATTGCTTTGTGAGTTATCTTTCCAATAGAATAATTTTTTAAAAGGATAGTTTCTAATCCATTAAAGAACAGAAGGAAGAGAGGGACAAAACAAGAAATAAAAAAAGAGACAGAGACAGAGAAAAAAACTTGCAAAAATATCAAGAGAGACTACTTGTGGAAAATGTTTTATATCCAGTAACCAGTCTGCCTTCATACAAGGGAGACTACTTGTGGAAAATGTTTTACTTGCCACTGAGCTTGTGCAAGGTTTCAATCAGAAGAACATCTCCTCAAGAGGTATGCTTAAGGTGGATCTTATGAAGGCTTTTGACTCGGTTCATTGGAACTTTATAATCAACACGCTCAAAGCAATGGAGTTCCCCACCCAGTTCATTTCACTGATCCATCAATGCATCTCAATGACAAGCTTCTCTGCCTGCATCAACGGAGAACTATGTGGCTATTTCAGGGGAGCAAAAGGTTTGCGTCAAGGCGACCCTCTCTCACCATATTTGTTTGTCCTGGCCATGGAAGGACTCTCACAACTCCTCATGAAAGGTTTCAGTACAAATCAAATAGGTTCAAACCCAGCTGCTAAAGACCCGCTCATCTCTCATTTGGCATTCGCAGATGACATTATGATCTTCTTCGATGGCAAGACCAGCTCTCTCGCTAATTTTGCTGCAACTCTCGAGAGGTTCTCCAGAATATCTGGTCTTACAATGAACCTAAGAAAGACTGACCTTTATGTAGCTGGAGTGAACCACATTGAAGCTTCTCAGATGGCTTCTTTAGGCTTCAACATCGGTTCACTGCAAATACGCTACCTTGGGCTTCCACTTATGCACCGGAAACTAAGACTAACAGAGTACAAACCTCTTCTGCAGAATCTCACCAATCGGTTCTCTTCCTGGGGTTCTCGAGCTTTATCCTATGCTGGTAGACTCCAACTTATTACGTCAGTCATCTATGGCACTATTAACTTCTGGATGTCTGCGTTTATCCTCCCCAAGGGTTGCATTAAAAAAATCGAGACTCTCTGCAGGAATTTTTTATGGAATGGTGATGTGTCCAAAACTGGTTCAGCAAAGGTGGCTTGGGTAAACATATGCACCCCGAAAGAGGAAGGTGGCTTGGGACTCCGGTCTTTAACCCACTGGAACAAAACCCTGATCCTTAAGCTTATTTGGAGATTGTTTACAGCAAGAGACTCCCTATGGCCCCTTTGGATGCACAACAATAAGATAAAAGATGGATGCTTTTGGGACTTGGACAAGAAAAAACAGAGCTCAGGTACACTGATTGCTATGCTCAAGCTCCGCCATATTGCGAGCAAATTCCTAAAAGCAAAGCTGGGCAATGGTCAACAAATAAGCTTCTGGTTCGATAATTGGACTCCATTTGGAGCGCTTATCGACTTCATGGGGATCACTGGACCAGCTCAAACTGGCATTTCTCTCCAAGGAAAAGTCACCGCTGCTGCCTCTGCATCAGGATGGTCCCTCAGACCAGCAAGATCACCACAGGCCGAGACACTGCAAATCTACCTTACCACTGTTCCATCACCTACTCTCTCCACGACATCTGATTCTTATGCTTGGCAAATTGGATCAGAGGAGTTAGCCAACTTCTCAACATCCAAAACCTGGGAAAATCTTAGACCTCGGGCTAACCCTATACCGTGGACAAAACAGGTTTGGTACAAAGGCGCTATACCTAGGCACGCTTTCCTTTTCTGGCTGATGCATCAAGATAGGCTGTCCACAAGGTCTCGACTGGTTCGATGGGGATTACCGTTTGACCCTAGCTGTTGTATTTGTGGCCTTGCTCGGGAAACTCGCGAGCACCTGTTCTTGAGATGTGAATTCAGTGAAACGGTTTGGACTAAAGTCACTCGACGTCTTGGTTACAGACCTTTCACTTTCCACACATGGGACGCTTTCACGGCTTGGTTGGATCTCAAAGACTCCACTTCTCCACGATGCCTCCGAAGATTGACTGCACAAGCCACCCACTATGCAATTTGTTTGGAACGAAATAACAGGTATCACAACAACATCTCGACAGATGCCCACACCATATTCAAGCAACTGGATAGACAAGTTCGAGACGCTATTTTGGCAAAACAGAACAGAAGGCAATTCAAAGATCTTTTACTTGACTGGCTGAAATATGACTAGGTTTACCTACTCACGTTCGATTAACGAATCACTCATACCATGTTTTTTTTTTTTAGGCAAGGTGATGAGCGCTGTATAACGCTTTTGTAAATTCAGCAAACATTATGTTTAATGAAATTCACATATTTTCAAAAAAAAAAAAATATATCAAGAGAGAGAGAATGATGCAAACGTGTTTGAAAAGTGCCAAATTTGCAGATCAAATATTCAATGGTGCCATTTAGCCAAGCATCTCTCGATACAGAGATAATGAAGATGAATCAAGCATTGTTGTTTGTGCAAAGCATGTGGATCAATTGCACAACGTCTTCGGATGAGTCAAGGAAATAGCGAGCCTTTGTGTACGTTTGTCCAATAGCTACGGAGAAGTAGTTCTCTCCCTTGAGGTCAACAATCTTGGGGGAGTCACCACCTGAAGAAGGAACTGTCTTAGTTTTCTTGGTCACCTCGGGATCGAAAAAAGTGTAAACGTCTTCGTCCTGTAACATAAATCAACCCTTGTATCAGTTACATTCCATGGATGGTTTTAATTTATATGTTAGTAATTAGTAATCAATAATATTGTGCTACATAATAAGAAGCTTACTTTTCCTAAGAAACAACCAATGCACAAGAGAAAATCAATTGGTGTACTCATTGACTTATTGTGCACTATGTCTCCAAGAATACGCTCCATTGCACTTCCCTAAAGTAACAGAGAAAAATGAGAATCTTTTGGGTATGGATGATATATAGAAACAGAGTATTTATTTTACCTCTGTTACACCAACTGCATGGACTTCAACAGACTGGCCTCCTCGAACAACAATAGTGATGAAAAGCGACAGTGAGATCGGGAATCTGGTGAAGAAGAATCACACCAAGTGGAGGGAGACACTAGCTAGTCCTGGACTTATGACCGATTATGTCGATAACTTCATAGAGTCATTGAATGATCTGGTATCTGGGACCAACCATGACTGAAAGATAGGAGCATTATGATGTTTCGAAGTATCACGGGGTGATCAGTAAGGTTGATATAAACCAAACTATCTTGAATTGCTTCTGTTTCCTAGTGTGTGTGTGGGCAGGGTGTGTTATTGTTTTTGTATTATGTTTCTAATTAAGTTGCAGCGGATGATCAGTAAGGTTTGTATAAACCAAACTATCTTGAAGTACCTTTATTTCCACGTTGGCTTTTGAAGTGTTTCTTGGATGTACGGTGACGATTCATTGCTTTGTGAGTTAGCTTTATAACACAATAAAAATTCGTAAGGAAATAGTTTCTTAACCAATTAGATATCTAGAGGCTCCTCTATGCACCAAAAAGTTTTCTGTTGCTAGCTAACTGTTGGTTCTGGTCCGACAACTGGTCACTTTCTAAAAACCTCAGACACTACTTGGAAATAAAGAGACATGTGAGATTAGGCATCTCACCACACCATTACTCTAGTAGATTTTTGGGGAAATGGAAACTGGTTGGATATCAGAGAATAAGTTTGTAACCAAAAACAAAAAAACAGTTGGTTGGCTACTTTTTCTCCACCGACACTTGTTTTCTTATAAACTAGGTAACATCTGCAGATCAATTGGTGGCAACTTGTCCTGTGGGAAGGTTGTTAAAGGGTGAGGATCAAGGTTCGAGGAACGTCTGACGCACCAATAACCTACTGGTGGATTTGGATATCCACAGGGTTAGGATCGATGCCCTGCAGGGCCAGTTTGGGGTCCGTTTGGGCAGCTAGCGGTAGGCTAGCGGGATCTACGAACGGTCCGTTGGAGCGGCTAGCGGTAGACTAGTGGGGTCCGCGAGACGGGTTGTCACATACATATGCGCGGGTTGTTGTATTAGTTATGTTAATTTATTTTAGTTTATGTAATAATCATTAGACTATGAGAACTTTCTGAAAATATTTTTTAACAAAGATTTTCAAAATGGTTTTCCTGAAAAGTGGTATTGAAAAAGATGTATTTTTGAAATTCTCCCTAAAAATGCATATATAACAAACAAATTTCCTAAATGTCAATAATATACTTTATTTATTCAAATCATACAATATCAAAACAATACCACTTATTTTAAAAATATATTATTAATGATAAAAATACAAATTTTCTATGATATTCAAAATTTATCCAAAACATTTAATAATTAAATTCCAAAATTATATTTTAAGTATCAATTAAATTTATCTCCTATAAAATCATATGAAATGTAATAAAAGTCTCAAAGATTAATTTAATTTTTAATCTCTTTTATATTCACCTTAATTTAAGCTATATTGCTAGGTTAAATTCTAATGATTTCCTCTTTGTAGTAAAGTTTTGGAAATGGAATATCAAATTTTTTTTTTATAAATCATTAAATTACAAAATTTTGAATTAAATAAACTTTTTTTTGTCAGCAATTAAATAAACATTATAATGATCTTTATATAATTATATTTTGGATCAGAAGAAGTAAATCTAATGATGATTATAAAAAAATGTATAACAAATTTTTTGGAGGTAAGAGAGAGTTACAAATGTATCTTTTTGTTTTGGCGATTTCAACAAGTTCCTTCGGTGGATACCTATCCTTGGCTTTTACGGTATATTTGGAAGGGTCAAAATGATAAAATTTTTAGTAACTTGGACTCTAATCCACTAGCACTTTTGAGGTTAGCGGAAGACGAATCAAAGGTTTGGTTTTCGGCGCAGGGTGAGGCTCCCAGAGATCTTTCATACGGATAGATACAGACGGGCCTTGCGAGTGGTTGTAATTTGGGGTGGACATGCATGTCACGAGTTATAGATGTTATGTGGATGGCACTTAGAAAGCAACAGATCAGTATGCTGGTCGCAACTGGTATTGTTTGTCCCATGTCGGGGAGCCCCAAATGGGAGCAGCCAACCTCCGTCGTAGTCTTTCTCCCCTTCACGCAGAGGTAACTCGGACGAGTCAGAACGTACTTGCGAATCTTGTTCTGTCTTCTTGCTCAAGTTCTGTTTTTGTTCGGTGGATTCGACTGTCTCAGTTGAAACGCTCGGGAACAGCGGACTGAGGCGTAGTGGAGGATGTATAACTCGTTTTCTCTTCGTAAAGTTCGTACTCTCCGTCTTCTTCTTCTTGCTCTGCTCGGATGTAGAGCTCTGACTCATCAAACGACGTTGTTCTGTTTTGAGGTTTGGGCTTTGACCTGAGAAGTCGACTTTTTGGAGCTTCTTGAATTGGACCAGAAAATGCATGTACTTCTTGAAATTTGTCTAAGTTGCATATTTTTAAAAATAAAATAAATATACATGAATGAAGATTATTTCTTTAGTTTGATTTCTTCATTGAGCTTTGATCAAAATTAGTATTGTTGAATCTGCATTGATAATTATTTTTTAGAGTCACCAAAATTTTACTATACATATGTACTTGAAAATTAAAAATAGTAAGAAAACAAAGAAGGAAGGAAGAAATACATAAAAACAAATAAATAAAATTGAACAAAACATAAGATAATCTAACAAAATATACCATGAAAAGTTTTGAACCCATGCAAGAATATAAACAAAACAAATAAAATATTTAGAATTTGAGATATGGTGGATGATGATGTGAAAATGGTTATTTATATGATTTCAAGGGATGAAAGTTACATTTCTAAAATAATTTAATTAGAGGTGTTACAATTATAAATTATAGTGTGTTTGAATGAGGATGAATAAAGAAAATAGTCAATTCATAATTTATGTAATTTCATCTACAATTTAGTGGTAAAGTGTAGATATAAAGTATAAATTAATGTACATTCTTACGTTTTTATTTTGTAAAAAAAATAATTTTTTTTATAGAAATTAAATGCTAAATGGACCAGTAAGGAAATAGTGAAACCTTATAAAATCATATGAAATACAATAAAATCCTAAAGATTAATTTAATTTTTAATCTCTTTTATATTCACCTTAATTTAAGCTATATTGCTAAGTTAAGTTATAATGATTTCCTCTTTGTAGTCATATTTTGAAAATGGAATATCAACTTTTTTTATAGAAAATCATTAAATTACAAAATTTTGAATTAAATAAACATTATATTGATCTTTATATAATCATATTTTGGATCACAAAAACTAAATATAATGATGAGTATACAAAAAAATGTATTACAATTTTTTTGGAGGTAAGAGAGAGTTAAAGATTTTGATTTAATAATTATATTATAATAGTTTATTTAGTTAAAAATTGCATACTTTAAAAATAAAATAAATATACATGAATGAAGATGATTTCTTTAGTTTGATTTCCTCATTGGGCTTTGATCAAAATTAGTATTGTTGAATTTGCATCGATAATTATTTTTTACAGTCACCAAAATTTTATTATACATATGTAATTGAAAAATAAAAGTAATAAAAAGACAAAGAAGGGAGGAAGAAATACATAAAAACAAAGAAATAAAATATAACAAAATATATGATAAATCTAACAAAATATATAACCACACTCTTACCATGAGTTTTGAACCTATGGAAGAACTTAAACAAAACAAACAAAATATTTAGAATTTGAGGTATGTTGGATGGTTATTTATAGGATTTCAAGGGATGAAAGTTCCATTTTTAAAATATATTATTATACATATGTAATTGAAAATTAAAAATAATAGAAAGACAAAGAAGGAAGGAATAAATACATAAAACAAAGAAATAAAATTGAACAAAATAGAGAAATCTATCTAATAAAATATATTACCCCACTCTTACCATAAATTTTGAACACATGCAAGAACATAAACAAAACAAACAAAATATTTAGAATTTGAGATATGGTGTATGATGATGTGAGAATGATTATTTATAGGATTTCAAGGGATGTAAGTTATATTTCTAAAATAAATTAATTAGAGAAGTTACAATTATAATTTATGGTGTGTTTGAATGAAAATGAATAGAAATAAATAGTCAATTCATAATTTATATATTTTCTGTTACAATTTAGTAGTAAAATTTGGATTTAAAGTATAGATTAATATACATTATTACATTTTAATTTAAATAAAAATAAATATTATTTTTTTAAAATTAAATACGAAATGGACCAACGAGGAGAGAGTAAAACTTTACTTTTATGTATATAACTAGGTAATATCCCGCGCATATGCGCGGGTGTTGTATTAGTTATATTAATTTATTTTAGTTTATGCAATAATTATAAAACTATGAGAACTTTATGAGAAGATTTTTTTAATAAAGTTTTTTAAAATAGTATTTCTGAAAGTGGTATTGAAAAAGATGTATTTTTGAAATTCTCCTTAAAACTACATATATAACAAACAAATTTCATAAATGTCAATAATACACTTTATTTATTCAAATCATAAAAATATACCAGTTATGTAAAAAATATTGTTAATGATAAAAATAAAAATTTACTATGATATTCAAAATTTACCTAAAATATTTAATAATTAAATTGCAAAATTATTTTTGAAGTATCAATTAAATATATTTCCTATGAACTCATATGAAATGCAATTAAAAATCCCAAATTTGAATTTAATTTTTAATCTCTTTTATATTCACCTTAATTTAAGCTATATTGCCAGGTTAAATTCTAATGATTTCCTCTTTGTAGTAAAATTTTGGAAATGGAATATCAATTTTTTTTTTTATATAGAAAATCATTAAATTACAAAATTTTGAATTAAAGAAACCTCCAATCAATACCACTGAAGAAGATGCTAATCAACTGCACTTCTGAGAACCCATGATGCGGACAGTCTCTCTAATATGCTTTGAATCTCACCCAAGCAGCTTTGTAAGATTCCGCTGGTCCTTGTCTAAAGGTGGAGAGCTTAATCCTCAGCTCATCAGACATCACATCATCATAGAAGTATTTCAAGAATGCCACCTTGATGTCATGCCAGGTTGTCAGAGATCCCGGTTTGAGTTGTCTTAGCCAATGAGAAGCTTACCCAGCAAGAGAGTAGGGGAAGAGCTTGCAATAGAGATAGTCCTCTGTGACTCCATTAGCCTTGATGCTTGTGACTATATCCTCAAAGTGTTCAATGTGTTCTAAAGGCTTCTCATGCGGCAAGTTCTGGAATGGTCTTTGGCCGACAAGAGCAAAGTAGGCAGGCTTCAGCTCAAAATCATTCCTAGAGAATGGAGGAGGGACAATTGCGGAGCGGTTCTCATAGAATAAGTCTGGTCTGTTGAAGTCCGCAAGAGTCTTGACAAGCTCTCCATTGTCGTCCCGTCGCCTCTGAACATTCTCCGCATCGGCTCTGGCATTGCATCGATCGACGTTAAATTACATTATAATGATCATTATATAATTATATTTTGGATCACAAGAACTAAATATAATGATGAGTATACAAATTCTCAACAAAAAAAATTGAAGGTAAGAGAGAGTTAAAAATTTTGATTTAATAATTCTATTATAGTAGTTAATTTTGTTAAAACATTGCATACTTTTAAAAATAAAATATATATACATGTATGAAGATGATTTCTTTAGCTTGATTCCCTCATTGAGCTTTGATTGATATTAATGTTGTTGAATATGCATCGATAATTGTTTTTTTACAGCCACCAAATTTTTATTATACATATGTAATTGAAAATTAAAAATAATAAGAAGAAAAAGAAGGAAGGAAAAAATACATTAAAAAAAAGTAATAAAATTGAACCAAATATAAGATAAATCCAGCAAAATATATAATCACACTCTTATCATGAGTTTTGAATTCATGCAAGAACATAAACAAAACAAATAAAATATTTAGAATTTGTGATATGGTGGATGATAATGTGAGAATGGTTATTTATAGGATTTCAAGGATGGAAGTTACATTTCTAAAATAATTTAATTAGAGGAGTTACAATTATAATATATAGTGTGTTTGAGTGAAAATGAATGAAAAAAAACAATTCAAAATTTATGTAATTTCAGTTACAATTTAGTAGTAAAGTGTGGATTTAAAGTATACATTAATGTACATTATTACATTTTTATTTAATTAAAAATAAATATATATTTTTAGAAATTAAATGCTAAATGAACCAATAAGGAGAGAGTGAAACCTTATAAAATCATATGAAATGCAATAAAAATCCCAAATATTAATATAATTTTAAAAATTGAAAACAACGTTAAATATATATAATACTTTCTAAATTAAAATATAAATCAAACTCTTACAACACATATGTGATATAACAATATTTGATATTGGTGGGAGAGGAGGAGAGAATGATTACTTATAAGATGATAATCCAAATTAGATAATGGAGATGAATTTTTAAAAATAAGAACAATGTAAAATATATATCATGTAGTCTATAATATTAAAATTTAGCATTACAATTTTACAATGATATTTCATTTGGTTTTTTGTAACCCATACAACAAAAATAAAAAAATCGAATGTGGAAGAGAATGAAAGAAGTGAAAGAGAATGAAAGAATGTGAAAATGAGAAAGTAAAAGAATGTCAATATGAGAGAATGAGAGAATACTTATTTATATAATAAGAATTGATGAAAGTTACATTTAGAATTATGAGAGTTACAATTATAATTTATTGTGTTTGAATAAAACTGAGTGGTAGAATATGATTATTGCATAATTTATTTTATTTTCAGTTATAATTTTATTTTAATGTGTTAGTTAAATGTATTGTGTTAATTGAGTCTTAAATATTGTTTAAAACAATTAAAAATTAGAAATAAAAAAAATAGAAAGTATTAAATGAAAATCAACCAATAAAAAATAGCAAAACTATGATTATGTGTTAGTTGGCTATTTAATAACTGGAAATAGTGATTTTGTCAACCTTTCTTTTTTTGTTTTCCAAGCGTTATCAATGTAAAAAAAGAAAACAAAAATACACATAAAAAGAAAAAGACAAAAACAAAAGACACGAGAATTTAGGTTTGATGCTTTGTTTTCCTAAAGTTACATATATACTTGACAAAGTAATTATAAATATTTCAACTGCTTCATAAGAAAGGTTAACTTAAAATTTATTTTTTGAATTTTGTATAAAGATAATGAATGCTAAAGACCTAACAACACCCCACCAAGTTTGATTAGTGACACATGCTACTGTTGCTACACCGTACCATTGGATCCAAAACTATGATATGGACCGAGGCTCATTTATGGACCAATCGACTGCGACATGTGTGTCTACGCCGGGCTCAATTAGTACGATGCTAAAAACAGGACACAAAAACAAAAGACTTAGGTCAACTACGCATGTGCGACATGTGGCCTACTATACTACAGCCCACCATTTGCTACTACGCATGGGGACCAAGCATGCAAGACCAATCGACATGTCGCAAATCAATATCAGTTGCAAGAAAAAAACAAAAACAATAAAACTAAAACAAAAAACAAAAGAAGTAAATAATTTTTGAGAGAGCACAGACAGAGTGACATTGGCCGCCATAGATTTTTCATACCAACCTTGGCTTATATAATATAGCCCTTTTCGTCTCCAAATTAAGCAAAGCAGAGATACAAAAAAAAAAAAAAAAAAAACGAAAAGAAAAAAAAAACATAGATGGGTGGTTCGAGGTTTCATTCACTTATGTATCCATGGTTCGCAACAGGCCATATGACTCCGTTCCTTTATCTTGCCAACAAATTGGCTGAGAAAGGTCATATGGTTACTTTCTTGCTCCCTAAGAAAGCTCTGAAACAGTTAGAACATCTCAATCTGTTTCCCCACAACATTGTCTTTCGCTTTGTCACCGTCCCTCATGTGGATGGTCTCCCCGTTGGCACAGAGACAGCCTCTGAGATCCCGTTGTCAACAAATAATCTCTTGATGTCCGCTATGGATCTCACATGTGATCACGTTGAAGCTCGTGTGATCTCACACGTGATCTCACACCTATGCAAATAATCTCTTGATCTCACACGTGATCAAGTTGAAGCTGTGGTGGAACAGGTACTTTCGGCGAAAAAAAGGCGCGTGAATTTCAATTGCCCCCAAAAAACTCTCTCTCGACTCAAACCTAGAACTTCGGCAATTTCAATTTCGGCGACGCCGCGTCGCCAACTACTCTCCTGTTTCTCACAGGCAAGCTTACTCTCGTCCATCGTCAAATGGGCGGGCGCATGAAGTTTGTTTCAGATTCATCTTCCATCGACATCGCCGCTCCAGATCCTCGATGGCCGTATCTGCATAGGTGGAGGCAGAATTCTTCTTCCTCTACGGCGAATCATCTTCCTTTGTCATCGATGCAACCTTCAACTCTTGGACCAGTGCCGAAAATTGTTAGGTCTGCTTCACTCGACATCTTTACTCAATCTTCTCCGTCAGATTCAAACTCATCTGTCTCAGACGAGCCAATCAAACCAGTGGTGATTACTAGTTAGATAGCTGCTGTGGCTATCGACTTGTCGCTAGAAGAGTCTCAGTCTCATCATCCAGACTCTGTTTTGCCGCCATTTCAAGAACCCGTTAAAGGACCTACGGAGCCATTGGCGGTTTCTTCTCCTTCTTTGTCGCCTCGACAAGGAGCTTGGGCTAAGCCTTTAATGATGCTTTCTTATCCAGAAACATCATTGATCTCTTCTGAGAATGCAGCCATTACTCCACCAAAGTATTGGCCGTCTTCGAAGGAAACTCAAGTCCAAAGTAAAGGGCTGCTAGGAAATGAGAAGCATGCTCGCTCTTTTAAGAATGTGTTGCAGGGCTCGCAAACTATGGTGGACAGAATGGAGGATGATCTCAGGTTTCCATGGGCGGCTAAGATGAATCCAACTTCACGCAATCTCTACAGAGCAGTGGAGCCAGAATACTTACCGGATGGGACTCCTAAGGTTACTATACCGCAACATGTTCTATTAAAGGGACTAGAGAATCAGAAAGAGTACATAATATGGCAGCTCTATAGATGCTTGCCTCCACCTGGTGGTCTAATATATGCTATCTTCAATAAGTTATGGGGAAGGAAATTCAGAATCACAATTAAGAAATTAGGAGATTCAAACTATCTCTTTCACATTCCGGATGAATCAACTAGGTCTTGGATTCTTCAGAGGGGTCTTTGGCATGTTGATGCTTCTTGGACTCCACAAGCATCTTTAGCTATCCCTGAGATCAAAACAATTCCTGTCTGGGTGACTCTAAAAAACATACCCAACATTCTCTACCCAATTCCTGGTATAAATCATATAGCCTCTGGATTAGGTGCACCAATAGCAACCCATAAACCTAGACTAGATCCATTTTTGATGGGTCAGGCCAAGATTTTGGTAGAGGTTGAGCTGAGCAAAGCCTTTCCAACTAAGATTGCTGCTGGTGATATAAATGGGTTTATCTCTATGGTGGAGGTAGAGTATGCTTGGTTACCCACTAATTGTAAGAATTGTGGGCAGTTGGGTCATAAAGAAAAGTGTTGCTTACAGTCTACATCAGTTCCTCAAGTGAATGTAGCTACAATTATTGAGTCATCTGTTGATGTGGTTGCAGGGCTTGTTAGTGAAAATGCTCCAAGTTTCGTTCCAGTTGTTACTCATGAGACTACTGCTCCTATTCAGATCTCAAGCATTGATGTACCAATTACTAATGGTTCTCTCTTAACAGCGGGAGATTCAATCACAGCTTCACCAACTATTGTAGAAGAGCACAAATTGTCAACAACTGTCTCAGTCACTGAGGTCGTGGAAGGGGCAGAGGTCGTGGGAGACTAGGTAGTCGTGGCTAGTGGTTTACATTATCTTATGTTTAAGTCAATCGAAGCGGTTGATTCGATTGTATGTGTGCATCTTTTGCACCCCGTTTTCTAGCACTTAAGTATCTTTGTAATCTGTATGACTTACATCATGGCTCTTTTTAATAAAAACGGTTTTTAGAAAAAAAAAAAAAAAAAAAAAAAAAAAAAAAAGTTGAAGCTGTGGTCCGAGCCGTGGAACCGGACCTGATCTTCTTTGACTTTGCTCATTGGATTCCAGAAGTATCTAGAGACTTCGGCCTTAAGACGGTAAAATTCGTCGTGGTGTCTGCATCGACGATAGCCAATATGGTTGTCCCAGGTGGTGAGTTAGGAGTTCCTCCGCCAGGATATCCTTCGACGAAGGTGCTGCTTTGTAAACAAGATGCTTACACCATGAAGAAGCCGGATCCTACAATCGATGTCGGACCAAACTTCTTTGAAAGAGTCACTACAAGTCTTCTGAACTGTGATGCCATTGCGATAAGAACAGTCAGAGAAATCGAGGGAGACTTGTGCGACTATATCGAAAAGCATAGCAGAAAAAAGGTTCTCGTGACAGGTCCAGTGTTCCCTGAGCCAGACAAGACTATACAGCTAGAGGAACGATGGGTTAAGTGGCTAAGTGGGTATGAACCGGACTCAGTAGTGTTCTGTGCATTGGGCTCACAAATCATTTTAGAGAAAGATCAGTTCCAAGAACTCTGCTTAGGAATGGAGCTAACAGGTTCACCGTTTCTTGTGGTGGTTAAACCACCTAGAGGCTCATCAACGGTTCAAGAAGCACTTCCAGAAGGATTCTCGGAGCGGGTTAAAGGAAGAGGAGTTGTTTGGGAAGGATGGGTTCAACAACCATTGATATTGTCTCATCCATCGGTCGGGTGCTTTGTGAGCCATTGTGGGTTTGGATCAATGTGGGAGTCCTTGCTGAGTGATTGTCAGATAGTCTTGGTGCCACAGGCACAGCTGGGTGATCATATCCGCAACGCAAGATTGATGACTGACGAGCTCAAGGTTTCGGTTGAAGTTGTACGAGAGGAGATAGGATGGTTCTCCAAAGAGAGTTTGTGCAATGCTGTCAATAGTGTAATGAAAAGCGACAGTGAGATCGGGAATCTGGTGAAGAAGAATCACACCAAGTGGAGGGAGACACTAGCTAGTCCTGGACTTATGACCGGTTATGTCGATAATTTCATAGAGTCATTGAAGGATCTTGTGTCTGGACCAACCATGACTGAAAGATAGGAACATTATGATGTTTCTAAGTATCAGGGGGTGATCAGTAAGGTTGATATAAACCAAACCATCTTGAATTGCTTCTGTTTCCTAGTGTGTGTGTGGGCAGGGTGGGTTATTGTTTTTGTATTATGTTTCTAATTAAGTTGCAGTGGATGGGTGATCAATAAGGTTTGTATAAACCAAACTATCTTGAAGTACCTTTATTTCCACGTTGGCTTTTGAATAATGTGTTTCTTGGATGTACGGTGACGATTGATTGCTTTGTGAGTTAGCTTTCCAACACAATAAAAATTCGTAAGGAAATAGTTTCTGATCCAATAAAGAACAGAGGGAAGAGATAAACAAAACAAGAAATAGAAAAAGAGATCATAGAGAGAAAGAAAAAACAAGAGAGAGATAATGACGCAGATGAGTTTGTAAAGTGCCATATAGCCAAGCATCTCTCGATACAGAGATAATGAAGATGAATCAAGCATTGTTGTGTGTGCATAGCTTGTGGATCAATTGCACAACGTCATCGGATGAGTCAAGGAAATAGCGAGCCTTTGTGTACGTTTGTCCAATAGCTACGGAGAAGTAGTTCTCTCCCTTGAGGTCAACAATGGTCGATGATACCTTCTTGGGGGAGTCACCACCTGAAGAAGGAAACGACTTAGTTTTCTTGGTCACCTCGGGCTCGAAGAAGGTGTAAACGTCTTCGTCCTGTAACATAATTCAACCCTTGTATCAGTTACATTCCATGGATGGATTTTTTAATTTATGCATGAAAGTAATAATCAACAATATTGTGTTACATAATAAGAAGCTTACTTTTCCCAAGAAACAACCAATGCATAAGACATAATCAATTGGTGTAGTCATTGACTTATTGTGCACTATGTCTCCGAGAATACGCTCCATTGCACTTCCCTAAAGTAACATAGAAAAAACAGATATGAGAAAAATGAGAATCGTTTGGGTATAGATGATATATAGAAACAGAGTATTTTATTTACCTTTGTAACACCAACTGCATGGACTTCAACAGACTGGTCACCTCGAACAACGTCCACTGATGCATTAGAGATCGGTCCTGCCCACAAGTGTTGTAACATGTCTCTTGCTTGAGCTTTCCCAAATTCAGCATCTACAAACAAAAACAAAGATCAAGGAAACAAAGATAACAAGTGTTGGGGGAAAAAAAGTGCAAGTGGATGATTTATAATTGACAATTATATGCTCTGGAAATGTATATTTTCTGCGAGCTATAGGAATGTAATTATAACCACCTGCATGTTCGTAGTTCCATACAAGGGAAGCTTCGCTTGTTTCAAAATATGATCCTGGAGTTCTTTCAGTGAAGTACTTGAAAACATGCTGTAAACAGAAAACAACCACAAAAGATTGAAGATTGTAAAGTTATCATTATCAATAGTGAGGTCTGAAATATATATAGATTTACTAACCTTGACACCATCAATCCATTCCAAATTCATGTGTTCTGTTATTTTTGTCACCCACTCTCCACTTGTATGCCTTAGAAACATTCCATTTTCCGCAGCCAGCCACATGTTATATTCTCCGAAGTTCTACGTATCTTAGTTACAGTGTCAGATCACAACCAAAAAGATAAGTAAGTTTAAAAGGAAGAGAGGGAAACATATACCTTATCCAATATGTTTTTCTCACTTCTACTCAGAACAACTACTGTTGTTTTTGGATCACTGCATAATGCTTTTAGTCTTTCTTTGAGCTGATGGTGCAGCTCAAGATTCAGTCCGTCGCCTCTTCTCTCTTGATTTTTCATCGGCTGAGTGAGTGCTCCATAGAATCCCTGGACGTTTTTGACAGTTACACAGATAATTAAGTGACAACAAGAAAAGCTATAAGACAATCTTGATATTTATATGTAACACTTACAAGAACTAGCAGTCTATTGTTAGACTTTGAATATTGTTGAATCACATCATGTTCTGGAAGTTCATGTGGGACATTTGCAGCTTGTAGCTCCGCGTTAGTTGTAATTTCGATAAGTTTACTGCAAAAAAATATTTGTAAGAGTCATCTACAAAAAAAAATATAAGTAAACCACAAAATAGAGATTAAGAGAATTAATGTTTTGATTTCCCCATACTTCATGAAATCATCTGCCCACTGCTGAGTAGAATGAGTTCTCACATATTGAAAATTGATTTTATGTTTTCTCTCCTTTTCTTCAGGTGACATATTTAGAGCTTCTTTAATGGCAGTAGAGACTTCTTTAATGTTCCAAGGATTCACAAGAAGAGCTCCAGCACCAAGTGACTGTCCAGCACCTGCAAACTGTGAACCTCATACAAATGTAAATTAATTACTTTTGAATATTATTGACATCAATATATAACTATATGTGTATTCAATTACCTCACTTAGAATGAGAACCCCTTTTTCTGCTTTTTGACAGGCAACAAATTCAGAACTCACAAGGTTCATCCCATCTCTCAAAGATGTTACAAGTAATACATCTGAAGAAATAAGAAAGAATATAATAAACTTGTTTGTTAGCAATCTACCTTTACAATTTGTGAGGCCAAATCTCATATGTATATATATGATTAAAGTATGGAACCAAATCATCACAAGTAACTTAACAATTACCTGTGATGGCATAAAGTGCGCATAACTGATTAAAGTCAATAGAACGATCCTGATAGATATATGAAATATTTATTAGTATAATTTATTAGTCAGAAGGAAAATGTAACTCGTGACAACAACATATATAAAAGAAAATAAATAACAAACCAGATGAATTATTGGCACAGCTGAGATAGAACCAAAACGACCATTGATTCGTCCAACAAGACCATGACATTGGTCTTTGATCTTTTGATCTGAAAAATAGGAGTATGGGAAACAAACACAATCTAAGAAATTGATGCATATAGTAGCTTATTTAAAGAAGAAGAAGAAGAAGAAGAAGAAGAAGAAGAAGAAGAAGAGATAGAAAAACTTACATTCACCAATACCATTTCTTGTTGGCACTGCAATCTGAAGTAACATGACTTTACCACGCCAATCTTCATTTTCCTCTAAAAATTTCTCAAATGCCTGATATTTTTGTGGAATCCCTTTGATCGTATCGAGACGATCTACACCTAATATCAACTGTCAACAAAATTAACAATGTTAGATCTTTTCCACCAATTTAAACATCAAAAATCATAGAAAGTATATAGATATATCTACCTTTCTACCACCAAAATCGTTTTTAAACTTCTCCATGTATTGTATGACCTCAGAGAGTGCACTTGTGTTTATAAACCTCTCAGGTTCTATCCCAATTGGAAACTAAAATCCAAAGAAAAATGATGAATTAATTACATAAAGAGTTGATTAAGATTAAATCATAGCATATACTCAATCTTAAGAGAGTTAAAGATGGGTCATTACAACAGCTACTCGAGTGAATTTGCCCTGATCCACAACTCCTTCGGATGTTGCTTCGATCCCAAGAATACACATGCATGCATTCACGAAATGTCTTGCAAAGTCATAGGTATGGAAACTATATAATCACACAAAAGAAAGTTATGAGATAAGATCTAAAATGATTACTACACTATTCAAAGTAAAAGATATATTACTCACCCGACTAAATCAGCAGTAAGAACAGAGCGAAGCAGGTCAGCTCGCGAGGGCAACGTTTTGTACATCTCGGAGGAAGGGAATGGTGTATGGAGAAACCACCCAACTTTCATCTTACTGTTGTATTCCTTTAGATACTGAGGAAGAAGCATAACATGATAATCATGGCACCAAATGACATCTCCATCTTCATAGTGCTCTTTTACGACATCAAAAAAGATTTGATTCGCTTTCTTGTATGCATCATACTGTGACTGGTATGTTATGGTTGCATCGTTGCGATATTCTGGTGGCGTTCCCATGTAGTGAAATATCGGCCACAGAATATTGTTGCAGTAGCCATTGTAGTATTGATCACACACTTCTTCCAAAAACACTGGGATACATCCCTGCAAACCAAACCAACAGTTTAAATCATATAACGAATTAAAGGTTCTCTAATATAAATATTTTATATTAAAATGAGCAGATCTTTTATTATTATTTTCTATGCAAATGAAAAACACAAAGGTCATCAAAGATCGATTTCTACATGACTAGCTCTCTTTAAATACTGCATATTTAATTTTACGTAACGGTTGCATGATCCGTAATTAATTAAGTCTATGTGTTTCGGGATCTAATTCATAGTAACAAAACAAAACATGACTATATACGACGTTACGAGATTTCGAAAACTGTATACGTACCTTTTCAGCTAGGGCAACGGAGAGCGTCTTTTTCCCAACCGCATCATGAACATCTACTCCAGGCCATCCAATCCATTTGGTCTCAAACTCTTTCAAACCTTTTAAGAGATAACCACAAATTAATATATTATATAAAACTGTTTTCTTGTCTTTAATTGATTAATATCACTACCAAATTTTGTATCTTCTTACCTAGAAGAGCACTAACAAGACCACCAGGACTCATCGTGAAAGACCATGACTCTTCTCCAACCCTCTTTGCAGTAACCGGAAGAGACATCGACACTACAAGCAATCGTGGCCTCCCCATTTTAGTTCTAGAAATGAAGTAAAAACTATGAGAAGAATAGTCTTGTCTTTCTTCTTATTTATAATTAAGAAGCTTTTTCATTTTTTATTTTATTTTTATAAACACCAATTAAGAAGCTTAATATCTTTTGGCAGGGTGAGGGATAATAATTAAAAAAATTAGTATATGTTTCCTTTTTTTTTAGATTACATTCACTTTTGAGTTTTGATGATGATTTGTTTCCCAATTAATTAATAATACCTTTTAAATTGCTTTCTTTTGTGAACATCTTTTCACTAAAAGTAAGAAAATTTATTATCATATACTATTAGTAGAATAATCTAGTAAATCAATTAGTCATCACATTTTTAGACATGTATTTTAATATATTATTCTATAAACATATTTTAAAATCACTAGTTATTTGATACATTGTATAGTCATTTAACTAATTTATCTTTAACTCTACAGTATTGCTATTTATTTGATATTCATATATTGATTTGCATATTAATAAAAAAGTAGATATCTTTTTTTTTTTTTTAACGCTTGTTATAATAGAATATAGATAAAGGTTCAAGTACAAACCATCAAAACGACAAAAGAACAGCCATAAAACAGAACAAGAAAAACAGAGCAGACCCGAACAAATCTCTGTTCCTAAACTTCACCGTTCTTGCGCAATCTGATTTTGCAACCAAGCTGGGCCTCCTGACGCAAGGTAAGATGTAAGTCGAACCTCTCTTGTAACACTAGATGCAATCGCCCTGGCCAACGAGTTGGCTTTCGGTGAAGAGAGTATAATTACAACCTCCCCCATCACCCGTATTGCATTTGTGATCTTATTCAGCTCCGAACGATACTTTGGCCAATTGTTTGGGGACTCTAAAGCCGTCACCACCGCCTGGCAGTCCGTCCAGACTTCACAGGTCGTATAATGAAGATCAGTGAGGCTTTGGAGACACCACAGAAGGCAACTAAGTTCAGCAGAAATCCTATTAGTCCGCAGAAGAAAAGCATCTCGCGCATGATATAAGACTTCTCCATTGTGATCCCTTAATATCCAAGCACCGCCACAGTACCATGTCTCCTTCCCCCAAGCTGCATGAATATTACACTTAAGCTTACCAGGAGGGGGACAAACCCAATGGTGGATAGTGAGGCCATGTCTGCTAGCTTCTCTAGAGGCAACCTGAGATATTAAGGTTTGTTGTCGCAGCCATTCTTCAGCTTCTTCAAGCGCCATTGCCACAATCACATGAGAATCCTGATTCCGTTGCGCAAAGATAATAGCATTCCGTGCTTTCCATATCCCCCATAAAATCCAAGGAATAGCTTGTCGTACAACCTCACCAAGTCCAGGCTGCTGCATAAATTGTAGTACTAGGCATATATTGTCAACAACCGAATGTGAGAAACCCTGAGAAGCGATAGGAAGACCAGTGACGGACCAAACCCCATTCGCCAGAGTACATCGAAATAAAACATTGTTGATTGTCTCATCTGCAACATGACAAACCGGACAAAGGGGGTTAACCGAAATACCATGACTTCTCATACACTTTGCAACCGCTAATGCCTGCGATAAGGCTCTCCATAAAAAGAGTCGAATTTTAGGCTCAGTGGCAATATCCCAGATACATTGTTTAACCTTGTTCACCCTAGTCATATCAGTGGACAGTGGGTTCAAAAGATCATTCTCCCGAGCTAGCAACCAGTTCCCACTTTTAACAGTGTATTGGCCATTTTTAGTAAAAGCCCAAACATAGCGATCACAAAGATTTGATGTCGGTGGAAAGGACCTTATTCTAGGTATCTCACATGGTGGAAACAAGTCCTGAAGACGTTGTGCATCCCATGCTCCATCAATGGTGATTAGAGACGATACCTTGAGGTTTAAATCAATCGTCGTCTCCTTATTGAAATGTCTTCTTGGCATATCATCAAAAACCCACTTGTCCAGCCACACATTAGTCTTCTGGCCACTGCCATGAGATTTCATGACCCCTCGTGCTAATAGTTCATGGCCAAACAAAATGCTCCACCAAGCATATGATGGTCTATATCCAATCCTTGCGTCCAAAAAGGGGACATCCACAAAGTATTTCGCCTTATATACTCTAGCCACTAAAGAATGCGGAGAATGGAGGATTCTCCATCCTTGTTTTGCTAACAAAGCCTGGTTGAACCGACCAATATCACGAAATCCCAAGTCTCCACGTTCTTTTGATTGACACACTTTATCCCAGGAGACCCAGTGCATCTTATGGTTGTCCTCGCTTGCATTCCACCAAAACTGACACATCGCACTTGTAAGTTGCTGACATTGATGCTTCGTTAAACGGAAGCAAGACATATCATATACCGGAAGTGCCATAGCCACAAACTTGAGCAAACCTTCTTTGCCACCCAAAGATAATGTCTTCTCATACCATCCACTGAGTCTCAATTTTAGGCTATCACTGATGAACTACAATAGATCTCTTTTCGAACCACTGAAACACTCTGGTAATCCCAAGTATTTCCCTATTCCACCTTCTTGCTCAATACTAGTAAACATAAGAAGAAAATGACGCATATAAGGATCCAACCTCTTACCAAAGGTGATTGCAGACTTCTGGAAATTTATTTCTTGTCCTGATGCATCACCATATAGTTTAAGACACTTTAAGAACTCTGAGCACTCTCGAAAGTTAGCTTGACATAAGAACAAGCTATCATCAGCAAAGAGAAGATGTTGGATCGAAGGACAGGAAGAGGAAAGTTTCATTCCTGTAACACGACCCTCCAGCTCAGCTATGTTCATTATATGCACCAAAGCCTCTGAACAAAGGATGAAGAAGAATGGTGAAAGTGGGTCCCCTGCCTAATCCCTTGCTCTGATTTAATGTAACCATAAGAAGCACCATTTAATAAAACCGAATATGTGACCGAGGTGACATAACTCATTATCCACTGCACCCATCTAATGTGAAACCCCAAACGAATCAACAACTCTTCAAGAAACCTCCATTCCACACGATCATAGGCTTTAGACATATCAGTCTTGATCGCCATGAAATCTTCATCACATTGAGGGTTGGTTCTAAGAGCATGAATCATCTCATGGGCAATAAGGATATTGTCTGAGATCAGGCGACCCGAGACAAAGGCACCTCGTGTATCACATACGATAGTGGGGAGAAAACGCTTTAGTCGATTACATAAAACTTTGGAGACAATCTTGTGGAGCACCGAACATAAGCTGATTGGCCGCAAATCAGTCATTTTCAAAGGATTAGGCTTTTTAGGGATCAGACAAATCTGTGTATAGTTCCATTCAGATGGAAGAGAACCAGATTCGAAAAATTGTTGCACCTTCTCTACCACTTGAGCGCCAACAATGTCTCAATACTCCTGAAAAAAAGTGACCTATCATCCCATCAGCACCTGGTGTTTTATCTCCTATGATGCTAAAGATTGCATTCTTGATCTCTGCACTAGAAGGCATATTAGATAGTTCATCATTCATTTGAGGTGTAACACGAGGATTCATTCCATCAAGAGCTTCCGCAATAGCTTCAGGGTTAGAAGTAGTAAACATTTTCCGAAAATAGCCCACCGCTACCTCTCCCTTAGAACCCTCTCTGAATTGTTCAACGCCATTCTGATCTAGTAACGATAGGATCCTGTTTTGCACACGTCTTCGTTGAACACTCCCATGAAAAAAACGAGTATTACGATTGCCCTCCTGCATCCACTTCTCTCGACTTTGTTGCTTCCAGAACAACTCCTCTGCTCTGTAATCTCTGCTAGTTCCCACCGTAGATTTTTCAGTAAATGAAGATCCGGTTGTAACTTAGCACTCTCATTATCCAGCTGAAGTCGAAATAAGTCAATATTCTTCTTAGAATTTTGTTGAGTAGAGTTTTTCCAGCTTGAGATGGCCTTCCTGTAGTCAGCAATTCGACTTAGGACTGTTTGTGAACTCCTCGCATCACCTTTAGTCCAGCCATCTTTCACTATCTGAGCAATCTCCGGTTTAGATGTCCACCGTTTCTGAAACATAAAGCGTCCTCTATGTGAATCTTCTTCACTAACAAATCGCAGAAACACTGGTCTATGATCAGAACCAATTCGCTCCATAAATTCTGCCTAGACTCGCGGGAAGAGGTGAAACCATGCTGCATTGCCCAAGGCTCTATCCAAGCAGCACTGGATCCACATCTTGTTACGCTCCCTAGCCCATGAATACTTGTTACCAATACTCGGAACCTCCCGTAGTCGACAGTCAGAAATCATATTCCTGAAAGGATAGAATGACAACTCTGACCGTGTTGGTCCCCCTAGCTTCTCACTGTTATCCACCATTTCATCAAGATCACCCAAGACCAACCAGGGATCATCTCTTGTTGCACCAATTGAGATGAGATGATCCCATACTACTTGCCTCTGTTGATAAACCGGATCCCCATACACACAAGAGGCATATAAGCTAGCTGATCCAAATGTAATCTTCACATCAATGATTCTTGTATCTGAAATAAGGACTTGAACTGTATACGCTGACTTCCAAAAAAGAGCCAGTCCACCACTTAAACCCACTGGATCGACTATGTGGGCATTCTCATAACCTAAAGACTTTTGTAAGTTCACAACATACTGACTGGAGTTTTATGTCTCCAGGAGGAACAAAAAATCCGGGAAATGTGTACGCCGCATCTCCCGTAAGGTGGGAATTGTCAAGGTGCCCCCAATCCTTGACAATTCCAGCTCATAAAACTTATAGCTGCATCGGTGGTTCCTCTCGCGGAACCACCGTTTCAACACCTCGCTTGGCAAGCTTAGATGATATCAAAGCCTCATCCGCAGCTTTCCGTTTTGAAGATATCCCTTCATAAGAATCTAAAAAGGACACATGTCTATTCTGAATTGCTTGGGCCTTACGCTTCCACTGACTGGGTCGTCGTCTCTTCTTCACTTGTTTAGGTGTAGATCCGGTAGCACCAGCAGAGAAATTATCTCTTACTTTCGTAGATTTTAACCCGAACAATGGTGTTGTGGCACACGACGCAGACGAAGAATGAGTTGGACGTGCCAGGCGATCCAAAACACGTTCTGACCTCAACCCTGGATCAGAGTGAGCTTCTCCATAATCAACAGCAGACACACCTTCGAAATCAAAAATCAACCCCTTCCCTTTATCCACATTTGTAATAAGTTGTGGTGGTGCCTCAAGGCGCAGGAATCTTTGTTGGCCATCAATATCATCAGCCAGATTCCAAACAGATTGTCTTACTCTTTCTATGTGGATTTTCTTTAACTGCAGATCAGTCACCGAAAGATACTGGCGCATCTCATCTAACACAGGTTTAGCTATCTTTGGTTTACCTGAGATTGGATCAATACCAACATCCGCATCTGTCAACACACCAAACAAGGGATCATCCTTGCTAATCTTTGGGACTAGCCGACTCAGAACCAGAGAAGCACCTTGAAGTCCTCCCGTAACAAGTACTTTCCGGTTCACAGGATTAAAAGGACACCTCTCTTTATCATGTGTAAGCCTCTGACACTGGTAACATCTACGTCGAATCCTTTCATACTCAATTCCAACAGCAACATTTTCTCCTGATGGTAGCTGCAGTTCCCTGGAGTTCTTCAAAGGCCTACTTACATCAAATAAAACTCTAACCCTGACGTAACCCTTGCTCAAAGGCTTTAACGGATCAAATGCCACATGTATAACTCGACCAATACGCCCCGCAATTTCCTTGATCGTATTTGCTGTGTTATAGTTCACCGGGATGTTTCGTAACCGGATCCATATCGGCAAAACCTTCAAATAGTCTTTTGGTGGCTTCTCCACCCATCTTTCAAGAGTGACACTCCAATCATTAAAAGTCCATGCGCCCGTGTCCAGAACCGTGGATAGATCTGTTTCAAAATCAAATATGAATTGAAACCTATCATTAGGTAAAGCAATGTCCCGCGTACGGTTTTAGACACGCCACATTCTTGGCATCTCATGATCATGCTTGACATCTTCTGATTTTCTGGACACAGCAACTTCCCTATAATACTTCGTTCATTCCTAACACAAGAACTAAATTGAGGTAGGTCTTGTATCACGATCGGCTGATCATCATCAGAGTGACATCTCTTATAAGGCTCTGTCCAAAACATACTCCATTCCGTACAAATCGTCTCCACTAGTAGGCAATGAAAGATGTCGAATGGACTTTTAAATTTACCTTTTAAATTACAGGATTTAATAAATAATTTTCTGTTATTTAGATTCCAATAAATCTCATAAACTAATATTTTTGTTTTATTTGTTTACAGGAGTACTTAAAAATTAGTCTTTGCCCCATACCTATTTAAATTACACATGTGATAAGCAGAGTTGAATTTGCAGTTATACAACTAACAAATATTAACACAAACCATCATACTATATACCATTATAGTTTTTTTTTTTTAACATCTATCATTATTAAGTTGGAAAGAGTATTACAAGTATATTCACTTAACCAAAATGTTAAATTAGGAGGAATTTATTTTTAGTGTACAAATTTAGCAATTATGAAGATGTTTTGGATTACTAGTTGCAATTTTGTAACAATTGGTTTTTTTTGGGAAGACCGAGGAGAAGAGACTACGGTGGGGATAATCTAAGCGACGACAACAACAAGGAAGGATAATGGCTTTCTCTCCTAACCCTCTTTCTCTAAGCGTACCCGATCCTGCTTTCGAATCTTGGCTCCGAGACTCCGGTTATCTCGAGCTCCTCGATCACCGCACATCCGCTGCAGCCGCCGCCGCTTCCTCCTCTGCACCCGTATCAACCTCGGCTGCCGCAACTTCCTCTGCCTCCGACGATGTCGTTTCCTCCATTACCGGTGGTTTCTTCGCTTCTCTCTTGTCTCGGCTCGTCACTGTTTCTTCTCTTCTGACTATCAACCCTTTCTCCAAGCTCTCCGCCGATGACTTTTCCGGAGATACGCCACCGTGGACCACCGGTTTCTTTGGCAATTGCGACTCTTATTCGTTCCCGTCGTCTTCTCAGCAAGCGAGGATGAGAGTTCATGAGAATATCAAACGATTCGCTAGGAATTACGCTACCCTCTTCATCGTCTTCTTCGCTTGTGCACTGTATGGTTCTATTTACTCTTTTAATTGGATAAAGGCTAAACCTTTAGATTTTTAGAGGTTAAAGTATGAATCTTGAAATTGGGTTTGGAATTAAAGTGTTGATTTTTTTTGGTGCTTGTAGGTATCAGATGCCACTTGCATTGGTGGGATTGTTAGCAAGCTTAGCACTTTGGGAGCTTTTCAAATACTGCAGTGATAGATGGAAGTTTGATCGTCACCCTTCCATGAGGAAGTTCTCAATCGGTATTGGTCAGTGTGGTGAGTCTTTCGATTGATTTCGTTCCTGGTTTTTGCTAATTGAAGATAGGAACCATGGTGGCAGCATTTGTGGTTCTGCAACTTGTCTACAGTCACAGAATGCTGAAAACGTTTAGATATGAATTTGTTTGTTTTGTTTAATCACTTGAGCTGATATTACTCTGATAAGTTTATGCTGCTCACTGTAGTAGTCTAGAGAAACTATCTAGAATGTTTTGAACTGAAACTGTAAACGGTGATTGATTATATTGTAGAATGAACCTTGACTCGTTTCTTTGCTTCTCCTACTTGCAGGGACTGCAGTTCTTCTCACGTTTTTGAATGTCCAAATGGCTCTTTTCTCTGCTCTTGCCGTCAGTTATTCAGGTAACTTAACTAAGCAATGGTCAAGTGTGATTTAGCTTTGTATGGCTGGCGATGACCTTTGATGCTTTCTCTTGTGTCTCGTTGTAGTTATGATATTGCATGCTGGGTTCAGGAAGCTCACGCCATCCAAGAAACCATCTCGAGGAAGATAAACCGTATCCACGAGAGCTTTGAATTTTGTTTATGCGATTCATCTACAGTTTTGGTAATCATGAGATGTAGTGTCTGGTGACTTTGAAACTCAGACAGAGGCAGACAACAATAGTAGCTAGATGGTAGATTAAGAAAGTGTGAATGTTAAAAATCATCTAAAAGCAAAACAAAGATTACAAACTGTAAGAAAGAAATAAAGGGAAAGTTTATGAATGATGAGTACTTAAATTTTTATATAGGTAACTGATAAATTGTTATTGGCAAATGATAATAAAGATAACATATGGTTTTATACAAAAATAAACACATATCATACGGTTTAGACCAAAATCCCATTACATTAGGAATTGATAATCTTATAACAAAGTTTATTACATTGTCATCCTGATGACTGATTTTGGCCTTTGACAGTTCCATTTCACCCACAGCTACACTCTGCTGATCATCATCTCCTCCTTTATTCTCTACACTCTTTGGCTTGCCTGCATCTCCACTCTTCTTGATGGCTGCATCTGTGGCTCGTTTCAATCCATCTTTGGCTGTATCCGTGGCATGACTCAACGTCACATTCGGCGCCTTACCATCTGTAGTTGTCCCCATCGCCTCTTCATTCGGATTCTCTCTGTTGTTCCCCTGCAAAAAGTTTTCGAAGAATCAAGTGATATAATAATACCTCAACGATCTTTGTATGCATCAATCTATCTTCAACGAGTTCAAAGAACGTACTTGGGATACGAAGTAACGAGAGTTAGTAATAATGGTAATGACTTTATCAGCTACTGATCAAGAACTGTTGCTGTAATCCTTGTGTAACGAAGAAGCTCTATATATGTTTATGGCTCCTCTCTTTGCTAAAAACATCGCTGCCATTTTTTACTCTCTCGTATCAACAAGACAACAACATATGGAGCCTCTCGCTCTAATGTATATAGGACACACCGAGTAAAGTACTTTGAAGATCGAGTTAGTGTCGGAAGAATAATACGTGGCTTGTAATTTTGCTTCTCACGTGTCCCCAACCCAAAGCGACAGGAGCAAAGGCTGATTCTTGTACTAAATTGTGATTAATGCTAAGTATGCAAAGAAGAGAAAATAAAAATAAAAATAAAATAAGACTGTAGTCTTCTAATCACTAACTCCAAGAAAGGAAATACAGGGCCCAAACCTAAGCCCAGTCCATAAATTCAAAATGTAGCAAGTGTCGTATTTTTGGGGTTTGTATGATTGGATCTACTAGACATTCAGAGTTCGCAAGTTTCTTACGTGGAAAAATACGTAGGAGACAAATATGTACTAATGTAGATGTGATTAAAACAGGAAAGATGAATGAATGATACATGGATTTATAGTATCCATACAAAACAATGAAATATTTTTAAAGATCGCACACGTTTACATGAACTTTTGCCCAAACTTAACATACATGATCAAAACCTTACATGGAGTTTGGAGTGTATACGGTTTCATTTCTTTAAAACAGGGAAAAGAGAAAAATAATCAAGTGAATTTGTAATGAAAAACCAGATGCAAATGTAAAACTTTTTGGTATTCTCTCATGATATAATGGAAAATGGCATATGATTCGTTGAATCCGATTCTTACCACACAAATCAATAGCTCTTTAACGCGTTTTATCCGGGGACAAAAACTTCACATAACTTCAAATCCCAAAAAGAATACATTAAACACGTCGGCAGATACGAAGAAGCGATCTCTTCTTTTCATGAGGGAAACGAGTAGAGATACAAGATTCAATTTCTAACACGTATTAAACCCCATAAAAACTGACCTCTCTCTATCATAAAGACTAGAAAAGCTTCACTTCCCCTTTAACCTCTCTCTTCTCATTTGATCTCCACCATTCAAAACCCCTTCATCTCTATATAATGCATACACACAAACTCATTTGTCTCTTATCTTCTTAGAAGAAAAATAACTCTCTCGTAGCTTCTTGAAACCCATCATGACCTTTCTAAAAATGAAAAGCCTTTCTTTCTTCTTCACCATCCTCCTCTCTCTCTCTGCCTTCTTTACAATCTCCGACGCTCGGAAGTTTAGTGTTGGAGGCAGCGGCGCGTGGGTTACAAACCCACCTGAAAACTACGAATCTTGGTCTGGCAAAAACCGTTTCCTTATTCACGACACTCTCTGTATATATCTCTCTCTCTCTTTCTCTCATTCTCTTACACGTTTGTGTCATTTCATTATAACTTGAGTGTACTTTTGTCTGAAACTCGTTCTGTTTCTTGCAGATTTTAGCTACGCTAAGGGAGCTGACTCGGTGCTAGAGGTGAACAAGGCTGATTACGACGGATGTAATACAAAGAACCCGATCAAGAGAGTAGACGATGGAGACTCTGAGATCTCGCTTGATCGTTATGGTCCCTTTTACTTCATCAGTGGCAATGAAGACAACTGTAAGAAGGGACAAAAGCTTTCTGTCGTTGTCATATCTCCCAGGACTCCATCTACGGCTCAGCCTCCTCACGCTGCCGCACCGGGAAGTTCTCCTCCGGGATCTACTACTCCCCCTGGAGGAGCCCACTCGCCTAAATCTTCCTCCCCTGTTTCCCCGACGACTTCTCCTCCTGGATCAATGGCACCTAAATCAGGTTCCCCTGTTTCTCCGACGACTTCTCCGCCGGCACCACCTAAATCCTCTTCCCCTGTTTCCCCATCCTCTGCTCCGATGACTTCACCACCGGCACCAATGGCACCTAAATCTTCTTCCACTGTTCCCCCATCTTCTGCCCCAATGACTTCACCACCGGCACCAATGGCTCCAAAATCTTCTTCCACTGTTCCCCCGTCTTCTGCTCCGATGACTTCACCACCAGGACCAATGGCACCAGAATCTTCATCCCCTGTTTCAAACTCACCTGCCGTTTCTCCATCTTTGGCTCCGGGAGACTCTACTTCTCTTCCGCCGTCCGATTCCCCTTCAGCAAACTCGCCGTCAGGTTCGGCGATGGGTCCGTCGGGAGATGGTTCGGCGATGGGTCCCTCGGGAGATGGTCCGTCGGCTTCCGGTGATATCAGTACACCGGCGGGAGCTCCAGGGCAGAAAAAATCGTCGGCGAATGGTATGACCGTTATGTCGATTACTACTACTATAGTATTTAGTTTGGTTTTAACCATCTTTATCATGTCAGCTTAAGAACACAGTTGGAGACTTGTTTCATGTCGGATTCGATTATTTGTTCTTGTGTCATTTTAGTTTCTACTTTGTTTTTTTTTTTGGTTACCTGTGTAATTCCGTATTATTGAGTATAGTTGATACTTGGATTGTTGTTTAGTTTATTAATAATAATAGACACTGCGTTCTAAAACATGATAGCTCTAATTAGAAGTTATATCTATTATGTGATACATATATTAATTGCATTTACTTGTGAGTGTAGAAGATTAGACTTGAAACTCAAATCTTACGTTTCTGTTTAATTTCTAGAACTGTTTATTTCCAAAAGTAAACATAAAAATCTCAAAGATTATTAAAATCTCTAAGTAAAAAGCTAGTGGGTCTAACGAAATAGTAAAGTTTAATGTGGTTTAAGTTCGTCTAAAAATTTAGAGTTGCATAGATGGATATCTGCGTATATAGTTCAATGCGTTTACTATTCAGAGGCTAATGCAAGAAAGTTCTTTTTGATCATTTAATTCATTTACCTACCAAAGCTCCACGTAAGGGAAAGACATATGGTGGTGTTTCTCTTTTTTTATTTGTGATGCTTTTCTTTATGTCAATATCACCCATGCAAGAAAGTTCTTTATTTTCGACTTTATGACCTTGACGATATCTTTACAAGTCTTGCTGTGTATTTTCACTTTTCACTTCTTTTACCAATTGAATGTTTTGCTCATTTTCTTCCCTGTCGGTAGTAGAAAACTATATATGGACCTACACTAGTTTTTTTTTTTTATTGACCTACACTAGTTTTGCATTCATTGTATCTACAAACCGAAGCGATTCAGAGCGTTCTGTACGTTTTTAAAAGCATTGACTATACTTTTCAATCAATTTATCACTCTAAACAAAACAAAAAATTGCATTCGTCTATGTGGCGATTCTCCCATTTTGAACGTTACAAACTTGCAATACTTTGGTTCTGTTCTTGGAACAAAAAAAAAAAAGAGACGTGAAATTAGATATATTTCATGAGTCATTGACACGAAAAGAAGACAAAGCGAGGAACAGGAACCAAAGTGTTGTTATTGTGAGTGAGACCAAAGATATTAAAGGCGATAGCTAAGTTGCAAGGCTACTAGAGGGTACACGTGACTACTAGCCATTGTATCATCGTGACTATAGGCCCCACACAGACGGAGACACGTGGAGTATGCTACGAATCGTCCAAGTGTTTACAATTGGGCACAGTGACAATTGATGCACAATGTCCTCTCTCAGACCCACCAAGCACCAATTCCTGTCAAACATGTTCAACTGTGTGTGAAAATAACAAAAAACAAATATCATGGAGCAAAAGTCATATTACTTTTTTGTCCAGATTCTCTGCCTAGGAGAACAAAACTATAAAACTAGCCCAAAGGATAAATATGGATCTGCTTACAAGACTCGCAACCTAATGAAATTCTTGATCAATGTGCTATTCTATCTATGGTCTATGGAGGATGGTAATTGGTAAGGATTCACAAATCTAGGACAAAAGTGTTAAAAATTGATGAAATGCAAGGAAACCAGAACTTCTATTGTCTTAAAAAGAGCTTTTTGACAGGTCTGATCTAACCAAAAAAAAAGTGATAATTCCATTCAACATTCTGTGTCATGTTCTCTCCTTCTAATACCAATGTAGCCATGGATATAACAAAACTTAAAAAGACTGTTCACAAACAAAAGCAATAACCAAGCAAGTCAAATCCATAAAACTTGCAGGGTAGTGAGATAAAAAGTTCATAACGCTAAGTCAGTGTTGCCCATTAGTCAGTCTTTCTGTTAACCAAAACAAACATATCCCCCCTCTCTCTCTCTTTTTTTTTCTAAATAAACTGCGTGTCGTTTCGATCGCACAAAAACGACGCGTGCTTTGTAGTTTCCCGCCATACATACAACAAAGTCCCTGAAATCGAGAAACTCGCAGTTTCTACTTTTCTAGCAGCCTCTTCTCTTCTCTTCCGGCGATGACGGCCAAGCGGAACCGTAAGAATAAGAATACCCAAGCTCCGAATTTACCCGAGGAGCCCGTCAACTTATTCCGACACATTGCTTCAGCAATTACGTCCTCTCAGGTACGATGTTTCTGCAATTTTTGCCCAATTTCGAATACAATCGAATTAACCAGTCTCGGATTTTACTGGGCAATGCATATTTCTGAGTATTTCACTAAAAATTTGTCGAGAAATAGTTTCGTTCTCAAAAGTAATGATTTTTATAACGGCGTGAATCAATTTAGGGTTTCTGTGGTTTTCCTATTTTGGTCTCCAGGTTTCTCATAAGCCAATTTTGGAACATCTATTGTACCTTCTGGGTCATTCCTCGTTAACCCAACCAACGAATTCGGAGAATTGTGACATCGCCTCACATTGTTGGAATATCAAGCTCAGTGGTGAGCAAGTGGAAAGGATCAGTTTCGAGGATGTTTGTTACCTCTCAGATGTTTTGTTCAGGGAACTTGACAGGAATTTTGAAATCCTGTTCTCCACTTTATTCAAACGAAAGGCTGAGACTTGTTGTCCCACTGAAGAAAGTATTCGGTTAGCTACTCTCTTCTTAAGATGTTGTATGAAGATCATGGCTTTGCTTATGTCCAAACCAGAGCTGGTTCTTGAGAAAGCCAAAACAGTTCACTTAATTCTCAGTGGATTGGTTCGTGCAAGTAATGAGGATTGTTCTTTTGTATTCACCCATGACGGATTGTTAGATCCCCGCCATACACTTCTTTGTACATGGATTGAGGTAAGTCTTGAAACTTTTTTTTGGATCACTTTACCTTTTTTACCAAGAAATTTCTAAGTTGAAGTAAAAATCCTTAAGATAATGTTATGTTTTCATTGGCTTTATATGTTCTGAATAGGTTTTTATGGATGAGATTTTGGTGAATAAGTCAATCAATGATCTGCTGTTCCTCGTCGATTCTGCGTCCTCGTCCTCCTCATGTAGACTGTTCCCTAAGCATCATAGGGCCAGTGTGGTGGAAATGGAAATGGTTGCTGCTCATTTTATCATCTCAACATCTGATGCAAAATTGAATGAAATGTGTGTTGAGAGATTATACTGGAAACAACTCAATGCAGTTAGAGCTTCTCAGTTAAGCTTGAGTGCTGCTGCGTCCTTGCTACTAAACCTGTTTATGTTTTCTGCACCAAGTTTCATCCATGCCCATGTTGTTTTACTAGTTTCTGGCGCCATCGGTATTTGTGTTGAGGGATTAGACCTTCACCGTATTAATCTCTATATTGATGCATTTGAAAAGTCTGTGGGTTTGTATACAAGCATCATGTGTAAGAGTGAGGATGCCTCACCCGGGAAGTTTGGTGTTCCGATGAATAAATCTCCAGTGGCTTTTGAACATCATCTTTTGCCCTCAACACTGGAGAAAGTAAACGATGTTACACTGAAACTAACTGATTCATTGGGTGCATATCAAATTAGTAATGCCAAGAGAGAAAGCAATGAGCTGGTCGCGTGTTCTGTTGCATACGCAAAGGAAAGCTTATGCATATTTGATAGCTCCTGCTCAGAAAAGATGTTGTCTCAGACCTTATCAATTATTGGTTGTGTGATACTTAGAGCTAGTTCTGATGATGTCATGGACTCTGCGTTGCAAAAATACTACGCATCTAGTATGGAAAATTTATGTCTGCTTGCATCCATACTAAAGTTGATGAGTTGTTCGATGTTGCAAGCGATTCGAGTTCTCAGGAATTGGAACTTGCATCGACCTGAAGCCGTAGGTAATGTTCAAGCTTGCAAGAAATACAAGGCCCTGATGGATATTGTTCAACGTTTTGAACAGTTCAAGGTTCAATTGCCCGGTCAAAGTTTCCTACGCGATAGAATGGAATCTCTTCCTCACAGTCATGTGAAATCTAAGTGGATGCTTACGCATTTTTCAGGCTTACTGTCTGTAAGCTTGTCCCTCAAGCTTGACTTTCTAGTGAAGGATTCCGTTTTTGGAATGGTGATATCTATGTAATTATTTATCCTAGAAGGGGGTGACTTGGAAGCACTTGGGAATTCAGTTTGTCACTCAGAAAATCCATCATGTTCGATGCCATCCAGTGGTTTTGAAAACTTGACAGCTTCTGGTAAAGCTGAGGAGGTAACAACAACTGATAACTCTTTGCACATATTCTAAATTCTGCGCTTTTCTAAATGGATCAATGATTATATGGTACAGACTTCGGTAGGTAGGAAACAAAGCGGGGCTGTTGCTTTGAAGTTTCACAAAATCCGAACTTTGTACTTGGGGTATGTATAAACCAGCAAATTCCTATTGAGTTTCTCTTTCATAGTGGATGATATATCCGTTCATGAGATCTCTAACCGAACTACTACATGTAACTCCATGGTTGTGCAGGAAGATGTCTGAAGCTAAAGATCCAGAGAGTGGTCCAGATTCAGGAGTTAGTGTTGAAGAGGAAAGCTGCAATGGGGAGAGCTTTTTGTGGTGTATGGCCGGAAAAGATAAGCTGAAAAAATCCGATGTAGAGGAGTTGGCAGATTTCATAGTATGTGAGCCCGGTAAGGAGTACTCCGACTGGCTAAAAGGGAGAGAACGATTTCGGAAGCAACGGTGGAACAAGATTGTTCCCCAAAGGTGGAACAAGAAGCAAAAAGCTTGGAGAGAGAACAAACGAAAAGTGTATAACCAGAAACTAAATCTTCTGTACTAAAAGAACAACCACAGATTTAATCGTGGGAATTCTATCAGTAACGCCCTTGCAAAGAGTAAAGAGAGAAAAAGAAATATCAAAACTAGAGCATAACATAATGACAACTATAAAATGTAACAAAAACTGTCTTCTTCCTTCAAAGTTAAAGCCTCAACAACAGAAGAGAAAACGACAATGTAGAAGTACTAAAAAGAGTCTCTACTCGTATGTAAATGAGATGCATAGTCTTATGAGTTTTTAAAGAGTCAAGAAGGCAAAATCCCAGTTTTTAAGTATTCCAAACTACAACAACGCAGCCTCGCTTAACCACACCATTCCATCTAGAGAACGTAGTAGTAACCCAAGACGAGAAGCATCAGTACCGCAAGAGCAGCTGGAGCAGCATAAACCCAGTAGTTAGTCGACTTCTTACGCTTAAGGATCGCTCTCGGGAGTGTTTCTGGTCCTCCTCTACTGCGGATCCTGTTCCTTATCGGTTTCTCTTTTAAGACTTTTTCCTTCTGCGGTTTCTCCTCCTGCACCAGAGCTTCAGATTCTTCCTTCTCTGCCTCAGAAGCTTCGGGAACTTCCTCAGCCTCGGTTTCTGTGTTGCCTCCGGTCTTCTTCTTGGCTTTCTTCTCTTGCTCCTGCAACACACAAAAAAAGATGGAGATAACTATTAGAACGGGAGAGAGAGAAGAATGCAAAGAGTCTTGAGGTACAACAACGAGAAAAAAGAAAAGGTACTTTCCTTTTTTTCTTTCTTCTCAGCTTCCTTTTGAGCTCTTATAGCAGCTTTAGCAGCAGCTTTCTCCGCCAGCTTCTTCTTCCTTTCCATGGCTTGCTTGGCTTTAGCAATCTCCTCTTGCTTTCTCATTTCCTTCGCCGTAGCTGCATCAACCGCTTTTTCTTCCTTCTGCGGCTTTCCAAGACCATATACTTCTTCTTCATCATCATCATTCACAACGTTCTTTACTTTGACTACATCTTTAGCTTTCTCAGGCTTCTCAGCTATACTAGCATCTGGTTTAGGTGCAGAGACTGGTTTAGGTGCAGAGACTGGTTCCTCCTTTTGCTGCGGCTTTGCCTTAGCTTTAGGGACAACCTCAGCCTCAGAAGGCGGTGCCTTTGATGGTGGTACCTCTGGAGCAATCAGAGGCTTCTCTTCCGGATTCCTCATCCGTCCATCTCTGCTCAGCTGCCTATAATCAAGTGATGCCAAGCTTCTCTTCTCATAATCTTCTCTGAAATTCTTCTTACTGCACCAAAGGGAAATAAATTTCTCAACCTCGGCATTGGAGAGCGCCTCAAGCTCGCTTATGTTCTTTTGTGCAGCCAAGTCTCTAGCTTTATTCAACACAGTACGGTTTTGGTATAAGCCAGAGTTCTGTATGAGAGAAAAGAATACAAAATTGTAAGATTATTAAATCTCACAAATCATTCGTCATCACAAGAAAGTGCCCAAAAGTATGTATGCTTTGTACCGTCTCATCGCGTTGTTTCCAGAGCTCATGAATGTTTGAATAAGCTTTATCTCTCTTCTCGCTCACATTCTTCAGCTCATTCTCCAACACCTGAATCTCATCTTTTGTTGCTTTCAACTTCTCACTCAGCTCATTAATCCTTGCTGAAATTGCTTGCCTCTCCTTTTTCACTCCGTCCAAACCAGCACCCATTAACTACAAAAAAAGCATCACAAAAGCACATATGAAACCAATACTATAACTGCATGAATCCAGAGAACACGACCACAACTCTCTTACCTTAACTTGACCTTGGATATCATCCTTCTGACCCATAGATTCTTTGATTTTGGCTCTCATAGCCGCATTAGCAATGACCTTATCTCTTGTCCCTTCAAGCAGCCTGATCTCTTTAAGAAGCTGCTTCTCCTCGGTTAAAGGAATGCTTTCATGTTGAATCCGATACTGGTAGCTGTAAATCTTCATTTTTTCCACAAAGCCAAGCAAAATAAGAATCAACCAAAGGCCAATTTAAAGCTATCTAAAAAGGTCTCAAGAGTATCTAGTGAACAAAAGTAGATTATTACCATATTATTCAGCTCTTCCTCGGACGAACAGATAGCGGGACCACGAGCACTCCCACCATCATTGTTCCTTAGCTTTCCCAGAGCTTGCTGCAAAGGTTCCATTTCCTTTCTTTTCTCATCAAACATCGTGTTGAATCCCTTACGCTCTGACTTCAACGGGTCTAGCAGATCAAATAACTTTGATCTCTCGGTCTACGCATAACCCAAAATCACATTATTAGCACTCACAAAATAAATAAAACAAAAGAGAGATGATATTCCTATTATTAACCAACCAGACACAAAAAAAAACACTTACCCTCTTAGCTCTTAAGTCGTTCAAAACTGCACCTCGAGCTTCGTTCAATTTCTTAAGCTCTTTCTCAGCAGCATCAAGCTTAGCTTTCATTTTGGGGTCCTCGAAAGGACGGTATTTGATAAAGTAGAAAGAGTGGATCTGCCTGGCCACAGGCCACTCTTCAGCTGCATCTTTAGGTACATCAGCATTCAACACTTTGTTATTAGTCTCTTCGGCTTTCTTAGGTGGCTCACCGTGTGAACCAAACTTGATGGAGACTTTATCTCCTTTGACTTGGTCAGGCTTCCCGTTCTTGTCGGGCTTCCCTTCGAAAGGAGCAGGAGCAACCTCAAATCCACCATTAACAACCTCAACGCCCATTGTATCAAACACAAAAAAACAGAGGATCCTAATGCCCAAAAATGAAAACATGAGTTTAAAACATGTAACGACGGATCGGAAAAAAAAAACAAATAAAGGATTCAACTTTGAAAGGATCTATTGAAGCAAAGATCTACAAATGATAAAGTATTCAATTATCCAATATTAAAACAGATCATCATTTTCTAGCCATCAAAATGCATATCCAGACAAGAACAAAGATCAAGATCGATCCCACGAAAACAGAACAAGCAGATTCACAATCAATATCAGATAATAATTAATAATAAAACATGCGAAAGATCAAACCTTTATAAACGTCAAGAGTCAAATCGAATCAAATTACTTGAAAGTCAAGAGAGATGTGAAATGATTCAGACGAAGCAAATCAAAAAAAGTCAATAAGAGCCAAGGGAGGGAGGGAAGAGAGAAGGATACCGTGACAAAGAGATCTGAGGAAGAAGAAGATAACCAAACGAAGAAGAAGAAGACCCTTGAAAGAGAGAAAAGGGTCGCTCGCTAAATTAGTGTTTAGGAAAGAAATTGAGGTCAGATCTCAATCTAAATATATCACTTCCATTTCTTGGAATTTGCTTCTCTCTCTCTTCTCTCTTTCTCTCTCTTGTATTAAAATCAGATGTATAATAGTTGTTGTTGTTGTGTTTTTTTTTTTTACTAAACCGGTAAGATTATTTACTCGATCGTATCCTACTGAATAACACCCGATTGGGCCATTCCTACATTTGCTACCCACTTGTTTGTTCATTTTTGTCTAATTTTTTAATTAATGGGGATTATTCGTAATCTGATTTTTTTATTGTCAACTTTGGAAAAACTTTTATGATGAGATTTTATTTCTTTTAGGTTCCTAAATGTTTTTTTTTTTCCTTTTCTATTTGAGTAACGCATGTAGCTTTTGACTAATATTTAGACAATTCAGTTATATTATATTTATAACTAAAGAACAACACCAAAGAAAAAAACATTTAATGTTAGTAGAACTGTAATTGAATGAGTGAATGAAGACATACGATTTTACATGAGACAGTGGCGGATTTAGAGAAACAGTATTGTTATTGATTGATGATGGTACAAAGTCAATTATGTAAAATGTGTATGAGCGAGCCACCTGCCCACTTTTAGACTAAAGTAGGTCTGTCCTCATGGAGAGAGTGGTCACGGATTGGAAAGTTGAATAAAAACTTGTGTGTTCAATGGAATTGTTATATAGACTAATTAAAGCGGATAATGTTAGATAGAAATTTAACCAGGCGAATAATTCTTAGCTAAAATGTTAGATAGAAGCATTTACGACATTAAAAGTTACTTAAACATTGTATAGTTCGTAAGAAGAAAAATTAAAAGTTATTACTATTCGTGGTGAAAAATGTTAATCAGTTAGAGAGTTTTATGTATAATGAATCTAAACAAAGAAGTTTTTTAAAAAAGACAAAAGACAAAAAAAAAAAAAAAAAAAAAAATGGGAAGAGGTGGGAGAGAAGAAAGAAGAAAGTAACAAACAGTTGTTAGGTTGTGTTGAAAACGTGGGAAGTCTTCTTTGGCGTTAGATGGCTCTCTTTAGGGTACCAACTGTCCACTTTGCAGCGACAGCACGTCTTCTCTCTGCCCTTGGATTGATCACACAACATGTCATGCGGATTAGATTCTTCTTTTCATCTTACCGTACATCAGTTCTAGTTCGACGTAAGCTGAATTGACCTGAATACCCTCCTCTCTTCATCACCGCCCCCAAAACTTTTTTCGAAAAAGATGCAAATTTCAGTTACGCTCTTCTTATCTTCAGTTTATTTTTCTTTTTCTGTATACTGACTAATAGAATTGCATTTTCGTATAAAGTAGAATTAGTTCAGTCAGTGATGTATTATAACATTGGAAGGAATGTTTTGCAGTTTTAGGTCTAAAGAGAGACTAAAATTTTCCGCAACTTTTGAGAATTTAACGAAGTGATTTGTTCAAGTTCTTGAAATTTTGTTAAACGTCGATGGAATGATGTATTCCATGCCCCAAAAAAGTAAGTCTTCGATACTTGCTACTAGCAAACGGGATACAAAATTGGATTCATTTCATAACTAAAAATATCTAGTTGCATCGAATCTCATGTGAAAAGATACACCCGGTTTTTAAAACTACACACCAGACTAGTTTATACTAGAATCAACTTTTACCTATAATAGCGAAACCGGTTTCATACCATGGCTGAGCTACAACATCCAAAATCATAGTAGTTTCTTTCTTGATTTATGTTCATTCATCGGAAGCTGAGGCAGCCTGTTTCAAACAATCCCGCATGATCTCTCCAAGTTTTGAACAAGCATCCAAGCAAAGCTGCATTGCCTGCAATATTTTGAAACATGTTTAGCAACATATGGCTCCTGTGACCAACTAGTTCAGAATTAAGTGCTAATTTATTAAGCACACTGACCCACCCCTTTGTCCGATTTGCAGATTACAAAGGTATGAACACGCTATATTTTAGTGCGTGCTTAGAAAAACGATTTATGAAGAACTGTCTAACTAACCAATATGTCTTTTGTCTACAACCGTGTGCAGAAGTTAAAGGACAAAAGACATTAATCAAAAGGCATACCTCGTTGATATTAGGCGTTGTCCATTCACCCGTGACGGTTAGCTGAGTGACTTCATAACGAGATGGCATGCACGTCATCATAAAGCTTCCATCTTCACATCCTTCCTCTTCAGTAACCGGGTCAATCATCAGGTTTTTCCCTATGCAAGACTTTGAATATAGCAGGAATCATTTATCAGTCAGTGTTTCAAAATATAGAATTAAGAGACATCTATTGGTTCACATGTCTCAAACTATGATGCTCTTGTTTCTTTCAAAGTATATGTTACATTATGCACCTAATGCTAATAAACTTAAAGAGACAACGCAGAGGAATTCGTGTAATTGTTGTTAACATAGACATACCACTGAAACAGCTGTGATAAGGTCATACATCATAATCCCGGCATCAGCTAGAGCAAGACTAGCACATGATATCACAACAGAGAGGTCACCTGCAATATAATACCATTAAAGAAAAATCAGAAAACGTCAAACAACAATCCTATCCTATGATAACAATATAGTAACAGGTTGCTTCCATAATCAACTCCAAGAGCACCAATGTCTAGAGAATCAGTAAGCAATCACCTATGCTCCCACAAGGTTATCCTGATTCTAGTATTAAGGATTCCGATAGTTGTTGAGCAATGAGCATTGTGAAAACTATAAGATTGTAGTGAGTCATGAAACTTACTGCCTCCGGATTCAAGAACCAATGCAAAAACATCAACAGTAGTCTTTGGAAAAGTCTCCATCATTATTACGCCTTCCAACGCTTTGTGAAGCATTGATGAGAACTCTTTATGATCAGTTCCCTAAAACACCACAACATATAACTAATCTGACGAAACAAAAACAAACGCCAAACATCCAAATTTAGGATTAGAATAACGCGGTACCTGGCCAAGAGTCGGGGAAGCAAAAGTAGTATAGCTAACATTGCAATTCAATCTACCAACATCACTATAAGTCATTGCTTTCTTACTCTCCCTTGGCCCAAATCTAACTCACGGAAACAAAAATTAGCTGACAGCAAAGTTGATGCAAGATAGACACTGAAGGATAAGTGTTATCTAATAGTAACACTCACACTGAAACAATGACTTTTGTGTTCCCAAACTCAGCATAAGCAGAACCAGAAGCAGAGCTCACAGCACCAGTTTGAAGCACTTTTTTTTTTTGTTTTTCCACAAAAGACACAAAATTTTAAGTTTAGTTAGTCTCACAAAGACTCGAATCGTATCTTTCACAATGAAGAACCCTAACGATTAAGAAGAGAAAGGGGAAAAGGGGGGTTTTACAGGCAGGTCGGCATTGAGGGAAGCCACGGCCATCAGGACGGGACCAATCGAGGTCGGAGTCTTTGAAAATAGGAAGTCGAGATCTTCCCACAACTTTAGGTGAATACGTTGGCGTTGCGGCTCCAGGTTTTGCTGACATTTTGTTCTGTGCGCTGAGAGACTTTATAAAAATCAGAATCTGAGTCCTGACAAAGAAGGGAGAAGTCAATGAGTGAATACCCAGTTTCAAAGAAGCGATTGGGTTCTACTAAGAAGAATCGTTTACCTGAGAGGGTTTGAGAGACGAAAAAACAAAAGAAGTCGCGGCGGAGAACGTGGAAGGAGGAACTCGCCGTTAAACATTTTTAGGGTTTAACAAAAACAAAGAATAATTAAAAAAAAAATTAGGGGCAATTGTAGTAAATAACTGAAAGTTTGAGGTATCTAATTAAAGAAACCAAATTTCAAAGGGGGAAATAGTAAAATTTAGGTTTTGTTTAATTATTGTCTTGGGTTTCATTTTTGAGTCAATTTTTTTTTTCTTTTTTTTTTTTTTGTTGTTGCTAATGCTAATTAATGGATAGCTTAGGTTGTAATCATTTTAAATATTGGGTTTACATTTTCTTAACATTAAAAGGTGTAGAAATTAATTAAAAATAGAATAAAAAGGAAACAAAAATGGAATTTAGGTGAATGGGATAGATATATATCCATTAGTTCCTTTACATATTTCTCAATAACAACAAAATTAATAATAAATATGGTACCATTACAAACATACATACATTAACTTTGTTAGAAACTGATACCATTTAAATGAGGACGTATAGTCAACTTAGCCAAATCATCCATCATAACGCCACCTTCTTAAAAACTGGGGTTTTTATTTTCCAAATAATGCATCGGATGTGATAGCTGTATATATATTTGGTAGCTAGTCATCAGCTTAATCATACTATTGGATAAGATTGCACGTTTGACATTTCGCATTACTTGGCCACTTCCCCTCATTTCCATCTCACTCGAAACGTAATCATCATACATACGTCGTCGGTCGTCCATCATGTTTTGTCCACCGGAAGCTAATATATAACATGCTCCCATTTTTTTACTTTTGATAATTACTACATGTGTATGTTTTATGTCGTAAATCAAAGTATTAAATGCTATTTATTAAGCATGCACTTAACAAATCAAAATTCAAAGACTTAAACGATAAAAAAAGTCAAAGGAGAACGCACCGTTTCTGGGAAGTGAGTTAAAACGAAAACTTCTCTGTGGTAAACCGAAGTCTATTGTACCCATAACTCTCAGATTTCTTTCTTTTATCTCTTTTTCCTTTTTTTTTCTTCTAGACAAAATGGAAAGAGTTATTATTTATCCTCTTAATTAATAAAAATCTTCGTTTCAGACAAAGACAACCTCGTCTTTAGTGTTGAGAACTGCACGGAGCTTTAAACATTCTCGCGTCAAAGTTCAGGTACTTTTGTTTTTCCTCTTGTTTTTACGTTTTTGATTCAGACCAATGTAAGAATGTAGTTTTGATTATCCTCAGACAGCTCAGATTTGTCTTTTCAGAGCGATCTATTTTAATATTTATATGATCGGGTCATATACTTGCGTTCACGTCGTTACGATTCATCAATCCCTCTGTTTCTTCTTCTTTAATAATTTTGGAAGACATTAGTTGTATCAATTTTTGTTTTATTTTTATATGATCAGAATTCCACGATCAAATTTAGGTTGGCTAATTTTTCAGGAACGTGAATCCCTATAGATAAATCGAATTTGACCTAAAAATTTGTGTTTGCATGTGTATCAACTCTGGCGTAGGTTAGGGGCAATCTCGATTTGTGAAGATGATTACTTATCTCATGTGCCTATAACTATAAGATCAAAGTGTTGGCTTCTTTCGCTGGCATAACCATTAGTTCTTTGGTTTTGAGATCGATCCTATGAGAAGGCTCTTCAATGGCGTCCTTAAACTCAGAGAAGAGATGGATTTTTCCTCTAGCAATGGCTTCTCTCATGTTCATATTCCTTGTAGCTGCATCCTTCAACATGGGTCTCCTCTCTTCCGTGCGTTCCATTAACTCACTCATCTTCTCCTCCAGTCTCTCGACTACTAACGAGACAAGAGCCGAATTCGTAGAGTCTAAAGTCAATAATAACTCCTCTCATCCCCCTCCAGTACAGCCTAGTCCTCCTCGTTTTGGTTATCTAGTTTCAGGTTCAAGAGGTGACTTAGAGAGTCTATGGAGAGTGTTAAGAGCATTGTACCATCCGAGGAATCAATACGTTGTTCATCTCGATCTTGAGTCTCCTGCTGAAGAGAGGCTTGAGCTGGCTAAACGAGTGAGCGAGGATCCTGTTTTTAGTGACGTTGGGAATGTTCACATGATCACAAAGGCTAACCTCGTTACATATCGAGGACCCACAATGGTGGCCAATACGCTCCACGCTTGCGCCATTCTCTTGAAGCAGAGTAAAGATTGGGATTGGTTCATCAATCTCAGCGCCTCGGACTATCCTCTAGTCACTCAAGATGGTATGTATACTTATATGTCTAGTCTCTCTTTTGTTTCAAATAATCTCTCCCTGGATCATCCATCAATGCCCGTTGCTTGCAGATCTTATTGATACATTCTCAGGGTTGGACCGGAACCTCAACTTTATCGACCATAGTAGCAAACTAGGCTGGAAAGAGTAATGATCATTTCTCTTTATAGAGTACATTAGAGATGAGTTTATTCCTGTTTTAATCCAAATGTCGGTTTCTCCGCAGAGAGAAACGAGCAAAGCCTCTGATCATAGACCCGGGGCTTTACTCCACAAAAAAGTCAGATGTCTTCTGGGTTACACCTCGCAGAACCATGCCAACTGCATTCAAACTATTTACTGGTAATTCAGTAATTCAGTAAGTAATGATTATGAAAAAATAGTGACTAATCTGTGAAACTGCAGGTTCCGCTTGGATGCTCTTATCTCGGTCGTTCGTAGAATATTGCATTTGGGGATGGGACAATCTTCCACGGACTCTTCTAATGTATTACACCAACTTCCTCTCTACACCGGAAGGATATTTCCACACTGTCATTTGCAACGCGCCAGAGTACTCTGCCACGGTGGTGAACCACGACATGCATTTCATCTCCTGGGACCGCCCTCCCAAACAGCATCCTCGGACGCTCAACATTAATGATACAGAGAGGATGATTGGAAGCGGAACAGCGTTTGCCCGCAAGTTCAGACACAATGATCCTGTCCTGGATAAGATCGATAAAGAGCTGCTCGGTAGAGGTAACGGGAACTTTACGCCTGGTGGTTGGTGTGCAGGGGAACCAAAATGCTCGAGGGTTGGTGATCCGTCAATGATTAAGCCCGGTCCTGGAGCTAACCGGCTTCGTGTGCTTATTAACGGACTTGTTTTGGCATCTAAACTGACTCAAAGGCAATGTAGATAGGCTTCATATGTTTCATGTGGAATTAGTCCCTATAATTCTTTCTGCAAACTGACACAACATTGTGAAGATTGTCACTATTTTCTAAGCCAAAATAAGAACCCAGTTCACTTCTTCTCATTACATTGAAGCCCTACTCTCCCTCTGATTGCTTCTTTCCCTCTTGTCAGAAGGACTAAGGGAAACAATTTTATATGATATAAGAATGGCATCTCAGCAACAGGTAGAAAAAATAGATGATGAACTGTTAAGATTCTTCTTTAACATAGAAATGGTTCATGAATATTAGATACATCATACAAGCACATATATCTATATCTGTGCAATACACAACAAGAAATTGGCCTGCAAATTGAGACCTAACTCGGAAGAATAGCGTCTGCAGTAGTTGTTATACCACAGGCTTCGAGTTTTACAGCCTATTTACGACACAAACTATACAAAAGACAGAGAGAGAGAGCTAGAAGAGTAGGAGGCAAAGGACGATGCAACAAAGGAAAAATATTGATACCCGATTAAGAGACTTCTCACGCTGCATCATCCTCTGGCTTTGGTAAGGCTGAGCTATTGTGTTTGTGAAAGTCCCAAATATCCTGGTGTAGACCATGTCCCCAAACATTCCAATCACCGGGTAGAGAAAACTCATCATTACTACATTGGCAAGGTCAGTTGATTCGGTTGTGGTGTAGCCACGAGGGGAATACTGGTGGTTATGGAATGTTGGAGACAGAGTTTGATGTTGCAAGCTTGGGCTCAGAGATGATCCTGAAGAGATTGGGTTGTATAAGGTTGATGGAGCAGGTCTGCGGGGTATCTCTGTGGATTCTGCATCCTGTTTCTTAGAGCCAACCGTGGAAGAAGACGAAGACATGCCTCTTCCATAGAGAGGAACCAGTGAGGTGATGGTAATGTTGGATTTACAGACAGGGCAATTGTTGTGGTGCTGATCAATGGAGACAGATGATAACTGAACATGTAACCACCTGTAAATGCAAGGCCAGCAGAAAAGGTGTCCGCAGAGAGTGACGACAGGATCATGAGCCGAGTCTAGACAGATGTTGCAATCAAAACAGCCACTTTCATTAGCTTGACCTCCCTTTGAACCCGTGATGAGATCAGATTTTTGTTTGACTATGAAGCCATCATCATGGGTTCGTTGAGCATCAGACATAATGAAGTTCCCTTCCATGGGAGGTAAGATTCTGATCTGTCAAGGACAACATAGTATTGTCAGCTACGCGTATAATAATAACAAATGTTATTATCTACAGAGTCATATAAAACTGTTTTCAGACTTAGGTTTCATGATACTAAATAGATTAAAAAAAAATGGGTTTATCCTCTAACCAATAAAGGGAGACTCTTTTCAAGATCTTTCTACCCTGAAAGCCCCCTTGAGAGCAATTCTGATCTGACTTTGTGCCTCTAAAGGTCAAATCCTAAGCAATTCTCATAAGCAAAACCAGAATCCCATCCAGCTATAAGAAACCAATCTAGATCAGAACAATCAAAGCCTAGTATCATCTCAAACTAGGATTGAGATTTAAAAACCCCTCCCCAAAAATTGCCCCTTTTTTACCAAAACCTAGAACCAATACAAAAAAAAATCGAAAATTTGGGCGAACCCTAAATCATCTATTTGTACAAATGCAAGCCAGGAAGAATCAATGAAACCACAGAATCGAATCCAAGAAAGATGAAGAAGAAGAAGAAGAAGAAGAAGAAGAAGAACATACCGAGAGTCGTCGGGGAGGATAAAGGAGGAAGAAAAAAAAAACGCGATGTAAACGATGATGAAGCTCCGAGAAAATGCGAAAAAGGAGAAGGCTTTTCAGAGATTGGAAGATGGATATTTAAAGTCGACGTGTTTTCAACGAACGATGATGTGATAAAGACAACAACGACGGTGGTGATGGTTGCTTCGTCTGTATGTTACAACTAAATTATTAGTATTAAGATATTTTTAGACAACGACGGTGATATTTTTTATTTATTTATCTATCGAGAGGATAGAGCTCTCGAAATAGGATAATGCTCTTTTCTAAAATATCTTAGGTCATCTCCATTAAGATTAGAGTATCTCCATCAAAGGATTTAAGCAGTTATTAAGAGTTTCTAAAGTATTATATATGATTAAATTTAATTGTTTTGGTATGATTTAGTTTAGAATCGTTGTTTAGGTAAGATGTTTTTGGTATGTTTAGATACTTGGGGTGTGTCAGTTTTTTATTGGGTGGAAAAAAATAAAATTTTCTTTTATTTTTTTTATTAATTATATTTTTCTCTCTCATCTCTCGTCTCTCTCCTTTGATCGAGAGAAGAAGAAAAAGAAATGAACCGACAAGGCGGTGGTGGGATTAAAGAAGAAGAAGAAGAAATGAACCGACAAGGCGGTGGTGGACAACGGCTGAGATCAGCTAGACCCACCACAATTCACGATTGTGCTCTCTCCGGTGGACAACGGCTGAGATCAGAAGAAATGAACGCAATCCCGTCGTATGTCCCTTCCCCCACTTTCTTTTCTTCTGTGTTGTGTTGCTGAATTCCAAATCTGTTACTTAAAAAACTCCGATTTCGATATGTGTTTGGTTCGGTACCGTATCGATTTAGACTAGTGAATGAATTTGAAGTTTTGGTGGTGAATTTGCATTCGAATCTGGTGAAATCGCATGCCCATGAGTCAAAAATCTTGTTTTTTTTGTTTGATTTTGGGATTTTTGCAGATGTATCATAAGCCACTTCATGTTTCTGCTGGTAATGGTAAAGTTGATATAGTTAAGTATCTTCTTTCTTGGACTCAACTTCTTCTTCATCCATGATGTTGATTTAGTTTTATTCTGCTGCTGCGACTAAACCACGGTGCACCAGGCAGTATAGCTGGCAAAACACTAAAAAGTCCAAGAGGGTTACCCAGAAATTTGCAGCCCTTTGGTTTTGACTCGTTGTCAAAGATTACGCCTCCAATAATATATAGCGGTTTGGACAATTGGGATGTTGATGGTCTCCTTGGGGCTGACTTGCTCTCTGAGATCGTAAGAACAATAATTTTCAAACTTGGTGTTTCTCATCTTATTTGTTATCTCCTTGAATTCAGATCTTGTTTTCTAGTTTTTTTTGCATACATACAAGAAAAGCTTTTGATACAATGTTTAAAGCTAATGCCATCTCTTGGGTTAGTACATATCTCCTTGAATTTTGTGGTGTTACAATACCCAGCTTGCAGATGTATGGTCATGTGGCGTAACCTTATATGTAATATTGGTTGGAGCTTATCCATTTGAGGATCCACAAGAGACAAGAGATTATCCAAAGACAATACAGGTAAAGCTTTCTTCTAAGTTCTTTATCTTATATTCATTATCCTTCAAACTTGATTGTATTGAGTTTGCTTCTTCGTTGATCCTAAAACGCAGAGAATCCTTAGTGTCACATACTCAATCCCAGAGGACTTACACCTTTCACCTGAATGTCGACATCTAATATCAAGGATTTTCATGGCTGATCCTGCAACAGTAAGTTCTACTCTTTTGAATTGACTCTGTTCTTAAAAGCACCTTGGTCGAGTGAAACAAAATTTGATTCTTTTGTTTTTTATGTTTTTTCTTTCTCTGATTCTTGAAGGTTTTTGATTTTGCAATTTTAATCAATGTTCCTTCACTGTGTTCTTTCAGTATGGTGAGACTCCATTGCACATGGCAGCCAAGAATGGTTGTAATGAAGCTGCTTGAGAGTGGTGCTTTTATTGAAGCTAAAGCTAGTGTACTTTCCTCTCCCTCTCTCTCTCTCAGTCTCTCTGTTCTACTTGATTGATTTAGCTTGGACTGATTTGGTTTGGATATTTTATGCAGAACGGTATGACACCATTGCACCTTGCGGTTTGGTACTCAATTACTTCCAAAGATATCTCAACTGTTAAGACACTGCTCGACAATAACGCAGATCGCAGTGCCAAAGATAAAATCAAAATGGGAAAAGTTTGGTACAAATCAAAATTAAAATTAATCATTTTGTAATCTATTTTTAATATGCTTTTATGTCATGTTTGTTTAAACTTTTATTGAATGCAATATTTTTAAGTTTTTAAGAGTATATAAGTCTTATAAATTTTCACAAAATATCATAATAATTTACAATTACAAAAAAAAATATTTTTAAGAAACTCAAATTTAACAATCTTCAATGGACCTATGAAATGTTAAAGTTTCTTAAAAAGTTCTTAATTTCACTTTTATTCAAAATTAAGAATAAAATCTGTTTTAAGATACTTTCATTACAACCTTTGATGGAGGTACTCTAAGGTTTCTTAACCTAAATTTCTTAGAATAGACAGAGAAAAATTATTAATAAAAAATTGTTTGAATTTCTTAAATATATTTTAAAGTTTCTTAGATAAGAGGTTTTAGAAACTTTGGAGAGAGTTATTACACTATTTAAGAAACTCATCAAATTAAATAATAATATTTGTATGATTTTCATTTGTAAGAAACTTATATCAAGATCTATTGATGGAGATGACCTTACCATCCCACTAATGTCGGGGGTTAAAATAAATTACTCTGTTTTTCATGTTAAAATCTTTTATAAATAAGATTTACTTTTTCTATTTCTTTTTCTTTTCTTTTTTTTTTGTCAAAATCCCTTTAATATATTTCCAAGTAAGGATTCAATCTAGGATTCGATACTTTACTTTTATAAAAAGTAAAAACTTTTATATCTTATTTTGTGGCAAAAGCAAATTATAGTATCTGCTTTCGTGGGAAAAGCTTAAGCGTTACAGAGTTGAGTAACAAGAAACTAAAAAGTAAGAAAAGTAGCAAAGCTGTAAGAACTATACAATTGTAAATAGACTATATATATTTGTGCAATTGCTGTGAGCATTATTCCCATCTATGTAACCCGGCAATACAAAAAGACAATGAAACAATTTGTATTATTGTATAGCATTAAAGAATAGCTGAAAGATACGTAGACCTCGTTGAGTTATCACTCTTCTAAGAATATTTTCAAATTCATGCCATACATAATGGCCATGCCAAAGGAGACCAACGAGATTCTACCGAACATGTCACATGCTGGTACATGTGGTATAAAACATAAGAAGCTATTGAAAGACTAATAAAACTCTTACCCAAAACGTTTTCATACAATTTTTAGTTACTCGCAAACTCCAACCGGCTCATCTCACCCCAAAAAAACCAAACAACAAACAAACCCTAACAACACTTTTGTTTTTGATGGGTTGTACAGCAAATTAACAAAACACAAAACGAATATTACAAAAATATTTCACATGTTATTCTCGAAAAATTTCCTAAAAACTTTTAAGATATCAACAAAAGTAACCATGCCAACGAAACTACCATCTTTTTCGACCACCCACGCGTAGTTCACTCGATGAGCAATCGCTTGAATCATCACTGCCATTAACGAGCTCTTTGGATTACACACTATTGCCTCCGACCTCCTCGCCATTCTCGCTGAGCTACTCATCGACCTCCCAAACGAGGTCGTCCTCGTCGGAGACTCTTCATCCGACGAATAACCTGACGACGGCGACGAAGGTGAGACAGAATCGAAAAGCGAAAGCAAACCCATCAGTCCTTTGTCCTCCAAACGATTCCTAACGATCTGGACAAGACTCTCCGGTGGATTTGCTCCGTCTATGTACGCCATCAGGTCTCCTGCGGGGAGCGTTGCCACCGCCGCGGCAGCTGTCTCGTCGCAGCAAGTTAGTGTCATCGGAGAGATCTCTCCGATCAAGGACGTAAAAGAGTCGTCTCCTTCTCCGTCGACCACTGCAACAGAGGTTTGGTCGACGAGAGCGCTGGATATGGCCGAGATGACGGCGGAGGGGGAGGAGTGGTAATCAACGGCGAGGATTGCGTGCGTGCTGTTGACGATGCCGAGATCGGAGATTGACATCGCCGGCAGAGGAGAGAACGCGGCGATGGTTCCGAGGAGAAACTGTATGATGTCTTCTTGAGTGATCCAGCAGAATCGTCGTCCGTTCGAATGCGTTGATGTGGTGACTGAAGCTTTGTCGTTTTGCTGCCTTTTCTTAGTGAAGGGTTTTGTCTGAATTGGGACAATCAGATTCTGTGCTCCTTGGATGATCAGATCAATGGCTTCAACTAAGCTGATCAGTCAAATCAAATTGACCAGAGAAAAAAACTATTAATTACTTCACAAGTGGAAAAAAAAAGAACAGAGCATGGAAACAGAGGAAGAACAGAGCATGGAAACAGAGGAAGAACAGAGAAAAGGTTTAATTTTTATCAAAACAAAGAGAGATTGAACAATGAACAAATACAAAACCTGCAGGAGGGTTGAACATGGAGGACGAGAGAACGAGTTTTGGGGAGAAGAACAGAGACGGGTGCGTTTAAGGCAGCGAGAGTGTAGTCATGGTCTTTGGACAAATGGCAGATGACGTCAGCCATTGATATTTTCCCCAAGCACTCGCACTCAGTGACATCGTTATCGTCGTGATTGCAGTTCCAGACTGATAGGAAAGTGTCTTCAGAGAATTTTAGGGCAGCGATGGCGTCGGATACGGAGGAGGAAGAGGCGGAGAGACAACGGAGAGGAGGCTTGCCTAGACAGAGATCGGAGACATCGTATGAGAGAAGGGACAGTGCCATCATATTCAAGAAAAGATAGAAAAGAAGAAGTCTCTAGAAAGTGTGATGATGAACTGATAGAGAGAGACGAGTTAGAGAACAAAAGAGATGGGTGGTACGATGTAAAGAGTACCTGTTTTTTATTAGAAACCGACTCATCAGATCTTTTATAAACAAGTTTAGGATCCTCCGATAGTGCATATCATACTTTTAAAATATTAAACAAATAAGAAAAAATAAATTGCTATCTAGCTAAAAGATAAGTATATCGAGTCCAAAAAATAAATAAAAATTACAGATTATATTATTATGTATAGATAAAACTAAATATATATAATGTGTATTTGTTTACAAGTCCTTTGGTGCCGTGGTTATATCTGAGTTTATAATTTGACACCACGTTTGGCTTTGGGATTCAGTTTTTAAAGAGTACTAGTGGATTCATCGGATTATAGATATAAAAAGTTCTAACAGATTGTAAGTAGAGATATTTGCTGTACAGCCTGTACTCTCGTGTGTTGTGTTATATATACTCTTATAAAATCTTCCAAGTGGTGTTGGTTAACTCAAATTACGGTAAATTTGATGATGAGTTCAAAGTTCAAACCCATGCTAGAAGAAATCACTAAAAACAGTTAAAATCATGTTGTTATAGGTAAGATATGGGAAAGGTTTATATGATGCTTCTTCGTGGTCATCCTATAAAAGGAACAACAAAGATAGAGATTATAGTATATTAGTATATGATATGACGAAAGTTTTATAATTTGTTATATATGTTTCTAATTGTTTCGAGGGAGAAATATGACCTTAATTATTATTCAACAAATGCCTTTTTGTGGTGTGACCTTAAACGATAATTATAGGACACGTTTTAATTTTGTACTTACTCGGTCACTCCAAGTCCAACTGTGTAACAAGCTGGCGATGGCACCTGGGTCTGCATCATCTTCTTCTATCAAACACTTTTTCTAACAATTCTGTTGATTAAATAACCTTTTCTGTTTAAATACTAAGTCGTTTTCCTTAGGTAGTGAGTGTTTTCATATTTCGACCCTTACTAGTTACTAAACGCCTCATTAAAAACACGCTTTCCAATTCTTACAAATAACAAGTCTTAACTTGCACGTAATGTACCAAGTTGGCCAAGTGTTTTCTCTTTCTCTTTGTTCCCTGGCCAAGTGTTTTCTAAGTACGTACTTTAATACAAAAACATGTGTTTCTCTAGTCTTGTTTTCGCAATGTGTTGTACTGTTGTGTTTTCTCTGTAAATTATTTTATTCTGTGAACGTACGTGATCGATCATGTGAACCTGATTTGATTTGCTTACAGCATGCAACCTTTTTTTTACCGTCTTATGGTACTCTTTTTTTCTTTTTTTCTTTTCAATATGCTACACGGAAGAAAGATGAACACATAGAACCAAATACACCCATGGATATGTGATCCCTCTCTTAGCTCTCTATGAATGTTACACGAAATGATAGGATTGTTTTTTCATTGAATTTAAAAAATTCACAATGGAAGAGATATGAGACAAAAATATGTAGGGGATATAATATTGAGCCAATTCATTGATTATGGATTTCAACGTACAACACTTAACATCAATAAAAAAAAATGCAAAATCTCCATCAGCTGCTTTTAGGTTAACCAAAAGATTAATCATATGCAAACGAAATTAGTAATTCGTTACTAGAATCAAACCTAATTAATAAAGGGTTGATAATTAAAATTCTTAATCCCGTAAACTTTTTGATAATCTAGTTTTAAATGAACACTAATTTGTACGTAATTCAGTAAACAAGCTACAAATTGACAGGTCGAACCCAGGAGGGAGCATCTATAGACGACGATACATGAACGATCGAATCTGACTAGCAGTGTGATTTATATAGTGACGTCACTGGTAAAGAGAGTATATGTGCTTCAAGACTAAATAATCTAAGACACTCGGATCCGTACGTATATAATAATAAATATTATCTGATACCTGTACGTTTTCACTGAGAAACAAATTAGTATTATTCGATGTTATTTAATTTGGTCAAATAAATCATTATAATCTGGTACCATGTAAACACATTTCTTCTAATAAATTCAAGATACAAAAACCTCAGTGACCTTGCATGTTGGCTGTTGCCATGTTGGCTTTATGTTTCCGACCCTTAACTGTTTGAATGATGCTTTTATTAAGTTATTCGTTAAGACTAATCATTGCGTTCACCAACTGAATTAATAAAAAGGGACATTGTTTTAGTCTTTCGTTTGCGATATAGGGCATATTATATAGTATGTGCATGACAACTTAACTATAGCATCAATTTGGTGGTATAAAGAGGGTGGAAATTAACAAACAATTAAAACAAGTGAAGCATATAGCTATATATATCATATATATATATATATATATTCTACAAAGCATAGAAGAGTAGTACTACAAACTCAAAACTCAATTAGTTTAGATTCTTTTGGATTTTAAAATGAAAACAAAAAACTGATAAAAGTGAACATGGCATCAAAATGAATAATTAAGCGTTGACGTGAAAACTATTAGATTCAACGAAAGTAGGCGAACGAACGTGACGGGCCTCCAGACATTTTGTACAGTAGCTAGTAGCTGACGAAGCAACGTGATATGTGCTTGTCCTTATATGGCACGTGCAACAGATAAGCAGACCTTGATTCACTTTACAAAATAATTAATCCCCGATAAAGCGAAAAAGAACTATCAATTATAGAGATTAATGACTCTAACGTTCTAAGGCTTGCAGTTCAAGAACTTTAAAGGGGACGAGACACGAAAAAAACAAAAGAGGGGTGAGACGTGTGGTTGCTTATCTTTTGCAATTATTTAATCGGTTACTAGTTGTAAATTTCGTACTATTATATGGCGAATTGGATTCAAAACCTTCATCCAATGTCCGGTGATGTCCAATGTAAAACAAGTTCTACGCAACGTATTTTGGATGTACTAAATGGTATATATATCATAAAACGAGTTATTATTGAATGTAACTTTTGATGTGGTTTATTTCAAAGATTGATACACTTAGAATATTGTTTTGGTAGTCAAAACATTTATTTTAAATGCAAGGTGAGAAACTCTGTACTTTCTTACTTTACGAGATCTTGTTTGTAAAAGTCTTATTAGCATGTTTTTCCGTTGTTGTAGTGAATCATTTATTAAACGAAAACGAAAGAAAAAAAAAAAGAACCACCATTAAGATACCAAAACAAACAAAATTAAAAGTCTCTTTTTACCCTCGAGACTCGAGAGAGTAGTCAAATATTTCAAAGAAATCCAGATTGTAGCTAATTTTTTTGTGGTCTTTTGAAAAGTCGACGGCTCGCATGAATGTAACGTCTATGCAGAAGGTTATTTATTTAGTAGTAGTATAAACATTCTAAAGCAAAGACTGAAAGAAGGGTGGAAATCAATTCAATTAGAAGGACAATTAGGCCCAAAAAGGAAAAAATGACATACTATAGATAACTATTCTGTTGTTATTGGGCCAACCATGGTATTGTGTTGCCATCGGATATATTAAAATAAGTTTTTAACAAGTATGGCAGTGACAGTGGTGAGGTGATAATGCAAGATTCTGCAATACTGAGTACTGACTGTTCAGTTCTCGGAAACCACCAGAATATCGGGAATCACATCGCACATAACGTCGTTTTTCTCTACAAAACTTGAAAAAAAGAAAGGAAATATGAAACGTAGTTAAAAGAATACGAGAGTACTAAATTTCATGTAGCTACAGTGCTACACAGTACATGACAATGTAAAAATAGGTGGCTAAGTCAACAACTGTATGGATCATGAGGTACTGAACATGGTAAATTGGTAACTGTTGTGTATATAAACTATAAAAGATAACAAACTAACAAAAGTATAAGATAAATGGCATAAAAATGTTACCAAAGAAATCAATAATATTATGAAATGGATAAATCAATTTATCCGGAAAAAAAAGAAAGAAGAAGGAAAAGGAAAGGATAAGAACACATAAAAGTACGAGAGAATGCTTATCCCGTGACACTGACATCTCTTTTTCATGTCCCTACCAATTCCCACTATTCTCCGCTGAATAATCCATAAAATACTACGCAGATAGATAGATTCCATTTTAGCATCCAAAGTTCCAAACCATTAAATTGAAAAACATATAAATATCGAACGCTAATCTCATATTCTTTTTTCAGTAAGTATCCAAAGAAAAATACACTAATTCAGTGGTTACAAGCTCAATGCACATGCGTGCGCTCAAAGTTCGAATCCTATTATACGGGATACAACTAGTACAACTAGGATGCAACTGATACAACTAAAGTGAAACTGGTACAACTAGAATGCAACTAATACAACCAAAAAATATCTGGTACAACTAAGAAGCTGGTACATACAATTAAAATGTTCAATTTTCTTTTAAAAATTGTTAGAAAGTAGTTTCATACTTTCATTAGAGAAAGAATAACGAAAATAAGTAGAGATAATGCAGAAATGAATTTTTTGTATAGAAACACAAAAAAATTAAATTCTATAAATATCAGTGGCACATGTAAAAACAAATAATATATCCCAACTATCCCAAATAATATGATACTACGGTGTTTTATTACAGAAAAATTTTGATTTACATATTTTAGTTATGGTGCAAATCCATATTTAGTTATAGACAAAAACTTCACTACACTACAAAAATTATAGGACGTCCGTAAAAACTATACTTTACTTTTTAGTAATTTCCTAAATATACAAATTTATATATTTCTATTATTAATTGAGAAGATAACTTATAAATTATATAACATATTTTGTTGAAAATTATAGAATATTGTCACTAGTTTTAAAGTATTTTGATATTCAGAAATTTCTTTTTTCTTTTCTATCAATTTTTTAATAATATTATAAATTTAGAATTAGAAATATATTTTTTTTTGTGTGTGTTATTATTGTTAACTTAATAAATAAAACATAACGCAAAATACCTATCTAGTATTAGTATATACACTATATGCTCTAGGTGTCTCGTATCATCTTTGTTATTATTCATTCCGATTAATTTTAAAATGTAAGCAAAACCCAAACCAGATAATTTACGAATAAGACATAGACAACTCGTCCATTAACAACTAAAAAGTCTAACATAGAAGAAGGAGGAATAGTCTCATCATCTCATCCAAAAACGTTACTTCTTTCTTCCCACAGGAATCAAAGTAAAACAGACAACGGACTAAAACAAATATTATAGCCCACCGCTTCAAATACATATAAAAGACTCAAGAAACCTTTGCCACTCTCTTCATTCTTCCTTTTATAGATTCTTCTTATAGATTTATCCTTTGGGTTCTCTGTGTCAAAAGAAAATGTTGGCTATATTTCACGAGGCGTTTGCTCATCCGCCTGAGGAACTCAACAGTCCGGCATCTGAGAAATGTTCTAAACAACCAAAGCTTCCTGAAGAAACCTTAAACGATTTCCTATCTCGTTACCCTCTCAACACTTTCTCCATGTCTTTCGGACAAGCAGCTGTTCTTGCTTACGTTCGTCCTTCTGCTTCCTTCTCCATCCACCAGAGGTAACATGCACTAGACAGAACACGATCCTGCTTTTATCTTATGTACTAAGGTTCTGCTCCATTGATCTTCAGTTTTTTTCTTTTTTTTGTTAGATTGTTTTGTGGATATGATGATATCTATTGTCTGTTCTTTGGGAGCTTGAACAATCTGTGTCAGCTAAACAGACAATATGGTTTGACCAAGACAACAAACGAGGCCATGTTTGTGATCGAAGCTTATAGGACTCTTAGAGACAGAGGTCCTTATCCAGCTGATCAGGTCGTTAAAGACTTAGATGGTAGTTTTGCCTTTGTCGTTTATGATAGCAAAGCCGGCTCTGTCTTCACGGCTCTGGTACTACTTCAAAAATCAGCCCAAGCCCTTTTTGTAATCACTTTTGATGTTTAAAAGATTTGAGAAATCAATTTGATGTAATTCATGTAGGGATCTGATGGAGGGGTGAAGCTATACTGGGGAATAGCTGCTGATGGATCTGTTGTTATATCAGATGATTTGGATGTTATTAAAGAAGGCTGTGCCAAATCTTTTGCTCCGTTTCCTACAGGTACAACAAAATCTACATAAGCTTTTACAAATACTTGGAACTTGGTGTAATGATGTATGTGTAATTAGTGTTTGATGAATTTTGGTAGGGTGTATGTTCCACAGTGAAGGAGGGTTAATGAGCTTTGAGCATCCGATGAACAAGATAAAAGCAATGCCGAGAGTGGACAGTGAGGGAGTTTTGTGCGGTGCTAACTTCAAGGTGGATGTGTACAATCGTGTTAACAGTATCCCTCGTCGAGGAAGTGAAGCCAATTGGACTCTCTGAAAACGCTGGGAACTTTCAAAAGATAGTTTCTTTTTCGCACTTGTTGTTCTTCTCCACTTTTATCTTAGTAGTTATGGACTACTCCTTAGTATGCCATGAATAAAACTGTGAATAGCTCTCAAGGTTCTGTTTCTCTACTACCTTATGTCAGACAATAAACCAATAGACTCATTGATTTTCAGTTGAAAACGTAACATGTTAAGAGCTTATTTTGTTTGTTATCCTAATCTTTATAAGGTTGTCTAAATAGTGTTATTGTCAATGTCGGTGGAGATGACATGTTAATATTATTACACAACAGAAGTTAGAGAGAACATGGTTTTGAACTAGGAGTCCATGAAATTAACTTAACATTTTTTTTACCCTTTCAGCTAAATGCGTTATAGATTTTGTTTTTCATCTTTCACGAAACAAGCAAACTATAGTGTTGATGACGAAACAGAGCAATAACTGTTTTGTTTCAATAAAACAGAGTTAAGAAAGCTGAAGATTCGCCAATTTTATTTCTTTATTATGGGCAACTCGCCAAGTAATCTACACTCAACAGACACTAAGGAAAAACTTCGCAATAGAATCAGACATCTCTAAAGGTTTCATCAATTGGTACCGAGTGGTCTCATCAGAAGAAGAGATTTCAAGTTTATTAGGCCAAGCCAACGAGCTTCTCACTGATCTCCCACACTTTACGAGCCTTCTCAACATCACTTGCTTCTTCTGATAACTGGTTCTCAAAAGAAGCCGAAGCCTTGTTCCAGCTCCAGTAAACCCCTGATTTCGTCAAGCTAGGATCACTCACCACCTGATCAAACAAAACTCCATTGCTTGAGTACACAGCAAGAAAAGTCTTTCCTTGACTAAATAAGCTACAAAAATAACATTCTGTTTCTTTATTACCTGAGCAAGTCTTTTGCCAGACTCTGTCTCGGAGACGTATCCTTTAGTGATGTACTTCTGAAAGGGAGGGAAGAGGGTACGGAAGAGCGGGATGTGCTCTCGGAACAAACCCGTGGAGGCGATGCAACCAGGGTAAAGCGAAGCGAAAGTGACTCCAGTTTCTTCATGGTAACGCCTGTGAAACTCTTGCATCGTCAACATATTGCAGACTTTACTGTCTTTGTAAGCCTTTGCACCATCGAAATCTCCTCCATCAATCATAGCTGAGCTGTTTAAACCGTTCAATCCACCCGCTAAGCCCCTCAAATCACCAAGATTCGCCTTCGGTGGTACATTACCCGCCAATGTATTAGTGTTACCTAAACCAAAACAAAGATATAATGATCAGAATCCTTCCCTAGCTAGCAATGTAGGCTATATATATTAGATACTAGACAATACCAGTAATGGATCCAACGATGATGAGACGCTTGGAAGGGTAATCAGATTTCTTCAAGTCATCAAGCAACAACCTTGCGAGAAGAAAATGTCCCAAATGATTCGTTGCTACGCTAAGCTCAAACCCTTCTGCACTGTAAGTAGGCTCTTTAGCTGTCGGGAAATAAACCGCAGCATTACAGACCAAAACATCGAGAGGCATCTCTGTCCTCCTGAAGCTATCAACGAACTGTCTCACACTGTCCAACGAGGCTAAGTCTAAGTGCATCACAGTGTAGCTGCCTTTAGGCATCCCTGCGGATTTAGCAGCTCTCTCGGCTTTAAGGAAGTCTCTGCACGCCATTGTCACGTGCCATTTCCCTGTCTCGGCTAGAGCTTTAGCCGTGGCTAAACCTAAACCAGACGAAGCTCCCGTGACCACCACATTTCCTTTCCTCAACGTTTTCTTGCCGTCTACGGATTTTGTAGCCGTAGGGCTTGAAGTCGCAGCGGTTTGTGCTCGAATCGCTACACTCCTCAAACTATGTTCTCTCTGCATTTGAAAATCAGCTAAACATTACTAAACCATTCGCAGAAGAAGGCTTAATCTCAACACTGTAATATAGGAACAGAGAGATATGTTCTGTACCTGGAATCTTAACGAGGAAGATCCATGATCGGATTTGATTTGGTCGGTAAGGGAAGCACCAAAGAGACTCGAGTCCTTGAAAGATGATGAAGAAGCACTCAATTTCGCATCTTTACGAACAGAGAAAGCAGAGGAGATCAAAGAAGCAGCTTGTAGAGCCATTGTTGGTACTCGAACACACAGAGAGAGAGATAGCAAAAGAGCGATTTGAAGAAGAAGACTGTCTAGTGTGGATATTTTGCGAGAGAGTGTGTGTGCGTATATGTACTCTCACAAAGGAGTTGGGGGAGGTGAGATTCAGACAAGAGAAGATTGGTCCCTACAGTGGTCAGTCACAGAAGATTGTGTGGATAGCATTATCTTGAACACAAAGTATCTGCCACGTCATCGTTGTATACCCAATGAGAATTCGTGGATTAGATTTCCTTAATTCTTAGATATTTTATTATATTGTCAACTACTATTTTTTTGGGTTTAAAACAAAATGGAACAGTTGCACAATATGGGATGGTCATTGCTGATTGGTGTTGATGGGATTCCATGCCCCTGTAGCATGGGAGAGAGAGAGAGAGAGAGAGCTAGTTGCTTGCTACTAGTTGCTCTCGTGTTCGGATAACTTGTCCTCTCTTTTTTCTTTTGATAACCATGGTTTTGATCTAGAATCAAAAAGATTTAGGATTGAAACTAATATGAACATCCCACAGTTTGTCAAATAATATATGGGGATATCACATCGCTCACCTTATTTAAAACAACATTTTCATTTAATATCCATACAAAAATTAACATTAAACCAAAAAAAAAAAAACCCATACAAATCAATCTACAAAACTCATATAGTTGTACCCTCAGTTTCAAATAAGTTTGCAGTCATACATTAAAAAAAATAACACTCGAATAATATGATATTAGTATATCACATAGCACGAAGGAAAAACAAAAAACTTATATGTGTTGGTTAAGAATTATTAGTAAGGTGAGAGGGAGGCCTCAGCAGCAGATGAATAGAAGAAATAGTAAAATTGAGAGACAATAGCGTTGAAGAAGACAAATGAGGCTCCGGCTGCGAAGACACCCTTACGAAGAGTTTGACAATCAGGAGGATTGTCCATGAACATTGTCCTGTACTTAGTGTGGTATGCATTCTCCACTGATCCAGCTAATAGACATATCTCTCCTATCAAGAAGAACATCCTTTTTTGTTTTGGCCAACAAAATGTAAAAATATTAGCACAATTTCGGATTCTTTTTGCTTGTTGCATTTTATCAATTCAGTGATAGATAGAAGCACAATTGGATTAGTAACAAAGATAACAATAATTCCAAGAATTAAAATGCTTGGTAATTCCAGTAATATAAACTAGGACCACACTATTGTATATGTTTGATTGTGAAATTTAATCATCTTATTTTCCATTATCTTTAGCTACAACTTTTCTTTTGATGTAAAAAAGTAAAGTTTTGGTTTTTGTCAAGAGTCAAGACGGTTAGTAATTTTGTACCGAATCAAACTCCTTAGAAGTAGTCTGATACACATATATGATGAACTGATTTAATAATAACAAAAGAGTATATAACTTACCAGCTGACAATGAAAAGAACGAGGGCAAGAGCGCGTGAACCGCCAGGTTTGAGAGGCTTTCCACAGCAGAAACAACGGCTAACGAACATGATAAGGAGTTGACTAACCACTGAGAACAAAAAGGCGCCAACTCCATACCCTGTGGCTCTGTCCGAATCATACACACAGTAGTTGTATTGCACCTCAGTGTCCTGCACAACCCTTGCCTGCCCCACGAAAAAATCAACTCCAAAATATTAAGAGAAAGATATCATATAATCATCAGCTTGTTTCAAATAATATATTGTTGTAAAAGATGCGACTCACAGTGCTTCGTCTTTGCTCAGCAGCAACGGCTAAACCAAAGGCAACGAGGTTGAACACAAGGACTATGGCTGAGACAATCTTGGACGCCATGGACTCACACCTTACTCTCTCTCTTTCTCACAAAATGTTTCTTTAGATATAAAGACAACTTTGTTTGTTCAGATTGGATCGTCTCGCCTAATGGAAAAAGACACGTTACCATTTCTTTGAAATAGGTGTTTCACCTTTATTTATTTCTTCAAATTACTTTTGTGTATAGGAAAAGTTTATCTAATAAATTGGGGAAAATAGGAATATGGTAGTCTAGTCTAGGATGCTTAGTGCAAAAGATAGTGACAGAGCTTCCTTGTTGGAGAATCCTCTGTTGTTTATTACAAACCAAAAACAGATATATTGAGCTGTATCTTATTACTAAAAATAAAAATATGAGCTCTTTTTGTGTAAAAGTATAATTTCTATAAAATTTGCGTGGCTGAATTTTTGATCGTAACTAAGTTTCAAAAATGGAGAACAGCTTGAAAAACAAATGCTTAGAACGTGGGGAATTAGATACCCACTTGATGGGAACATGTTACCAAAATAAAGATAAAAATACCCAAGAATGCTTATGGTACCGCGGAGACTTCTTGATCAATCTAACAGAACCAAATTGCTTACATTTCAAGAATCGTCTCACCGAATTTTCAGAAGAAAGTATAATTTTTGTTTGAGTTAAAAATCGTTCATATTATGCTTTCGTATTGTTTTTCCTTTCTAATGATCATCAATCAAATAGTTTAGTTACAAAAATCCAAAAGAATCTTACATTATTCAAACTCATCAAACCAATTTCTTACACTCCATTGAGAAGCACTTTCAATTCTATAAACAACACATCAACGAAGTAATATAAACAGACACAAATCAAACCAATAACTGAAAAAATAGTATTTAATATCACACAAGAAATATTTAAAAGAATAAAAATATGAAACCGGGCTTTTCAACTATACTCAACACAACGTCGTCTCAAAACTAGAGATGATGATGGTAATTCCGGAGAAGAATTCTTAACTCCGGGGTTTACTTTTTTCTTCCGAACATAAGAAGCTTCCTGAAAACTTTAGCTGTTGCTTTGGGAGACGTCTCTTCACTGTTCCATTTCTTCCTCGAATGATCTGCTTCAGTCACTGGCGGTGTCGATACGTCAATCTCTGAGGCCGCTGGTGAGAAATAATACTTCTCCTCCATGTTTGTCTCTGAAAATGTCACTGACTTCTTCGGAGACACTGATTTTGCCTGTGAAATCTGGACTTCTCCAACATCCTCGGAATAATGGTTAGTAGTAATTTGCTTGTCTTCGGAAACATGTGACTTCTTGACTGTTTCCTGAACAGTCTGATCTTGTACTTTCTGATGATTGGTTGCATCTGCTATGATTTCATTCGGTCCGTTGTTTGCTGTATTTGTTTCCTCTGATGGCAAGCTATGTAACTCTTTAATGTCTTTGAAATCATCAGCAAAAGGAGCAGCAGCAGGAGGAAGGTCTTCAACTTGCTTTACGGACAAGTAAGACTGTGAATCTTCCACCACCGTTTCCTTAATTTCAAGACTCGGGTCACGAGAAAGTTGTAGACCTTTTGCTTCGGATTGACCTATTTTACTCGTTTTCTTGTCCTGAGCTTTCTCTGTCTTGTTTCCTAACGGTTTTGATGGTCTTTTAACTACTGGTTTTTGTTGTGGCTCCTTTGGAGCGGTCCGGGCAACAGCAAGGCGCTCAATGGTGGAACTTCTGAGTAAGGGTTTAGCCTTTGACTGCGCGGCTTCTGGGGTCTTCTCGTTCTTTACTGAGCTCTTCACTGTTTTGATCGCAGGAGGAGTTTTCTTGGATACACTACCACCAGAACTCTTCTCTGCAATTCTTTTTTGCCTCTGAATTAGAAGTTCTTCCATTCTCTTCCTTCTCTCTTCCTCCTATCAAAAACCAAATCCAGATGAGAAAAGGAAACTAATCAAGAAAGACAAAAAGTGGTGCAGAAATTACCATCTGAGATTTGGTCTTGGAGGCAGCAGCTCTACTTCCCCAAGCAGGTCTATTGGCTTTTGAAGCCGGGTCAGGTCTACTTGATGCCCTTGACTTTGCATCTTTCCCCTTGGAAATACCACGACTCTTCTTTTCTTTACCATCTGAGGTTTTTTCACCTGCAGAGGCCTTTGTGGAAGTTTCCAAATCGATTTTGCTTGTTTTCTGAGCCAACGTGTTAGTCTCGTAGTCAATTTCAGGGGTCCATGGTAATAATGTAGGTTCAACATCTTGTTCCCGTCCAAGAACCATGAAAAGGTCATCTGGTTCATGCGAAGTGAACTCCGAGGCATTGTTTTCTTGTTGGTTGGTTCCGTAAACATCAGAGTCCATGATGTCAGTCCTTAACCGAGACTCTTCTACTGGGCCCTCAACACGAGAATGGATCATGAACGAGTCATCCGTCAGGACATCTCTTTCACTGCTCTTACTTAAGTGGAATTGGTCTCCTCCAAATGTTTTGACAAGACTTGCATCTGTGTCTGGACCTGCTTGGTTACGTATGAACCAGTCTTCCTCTGCCTCATTTCTGGCTCTGAGCTTCCCATCATAAATTGACATCTCTGCCTGCGAATAGTTTCTTGATTCATCGCTTCGACCTGGATTCAACATCTCACCATCATAGTTATTCCCTCTCTTTATCATCCGACCATTCTCACCTGCATCTAATTTCTTAATGCTGGTTTCTCTTCCCCAATCCTCATTCCCATTTGCAACCAGGAACGAATCATCCGAAGGCGGTTCTCTCTTTCTCACAACTTCAGACTCCATGTTTAACGCAGATGATGATGTTCGTAGTGATTCTTCTGGCTCTGAATCGTTGTCTTTCAAAAGAAGATTCTGGAAGGCATTCCAATTATCATTCCCCTTAGGTTCCTTGTTACTTGAATCATCATCATCATCATCGTTGTGACTTTTGTGTTTCCTCTGACGGCGTGAAGATGATTTATGCCGTCTCTCTAGTGAGCCAATGGCTTCTTCTACTTGCTGTTTGATGGAATCTCCATCTACAAACCCTTCTTCTTCTTCTTCAGACTCCTCTGAATCGCTTTCCTTTGCTCCATTCCTCTTTGAAGTTATATAATTGATGTTGCGGATAACAACTTTTCTGGATTGTTTCTTTCCTTCAATTCCGTCTTCTGATTCAGTCTCAGCACTAGAATCATCATCGCTTAGCTCGGTAGATTCATCTTGCTTTGACTTCTTTTTCTTCTTCTTATTCTTCTTTTTCTTCTTGGAAGACTTCTCATTTGACTCCACATCTCCCATATTTACGGGCCATTGCATATTCCCAGGGAAATATGGTGTCTGCCCTTGCATACCCGGAAACATATAAGGAGGTGGATACCCATGTCCTTGGAAGTTCTGCATGTACTGAGGATACTGGTTTGGCCATGGCATTGCCATTTGAGCTCTCCCTTCTGCACAACAGGGTTAATTCGGCTTTAGTTACTAACCAATAACCCCCAGAAAGAAACCAAATCCAAGAAACATCTAATGAATAAAACAGAATTGATGCTTATAAGGACCTTGGTTAGTCTCAAAGCTACCCTGGCTCGACGCATCCATGGAGTTTCCACGCTTTAAGTTAGTAGCATTCAACAAATCATTCTCTTCACCAGCGAGTACGATCCCAGAGTCACCCATGAAGGATAATTCAGGCCTAGGAAATGCTTGCATAGCCGTGATTTGGTCCACCCACATTCTATCTTCGTTCTTTCTCTTGCACAAGTCCATAAACTTAACACATGCTTCCCTGGACACAAATGAACACACATATATATTCATAAATATTCATTACAAATGCCTACAAACAAGACAGTGACATGAAACGGTTTAGCTACATACCTTAAACGTGAAGCTCCAAAAGCATCGGAGAAAGACAAAAGGTCATCCATATAGTCCAATTCAAAACCAACAACCAAAGCTCGAGCATAAGCCATAGCTTGCTCTTTGCACAAAGCCGCTTTGCGATTCTCAAGTACACGCTGAAGACCAACCCTATTCCATTCATTTCACCACTTATCAGAATCAATCAACTTCACATAACCAATAAAAGAAAGACTAATAAAAAACTTACTTAGAATTTTCTTCCACAGTGTCTCCATAAGTTTCCCCTTTCTTCTATACATAAACAGAGCCATCAACAATTGAAAAACTAAGCTAATAACTCTAATTTTGGTATGTAAGAGAGTAAAAGAAAGATAAAAAAACTCACCTTTGACAAAGCCGTAGACCTCTGAGAAGACTCGTTTCCTACATAAGTAACAGATTACACATTTATAAAAAAAGATCGAATTTTTTTCATTCTTTAAATTATTTACCAAATTTGTGACCAAACATACCTTCAGTTTCGCCGGCAATGGCGGCTGCATTAGAGTGAATCGAATCCTCGATCTGCTCAATCTCCTTCTCTAATGTAACAGACCTCTCAAGAACCTCAGGAGTGGTCACGAATCTCACAAATCTTTTCACCAAAATCAGAAACAACAACAACAAAAAAGAAATCATCAATTTTTTTAGGGTTCATGACATAAAGTTTTTAACTTTTTTCTTAGGAGTGAGACGAAGACACTAATGAATACCTCTGAAGGGTGATTTTAGTAAACCAAGGAACGGCGGAGGAAGGACGGAGCGTAACGGAGTAACCACCTCTAGAAATCTGATCTCTAACGCTCTTGAGATGTGTAACGAACGGTTGAAATATCCCAGAAGCAAGTTTCTCGTTCTCGCCACCAGAGAAAATCACAAGTTCACATCTTTGAAACAGAAGAGACAAGAAAGAGTTAAGAGAATCATCAAACATATAAGACTTTTGTGTTATAAGAAAAAAATTGTGAAGAAGAAAAGGAATTAGAAAGTACCTTGTTCTGGTGGGTGTGAGCTGAAACAGAGCATAGTCAAGTCTTGTTCTTGGATCCATTAAAGAACCCATAAAACAAGTTTGAATCTTTCTTTTGTCTCTTCAGACAAGACTGGATAATTTAATTGAAACACTGTCTTATGGATGTTTATGGTGTTCAAAGAATAATGTTGATAGATTTCTGATTTTTTAGTTGGAGAGATGGGGAAGAGTGAAAGAGAATGTTTCGTGACAGCTAAGGGATAGAGAAGAGACTGATAGAAAAAAAAGTTGTAGAACAACTGATTGAGATCCAGAAGGTGAGCACATGCATTGAAGCTAAGACTCAGACATTCACATGAACACAATAGGAGGAGGAGAGAGGATTTTACAAGAGCGAGGTTTTTGATTCTTTTGTTTTTTTTTGTTTCCCCTTTAATATTTAATTATTTTTATCAATTTTGGGGTCCCTTTGGTTCTCTACGCCGACACACCCACTTCACCGGTAGACACATATTCTAGATTCTCTATACGTCAACAGTACTAGACTACTGCTAGTATTGTTTTCGACTTTTCATAATCTTTGCCAAACGTCTGCAAAATTACGGCAGAGTAAACGATTGGTACATCTTGGAGGGTTGATGTAGAAAAAAGTTTCTATTTTCAGCAAATATGCGAAATACGGGTAACTGAATTATCATTATCAATATGCAATAATGATACTGAATTAGCAATACTAATCACTTAGTTTGGTTTGAACTTGATTGTATTCCCGGATAACTTTATTGAATTGTGTTTCATCTACACATTTTTATCTTATATAGTTTTTCTTGTTATCATTTCATGGAATTTTATCACTTTAAGTTATATTCCATACGAGACCTCGAAGCTAAGATGATTGTAGCGCATACTTCAAAAAGACTAGTTCCTTTATCTTCAAATGTATGTCTACCTTGTTTTCACTTGGAGGGAATACCATTGAAAAGTTGGTAGACATTCTTATTTTCACGAATTATAATTTTTTTTTTCATAAATTAAGATCTATTTCATTCACATTGAGTGGTGCATTGCATGGAAGTTTGGTATTTGTTTAAAATAGTCCCAAGTTCCAATATTCAGGTTTTGTAGTATTTGTGATGGGAGAATATATATATAAATATTTTTACATGAAAACATAACATTTTCTTAAATTATACTATGGAAATATATGATACCCCTACGAATAAACAAGTGTGTTGATGGAAATGAAAGTGTTAGTTGACATGTCACATGTCAAAAACTTGGGTGTGAAGAGAGACAAATGATAGCAACAGTTACTCAAACAAAGGTGATAATAGTAGAAAATATATCGCAGAAATGACAGTATGAAGTTTTGTGATGTTTACTATTTATTATTTGTCTTAGCTTGGAGGGGAGACAATCGAAGTACACAATGATTTTACAAGTATTTGAATATTTCTGCCATGTGAAATGGAGAAAGGAGCGACCTTGTTGAACATATAAGATACGTGATAAAAAAAAATCAATTATAAGTTGCAAAAAGAAATATTCAGGAGCTGATTGGTATACTGATTATGAGATTTGTGTGTTCAAAATTTTCTTGAATAATAATTAAAAAGATTTCTGATGCAGAGTTAGTTTATTATATGTTACATGATGATATTTGAACATACACATCTCAAATATTATAGAGATTTCTTATTTGTGTAAGGTTGGAAATTTTAATCATTAATGATGGTAAAGTGGCCAATCACCAGAAAGTTTTCCATTGTTAGTTAGAACATATGCTTCACTAATTAATATCACAAGATTATTGTCAAAAGGTATAACCACTTGTAGGGAACCAACTCAAGAATAGTCACAGTGAAGATGTGTTTGTAATTATTATACGAAAACATTAAGTATTATGATTAATACTAATGTGGGTCACGTGATTTATCAATTGTAGCTACTTATGTACTTATCTTCTCATACTTCTTGTCAAAGGATATCGAGAAACGAATGTTTATTGTTTCGTTATTACTTTTCTTGATATTTTGTTAGATTTTCATTTATAAAAATAAAATAACTTAAACGTTAACAGCTCTTTGTTTTGTAATCTTTGATATGCTGCCACAGACATTTTTGGTGGTGCAAAAAAGATCAATCAGACAATAAGAGAACAAAAAAAAAAAGAAAAAAAAGACGATTGAGAAAAAAGTGCCCATGCGTAAAACTTGTTTCTGCGTCGTCGGTAAAATTGTTTTTGTTTGTTTTTATAATGGGGCTTTACATAGCCCATCCCGATACTACCTGAGGATCATTTCTGAAATCAGTCTGTCTGATACTACTTTAATACAACATTAAGCATGTAAGAAATTTCACCAGATTATTAGTAGTAAATTAATTATGTTTAGTTAATATCATAGAAAAAAACAATATTTTTTCAGTCCCTGAGTTGAAGTAACAAATACAAACGTCTGAGCTTACACCTGCATAGAAGAAAAGCCTTCTTGGGAATTTAGTCGGTGTATAGTGTTGAACGAACGTTGTAGACTCAGAGACTTCTAGTGTTTGACTTTGTTAACACAAAGTCACAAACTTGTTGTATTCACTATTCAGTGGTTAGGGGCGGCCGCGTCTTAGGGATCCCCACGATTCAAACTTAAAATGATCTTTCAACACATGGCTATATATGCGGCATTCTCATGGCGAGAAACGAGCTCTATGGATGGAGAGAGAGAGTATCTTATTTAAATTCATTACACATGCATTCTCTGATTTTTGTGGATCAGCTTCATAAACCTAATTAGAACACACATGTTCATATGATGTGTCGCCAATTTAATCACATATGGATTTGTAACCTTGCTCATCAATCAATTTACAGATGTATTACACGCAGCATCACCTACAATATGTCGAGCTACCAAGCCTCTTTCGATGCGCTCACTAGCATTATTATTGCTTTTGAGCTTTCATAAACCATATAAATCACATGTCCAGAGAGGAAACGAGACCATGAATGTTACTAACTTTTCATTTCTTTTTTTTGTTTATTAAGAGTGTTAATTTAACATTCTAAAGAAAAAGAAAATATAAACGTATATAGAGTTGAGAATCTACAAATAATGTTTAAAGAGCTATATGTATATATCTCTACATTAATTTTTTTCAATTAAAAATGTAATCACCTTGTTCCAGTGGGAGGAGGGTTGTTAGTAGTAGAAGAAAGAGGAGCATAAGCAGGTGTATCTGGTCGACACATCCTCAACACGACTTCGAAGGCTACATCTATAATTTCTCCGGTGAATTCAAGTAGAGGCTTTCGGACAAAGCGTGCCCATAATCCCAAAACACCTACCACCACCATTCCTGTCTCCGCTATCATTTTTTCCACTTCTTAATTCTCCTTAGCATCTCCCTAGTGTCTTCGATAATAAACTCGATATTTGTGATAAGCTATGGTTATAAGATAGCATTTTTTAGGGATAAGTAGAACTGTTGTAGAGCGTGAACGTAAAAGATTTGAACTATATTCTTGATTTCAGGTGGGGGTTGCAACCACCGGAAGTTGACTCAGCTAACGGTCACTAGAGATGTTATTTCATAACTCTCTGACTTGTCAAGCGGATTCGCTTGGGTTTTAAAAAAAAAAAAAAAAAAAACTTAAATCTTTATTCTTCAACTTGAAAGAAGAAAAAGTTTCTTGATCTTTTAAATTTTTATATTGAAGTTATTAATTTCTTTTTTTCTTTTCTTCTTTTAGTATAAACAAAGAAAATTAATGTCACAAATTTTAGTATCTAAAATGTCACAAATTTTAGTATCTAAAATGTCACAAATTTTTGTTTGTCTCAAACTAATGTCATATCCGGGCGGGGGTCCCCCATATCCGGTTTCAAACTCGTCCATTACATGTAATTAATTAATTTGTTGAACCTTTTTATTTTTTTTGGTCATAGTTATTTGTAGAAGAAGGTACGTTAATCTTGATGTATATTGCATTAGTATACATACTAGATTAAGACCCGTGTTCATTTTATTTATATTATAATTTTAGAATAAAATATAATTTATATGATTATTTTTAAAATTTTTTTTGGATAAAACATTATGCAATAAAATCATATGCTAAATATAATGACTTGAAAAAAATATCTATTTTGTAAGTTTTATATTGTTAATTTTGTAATTTTATGTATGAGAAATGATTATGTTTGTTGTTTGTTTTTATTTTAATTTTTGAACATATTTGGTAAAAGTTTTTTAGTATGACATATGCTTAGGTAAGATTTTATTTTCAGTTGCACAATAAAATCTCGGAAATCACGATTAAGTGTGATAAATATTTTTATTCCTTTTTACGCCTAAGAATATATTTTTATGCCTAACAGTATATATTTTGTAACAATAAATGGAATACTAAAGATTTTATTTAGTAAATTGTATAAATCATTGGAATATTCTCTTTAAGAAGATTCTTTAGGATATTCTTAAGTGTATTCATATACTCCATGAATTGACTAATTAATCTATAAAGTTTTTTTTGTAATCAACCTATATTTAATGTATAACCTATTTGTAACTAATTTATAAAAATTATATAGTCTACAAAAAAAGTGGTGTACTTCCGATTTATTATATAGGGATATTTATTTATTTATTTTTCGTGGGCAAAACATACCTTAATTCGTTTAAATACCTTAGTTTCCATACAAATTGAATCACTTATAAGAGTGGAGAACAATGCTGATTATGGCCTTTTCATTTAATCGGAAAGGTCTAAGCACTAACAATTAGACTTTCCATACAAATTGAATCACTTATAAAGAGTAGAGAAAATGTGGATTATGGCCTTTTCATTAAATCGAAAAGGTCTAACTCTAAGCACTAACATTAAACTTCCATTAAGAATTGTTATGTACTCAATGAAAACATATTTCCCTCAAAGTAGACGTTCCTCATACTGAATGCAACTATATATGATTCTGCACCTTTTTCGTAAACATGGGATCTCGGATCAAAGTTTAGAATATTCTAATTAACTCCAACATCTGTGACAAACACTAATTGCAATCGTTATGGGAAGATACAATGGTCTCGTGTTCCTCTCATAAATATGAATCCGTCGAAGTTGGCTAGCATTAAATGCGATAGTATGATGGAGGCTTCTTCGTCTTCAATAGCAGCTTGGGGGTTACTAAATATCTATTCGAACAAGCGCAACATATAGACTCACGAGCACTTTTACATTTAATTATATCTTAGATACATATAGAGTCATGACATTGTTAACTTTGAATAACTAAGTTGTTTTTAATTAGTGGATGATCGCATGCTCAATTCTTACGCTTCACCTGCGAATACCCCACCTTTGATTTCGTAAGTGGAGGTTACATTTCCTTCGAGCTTTGTCATCTTTGGTCTTCCCATTATGTCTAGGTTCTATTAGGTTTAGGATTTTTCTATATTTATATTTCTAATGGTATTAACTACTAAATGATATAAACCCACACATATCTCAACTATTTAAAAAATTGGTAAATATGTGGTTGATTGTATTGATTTGAATGTTTACTAATATTTCAATATATATATGCATTATGAGATAAATCAATGATCCAACCACAATATTATTATGACCAACAATTATGAAATAAAACAAATATTATTAGGTATTACAGTAAAATCCTCGCTTATTTCAAAAGAAATTTGTTATATGCGTACTTCAGTTAAAAATTATGAGTATGTGTATTTTTCACCTTTTATTTAATTTTTTTGTCTAGAAATTTATTAAGATTCTATTTATTATTAGAGCATAAACTAAAAAAATAACTTTTAATTTCTTTTTGTTCGTACGAAATAATTTTTGGTTATTAACAACCTGTTTGTTGTTTAAAAAAACAATCGGTTCTTTTGGACGGAAAACCTTGTATACATACATCTCCCTCCCCTCTTATTTTCTGAGCCATATATTTATGTGTTGATTTAAAACGTAATTTAATACTTTTATGATTTTATCTTGTTATTAAAAAAAAGAATAAAAAAAGAATAGCAAATCGCAGATTGATTTGTGAATTTTTTTTTTTTTTTTTTTTTTTTATCGAAACAAACATCCCACAATAAAAGCGTGTGCTTAGTAACAGAAGCATTCTCTAAAGAATCTTCCTTCTATATATCCTTAAAACTCTCTCTCACTTGCCTTACGTGAACCCTAATTTCTCTTTTGTTTAGCCACAAAATAATAAAAGAGTTTAAAGTCTTAGTTTCGTCTTCCGTCTCTAGAACTCCCAAAAAGCCAACAAAAATTAAATACTTCATTAGTTTTAATTTCTCCTTCACGATTCAGTTTTCTCAATACTTTCTTAATCAGTAGAGAAGAACAAATATTTTGATTTCGTTTCTATTGTTTCAGCTTCTTAGTTGCCTGCGACTAAGGGTCTATAAATCGATCATTGTTGGGAATGGATAATCAAGAGGTTTCTATGGATATTGAAGCCCCCATCGAGAAGACCAACGATGATCGATCCCTTCCTTTTTCGATCTTTAAGAAGTCTAATAATCCTGTTACGCTAAAGGTATGTTTTCTTTATATATAATCTTATGATAGATACATGGAGAACAAACAACGGTTCATAATTAGGTTAAAAAGTGTTGATTTGTCCATTAATAGTATGCGATATAGCAAGTGTTCGTGTGTTGAGACGACTGATCTTTTTATTCAATCTTGTTCTTGATGTATTGGAGCAGTTTGAGAATCTTGTGTACACGGTGAAGCTTAAGGAGCCAAATGGCTGGTTCCGAACCAACGACAAAACCGAGGAACGAACCATCTTGAAAGGCTTGACAGGGCTCGTCAAACCGGGAGAGATCCTGGCTATGCTGGGTCCCTCCGGGAGCGGCAAGACCAGCTTGTTGACGGCTCTAGGAGGACGGCTTGGGGAAGGGAAAGGGAAGCTCACAGGGAACATATCTTACAACAACAAGCCATTATCCAAAGCTGTGAAGCGTACTACCGGTTTCGTGACTCAAGACGATGCTCTTTACCCTCACTTAACCGTTACAGAAACTCTAGTCTTCACCGCGCTTCTTCGGCTTCCCAATTCTTTTAAACAACAAGAGAAGATCAATCAAGCTAAGGCAGTCATGAGTGAATTGGGACTTGACAGATGTAAGGATACCATCATTGGAGGACCATTCTTGAGAGGTGTATCCGGTGGGGAGAGGAAAAGGGTTAGTATAGGACAAGAGATTCTTATAAACCCTAGTTTGCTCTTTCTTGATGAGCCTACTTCTGGTCTTGATTCTACCACGGCTCAAAAGATAGTATCAATTTTGTGGGAACTGGCTCGTGGTGGAAGAACGGTCGTGACTACAATTCATCAACCTTCTAGTAGGTTGTTCTATATGTTTGATAAGCTTCTACTTCTTTCAGAAGGTAATCCGATCTACTTCGGTCTTGGATCCAATGCTATGGACTATTTCGCTAGCGTTGGATACTCCCCGTCAGTTGAAAGGATTAACCCATCAGACTTTCTCTTGGACATCGCAAACGGTAAGCCTCTCCTAGTGATATCTTGATGTCCAAGTAAGCCGCCATATTATAGCTATTGTATCTCCTTGTTGAATCTCACATATATTATATACTTGTAGGTGTCGGATCAGATGAATCCCAAAGACCAGACGCTATGAAGGCAGATCTTGTTGCGCTTTACAAGACAAACCTGTTGGACAATGTTATCAGTGACCTTGAAAGACAAGATGATCTTTCTAACAGACCAATAGAGAGTCCTCGTGGGGAGAAAAATAATTTTGGAGAGTGGCCAACGACGTGGTGGCAACAGTTTTGTGTTCTTTTGCAGAGAGGCCTTAAGCAAAGGCGTCATGATTCTTTCTCTGGCATAAAGATTGCTCAGATATTCATCGCCTCTACCCTATGTGGTCTCCTTTGGTGGCAAACGAAAATGTCTCGCTTACAAGATCAGGTACTTAGATTTAATTAATTAAGATACACATTCTTCTACGTCATTGTGTATATATCTGTGAGGTGACCATACTTGTGGTTTCTTGTTGCAGATAGGATTGTTATTCTTTATATCATCCTTTTGGGCATTCTTCCCTCTCTTCCAACAAATCTTTACATTTCCTCAAGAGCGAGCAATGCTCCAGAAAGAACGTTCCTCGGGCATGTACAGGCTCTCGCCTTACTTCATGTCTCGAGTTGTCGGGGATCTACCAATGGAGCTTATTCTACCATGTTGTTTTCTCTTAATCACATATTGGATGGCCGGTCTAAACCATAACCCCGTAAAAAATTTTCTGACCCTTTTGGTGCTCCTCGTCCATGTTCTTGTCTCCGGTGGGCTAGGGCTAGCCCTAGGCGCCCTAGTTATGGATCAGAAGTCAGCCACTACACTCGGGTCAGTCATAATGCTCACATTTTTGTTGGCAGGAGGATACTACGTGCAACATGTCCCAGTGTTTATCTCTTGGATTAAGTACGTAGGTTACTATACCTATAAACTATTGATATTGGGTCAATACACGGAAAATGAGTGGTATCCATGTGGCGAAAATTTGAAATTGAAGTGTCATGTTGGTGACTTTGAAGGTATCAAACACATAGGGTTTCATAGTGGATTGGTCTCTGCCGTAGCTTTGGCTGTGATGCTTGTTGGGTATAGAGTTATTGCTTATATCGCTTTGATGAGGATTGGTAAGACCAAATCTGGCTGATACTCTTATTCTTCACTTTTTTTTTTTTAATTTGTTTTGGGTTGTAGAACTTTTTTGAGTACGTAAGAACGAATGTATAACAACAATAAGTTCTTATCGCAATATTTTTTTTGGTTATAAATCAATTAAAATTTGAGAGATTGATTTGGTCCTGCTCAAGTGGTCCTCTTGATAAGCCAAATCTCGATAAAGAAGTTATATCAAAATCTAAGTAGTAATGTGAAGAACATGCTATATGTGTGTGTTCAAATCTCGTTGTCATTCCAAATTCAATTTCATTTTTCATACATTAAAGAAAATTTTAGCTCACGCGGTTTCATCTCTCGCATATTCTCAAAATACAAACCAATAAATCGAATTCAAGCTGTTGACGGATTTGTGGTGCATAGTAAACGTATTATGTTCCAGCGTTTCTTTTAAGACTTTAGGAAGAGGCTTGAAAAAGTTAGTAGCTGATAGTGATTGGCGCCTTAGTAGTTCTGAATTCTAGTTTCAGCAATTTTTCACTTACAGAATTGTGTATTAAAAAACTTTTTTTTTTTCTTTTTTTTTGGAAATTTATGCTTTAAAGTTTATTGGAAAGTGTATGTTACAGTTTATAATTTTTGGAAGATTGTGTTACAGTGAGAACATTCATTTAGTAAAAAAAAGTCTAAATCATCAATCACTGTAGGAGTCTAAAATTCAGAATGTCATAGTTATCACTTAATAATTTATGAGTAAATCCGAATTAATTATATAGTCCAGATTTTGCTTGACTCAATAATGTCGAATCAATTATGCATGTACACATGTAGAGTGCAAAGGCAATGCATTTAGAAAGCGCCATGCCTTTTTTTGTTTCTTTTCTATTAACCTTCGTGATCACCTTATCTTCTTTAAAGCTTTTAACAATATCACTTGCCAGAGGAAAACAATACTTTAGATATAGACCATATATATACGTGTAAAATTCACTATTAGATAGAATCATAGAAGCTTGCATGATATATATAATTCTAGGACTTTATCCTAAAAGCTTATAATTTTTTCTGAATATTAAAATGTTGATGGTAGTTTTTAAAGATAATAAAAAATAATATGTAGTATTTTGAAAACTTTACGATACTATCTAGTGTGTGAGTCTATCTTCGTGTTTTAGATGTAGTGAGAGTATATATGATATATTAATGTAGTAAAATGTTGGGTTCTTTCCGTAGAGAAGAAGCTTAGTACATTACGATCAACCCATAAACAAATTTTGAAACAATTTTGATTGATCACTAAGACCGACCGCAACAACAGATCATAAACGACCATGATCTTTAAGAAAAATTGACCAATCATTCGATAGATCGAGACAAATCTAAAGATAAGTCCAATCTTTAAGATAGTTTTGATCTTTAAATAAATTTTGAGCATTTGAAACCAAAATTTCATATTTCTATAAATGTATATTAAACTGATTCAAATGTAATCAACATGCGATTTTAAGCCCAAAAATAGAAATTTATGTCAATTAAGATGTATTTTGGGAAAAAATTAAAGTATTTTAAACAAAAAAAATATCAGAGAAGATTGAACAAGTTAAGTTAAGGTTTTTTGTTTTTTACTTTATTTCCCCTGGAAACTATAACTACAATAATTATTTGTCAAGAACTCAATATCATAAGAATATTATACGCTAATTAAATAGCGATGGCCGAGTTTCTATCCAACACATATTGCAGTTATGCAAATCGTTGAACCAAACTTGTCGTATCTTTGCAAATAAGTCAGAAATTATTATCTTATACAAGTAATAGGTGAGCATGCCCCTCTCTCTATGAACAAGAATTCTCCACGTTCACTAAAATCTAAAATCCGAAAAGCAATCGATAACGAAATATAAAAAAGAAGAATAATTAAAAGGAAAAGAAAAGAATTATGAAGAAGAAGAAAGTTCTTAGAATCGGGCGCGTCACATGTATATATTATATATAAAGGCTTCTCTGATCTGTCCAGCATGGTCCATTGTTTTCACTTGTCAACTTCTTAGGCCATTTATAGTATTTCTTGAGTGAACGAAACCCTAATTAATCCTTTTTATTATTAAATATAAATTACAATACATGAAATATATTTTATGAGATATAACTTACCAAAATAAAAAGTATTAAAAATAATAACATTCTTATTGTTCAATGTATATATATCATTAAATTACTTTGTAAAATCAAAAATTTCTATATATAATTAAAAAGAAAACCTTACTAAATTTTCATAGGAATTAGTAACAAACTAATTATAATTTTTTTTTAATAATATCATTCGTGAAAAATAGAATTTAGCTGTTCTGATGATTTTTTTTAAGTTCTCTGATCTTTTAAAAGAATGCGGAGGGATGACTTATTAATTTTAATATTATACATATTTGTGAGACAATCTCAATATAGTATAGTAAAAAGTGATAAATATATAACGAAAATACATTAAAAAGTATAGTGGTTGTGAATGGTTGTAGCGGTTGGAGCGGACAAATCTGTCTGTGCACTGAACCGCTTTTTATTTACCATTCAACAAATATAGTTTACAGTAGTGCGGTCCAAATAAAGCAAATACAAAACTACAACGGACTAACTATGGACCGTTTTTGCATACAAATAGAATTAGTCTACAGCAGTTATTGTACGCTTTAAAAATAAAACAATCCAGACTTTTCTAACAGCAATTACCATTCAAACTTAATATTTATTAGCTTTCTATACACGTGTCTCATGTTAACGTATCTTTTCAATATATTTAGTTAGAACTTTGTAGTTTGTACACTTGTTCAATATTTTCTGCTCTTTTATTCTTATTTTTTCCTTCCTCTTTTTTGTCCCTTTTGATTCTTTTATTGAAGTCTTGCCTAACTCTCCCAACACGTGTACATTTTCACACGAACGTGAAATTGCCTTCCACGCGTGTCTGACTATTACTAAATATAGGGATTTTGTTCATAAAAACGTCTTATTACTTACTATTAGTGCCCTTTTAAAAAAAAAACTCGATGAATAGTTTTTTTCCTTTGATCTGTCACAATAGTTAGTGCGTCTTCTTTTCTTTATCGGACTCCAATCCATTGTCACATAGTTGGGTGCTTCAGGACAAAAAAAAATATCGAACTAGGCTAATTATTTGGAGCATTTTGATAAAACAACACATCGTTATTAGGCTTTTCAGAATTCTAGAAGAAAGGACAACTGGCTTGACACGTGTCGATAAACTTACTTTGGCTTTTCCTGACGGTTCATACACCCGAACCGGCACCAATTATATACAGTCGAATCTTTGTCTTGGGTGATTTTCTCAGTGGCAAGAACTTACTATAATTAGGATATTTTCACTGCCTTATTTACAAACTTCCAATGACATTGATGAAAATAAGAGAAAATAAACTAGTACTTCACTAGTAATTTTCACAACTTACTCCAATCACTTTAGTAGAGGTATTTTCACATACTACTCATAAATCATAATAACCAAAAAAATATTTACACATAGAGAAAAATTTCAGTTGTGTGTATTTGCAGTTTTGGCACATTTATATCGCTTGGAAAAGTAATTGTACAACACATTGATAAGGTCGGTCAGTTCGTGTACGTGGCAGTAGCTAAATGGTTAAAAGGGTCCACAAAGAAAAATCGTAATTAGATATTAAAGAACAGTAAGACAAGGACGACCGTACTTATCCCTTGTAGAACCTTTGCCCTTTTCCATAGCCTATATAAACCAACTACTCACCATCTTGTCCAAAAAGATCGACATAAAATTTCTTTTGAGTTTTTAGAGTTCAAAACTTGAAAATCTTGTTTAATTCTTTGTTTGCTGTTGAATCGAATTAGAAAGAGCAAAAGAAGAAAATGGGAGTTAGAGAGAAAGATCCGTTAGCCCAATTGAGTTTGCCTCCGGGTTTTAGATTTTATCCGACAGATGAAGAGCTTCTTGTTCAGTATCTTTGTCGGAAAGTTGCAGGGTATCATTTCTCTCTCCAGGTCATCGGAGACATCGATCTCTACAAGTTCGATCCTTGGGATTTGCCAAGTAAGCAATCAAAACAATGTTTTTTACACTTCTTGCCTTCTTGGGAGGTGTTTTGCAAAAGATCTTAATTCTGGGTTCGAATCGGAAATTTATTAAAACTAAAGGGGTTACTATTGTAAAATGTTTTCCAGGTAAAGCCTTGTTTGGAGAAAAGGAATGGTATTTTTTCAGCCCGAGAGATCGGAAATATCCGAACGGGTCAAGACCCAATAGAGTAGCCGGGTCGGGTTATTGGAAAGCGACGGGTACCGACAAGATTATCACGTCGGATGGTCGCCGTGTCGGGATAAAAAAAGCTCTGGTTTTTTACGCCGGAAAAGCTCCTAAAGGCACGAAAACAAACTGGATTATGCACGAGTATCGCTTAATCGAGCATTCTCGTAGCCATGGCAGCTCTAAGGTATAACACATTAAAAAGATGATAACTTTATCAATTCCGATTAGATCAAAACCGAAACCAAATCGCTAATTTTGTTTTTTCTTTTTCTTTACAGTTGGATGATTGGGTGTTGTGTCGTATTTACAAGAAAACATCTGGATCTCAGAGACAAGCTGCTTCTGCTGCTACTCCGGTTCAAGCTTGTCGTGAAGAGCATAGCACTAACGGGTCGTCTTCGTCTTCGTCGTCTCAGCTTGACGACGTTCTTGATTCGTTCCCGGAGATAAAAGACCAGTCTTTTAATTTGCCTCGGATGAATTCGCTCAGGACGATTCTTAACGGGAACTTCGATTGGGCTAGCTTGGCAGGTCTTAACCCAATCCCGGAGCTAGCTCCGACCAACGGATTACCGAGTTACGGTGGTTACGACTCGTTTAGAGCGGCGGAGGGAGAGGCGGAGAGTGGTTTGAGGAACTCGCACGTGGATAACTCTGGCGGGTTGACTCAGAGTTTCGGGTACAGCTCGAGCGGGTTTGGTGTTTCGGGTCAAACATTCGGGTTTAGGCAGTGAGAGAGATGTAATTACTAATTACTGTGATTGGTGTGATTCATTGATTCAGATGGGTTAAAAAGGTAAAAAGGTTAAAAAAAAATCCTTGGGTATGTGGGTAGAGTGCTGGCAATTGATGTAAATAAAATAGGGATTGATATAGGCTTTCACCGATTCGGTGAGGCTTAGGATCTCCACTAAAGGAAAGGCTGGAGAGTGGAGACTACTAGTTTGACCCAACTTTTTTGATAGGCTGCAAAAGTGTGTAATGTTTTCTCACAAGACGTTAGATTAATATTTCTCAACGGAGAAAAATGAATAAATGGTTATTCTTCATGATTCATGACCATATAAATTTAGAAACTACACATACACATTTGCTTGCTTTTTATTATTATCCAAATGAAGTTAGGATAGAACATCACTACTTCCTGCATATGATTCCGTATCCCGAAGACGCCCCACGAGTGCAATCCAACAGTGTGTATTCAGTCTCCCATTTGATCGAGCCATTTAAACCGGTATAAATGCAACTCTTGCAGTCATGAGAGAGCAAAGAAGATGTCCTAAAGTTATCCTCGCCGCCAACAACTGGCATTGCGACTCCAGGCTTAGCCGGGTTTTGGAAATCGGGCCTATAAGTGCGTCCCAAGATTCCATCGACTTTTGGTGATAAGTTGAAAAATCTGAACTGGACTTCGAGATGCGCAAAACAGTTATCCAAAGGTACTTTGTAGCTGTGGATCCTATCGTCTTCTTTAGTCACGGGAACAACGTTAATCATGATCTCTGCTTTGTCTTTGATTGTCACCGTCACGCTGTTCATCTTTGTCGCTCTCTCAATCTTGATGTCTTTTTCTGGCGAGTACCTAGTCAAAAGCACATGTTGTTGGTGTATGTTTCAAGATACAAATTCTCAACTAGTAAAAAGACTCCAGAAAGACTTCAACTAGTAAATATGATATTTGGCTATTACCACGTGGAAAGAATTTCATCAGGGATAACTAAATCTTGGCCGTTGAAAGAGAATCTGAGATGGTCGATGCTGCTGTCCCAAGTGGCCACTTTGGTGGCCTCAAGGGAAAACTTATGAGAGTTGAAGAGGAAGCCAAGAGTTTGGATCCAAGTGAAGTCTCTAGAGCGTCCAGCGGGTCTGTGGCCAGTGAACATTGATCTGAAAGTCAGAGTCCGAGACAAGGCTAAAATGTTCATTGCTCTTTCCATGGAAGTAGAACACAATCCCGTCACCACCTATGAACCTCGGGTCGTGACATGCCGATCCAGGTCTATAGCAGTTTGGACCCAACTCTAAGCCAACCATGTTAAAAGAAAAAAATGAATACTTAATTTGAGTTTAGATCAAACAAAAACTTAATTAATACAAAAAAGTTTTAAGCATTTTTGCTTACTGCGGCACTCGGATTTGCAGAGGGGTTTACTACAGTCTACGTAACAGACTCTATTCATGGAGTTAGCGGCACCGGTGGTGGGACATTCTTCCGGACACATTATGTACTTTTGGCAGCAACGTTCATAAGGATTGCTGCAGTAAACTCCTTGTGACTTTGCTCGCAAGAAACTTAACATGACCGCAAGAAAAAACAGCATTAGCGAAGAGGATTGTGAGATCTTCATTTTCTAGGTTTTCTATCCCTTGATTACTATTCATCAATATAAGAAGAAAAGTGTTGATTTGTGAATTTATAGTGGCCACTCTGTGATTTTATTTTAAACAAATTATTTTAGTGCAAGTTGCAAGATGGGAGTTGCCGGGTTTGTGTGCCTAATTTTGATATCACCCACACATGCACTCAACGTTCTTTGAAACAAGTTGTATATATTAACAGTTCGAAAGTTGAAATGTACATGAATACAAAAATATGAAACTTCGAAAATAAATAAAAACGAATTCAGAAGTTACATTCACACGAGCGAGATCCACACCTCTCGGTCCTAACTGTATATGAGCACTGCATCTTGTTAATTTGACTTTTGGAAATCTTTAAACATCAATAACATTATATATTTATTAGCCGGATCTTAGGTTATGATGAGTAATTAACCCTCTTCATATCCTAATTAAGCTGAGTTTTTAAGTTAGTGTGTTACAATTAAAGTACAATGTGGCTGACTGGCTGCAAATGATTACGTTGTATATGGGGAACACAACGGATGAAGCATACCAATAATATAAAGGTTTCCAATATTTTTCAGCAATAATAATCTGGTCCATGTACATCACAGAGTTACATTTATTTTCTTTAGAATTTGCTTCTTAATTAGCTTATTACTCTGTTTTATTTTGGCAATCATATAAAGTTAACTTACACAAAACATAACATATACTTTTATTATCTAACTAATTCTTAATTAGCAAATGGAGTTTGGATGGTAACTACTTCCTGCAGACGATTCCATAACCGGAAGACGCGCCACGGCTGCAATCTAGCAATGTGTGTGTACTTTTTGGCTTGAGGAAGCCACTCGCAACGACCGGATTTTCAGAGAACAAACAAGTTTTGCAATCATGAGAGAGCAGAGATGATGTCCTGAAGCTATCCTCACCTCCCACCACTGGCATTGCGACTCCTGGTTTAGCCGGATTCTTGAAATCAGGCCTGTAAGTGCGTCCCAAGATTCCATCAACTTTTGGGGACAGATTAATGAACTTGAACTGGACCTCGAGATGGGCAAAACAGTCATCTACAGGTAATTTGTAGTTGTGGATTCTATCGTCTTCTTTGGTCACAGGAACCACGTTGACCATGATCTCAGCTTTGTCTTTAATCGTCACGATCACACTGTTCTTTTGTGTCAACCTTTCAATCTTGATGTCTTTTTCGGATGAGTACCTGAGAATATGCATGGGTCAAGAATTAAGAGTAAAAGATTGATTTGTGTACATATAAATCAAAACTAAAGAGAGAAATATGCAGTTTTATACAATGGCAACCTAAAAGACAAAATTTGAGTTTCTATATATTACCATGTGGATAGAGTTTCTTGAGGGATAACCAAATCTTGACCATCGATAAAGAACTTGAGGTGATCGAGGTTGCTGTCCCAAGTGGCGACTTTGGTGGTCTCGAGGGAGAATTTGTGGGAGTTGAAGAGGAAGCCGAGTGCTTGGATCCATGTGAAATCTCTAGTACGGCCAGCGGGTCTATGACCAGTAAACCTAGCATTGATCTGAACGTCAGGGTCTGAGACAAGGCTAAAATGCTCATTGCTCCTTCCATGGAAGTAGAACACAATTCCATCACCACCTATGAACCTTGGATCTAGGCAGATCGCTCCAGAGGATTCACAGTTGGGTTTCACCGCTACAAAATATCATATCCAAATCGTAAAAATATTTTCAAAAAGCTTAATTTGCAATTTTAAACTGCATTGGTCTCTATACAAAAAAAGAAAAAAAAAAAAAAAAAGATCTAATTACCGCGACACTCTGCCATGCAAAGGGGTTTAAAGCAGTCTACCCAGCAAATTTTGTTCTGAGAGTTGGGGTTCATGGTGGTCGGGCACTCTTCAGGGCAGTCGATGTATTGGAGCTGACATCGGGGAGCCGCATTGCCACCACAGTATGTCTGACCATGCCAAGCCTTGACATGCAAGAAACATAAAGCTACCACGAAAATTATCATTAGCAACGAGGGTTTTGGAACCTCCATCCTCGATTTTTCTGTTGGCCGAAATATAACATCTATATGACTATATCGAAAGAGAAAGAAGATATAGAAAATTTGTATTGGGGATGAGTTCTCGATTGTGAATTTTGTATGGTCGTTAAAAGTAAAATATTTTCCTTCGGAAGAGGGCTACGTACAACTCTTGCAGTTATTGTGAAGTAAGGTTTTTATTTGTTATGGTTGTTTCTCCATGAGTTTCGTACAAATACAATATTGCTCAACTAGTGGATGTGTGCATCGTTTAGAATAATTTGTATCAAGATACACTTATCTAGTGCCTAGCTCTACGGCTGAATATATGTGTAAATGCATGTATGTTAACGTATATAAATTAAATATATTAAGCTTTTACTTTTCTGAAATATATAAGCTCTAGTTGTCTTATTAAAAACTTGTATGATTTATTAGTAGACCTGACACAAGCCATTGTGATGCTGATCCACATCTCTCGGAACTAAATTTTATTCTCCCATCTCCCCATATACTAATAATATAATGAAATTTCATATTCAGTTAACATTGCTCAAATTTCTAACTTAATAGATTCTTAGGCATGCAGTTTAATTTAGAGAGGAGAATTGATATACAATATAAGATATCCGTGATTCAGTGTCTTATCTAAAGCCGAAATCGAACTTAACGACAATGTTATTCTTAGACTAATTAGAAACCACGACGAACACTATATATGTTAACCAAATTTTGGATGTATATATAAGCGACTTTTGGTAACTTATGCGTTCTCAAAGCGAAAGTGAAAATATATTATCACACTCAATCTTAACACATGTATAAAAAATTCAGTCGGGTTTCTCCCTCAAATCACATCAAAATATAAGACTTTCTCCATCCGTAAGCTCTTAGAAGAGTTTTAAGGGTTTTGAATCAAAAAAATAAATCAGAAGTAAAAAAAAAACTTAAAAGAGCCCCTTAGAGCACACACAGTCATCCTGTGAAAATAGGTTCTCCAAAAATATTTTAGATATAATAATACTATTTAATTTAAATTTTGTTTGTTTTTCAAAAATTAACCAATCAACTTATGACAATTAGTGAGAGAGAGATTTTAGAGGATCTATAGAAGTGTGGGCAGAGACACAATGTCTCTCTCTTTCCTCATCTTTCTATTATTTTTATTTTTTAATTTTTTTGACACTCACCGAAAGATGGACGATACGTGTCGTGTTTGTGTTGGACGATAGAATAATACAAAAGGAAAAAAAAATTGGGAAGCAGAGATTTTATTTCGGCTTTCCTCTCTCTCTCTTTTTCTCTCGCGATCGAATTCCCGAACCGACAAAGGAATTTGGAATTGAAGGATCTTGAATCAGAGGAAGGGTTTGGAATTGAAGGATCTGGAGATGAGTAGCGAAGCCGATTGTCTCGGCGGAGGCCAATCGCGATAGACAGAATCGAGTCCGAGGGTTAGAGATGGAAGCGATTTGAATTTGGGGTCGAGTAGATTGAATTAATTGGAATCACAAGGTAAGTTTCTCTGTTTGGTACAAGATGATTCATTTCTAATCATGTAGACTTAGATATTTCACTAGCAAAGATCATTTGCTTGTTGTAATCAATGTCTCATTTGGTGTATTATCTTCGGAATATACAGGACGGAGCTTTGTCGTTTCAGTGGGCAGAAAATTTTACCCAGGAAGGGGAATTAGATTTATCCGATCTGATTCTCAGGTTAGCTAAACTCTTTTTTTATGAATCCCTTGAGCTTATGAGATTTGATGTTTTTGGTCTTTAGTCTTATAATGGTGTTGATTTTTTTTGTTTTTCATGGTTCCATCAGGTTTTCTTATTTCTTAACTCAAAGTGCAAGAGGTACTTCCACAATAAGTTGAAGCCTTCTAAGCTTTCATGGACTGCCATGTACAGAAAACAACACAAGAAGGTAGTGATGGTACATTATAGAGTTTCAAGTTTCTGTATGTTTTTGTTGATTAGGTTCAAGAGATTTAATTGATTTTTGTTTCATTTTATAGGATGCAGCTCAAGAGGCTGTGAAGAGAAGAAGACGTGCCACCAAGAAGCCACACTCTAGGTCCATTGTTGGTGCTACCTTGGAGGTGATTCAGAAGAAGAGAGCTGAGAAGCCAGAAGTTCGTGATGCTGCCAGAGAAGCTGCTCTTCGGTTAGTTTTCTTTCCTCTCTCAAGACTCGAATCATTCAACTCGTATCATCAGAATTGTTAAATTTGAGGAAAGTATCTGACTTTTTAAAATGAATTGTTATGATTTTAACAGTGAGATCAAGGAAAGAATCAAGAAGACCAAAGATGAAAAGAAGGCTAAGAAGGTTGAATTTGCTTCTAAGCAACAGAAGGTCAAGGCAAATTTCCCCAAAGCTGCAGCTGCAGGAAAGGGTCCTAAGTTGGGAGGTGGTGGTAGCAAACGCTGAAGAGCCTAGCCATCTCTCTCTCACTTTGTGTTTTCTGCCTAGTGGCTACTTTTTTTACTAGCAATGTTGATTCCAGAATGTTACGCCAAACGTAAAACCTTGTTATCAGTTTTTGTCTCTTACTTTTGCAACTCTTATAATCTCAGACTTCAGAATTTTGTTGCTTATGAACTTCATTTTACTACTTTCTCTATTGTCTTCTCTCATGATTCAAAAGAGTTAAGGTTTAGTCGAACTTATTTGTGTGTTTTGCGGACTACGTTGCCAACTGTAGTCTGGTCATATGTTGGACTGCTTCCGTGTTTATGTGCACTGGTCGATTCTAACTGGCATTAACTAGTGAGCTACAACAATTTCAATTGTTACGGCTTGTTCAAAACTGAAGTTGCAGTGTGAGGAACACCATGAATATTGGTTGAGTTTTTTCATTACTCAATTAAATACATTTGAAAAAGATTTATGTTATTGGGTCAAACAACTTTCGCAATAAATTTACTTGTGGATGTTTCTCACGGGGCCAAAAATATGATCTATTAAAACATTAGACATAGACCAAATGTTAAAACATGTAATGTTTCGCAATATCTTATGTATTTGGAGAAATATTGTGTCATTCATGATCCTTGTCCCCCAAAAATATGTCATTATCCTATTTTTATAAAATCTTAAATGTTAAAACATTTCTATTACTTTTATTCTATTTAAAATTTTTAAATTTTAAAAAACAATATTTTAAAAAATAAAGACCCAAAATTAGTACATACCATTGGAGGAGAAAATTTTAAAACAATACACAATTATTTCATGTATCTAAGATCCTCAAAATATGAACCTCCCATTGGCTTTGCTCTAATGCAACTTGAACCATAGTCCCTTAAATCGGAGTTCTTAGAGCTCGTAAAGTTTTTAAGAGCTCAAACTTTTCGAATCAAACATGCATCTCTCAAAAGTCAAAGGTCAAAAGTTCGTTTCAAGTAACTGTAATGGGGGTAATTAAAAACGAAACGACGCCGCTTTAAGGAAGTGATTTAATGGGTTAAACGAATAGACGACGCCGTTTTAAGGAAGTGACGTAAATTAGAAGGGAAAAAACTATTGCGGTGAGCGTGGATCGAACACGCGACCTTCAGATCTTCAGTCTGACGCTCTCCCAACTGAGCTATCCCCGCGATGTTATTTGATCAGTTATAATTATATATAACTCTATAACATATCATTGCCATCGTGTATCACCATTTCTTTTCTCGTTGAGGTCGACGCTTTTTCAACTCGAGTTTGTTGTTGTGTTAGGTAACAAATTCAGATGATGGCTTCGATTCCACAGATTATCATGTGTACCAACATCTCCATACACGATGGTTTCAACAAGGAACCCAGTACTAAACTCCAGTCCAAAGGACGGAGCTTTGTTCCTTCTCTGCTTCAGAACAAGTTTGGATTGAGAGTTTCCTTGATTGAGCATAGACAGAGACGGGGTCTGGAGAAGATTGGATTTTTAGCTAGTGAGAAAGCTCTTAACCGGCAAAGACGGGAGATCAAGGTTAGGTGTAACAAGGGTTTAGGGTTTAATGGTGGAGATAACAACGGAAACGGGAGGATACTTGGGAACCTTGCTTTGGCTATCGGGTTGACATATCTCTCTATGACTGGTCAGCTTGGTTGGATTCTGGACGCTATTGTCTCTGTTTGGGTATTACTCTCTAAAGTCTTTTAACTTTTTAATGTCTATGATTTGTCTAATTGTGCTGTCTTAGCCTTTTGGTAACTGAAAATTCTTACAATTTGCAGCTGGTTGTTGTGATTGTTCCAATTTTGGGGTTGGGAGCTTTTCTGTGGTGGGCACAGCGAGATATTGTCCAGAGCAATGTAACTCTTTCTTGTCTCTTTGGCTTTTTAAGACATCATTTCAAGAATTCGTAGAAAATCTTAATTATGTAACTCATGGATGCGCTAATCTTGAGTTAAATTTAGTTTAGCTACCACTTGTGTTTGAGTAAATCTTTCAAGATTCTGTTCTACTTAGCTATCTTGCGATTTTTCATCTTGTTGCAGTGTCCGAATTGTGGAAACGAGTTTCAGATATTCAAGTAAGGCTATAACAAGAATCAATCCCTCAGTTTTTTTTTTTTGTTGTTTCCTCAAATCTTGTTGATTGTATCTTCAAACATGCTGCAGGTCTGCGATGGATGATGAAGTACAGCTTTGTCCTTTCTGCACTCAGCCATTCTCGGGTAAAACGATGGATCCTCCACTTTTCGATTTATCAACGGACGTCTGTTTTCTGAAGCATTAGCATTGTGTCTTTTTTTACTTGGAACTTGCAGTGGTAGATGATAAGTTTGTTAAGGAACCAGTGAAATTCTCCAACCAAACTACTGCGTTTGGACAAGACTTAAATGGGTTTTCGTCTGCAACTAAGAAAGGTTTGTTCTTACTTACCCATAATATCTCTTGTGAATCCAATGGTGAGATGAAGTGTTTGATTGATTGTGTAGGAAAGGGTTTCTCAACAGCGATTGTAGACATAGAAGCAGAAGTAACAGATGCAGACTGACAATGCGACCGGGAAGTTATAGCGTAGGCAACAAACTTGTGCAAAGAGCTCGTTGTTGGATATAGAAGTAATATAGAAATACACATCCATATGTATATTTATATGTCTATGACAATTGTTATCACTCTTTAATCTTTTGTATTTTAAATGATTGTTAAATGTTTAAAGTAGTAGTCTCCCGTGTACGCATGTTTTTCTTTGTTCCTACAATTTAAACGCCAAGACTTGAGAGTTGAGATGTGTTCTATGAAGACTGGACTTTGTTAAGAAAACAAGTATTGGTAAAATAACATAATTGATTAATCCGTAAACATACTACGTAATTTTTATAAGTCGCCAAGGTTACAAAATTGCAAAAGCTCTTTTTGAAAGAAAACATCAACGTTAGCAAGACCAAAATAGACAAATGAACTATCAAAAATTTCTATCTTTTTCCCCTTCTTTGTAGCTTTTTCCACCAAAATCACTCGTACAATTTCTTGGCCGAAAGAGTTCTGAGAGTTTTGGTTTGGTCCTTTGTAGCTTTCTCTTCATACTTCTCGCTCAACGCTATAGCTTTAGCCTGGGCTTTCATCTTCCTTACATTCTTCGTTCTCTTCATCGGTATTCCTTTCTTCTTGCTTGTCCTAAAAGAAAACAAGAAATGTCATCTGGATTAAAGGAAAGCAAAGCGTAAGGAGGACCAAATCTAATCTTTTCATGCCTTAGTAACATTACAGTTGAGGACCGTAACAAAACGATAAACTAGTACACAATCAAAACTTATCCAAGATTCTTGCATTTAGTCTCCTATGTTATCTTCTAGATTTAGAACTAATGTGGAGAAACTTAAGCTTGTTGTAACCATTAGAGTAATACAACAATAGCAAACTACATGACTCCAGGTCCAACCTCAAAGGATCAGAAGAGAGTAATACAACAATGGCAAACTACATAGCGACCTAAGACTAATATAATATCAATCCAACTAGGTCACAAATCTTTCCGAGAGTACCATAAGTCCATAACTGGACAAAACTACAAATCGAAATGGGCCTAATAAAAGATATTTTAGATCCAAGTCAAAATTAACGATGTTAAAGCCGGCAGAGTTTCAAAAAGGCTTACAGGTTACTAGAAAGGGGAGCTAGTTTCGGAGCTAGATTCGAGTCTCCGGTCTCCGTAGTATCCATGGCTAACGAAATCAACGAAGAAACAATCAAAGAGTAAGTAAACACCTGAATCTCAACGCAGAGTGAGAATCTTAAGAAGACAAAGAAACGAGGACGCTATATGTCTACCTATAGCCACGGCATTCATTTTCCCTGCCTTCTTGGTTCTTTTCATCGGTTTTCCTTTCCTTGTGCTTGTCCTAAAACGAAAACCGGAAATGTCATCAGGATTAAAGAAAAGCACAGAGTAAACTTCAATTAAAAACAAAAAAAACGAGTCAAATTGTAGCTAAATTGCATACATATATGTTCTAAAAATACCAAATTTATAAGCATTCCATGCCTTAGTACATTAACGTAACCAAATGATGAAACGAGTTTACAAGAGAAAATTTTGTCAGAGATTCTCTCACTCAAACAGCTTGTATAATTGTCTTCCAAAGTGTTAGAGCTAATGTGGAAACCTCAGCTTGTAAACCATTACAAGTAATATGAACAGTAGACAACCTACTACAATACATGACTCCAGGTCCAGGACAAGAACAAAGCAATTTACAATGGAAGTTGGTATTTGGAAACATGAGACCAAGAGAAACACAATTAGAGGTATTTTTGTATAACATAAAATCCAACTACAGTATAGTTACACAAGTCTTCCTGTGAGAGTACCATAACTAACCAAACTACAAATCAACTGGGGGAAACGAGAAAAGACTTAAAGCCGGACTCCAAAGCGAAGAGTACAAGAGTTTTGAGATTGTTAAACGCTTACAAGGTACGAGCACGAGCAGCTAGTCTCGAATCTCCAGTCTCCGTAGTGTCCATGGCTAACCAATAAAAGGAAAAGTAAACACATGAATCCCCCAAACTTGTTCGGCTTAGAATCTAGATATATATACTACCTTGAGGAGGAGCTTGGAAGAAGCTTTTAGATTCGGAATTGTCCACGGAAGCGTCTTCTTCCATGTTCTTCTTCCTGTTCCTCTTCTTCGTCATGGCCGGATTTTGGCTTTGGCGCTAGGGCTGAGAGAGAGAGAGAGAGAGACGACGGAGGAGGAAACTATCGAATTTTTTCACCTAAACCCTTTGTCGGGTCAATTTTACTAATTCGGATCCAATTATTGGGCCTTTTATTATAAAAGCCCATTTATCTAATTTTAACATCATCATCGTCTCTGTATTTTTTTCAAAACTCTCTCTTTCTTTTTGTATTCGTTGGAAATGGCTTCTCGTTGGCAAAAATTAGTTAAAAGGTTTATTTTTGTTTTCAGTTTTTGCTATTTTTTTCTCTTTAATTTGTTTGAATCATATGGTTACAATGTTGAGAGATTGATTCTTCATTTGGGGTTACAATGCTGGCTTTGTTCCCCCCAACCCCCACTACATGATTTGAGAAGATTTTAATTTAGGGTTTATGGAGCTCAATTAGCCGCGAAAATGGGTGTTGATTAATTAAGACTCTTTTACAAAACAAAAAAAAAAAAGTTTGAATTTTTGTTTTTCTTTGTTGGTGGGTGGATTCTGATTTTATCGGCGTTTCCGGCCACACACAATGACGAAAAGTTCGGTTAAGGAAACGTTGGAGTCTCTCCGTCAGCACGGCGTTAGCGTGAGCTTCAAGGAGTCGTCGTTGATTCCGTCTCGGTCTACTTCAAGGGCACAAATGGTGTCGAATCGTCAATCGCTTCCGGCGAACTTACGTAATGCAATTGCTCAAATGAGTCCTGCTAAGGACCCGCATGATCTCGATAACGTTGAGTATTTCTTCCGAGAGGTACATTGAAGATTGCTTCTTTTGTCTTTCTTCATTCACAGCTTCAACTTGTATTGGGTTCGTTTTTGTTTTAAAGTTTATATTTTTATGCCAGAAACTTCGAGTTTGGTGTCGCGTTGCTAATGGGCAGTGGAACTTGGGGAAGATACAATCTACTTCTGTTGATGATGTTTGTGTTTTGTTGTCCAATACCGAAGAGGTAAGTTCCTTTTTACTTGTTTTATACCTTTGTATGATATGGAAAAGGCCTTATGGTGTTATTTTGTGTTAAGGTTGTGAAAGTATCAGTGGAAGAGATTTTTCCTGCTAACCCAGATATTTTGGAGGGAGTTGAAGACCTTATACAGCTTAGTTATCTGAATGAACCATCTGTTCTTTACAACCTAAGGGTCAGATATTCACAGGACTTGATTTATGTAAGTTCTCTTGTGGTTTGTTTTTGATAAATTTGTTATTCTAGCCGAGTTTACTTTTTTTTGACATAGTTCCATGTTTCTCTATTATAGAGTAAAGCAGGGCCGGTTTTGATTGCAGTAAATCCATTTAAGAATGTCCAGATCTATGGCAAAGAGTTTCTGTCAACGTATCAGAATAAGGCTTTGGATGCTCCTCATGTTTATGCAGTGGCAGATGCAGCTTTTGATGAGATGATGAGAGGTGATTCTTCATGAAGAACCAAAACTTAGTTCCTTACCATGGTGTTAACTTTAGGGCATTTACATTTTTAATTTTCTCTTTACGCAGAGGAGAAGAACCAATCTATTATCATAAGGTACGAGGCTTTCCATTCTGAATGTTTTTTCTGTGTATATAGACGATGATTAGACTGCTTAGGTGAAATGGATTTTCTGATATTGATATCAACAATCAAATGAATAATAATATTATTTCATAGTGGAGAAAGTGGAGCTGGGAAAACTGAGACAGCAAAATATGCAATGCAGTACTTGGAAGCTCTTGGTGGAGGTAGCTTTGGGGTGGAAAACGAATTCCTAAAGACAAGTTGTATACTTGAAGCTTTTGGGAATGCTAAAACATTAAGAAATGACAACTCTAGCCGATTTGTGAGTTACACATACCTTTTTGTTTTCCAATTTTTGCATGACTGGATGTTTTTTCCCAAATTACAAAAATCATTTCTTTAGATTTTAGACTTTGGTGTCGGCCGTAAATTGATTCAATAGTAAATCTGAATTGGTGCAGGGAAAACTGATGGAGATTCATTTTAGTGCAAAGGGAAAGATATGCGGAGCTAAACTTGAAACTTGTAAGAATTGAACATTTGTATTATTGTTTGCCAATTTTCTTTGCTTGGCTATGGAGCTCACATCTTTTTTTTGGGTTTCCTCACCATGTTTGTGTCACTACTTGTGCTGAATGACCATAGTTCTCCTAGAAAAGGTAAGTTTTTGTTGAGAAGCTCTAGTCAGATTCTACTTGGTAAGCTATTCATAGGCTAATTAGTAGTCTCTTTGGATCAGTCAAGAGTGGTTCAGCTGTGCAACGGCGAGAGATCATACCATATCTTTTATGAATTGTGTGCAGGAGCTCCACAAATTCTTAAAGGTAACATTTCAAATTCGAGATATATAAGAACTAATTCAGGTATTTTACGTATTCAGCAGCATATGATATGCTTAGGAAGTGTCCCTGCTGAAGCAAAAATGTAGACATATATAAAAGATCAATTAGCTTAGTTGCTCATGGTTGAGAAGCTAGAAGTTACTAGAACATTTATTATATGATTTTGTTTGCAGAGAGATTGAAGCTTAAAGCAGCAAGTGAATACAATTATTTGAACCAGAGCAAATGCTTGACCATTGATCGCATTGATGATGCACAAAAGTTTCACAAACTGATGGTAACTTTATCTATTCCCACTGCTTCCCTTTGTTTTCCATGGAACAGATGCCATGTTTCTGTAATTTCTTATTCTGTCAGATTTCTCTTTTGTTATAGGAAGCTTTCAACATTGTTCAAATTCCACAAGAATACCAAGAACGTGCATTTTCTCTGCTTGCAGCCGTGTTATGGTTAGGAAATGTTTCTTTTAAAGTGATTGACAATGAAAACTATGTGGAAGTGGTAGCAGATGAAGGTAGAATTGATTGTCATTTATCATTTGAATTAGTGAACTGGTTGTGAACTTAATAGGATTAAACTTTACTGATGTTTATTATGTTGTTCTTATTTCATACAGCTGTCACTAATGTAGCTATGTTAATGGGCTGCAATTCAAAAGAGCTTATGGTGGTTTTGTCTACATGCAAGCTCCAAGCTGGTAGAGATTGCATTGCTAAAAGACTGACACTGCGACAGGTTTGTTTAATATCTATACAAACACTGCAATATATTACACAACACTAGTAATTTCTATATACATTAGCTAGCTAAAGGTAGTGTGCGGATTGCTTTGTTATATATTCAGGCAACTGAGATGAGGGATTCTCTTGCGAAAACCATCTATGCGAGCCTATTCAACTGGCTTGTTGAGCAAATAAACATTTCACTGGAAGTTGGTAACTCACGTACAGGAAGATCTATTAGTATCCTTGATATATATGGGTTTGAATCATTTAAGGTTCGTAACCATGCTCGAGTTTTTATAGCCTCTATATATTTTGACTGTGTAATGATCAGGTCTTTTATGGTTTTAGAATAATAGTTTCGAACAATTTTGCATAAACTATGCAAATGAAAGACTGCAGCAACATTTCAACCGACATCTATTTAAACTTGAACAAGAGGTAATCTTCTTTCTCTAAAGCCTCATTATATGAAGATGTGGTATTCTGCTTCTGGTCAGCTACAATTATCAGAAAAATGTGTATTGTTAATTTGTGCTAGTCTCTTCACTGTTCAGGAATATGAAGGGGATGGAATTGATTGGACTAAGGTCGAATTCAAAGACAATCAAGAGTGTCTAAACCTGATTGAGAAGGTAATATTTAGCATGTCATCTTACTGATTAAGAAAGGGATGGTATAATACTTTGACAAACTCAGAATTTGATAGTTGCTTTAAACATGATTGAGATTATGGTGTTTTCTTCCATGTTTTGAGAAAATCATCTCACGAATATGGTTGCTCATGCAGAAACCCATTGGTTTGGTATCGCTACTAGATGAAGAATCAAATTTTCCGAAGGCGACTGATACAACGTTTGCCAACAAGCTCAATCATCATTTGAGGGCTAACTCTTGTTTCAAGGGAGGGAGAGGTCAGGGTTTCAGAGTTTGTCACTATGCTGGAGAGGTCTGTTGATACCCCAAATCCAGAAAGTTGGATTCTGCATATTAAATTGTTATTATGTGGCTATGAGTCAGTGAAATTATTAAGGTGCAAGAGAATGAACATATATCTCCTTGGGTACTTATGGGAGTTTTGTACTTTTAATAGGTTCTCTATGATACAAACGGCTTCCTGGAAAAGAACAGAGATCCGCTGCATGTTGATCTTATCCAACTTTTATCATCAAGCAAATGTCAATTATTGAACCTGTTTTCTTCTAAGATGTGTTACAAGTCTCTAAAGTCGGCAACCATTTCGGACTCCATGAATCAAACTGTGATTACAAAGTTTAAGGTGAGAAGGCTTGAATTCTGCAGTTTTCTGTATTGATTGAAATCTTCCTAAAAAGTTTTCTGAAAATAATCTTTTGACTTTAATAGCCTCTTTGTAAACTTTATTGAATATGACTGGACCATCGGTATATTCTTTCACTTTATGCTTACAGGGCCAACTTTTCAAGTTGATGAACAAGTTAGAAGACACCACTCCTCATTTTATTCGATGCATAAAGCCAAATTCAAATCAGCTTCCTGGAATTTATGATGAGAATCATGTTCTACAACAGCTTAGATGTTGTGGCGTTTTGGAGATTGTTAGAATATCAAGATCAGGATATCCTACACGGTTGACACATCAAGAGCTAGCAGTAAGGTATGGTCTCTCAACTTAAACGATGTGCTTTGTTGATAGATCTATTGTTCCAATCATAAGCTTTGTCTTTGTTGGTTTGTTCATGGATTAGATATGGATTCATACTTCTGGCCACAAAATTCTCCCAGGATCCACTTAACACATCAACTGCTATTCTGAAACAATACAATCTTCCTCCTGAAATGTATCAAGTTGGTTATAGGAAAATATACCTCCGAACTGGACTAGTAAGTTCTCTTTATCTGTAGATATTATGTTGGTTTCCTGATCAATCGGCAATTTATAACGCCTTCATCTTTATATTTGATAGATTGGCGTCCTTGAGGAAAGAAAAAAATATGTTTTATGTGGCATACTTGGATTACAGAAGAAATTTCGTGGTTATAAGACTCGTGAACACTATCACAATATGAAGAATGCTGCAGTGATGCTTCAGTCATGTAATCATTCATGATTCCTTTATTTGTGGTATATGTTTTCTCTTCTCTTATTTATTCTGTTGCTATAGATATCCGCGGAGAACATGCCAGGAGAAACTACATTGTGGTCGGAGGATCAGCTATCGTTTCCCCAGCAACTATTGAAGAACTTGATGCAGTCATACACTTGCAATATGGTAAACATCAATGTCTTTCCTTTGGCATCAAAAATTTGTATTTCTATTTTGGATAAGATTTTACAGCTCTCTTCCTTGTATGTAGTGGTACGCAAATGGCTGGCTCGTAAACACTTAAATAGTATGCAACAGAAGAAGAAATCATGCAATGGGAAGAAAAGACCGAGAAGAAAGTTAACGAGGAGGGATTCCAAAGATAAGGTAGCATTTTGCCTGATGTATGTGTGTCTATGAGTTCTCTACTGCTGAAACTTATTATCTTTCTTGTTTAGGGCCTTCTTTTAGAGCAGCTTCAGGTCCAACCTTTGGCTCTTGCTGATCTCCAGACCCGGGTTCAGAAAGTCGAAGCAGCTATAATGCAGAAGGAAGATGAAAACACTGCATTGCAGGAGGAGTTGCAACGATTTGAGGAAAGATGGTTAGAGAACGAAACAAAAATGAAGTCAATGGAGGAAACATGGCAAAAACATATGTCGTCAATGCAGGTAAAGTGCCCATCACTCCACGTAATCAGCATCAAGCATATATATGATTTGCTCTGACCAAACGCCTAAAAGCTAATGATGTTCCAAATCTATATATGCCTTTGCAGATGAGTCTTGCAGCTGCTTGTAAGATTTTGGCTCCAAACAAAACTGCAAGTCATGGTAATGACTCAGAGGATACAATGTCCTTCGGAACTCCCACAAAAGAGCTTAAGGATAGCTTGAGTGACGCTAACAATCTTTCTACAGAATCTGATCAACGAAGCGTCATAATTAACGAAGATGCAAAGAGTCTTGTGGAGGTAGGATTAGAACCAGACTCGAGCTCAAACAGGACGCAGCACGCAGAAGAACTTAGGAGACTGAAGTTAAGATTTGAGAAATGGAAGAAAGATTACAAAGCAAGACTAAGCGAGACAAAGACAAGGCTCCGGTTAAATGGTGTTGAACGTCGTCGTCGGAAATGGTGGTGCAAGAAAAGCTGTTGAAACTTAGATCTTGTTCTCATGTACCGAAAACTAATTATACTAGTTTTAGGATTTTCAAACTAATGGCAGAGAAAAATAGTTACAAGCTAACCGGATGGTAAGAATTAAAAGCTAAATCATATTGTTGTAAATCATATCTCCAGGAAATATAAATCTTGTCTTTCAAAACATTCATAACGGTCAATCTTGAAATCGCAGTGAAGCACTTATATGAAGACTTGACTATTTTACAAGATAGTCTAAACTAGCTAGATCGTCGGTCCGGGACGCTGGTTCACCGGCTGATCCCTTAAAAAGCAAAATGGTAAGGTTGCCAACGGAAAAATGGATGAAGCAGCCACTGCAATGAGTCACAAACGATCCAAAATGCGTCCCAACAACGCATTGCCACCCTGATCCGTATATTCTATCAAAATCCTGAAAATTTTCAAAAATAATAAAGATACAGTTTGTCTCAACATACAAATTAATATTATCACTGCCTGATATATGTACACTCTAGCTAGGTAGAATATAAATTATTGGTCCACTCATTAGTTATACACTTACTAACACTAAGGTTAACATAGTTAAAACTTGAAATAGTTTATTAGTGAACCTTCTTGATGAAACTGGCAATCTGAGTGGGTTCGGTGACATCAAAGCAATCAAGGGCTTTGGAGGCCAAGCTGAGAGCATCTTCCTTCATTGTTTGCTTCATATCTGTCTCACCCATTACTGCCTTCCCTTCTAACATCCTTTTTTGATTTCTTGGAAGAAAAAACAATAAATTAACTCGAGGGATATAAGAGAACCAAGTGAATGAGTTCAAGCAATATATATATGGAAAAATGATAGGACGGAGTGAAGCTCCTCGATTGTGGTGGAGATTATGTTGGAACGTACATGAAGTTTTTTTTTTGGCTTGTCGTGAATTTATCAGCCACATGGATTTGCATGGACCGTTTCATACGTGGTCAAAACGAAATCATAAAGTGTATCATTGTTTTAGAATTTGGATATATGCTAATTTCATAAACTTGTGATATATAGTGAGTGGATATGATTAAACAACTAATCGAAAGGCACCAAAGCAAGGTGACAAGAGCGAATTGAGTGAAACGGAAAAAAGGGTCTAAGGGAGAAAAAAACATAGTGGTATTCTTTTTAAACCGAATCGGAATCCAAGGAGATTCTGAACCAATATCGAGATCTAATAACAGGAATCTTGTGTAATTTGTTGATATCTAAGTTTAGGTGTTTATTAAAATTGTGTTTGCTAAATTTACTAAACTCAAGGTATTATTAATTTTTGTTTCCCATAACTTGACAAACACTTTTTGAGATTCACTTTAATTATCACAGTATAATTAAACTTAACTATGTATAGCTTTTTTTAAGGATTAACTTAATTATTGGGATTAACTCAAAGTCAAAACAAACCCACATTAAATTATTTTATCAAAAATGATACTTTTCCTCTGCTATGTTTATTCTTATCCAAAATTTCTATCAGCAATCGTTTTTGATAAAATCTTTTTTTTTTAACTTGACAAAATCTTTTTCTTTTTAAAAAGAAATCAAATTGCTCAAGTTCTAGTTTTGGTTTGAGGTGTGCATGCAAGTGAATCTTTTGGTTTTTCTTTTTTTATAAACGAAAAACAAAAGATATTGTTGGCCGACCTCGCACAAATAAATAAACCTCCCCTTTCCCTACGTGTCACCAACCCTTCCTTCGTACAAAAAAAAAAGAGTCTCAAACAACAATAAATCCCCAAGAAACAAAAATTAAAGAATAATTTACTAAACATATATTTTCCTTTTCATTATTTTCCTTTTTCTTAGTATTAGATTTAGATAGAAAAATACAGATTTTGCCACCAAATTAAACACAGTAATTCTTAAAAAAATATATCTATATAAAATAGGTAAAAAGAGTAAGAACACTTTTGCCGCCTTTCTCTCTTGACCTCTCGACGCGTTAACCCTTGGTTCCCTTCCTCAAGATCTCTCTCTCTACGACATTCTCAAACTTTCTCGGGGGAAAAATTCTCTGATTCGTTTTTTTCTCTCCGATCTTTCCTTCTTTTCTTTTTTTTTAATTAAATCCGATTTCTTCGGGAGGAGGCGAAGAGACGGACACAGTTGTTTCTCCAATGGCGCGCCGTCTTTTCGCCTGTTTCGGCCTCAAGAAATCTTCTTCTAATAAACCTATCTCCGGAGGAGGCGGTAACAGTTCCGCCGTCGCCGCCGCAGATGTTCCCTCCGGAGACGGACCTGTTCTCGTCCAGCTGTTCTCGTCTCAAGGATGCAAGACCTCCCCGGCCGCAGAGATGCTTATGTCCCGGCTAGGTCGAGGCGATTTCGACGCTCAGATCCGTGGAGGAGATGGTGGTGGATCTGTTGGATCTCCGGCGATGGTTTTGGTGTTTCATGTGGACTATTGGGATTTCAAGGGGTGGAAAGATCCGTATGGATCAAGCCAATGGACGGTGAGGCAGAAGGCGTATGTAGAGGCGTTGAAACTTGACACCATGTTTACTCCTCAGCTTGTTGTCCAAGGAAGATCTCAATTGACAGGGATCGAGGAGGAGACGCTCCTTACTTCTATCTCGGAAGCGCCTAGGTTTCCTTCTCCAGCTTTCAAGGTGAGTTTTCTTAACATTCAATTTTTAATAAATGGACTTTGATTGATTGCTGTGAATGTGGTGATCGTGATGCGGAGAAATTAGGGTTTGTTTATGTGCTTTCCAAGTAATTGGTCAATACACTGAAACAAAAATCTCTGTTGTGTTTGAGGGCTCTGCTTTGATTCTCTGGTGCTAATTAAATAAGAACCCGGTGAACCTTGCTTATAACTAAGTTTTCTAGGTTGTGTTAGAAATATGTCTCATTGTCTTTTTCCCCTGAGTCTTGTGGTTATTTAGTATAGTAAATAGAGGACTTCTCATTAGACGTTTATGGATGTCTCTGCTTTTGAAGTTGTTTTGTCACCCTGCTAATAGAATGGTCAATATGGATGCGTGAAGTTAGTTATATAGGTATATGACTGCAGGGAGGGTAGGTTTATGAATGCAGCAAGCTTCTATGGCATTAGAACTAGCAACTTTTGGTGAATCTTGACTAAACAACATCTTTAAGAAATTTTGGTTGAACGATCGACATGTTTTTGTAGATGTGTGTCGTAGGAATAAGCTACATTATATGAACCATGAAATATCTTGACTCTTGAAATCAATGAGTTCTTGACATATCAGAACAATATGGATCAGTCTTCCTTAATTGGCTTCGTCACTCTCTTCTTATATAGTTTGTATAATTTGTTTCATTCTTTACCAGGCGACTTTCCAGAGACCAACCTCAGAGACACTACAAGTATCACTCACCGGAGCTTTGAGAATGAAAGTAGACGGAGACGGAATCGACATAATGGTGGCGATATACGAGACCGGGCTTGTGACCGACTGCGCAAGAGGAGAGAACGAAGGAAGAATGTTGTCGAATGACTTCGTTGTGAGAAAGATGGAGAAGATGTGCACTGTGAAAGATATAACACCGAAGAAACCAGTGTCCGGTACTGCTCATTTCACGCTATGGGATGGATTCAACAGCAGCAAATGTGGAGTCGCCGTCTTTCTTCAGAACTCGTCACTTCATGTTTTTGGTACACAGAGTTTTAAGTTGCCTGATGAGATTTGAGTTCGTCCCTAATATATATCTCTAAAAATCAAAGAAAAGAACAAAACGATCTTTTGTGTCGTCCATATTTTGCTTGTGAATCATCCGGTTTCCACTCTGCTTTGTACAGTTATATGCGTGAGTACTACTTAGAGGTTTCTTCTAATTTGTTTATTTTATTTCACCTTATACTTTATTATTCTAACCTTTCTCTTCTCATATATGCTAATTCATTTTACTTAAAGCTAGAACGTTTTTTTTTTCAGTTAATCTTTATGTGTTTGTTCCATTACACGAATTGGTCCTGATAAATGTTGGAATGAAACATTCGTTCTGTTTATAGAACCCAAACCCTTTTTTAAGCTCATCCGAGGAATTACAAGAGACAATGGTGAATCAGTGATGATTGATACATTGTCTACAAAACAAGAATAGTGGTGGACATTGTACTTTAGGTGTATTAAAAGTAAAGAAATAGAACATTATCAATCTACTAAATTGAGCGTTCAACCGATTATGAGATTATCATGACAAAACTCTATTTAACTCAAATGGACTATGGTTGTATTAAATATTCTACATTTCTACTAGCTATGTGACATACAATTCATGCATCAATTTCTTCAATATATCATTCATTACTTCATGTCACGCCAACATCTTTAGAAGTTTCCTTACGTTTTTTGACGACGAAGCTTTTAGTTCTATTTTCGTATTGAAGTTTGCCACTGGAAAAATATGACTACTACTTATATAATTTACAAAAAAAAATTGGAAAAAGAAATCGGGAAGATCTTTGGCTAGATCTTTGGGATAGCTGTCATTGCATAATATCTATCTATGACTCTATGTAGTGCGTGATACAAACTCTCTACATATATCCAGTAAGAAAAAAAAAAAAAAAGAAAAAAAAGGAAAATCGGTAATAATTATTGATTAATCATAGTAATTGTTAAACTAATTAAACTACTACGTTTTTTGACGACGAAGCTTTTAGTTCTATTTTTGTATTGAAGTTTGCCACTGGAAAAATAAGACTAATATAATTTACAAAAAAAAATGGACAAAGAAATAGGGAAGATCTTTGGCTAGATTTTTTCTACATATATCCAGTACGAAAAAAAAAAGAAAAGGAAAATCGGTAATAATTATATATTGATTAATCATAGTAATTGTTAAACTAATTAAACTAGTACTAATCTCAATGGAAAAAGGAAAAAGAAGTCAATCAGAAATAGGTCTGATTGTGATTGAACTATTTAACCTCAACAAAGGCACTCTCTTTTTACTCATTCGATCAAAATATATCTATCTTCGTAATTGCCTTTTTTCCTCACGCTCCTCGCTTTCTGAACTCGAGTTAGGTTTCCAAATCACAATGAAGACATACGAAGATGATCTTGAGTCTACGAAGGAGAACATGTGGTCGAAGCTCCTTGAATTGGCGGATGTTGCGACTATGGTGTATGAAGAAGAACAACGCAAGAAAAAAGGAAAATCTAAGATCGTCTCTGAAGAAGAACAACGAAAGAAAAAAGGAAAATCTAAGATCGTATATGAAGAAGAAGAAGAAGAAGAAGACGAAGAGAGGTTCAGATTCTTCGATTATGTCCCTAGAAAGATTAGGTCTTCGCTAAGATACTCCCAACAGCAACGAAACTATGAGAATCTTAATGGGGCTTCTACTTCTTCTTCTTCATCGCTCCGCCACCTTCGTTGTTCTGAGACTCGTTCTTCGCTCCATTACAACACGCCTGATATTGAAAGCCCTCCAAACCCTAATTCCCAGTCTTCTTCGAGCCAAACAGAGAGCACAAGCCGCAAGAGGCTTGCCTTGGTGCTGCAACCAAGGAGTAGTAGTGGTAAATTCAAGAAAGCAAAGGTGGTTGCTTCTTTGCCACGGATAGCTAGAGGGCCACCGGAGTGGCTTGGCGAGGTGATTAGAGAGATGGGCGTAACCGAAGACCCGATGCTGATCTTTGACTTTGGGAAACCACTATCCGCGAGTGATGTCAACTCAGGCCTGAGCCGTTTCTTGCTCCCTTTCAGTATGCTAACCAGAAACGACTTCTTGACACCTGCTGAGTCTGCAGCCATACTGAGAGCAGACATCGACGAACAGAACATTGGTGTGGGAGCGATTCTGGTGAATAAAAACTCTGAGATGTGGGGTTTGCGTTTTAAGTTATGGGCGATGGAGAAGAAGGAATCTGGAAACGGGACTTTGAACTACGCATTGAACTGGGGGTGGAACGACGTCGTCAAGGGTAACAGATTGAAAGAAGACCATGAGATCAGTCTTTGGAGTTTCAGGTGCCGTGGAGTCCTATGCTTTGCTCTTGAACACAGAATTCCCAGCTTGTCCAAAAGATTGCTGCATTGATGTAAATCATGCGTAGCCCAAAAGGAAAAAAGTCTATCAAAAGAATAAAGTTAAATTATGCATTAATATATATGCATAGCTAACTTCAATATGTGACTCTGGAGGTTTTTGGTTGCGGGTGTTGATTAACGAACTTAGGGTTTTACATTCTTTTTTTTTTTGCAACCTTTGTAGGGTTTTTAACTTTTTACTTATTGGTAATTTCAATTTTTTTTTAACACCTTATTGTGTTTTGGTAACTTGTCTCTTCTCTTGTTTCAAAATCATATGAATTAGAACACTTTGACATGAATTGTTAGGTCTACTTTAGTTACTATATTGGTTAAATTACGTACCTTTGTAAAATATATCTCAATGACAATGTTTAAAAACCTTTGTGATGCAAAATTTGATCCAATCCTGCAAATTATTTTGGTAACTTTGTTTTTGAGTGTACTTCAATTGAATTCCCCATTAACGACATCGTTTTGGGTACCGAAACGACAACGTTTACAATTTTAGGATAATTGAAAGGAGCAGTGTGATATCTTCTTGTTCTTGCCGATGACTCTCTTCTTCTTCGTCTTCCTAAAACCTTTGATGTACTAACGCGGGAAATGACCTTCACTGTCCCAATACATAAACCCAAATCCACCAGGAAGCTCTGTGAATCAGAAAATGGTGTCAAAGCTATCTCTTTTCCGAGCAAATTCACTTCCTTTCCCTCCAGTCTTCTTCTCTTCCTACTCAGCTCGTTTCATCCATAAACCCTATCCCAAATCTAAAACCCTTATCCTCTGCGTCTTCTCTTCCACGAACGTTCCCTATGGCCCGTCTCTTCTGAAAGGGAAGAAGCTTTTGCTAGACGACCTTAGATTGGCTTCAATCGGTCGAGACAGAGATACCCATCGAGGCAAAATTGGAGATTTCGATGAATCGATCGAGAAAGGTGTTCTTTTGAACGAAGATGATTTCACCAGAGTGTTTGAGATTTCGGCGATTCGGGTTCCGGCGAAGGACTGTTTCGCGCTTGAGAATCGTCTCCGTGGTCATCTTCTTAATTGGCCTAGGATTCGTAACATTGCTAGGGTTCCTGGAGATGAAATTGACGACGACGTGGTGAAGCTCTTGGGCCGTGAGAGTGAAGAAGAAGAAGAAGAAGAAGATAGTGTTGTGGATTCGGTTAATCGGAGAATAAGTGGGAAAGCAGAAGGGGATGGGGAGAGACTGAGTTCAGTGTTGCACAGAGATAAACTTGCCAAGACGTTTAATTCAACTGGGTATCTCAAATTCAGAAACTTGGCCAAAATTTCTCGGCCGAAGCGGAAGAGGAAGACTGACAAAGCAATGGAGGAGAAGGTAAAGGAAAAAGAAAGAGGAAGTAAACGCAACGAAATGGCAATGGTGGAAGTGGTGGAAGATCGAGGAGGAGCTGATGATTTTGAAGGGTTACTCGGAGAAGGCTATGGTAGTAGAGGAAGATGGAGAGGTTCAACAAGATTGTTGCTTTTGGATGAGAAGTATTCCGGTCAGCAAGTTCAAGACTTGCCTGAGGCTATCAAGGTTATATAAACTTTCTTTAAATCCTCTCATATGGTTTGATTCAGTAGTTGTTGTTGTTGGTGGAGATTTTTATGGTTTCTGTTTGGTAGGTTCTGTTTTCAGAAGCTAAAATGACTGATGCAAGCTTAAGTTTCGAGCTAGTGAAATGCAGACTGACTTTGTTCTATGACTATTGGTCAATGATTGAGGTAAATGATTGAGACATTCAAGCTGGCTTTTAGTTTCTCTCGAATATCAAATCGAGTTGTTTTGCTTCAAAGTGTCTTGTTGTTGCAGATATTGGAGGCTGTTCTACCTAAGGGTGTGATTGTGCCTTCAGCATTTGAGATGGTGGGGCATATTGCGCATCTGAATCTAAGAGATGAGCATATAGCTTACAAGAGGCTCATAGCTAAGGTAATGTGATAGTGGACATTATTTCTCCAAGTCTGAAACCAAAATTCCCCAGCTTCAGAAACTGAGTTGTTTTGTTACTTATCAGGTGGTTCTGGACAAGAATCAGCCAAAGATACAAACCGTTGTGAATAAGATTGATCCTATTCACAACGACTTCAGAACTATGCAGCTAGAGGTTTTAGCCGGCAACCATTCCCTGGTGACTCTGGTTGTTGAGAATGGACTGCGCTTTCATGTGGATTTAGCTAGAGTGTATGTACCTTCTTTCTCATAGAAATGCCAATCTTAGAATGCATGCTTGAGTTTTGCGTAAATGCCATTTTCCATTAGGAATTAGCCTTGCTGTCCTCAATTTGGTGATGAAAGTAGTTTTGCGTAAGATGTCTGATAGCAGTTTGAGTTTTCAGTCAGAGGAGATGCATGTTATATGTTTTTGCTGATGACAGATATCACTTTTCTTACCGAATCTCTTATCCATGTATCTGTTTATAAGTTAACACTTTTGGTGTTATTTTCTCGTGTGCTAGATATTGGAATTCGAAACTTGGGACAGAAAGACAGAGGCTGCTGCTCGGGTTCGACCACAATGACGTTGTCTGTATGTTTGCTTCTTAGAACTAACTTCAAGGGTACATTATGAAAAGTATTGATATGCCCTCTACAGAACTCCCCGTTTATAAATTAGCACCACTGATATTCCATTAAAAAGTGAATTGTCTCTCCAATTGGTGTTAAATTTTGCTCCTTTCTGCTGTTTAGAAGCATATGTAGCGGGTTGATAGATAAGTGCATCAATTGTCTTCTTGTTATTGCTAATTTGAAATTCTTCTGTCTGACTTTGGTATAGATTTTGTCAATGTATTGTTGTGTTGATTTCAAATTACTCTGTGTTACTGACAGGTGACGTTTTTGCTGGAGTGGGTCCAATTGCACTTGCTGCAGCAAGGATTGTAAAACGTGTATATGCCAATGACCTGAACCCTCATGCAGTAGAGTTCATGGAGCAAAATAGTGTTGTTAATAAGCTTGAGAAGAGAATCGAGGTAAGTTCAAATTCCAAACACTTTATTTCATACTTTAAACCATCTGTACACAATTCTGAGTCTTTCATCTCTGTTTAGATCTTTAACATGGATGGAAGAAGATTCATAAGGGCTATGTTTTCAAGCGATAAGGGTCAAAAAGTCACCCAAGTAGTCATGAATTTACCTAAAGATGCGGCTGAGTCTCTAGGTTCCATCATATTCTTATTAAATGCTTCCTCTGTTTCTGGCTCAGAATCCCCTCTTAACCGTCATTCATCCTTTACTCAAGCAGATGCATTTCGTGGAGTATACAACGATAGGCAGAGAGATGAAGGCTTATCATTCCCAACCATCCATGTTTATGGATTCTCCAAGGCTTCTGATCCAGAATTTGACTTCCACGAGGTCTTAACTCTCCCATCTGATAAAATTTGATCAACTAATTAACGATTTGGTTAATGTTGAAGTTTAATTTGCACAATGTGGTTTTTGACTTGCAGCGGATACGGATTGCTCTGTCTGAAGTGGCAGTGGACGTGAAGATGCGAAAGGTACGCCTTGTGGCTCCTGGGAAATGGATGCTATGTGCTTCATTCATACTTCCCAAGAGTGTAGCCTTCTCAAGAAAAAAAAACATTAGTTATGTAGATTAAAAAGAATGCAGAATATAGGGGGCAAATTTGCAAATACGATTTTTTTTTTTTTTATTGTACTGCAGCAGCCAGTAATACTTGCAGTGTCTTTGTTGAAGAACAAGACAACTAACATATGAAAGTGACAATTGCTTTTGTTACAATTATTTAATAAAAGAAACTCTTCTCACACAACACAAAGTCACACAAACTCTATTTAAAAGCTTTCTACTCTTGGACACAGAATATCTGGTGCTCAGATTTGTCTCTGCCTATTCGACGGTCCAGATTTCAACATTGTTTCTGATCCTGTCCCTCCATTCCAAATGTTTGTACTTTAAACATTTAACATAATATGAACCCTTCCTTGGTCCTTTATGTTTTGTAGTGTCCCATTACTTTATAATCAAGAATGTTTAATTGTTGTACTGATATACCAACTAAACTCAAGAATGTTTATCTATCTAATCTAAACAAACAGAGCACATTATTGTTGTCATATATATATATATATCTTGTTTAGTGGTTTGGTGAGATAAAGATTGAAGAGAATCTACTAGATACAAGGGGCAAAGGTGTAGTTTAGTTGAATAGGGTCTACAACTGTACTGAGTGAGGGGAGGGAGAGAATCTCAGTTGGGAGATTGAGATCTAAAGTAATGATAATAGAAATCTGGGAAAAATTAAATTCGTAGAAAAGAAGAAAGAAGATGAAAGAGAGAGGGAGAGAGGTGGTCCAAAAGGAGGTTTAAGGAAGGGTTTGCAAGTTTGTATGAAAATAGATAGATAAGGAAGATGATGTATAAAGCCAAAACTAACAGTTACTCTCTTTTCTTTTTAGTTTCTTTTTATTTTTCTTACTACAGTATAATACTTTACACTTCCCAAAAAACTCACTCATTTATTCACCTACTCTGCCTCCTTTTGTCCTCTCTATAGTCTCTCTTGTGTCTTTACTCCACAATGTCCCTATTTACGTGTGTAGAAAATACAAATAGAGATCTCAAAGATAAAACAAAATAGAGTGATACATTGTATATTAGGATCCCTCTATATGAAGTAACATGTACAGTACTTCCTATGAAATTAAATTGAAACAGTAGTCATCAAAACATATACTATATAATAATATCATTTCCTTTCCTTTCATATTCATAAAAGAATGGGTCTTCTATCTTAATAGGAGGAGGAGAAGTAAAAAAAGAAGAAGAGGAGAGGAGGATCCTCAAAATCCAATAATTCTAGAAAAGACACAATATGCTTCACGGATCCCAAGAATCTTTCTATGCCTGCCTATACCCAGCAATATAAATCAAACCTTCACACGCTTCGGCTGCTTACTATCCTTCGCACGTGCCAGTGCCCAAAAACAAAAGGAAAAAAACCCTAGTAGTAGCCGCCCAAAGACCCTAAAAGTGGTCCCCGTGCTTACACGTGGCATTAGGACCACAATCCGTAACTTAACATGAAAGCACATGTGGGGTCCCATCTTTCGTCCTTTGCCCTACCAGTTCCTTGTCCTAGCCCACAATACACAATCTACGCGGTATCTATATCAAAATTTTATCTATATCTATTTGTATTTTCCGGATTAAATTGCATATAGTTTTGTTTTTGAACAAATCAAACATGATACTCTTTTGAATTCACTTTGAAATTATACTTCAAGGTTCAGTCGATAGATAATAATCACGAAATATAACATATTTGCTGGTTTTCCCAAAAGTTAGTCTCACCCTTCGATAAATTTTGAGCGTAAGTAATTGGATAATTTATCTCGTGTGTCATTCTAGTCTTATAGCAACAATTAATGTAGGTAACTAGGTAAGTTGGGTTGGTCATGCCGTTTGGATTTTTTTTGGTTTAAAGTGAATAATTCGGATTTTATTTCTGATATTAATTCACTTTTGTAACAAAAACCACGCTAACCACAGCGTGTTTGCATGTCACTCGTGAATATTCTGAATATGAGAAGTGGATTTGTTATATTCCTGCCTGCTTAAAAAAAAATATTGGTACATTCTCAACGATATATTTTTCTTTTCCGAAGGGTGTGGATGTTATTAACTTTATACAGAAAACGTGGTTAAAGAAGTACCTCGAGTATATAGATTTAATACTGCCGATAACTAAGATATAGGAGTAACCTGGCTTTATAGAAATTATAGTAAAAAAACGTTGGCTTTTTCTTTTGCAAACGTTTATAATTTTGTTTGTTGGAAATTGTCATTTTTATTAGTATTAAATTACTGATTTGTTCTTTAAATTTTATAACGTACGAGTTGAACATGTAAACAGCCATTTGGGATGCACAACGTCATATCTGGTTACTTAGGTTACTTAATTACACAAAGAAAACGAGGAGAAGTATCGAAACAAACACAAATACACAATGTACTGTTTAATGATTCAGAGTGAGGAGCGCTTCACTTACGATTTATACTGGAAATTAACATGGAGCGCTTCACTAATGTCAAGGTAATTAAAACAAAATTTTCTAATAGTAGGTGTTGGGCTGGAGCTAAAGTTAACATGGAGGCAGCTTTAAAATGTTTCCTTATATGATGCAGCCATCATTTCTACTCTACTCCGTAGCTCAACCCTTCTCGTAATTCACGTCCTCTCATACCATTCTTTTTGCTTTCATGTATCCTCCTCATCCGTGTGGCAATAAATTCCAGACTAATTTTTTGAAATACCTATAATTTTCTTGACTTAAACAAAAATCAGTCTCGATCATATATAAATATCCTTTTCTTCAATTTAGTAAATTTTTATTATATATCTAAATTAACCTATCCGATATCGGATATCCTATATCAGTATATCACCATATAGTGACTTTGTTACTTGTAATGCTTACTCATAAAAAAATATATAAAAATTAGTTTTTGAAAGAAGAAGAAAAAAAGAATAAAATATAACTGCGACTGTAACTGGACTTGCTTATTTTAGTTGATATGAGCTGAGTAAAATCACGTTGTTTCAGACCTTGCTCGCTATAATCGGCGAATGGTCTAATGTCCCAACATCTGTCTTCGATCTGCGGGTACTATATTCTCTACGTGTAAAGGACGCGCTGTTGCTATTGGAGAGTGCGTCGCACGTCACGACTGAAGCCTAGCGACAAGCTCCGATATTGCTGTCTCAACGGTAAAAGATTATCACAACATTTTTTTCACCTAAGAACAAAATACAAAATTAAATAGACAAAAAGGCTATAAACTTTTTAGTTTTGTTCTTGCATTCTTCGTCCAAAAGATGTAAAGACAGTAAAGGATTACTTTTAAATCTATTTATGTTATTAAGCATTTGAATTCTTAAAATAAAATAAAAATAGATCATATTTGTTGCGAAATGGTTGAATTTGTATATACACTCGAGTGATGCTCTAGTGAGAGTTAGGCTAAATTAATTAAGGAGTAAGTGAAGATTTATATAGAAAGGAGAGAGGCACCATTTGATGGGCGGAACCAGTTAGTCAAGATTACTAGTTATCATCATATCGTTAAATTTATTCCACAAATCCAATGCATGGACAACATCAATCAATCAATCATACACTCATGCTACAACATATTTTTCAGTTACAAACTCTCCTTTACTTATTTCAATTCTTGCTTTTCATGACTATATTAGCATCGAATTATGCAGTTATTTAACGTTTATTGACATAATACAACAAAAGATAATGATATTACATGATAAGATTCACCATATATATATTGACAAACTGAACATCTATATATAATATATGTATACGCATAAGTTAAGAAATACAATGTTTTACAAAAAAAAAGTAAAGAAATACATGCAATTAAGCACTTATGGAATTATCGTATTTAGCTAAGACTAAAAAAAGTAAAGAATATAGTACTAATTTATATTTTTTGGAAAGATATTTTAATGTTATCAAGTATAGGGGGGGGGGGGGGGGGGGGTAAAAAGTGAAAAGTAAAAAAGATACGTTATCCTCATATAGTACCTGGAAATAACAGAAAATAAAAAAACACAGGTAAGTACTTTGCCTGAGAGCATATGAACAATAAAGAGATATACACATCCACACACACACAAAAAGAGAGCAGAGACAAAACACACAGACTTAAAGCTTTCGCCTTTACCTCTTCATCTCTCTCCTCTCTCTCTCTCCTTAAAAAGAGTTTTGAGAACAGGAAGCTCATCACTGATCATCATGGCGACTTCTCTCTTCTTCATGCCAACAGATCAAAACTCCGTCGGAAACCCAAACGAGCTTCTGAGAATTAGCACCAACCTTGGTGTCGTCAACAGCTCCGGCGAGATCCGGACGACAGAGCCACAGACCCAGAAGAGCCGTGGCCGGAGACCGGGATCAAAGAAAGGCCAGCAAAACCAGAAAAAACCGACCTTGAGAGGAATGGGTGTAGCGAAGCTCGAGCGGGAGCGTCTCAAAACCGAAGCAGCAGAGAACAAGCAGATCGCCGCCACTCTCGTCGGGGACTCGCCAGTAGCAACACCGATGAACCCTAACAACGCTGCCCGTTTGTTACCCGTGCCAGTGGACCCGGTGCTCGTCCTACAAGGCTTCCCAAGCTCACTCGGTGGATGCAGAAACAACAGGATCTATTGTGGTGGAGTCGGGTCGGGTCAGATTATGATGGGCCCGGTTTGTTCTCCTAATTGGGGTTTTGTTGAGACCTCTCCTCATCATCATGAGCTCTCTTCAATCCCAAATCCTCAAATGTATAACGCTATCTCCGATCCTCGCTGTGACACTTGCTTCAAGGTTTGATTTTTGTCTTCTTCTTTTATCTTAAACTGTATATCAACCAGTAGTATATATGATACAAATAAAGTTTTGATTTTTATTATGTAAATCTCAGAAGAAACGCGTGGATGAAGACCAGAACAATGTAGTTCGATCCAACGGTGGTGGGTTTTCGAAATACACAATGATTCATCCTCCTCCGATGAACGGCTACGAGCATCTTCTTCAACCAGATTATCAGAGGAGCAGCAGCCAAGGTTTCATGTATGATCATCATCACAGAATCGCTAGATCAGCTCCACCTTCTGCTGCTAGTACTAATCCGTATCTTAATGAGGCGACAAATCATACGGTACTTACTTAGTTCATTTATACACATAGATAATATTCAGACATGGTTAAACTTATTTAGGTGTATTGATTTGAATGGTGGGTTTATTATAATAGGTATCAATGGAGGAATATGGGAGCGGCTACATGGAAGGAAACCCTAGAAGTGGATGGGGAGGAGGTGTGAAGGAGTACGAGTTTATTCCGGGGAAATACGATGATGGCTTTCCAGGAAAATATGGTAAAAGAGTTTCATCAATGGGTACTACATCAGTCCTAGGTGATTGCACATCATCCTCCACCATTGATTTGTCTTTGAAGCTTTAAATGTTTTGAAACATCGTCTCAGAGATTTTTCAGCTCTCTCTTCCTTTCTCTCTCTCTCTTTTCTATATTAATTTAAACAAATCGTCGTCTTTTGTTTTGCTTTTTTTTAACCAATTAAGTAGACAGAAGTATGAAACAGAAAAGCAAAAGACCCTTTTTTGGTGTATGCATCTAAGAGCTGAGTCGAAAGAAAGATTCAGGCTTTTGGTTTTGGATTACCCTTTTGGTTGTTTATTATGGGATTTTAAACCTAAACACTCAGACATATGTTCTGTTCTCTTCCTTAATTGTGTCATGAAACTTCTCTCTCTGTCTCTCTCTCTCTCTCTATAAAGCTGTGTCAGGTCTCTTGGGGATTGTATCCATTTTGTGTTTCTTTAGTTAGGCAATGATCCTGTCATGATTCATGTTATCACCTATAATCCTCGGTTTACGAAATGGTGTCATCTCTCATTTAACCTTGTTAATTTTGATGTGAGAGAAATTTATCAATTAAATTGCACTCTTGATTGATGAATGCCAAACAAGAAAAAGAAATGCTCTAGTCTTGATTGTTGTATGCATAGCTTTGTCCAGTGACATCACATAAAATGATAAAATATAGGGTGTACAGCTAAATTTCAGTTTAGGAAGTATATATGTGTTTGATATACAGTATAAGGTTTTGTTTTGGTTCAGATTTAATACCTACAGTCAGTCATACACAGTATAAATATAGAAGAAAAAAAACTATTAATCTAGGAAAAAAATCTAATTAATTTAGAAACTGTGTGATATAATTTTAAGCAATTTGTATCTATATTATTGGATCAACAACGGAAGACATAAACATGCATGTTTTATACTAAAACATATTTCTCATCAACAAAAAGGGAAGCAAATATAGGTTTCTTAATTTTTTGCAGATATAGCTAGGTTTCTTAATTTATTGCAAATATAGGTTTCATAAATAACCAATATTACACTTCTATGTTTGTCCAAAAAAAAAAAAAAACACTTCTCCTATTTAACACTTCGCTAAAGCCAGTTTAAATAAATTTGCAAAGAATTTACATAAAATAAGCATATGAGAATTGTTTGATTACAGCAAGCAATCTATATATGTTTGACATATTTTGATAGAGTCAAATGTAAAGACTAAAAAATATTTAAAAATAAAAAATCATGACATATTGGGCCATTAATATAAAATTACAGCCCATCAGAAAAGAAAAGAAAAAAAACTGATAAAGATAAAAAAACAAGTCCCTTGTGACTGCTGCTTACTACTGCTTAACACGTTCTCTCAACTTGTCGTATTTTGCAACCCCTTGAAAATTCAATATACAAAAAAAGACATTATCCAACAATTAGCACATTAAATTAAAATAAAATAAACAACACTCACAAAATTAAATTAATCGGATAAACACGGCTCTCTCTTCTTCTTCTTCATCATCATTTCTTAATCAAAGTTTCTATAATTTGTTTGAATCAAATTCAAAGCAGAGAAAGAAGAAGAGGAGATCATGAATCCAGATTCCGATTACCCTCATCTCCCAAACATCAAGATCCACCACCCTTCATCTCCTCGTCACTCTCCCCACCACTCTTCCTCTACTCCTTCCGCCGCTACTCCCACCCCAACCGCCGGTGCTCGCCGTAAGATCGGTGTCGCCGTTGACCTCTCCGAAGAAAGCGCCTTCGCCGTTCGCTGGGCCGTTGACCATTACATCCGTCCCGGTGACGCCGTCGTCATTCTCCACGTCTCTCCAACCTCCGTTCTCTTCGGCGCCGATTGGGGACCTCTCCCTCTCCAAACCTCTCCTCCTCCTCCTCCTCCTTCCGCCGTCGATCCCTTAGCTCAGGCGAAACCTAGCCAAGAAGATTTCGACGCTTTCACATCTTCGAAAGTAGCGGATCTAGCGAAGCCGTTGAAAGAAGCTGGGTTCCCTCATAAGATCCATATAGTGAAAGATCACGATATGAGAGAGAGGCTTTGTTTAGAGACTGAGAGGCTTAACCTTAGTGCTGTGATTATGGGAAGCAGAGGTTTTGGTGCTGAGAAGAAGGGAAGTGATGGGAAGCTTGGCTCTGTTAGTGATTATTGTGTTCACCATTGTGTTTGTCCTGTTGTTGTGGTTAGATACCCTGATGATCGTGATGGTCCTTCTCCTCCTGGGAACGTTGGTGGTACTAGGGAAGCTATTGTCACTGTTAAGTCACGTAGGGATGATGATGATGAAGATGATGACGCTAAGACTTCTGATGCTGCTGCTGATCATCATGAACACATCAAAGGTCAGGACTCGTTCATTTTCTTACTCTCTCGCAAATGTCCCGTTGACTTTGCATTTGTCTGGTTTTGAGTTTATGGAATCGTTCTGAATTATGTTTGCTTAGTGTTATAGATAGATAGGAACTTGAATTAATGAAATTAGAGTATTGTGATGTTTAATTCGGTTCAGCTATTGATTGTTTATTGTTGATGTGTTCAACTATGTTTTCAGCTTTTGTAAATTACCTAACTTTCTGCTTTAGTATCGAAAAAGTAGCAAATGATATTTTATATTCTGTGATTCGTTTCTCATTCTCAAGATTCCATTTTCTCTTCATCTGCTGCTTTGTTGAGTGTGTATGCTATTTTGGTAGCCTTTTTGATATTTATCTAGCAAGTTAGGTAGATTTCCTCTGCAAGTGGTGCAAATGATCTTCCAACATTTTTATTTCAATTCATGACTTTCCTACACTGCTTTTGCTCGATTTTGCTAACACTGGTTGTTGTGTTTCAATTCGAATATTCTTGAAACCAAAGAAGATAATTGCTTTTGGCCGACTAGGAAGGTTTTTTTTTTTTTTTTTGGGGTGTTTTCTTGACTGTTTTCTATCTTTTCTCTAGTTTTGAGTAATAGTAAGGAAAAATATTACAATTCTTGACTTGATAAGGGGAAAAAGGAATCTCCTGAGCTACCAAAGTTTCACTCCTGTAAATTAGTGAAAGTCATGCAGTTGGTGGAATGTTGTAAACTCTGTTACCTGTAATATGAATTGTGAATCAGTATCTACCTTACTTTTAGTCGCTGAAATCAAAGACTCCATGAAAACTTGTCCAGGGAAAAAATAAAGTAGAGTGATGTAGAAATCAAATTCACTTCTCTTTGCTTAATCTAGTTAGTCTTTGGGAAGACAGTCTTTTTCACTGGTTATACACATTTAGATATGATATCTGATGTCAAAAAAAGAAAAGAAAGACATATATGATATCGGTGTGTAGGGTTATGCAAAATAGCTATGAGATTGTTAAAGCCTAGGTTATGCAAAAAGAAATGTAGATGGTCTTTGCTTGATTGATTCAATGATTCCTCTTGTGTACCCTTGTGAATCTAGTTTGAACTCTTAAACTACTTGAATTGAATAGTCATAGTTGTCTGCATATGATTTGATTATCCAAAGGGAATGACAACATTTGATCCTCTTCCTTTTTACAGATGAGTAATGCGCCTTAGTATATCGTCGGATTCACCCTCTTCACAGCCAGGTGTAATATAAACAACCTTTACTTTGAAACCAATATCTGATGAGTTGTCTCCACCGATCATTCTTTCGTTTTGTTTCTGATTCTTTTGAAATTCGTAGGTACGAGGATGGATGAAACAAAGCTGATTTGTGCAGAGGAGTGCGTTTGTGTGTATGTTTGTGCCATCTTTTGCAATCATGAAAAGTCTCTGGAACCTCCTCTGGATTATTTATTCTGAGTCCTTCTTCTTATAATTTATCCATGTATGATTTTCACATTTAAACTATGAAAGAGTTGGTATCGCAGTTGAACTCTTACAGATTATGATCTTTATCCTCAATCTAATTTGATATCCAATGAGCAAACAGAAAAATCGAAACTTATTTGCTTTTTAACATTTACAACAAATCTGACCAATCATACTGATCTGTCCCCGAGGAAAGCTAAATTGGGTTAGTTATCACCAGGTCACCATAATAATTTTCTTTGAGTACTATGCAAGATACTCTTCGGAATATACAAAATAAACCACTTGATAAAACCTTAATTTGCGAAGAAGTTTGTAATGACGCTTCATTTATACCTGCGTATATATGCACGATATATAAAATACTTGTAATGAGATACAACATAAGACCACTTAATTAAACAAAAATCATGGCCCAGTAAAAAGTAAAAACCCAGCCGAAACCAGAATACAATAAAAAAAAAAAAAGTTCATAAAAAAGAAAAGTCTAGGGTTGTGTTACCCCTTTCTCACGAAAGTCTACAGCCGCCGATGGGGAAGAAGCGCTCCAAATCGAAATCTTCCACTGTAATCTAATCTCTTTTGTCATTATTCTTTTCTAATATTGAGCTTTTGCTTCGCTCTATTAATTAACTTCGCCTTTGTTTTGTTAAGGATTTTCAGGAAATTGGTGATGATGACATGCTAATTGTGAAAAAACAGAAGATACACAAGGAGAAATCTCAGGTTAGACCTTGTTCTTGCTTGTATGCTTAGTGTATTTCTCTAGTTACTTGTTTCTCACTTAATTTTATGAGGTTTATGCAGCGAAACCGTAACGAACAGGGCCTTAGTGTATTTCTCTAGTTACTTGTTTCTCACGGAAAGCGTAATTAACCTTTTTAAACAGATAGTGCATGGAATCGTAGAAAACACTTATATCCTATTAAATCGCATCACCACACTATCTACAACTTTTGTTGTGATTTCTCATTCTTTGACATAACCATGTTGTTTTTTTGTTTGATTTTTGCAGGAAAGTAATGAAGATGAAAAAATTATCTCGAAAGATGTAAGTATCATACAAGTAATTTTTTTTTTTTTGTTATTTTCGACATTAGGAACATGTAAGATGGCTCACTCTCGCCCAAGCTAAGTAATGAGTTTGATTTGTTTTTACCAGTTTCTTATTCATTACTTTTAATGCAACGGCAGAATATAAAAAAATTGACGAAATCTATCAAAGAGCTGTCTGAAACCGTGAAAAATCTACAGGAGATTCTTTTGACAAAAGCCGATCTACTAAATCAGTATTCATTGAAGGTATATGTTTTTCTTTTATCATATACGTGTTCACTAGCTAGCTATGACTCTTTTTAGTATCTGGTTTGTTATAGTTAGCTCTTGTATTTGTTTTGACTATATACATAGGTGAAAGAAACCCCAAAGAAAAAGGAGGAAGAGATAGTTACTTGTGGTTTTGATTGTAAAGAATCCAAGGGAAACAATTATGATACCATTTTCGTTAAGGGATTTCAAAAGTTGCAACCTAGAGATGATATCAAGGAGGCATTGACTACCATTTTCAGTTTTGATACCATTCATGGTTATAGTGGATATCAAGTCTTCTTGTGTATAGAAAAAAATTTCTTTATGGCTTTTTTTGGTTAAACATTTCCTATTTTGAAAACGTTTAAATATCCTTGTTCAGATCTAATCTGTCTAGACTTTTTTTTTTTTTTTTTTACTTTTAGGATGATGATTTCGGAGAGATGTTACAGTCTGCACAAAAATTAAGTGATTTAGTGCAGTCAACTGATTTTTTAACAAAATCATATTTAAAGAAATACGCATCAGAGATATCAACCCCATCTTCCCCAACTCGGTCTTTTACTCGCAAGGATAAAGAGATCTCTAAAGAAGAAGAAGAAGAAGAAGATGGAGAATTTCTTTCGGTTAGTTTCTTTATTTTTGTGGTATACTTCTAGTGGTAATAAACTTCTCTTTGCTTTCATTGATCTGGCAGATGGTGAAAACAATGCGTTAGAACTGAATGGAAGGCGCATGGGAGGAATGAAACTTGAGGTGAAGATGGCTAGAGAGACCAAAGAATACTATGGCTATGCTGGCTTTACAGGGTGTGGACGCTGTATAACGTTTATACGCCCTCGTTTAACCGGCCACCGGGATATCAATCCATGGTTATAGTGGTCATTGCCTCAGGCAGGTATATCCCCAAATACATGAATTTGCTCTTGTTTTTGATAACAAAGAAACTTGGTCATCAATTCTTGGCTCTCTTTACTGTGAACAAAGTAAATTCATATTGCAGGTGAGATTCACCGACTTCCTCCTTTTTCCAGCCCCTAGCGATGAAACACAGCTTATATGAGTTGTTTCATATATGGTTGCTTTGAGTTTTGTTTATCGACCAGCTACATCGAACTTACTTAATTTTTATCTCCTAATTTATATATATTTTATTTTATGTGATATATGAAAACTAGTATTATGATTCTTGTTATGCTTAAATCAGATTATGTATGTTTATTATATAAAAAGTACTTTTAAAAATTAATATAATCAATGTATTATCAACTTGACTATGTAAAAAGTCTAGGGTTGTTACCCCTTCCCCACGAAAGTCTACTGCCGCCAATGGGGAAGAAGCGCTCCAAATCGAGGTCTTCCACTGTAATCTTCTTCTTCCTTTTGTCGTTGTTCTTATCTAATATTGAGCTTTTGCTTCTCTCTATTGATGACTTCGCATTTGTTTTGTTTAGGATTTTAAAGGAAATTGGTGATGATGACATGATGTTCCTGAAAAGAAGAAGATACACAAGGCGTAATCTCAGGTTAGACCTTGTTCTTTTGCTTGCATGCCTAGTGTATTTCTAAAAATGAAAATTGCCTATTACTGCAGTAAAATAACCATTTTTTTTATTTGTAAATAACCATGTTTATTTGTTTGACTTTTGCAGGAAAATAATGAATATGTAGTAGTTGTCTGGAAAAAGGTAACTATTGGCGTAATCGCATTTCTTTGCACTAAAATGAGAAGTTGAGAACCACACATTCTTATAGTATAAAAATAAATAATTCGACAGACTCAACGGTCCACACCCCCCCCCCCCCCCCCACAACATTGCTCTCTCACTAACCATAAACAAGGGACACTTGGGATGTCTCAAAAGTCACTTTTCAACTTCTATTTAATATATTCGGATATCGTGTGAATAAAAAGTTACTTTGAATAATTTGTTGAATCAAAAGCAGAGGAAAAGACGAGAAGGGATCATCAAGATCCGCCATCCTTCATCTCCCCGTCACTCTTCCTCTGCTCCTTCTACTGTCTGAAGAAAGCGCCTTCGCTGTTCGCTGGGCCGTTGAGCAATACATCCGTCCCGGTGATGCCGTCGTCATTCCCCATGTCTCTCCAACTTCCGCTCTCTTCGGCGCCGATTGAGGACCTCTCCCTCTCCAGACTCCTCCTCCTCCTGGAGCTCAGCCGAAGCCTAGTCAGGAAGATTTCGACGCTTTCACATCCTCCAAAGTAGCGGATCTAGCGAAGCCGTTGAAGGAAACTGGGTGATTGATCACGATATGAGGAGGGAGAGGCTTTGTTTAGAGACTGAACGGCTTAGCCTTATCGCTGTGGTTATGGGAAGCAGAGGTTTTGGTGCTGAGAAGAGGGGAAGTGACGGCAAGCTTGGCTCTGTTAGTGATTACTGTGTTCACCATTGTGTTTGTCCTGTTGTTGTGGTCAGATACCAGTGGTGGTCTTGCTCCTCCTGGGAATCTTGGAGGTACCAGGGAAGCTATTGTGACTGTTAAATCACGTAGAGATGATGGAGATGATGAGGCTAAAACGATCTACTCATCATGAACACATCAAAGGTCAGTACCATGCATTTCTTTCTCTCTCACAAATGTTCTGAATTATGTTAGCTCATTGTTTTTAGAGAGATTACCGTAGATGGGAACTTGAAAACTTAAGATTTTTTCCATGGCTTTGCTTCCTGAAATTAGAGTAGTGTGATGGTTAATTCTATTCTGCTATTGATTGTTCTTGTTGATGTTCTGCTTCAGCTTATATAATAAACCTAACTTTCTGCTTTAGTATTGAAAAGTAACAATTGAATTTTTTTTTATTATGTGATTCGTTTCTCTCCTCAAGATTTCATTTTTTCCTCAGCTGCTTTGTTGAGTGTGTCACACACAAAGAAAATTTCTTTGTATGCTATTTTGGTAGCCTTTTTGATGATTATCTAGCAAATTAGGCAGATTTCTTCTTGGAGTAATTAGTAAGCAAAGTATTACAATTCTTGACTTGTAAAGGAAGAGAAAAAAATGATGAATCTCCTGAGTGAGCTCCCCAGTTTCACTCCTTTTAAGTTAGTGCAGTTGGTGGAATGTTACCTGTAATATGAATTGTGAATCACTATCTACCTTACTTTTTTACTTGTAGAAATCAAAGACTCTAGGAAAACTTGTCTAGGGGAATAAATAAAGTATATATACTCTTGGAAGATACAAACCTAAATCCACTTAATAAGACAGAAAACAAATGAATAAACTACCTAATAAACAAACACAAGAATACAAAATTCATGGGCCCTAAAAACCCAGCCCAAACCAAAATAGGAAAAAGGGTATATAAATAGCAAGTCTAGGGTTTTACAACAACAACAACAAAAAAAAAAAAAAAAAAAAAAAAAACTGAGACCAAATCATGGTTTTTGGGGATTTTCAGGATGGAGACTCTAACGCGACCAAATCTCAGGTTAAGGTTAGTTGTTTAATAAAATTAAAAACTGCTTTTCAGATTTTACCTTTTTTTTTTTTGTTCTTTAACAGTAATCATGTTTTTTTTTTTTTTTTTTTTTGGTTTGATTTTTGTAGGAAAAGGATGAAGATGAAGAAATGGGTTCGGGAAATGTAAGTCTTCTTCTATATAGAAAAATTTTAAACGGTTTTCTTTATGGCTTTTTTTGGTTAAACATTTCCTATTTTGAAAACGTTTAAATATCCTTGTTCAGATCTAATCTGTCTTGAATTTTTTTTTATACTTTTAGGATGATGATTTCGGAGAGATGTACGAGTCTGCACAAAAATTAAATGATTTAGTGCAGTCTACTGATTTTTTAACAAAATCAGATTTGAAGAAATTCGCATCAAACCCAACTCGGTCTTTTACTCGCAAGGAAGAAGAAGAAGAAGAAGAAGAAGAAGAAGAAGAAGAAGAAGAAGAAGAAGAAGATGGAGAATTTGTTTCGGTTAGATTCTTTATTTTTGTGGTATACTTTGTAGTGGTAATAAACTTCTCTTTTAATATTTTTGTTTTATTCTTTTTCAGCTTACAGATGCAACCGTTAGTACACGAGACATCAATGCTAAAGAAAAAGATATGTAAGTGATTTTATATGCATTTACACTCTCATTTTTTTTAGTTACTGATAGTTTGACATTTATTTATGTTTGTAGTATAAAGTTCTTTAAAGATAAATGCCAGATCAAAGTTCTTGTGGTTGGTGTAAGACGTAATACTGACGATGAAGGCGAGTTGATTGGGTATGATGCTCGTATCAAGTTCCCCTCTATTGAAAAGTTAAAAGAAGGCTTAAAGTTTAATGGAGAAATAATGGGCGAAGAGCCTTTGTTCATACGTAGAACAGCTGGCAGGTGATTTTTCTTGTCTTAATTTTTTACTTTAGATTTTGAATTTTTAATTGTAAATGGTGGTAAATTAACTTTAGATTTTGAAATTTTAATTGTAAATGGTGGTGGCAACAGGTTACATGTTCTTTGCATATCTGGATTCAAACGCCGTAAGCCTGAAGAAGTTGTTAAGAAACAGATAGAGGAGAAATTCAAAGAATGTAATCTTGAGAATGTAATCTTGCCGAAAAATGAGGAAACCGGTCGTTTATTAGGGTATGTGTAGAAATTTTGAACCATTTGTGAATTTCTTCATAGTTTAATTGCTATCTATTAACTCTTTCTATCATTTTTTGTTTCAGTAGGTTTGGTTACATAGTTATGGAGGTGGAAGGGGCACGCAAGGCAATAGAGATGAATTCAACTTCCTTGGGAACACGAACGATTACTGTTGAGAAGATTGATCCAACAAGTGGACTTAAGGCTTTAATAAGGTCTGACCATTAGATTTTTCTCAATTTATTATTATGTTAATGGTACTAGTATTAGTGTCGGTGAGTTGTTGTTCACCTGATTGATCTTTTTGATCTATAATTTAAAATACCCTTTATCTTGTTTTTTGCTTTCTTCTGGTGGTTAAGTTGAAATAGTCGAACCTTTTTCTTTCAGGGTTTTCCACATTTTCAATCTTTGGTCAGTTGATTTTGATGTGTCGTCATATTTAGAAGAAAAAAATATAAACATTTCCTTATCACTTTGCAAGGCCCGTAAACTAACAGAGTTTAAAGCTAGTTTAATTTCGTTGAATCTACTATTGATTGAGATAATATATTGTTCACGTCATTCGTTAGAGAGATAGAAAACCCAAAATCAGTTTACCTTTGCTCCTCAATCTAGTTATTTTTTTCACACTGGTTCGTTATACACATCTAGACAAAGTATTATATGAATGATAACTTGTCTGTGTGTAGGGTGATGCGAAATAAATATGTAGGTAGCAGATTATTGTTAAAGCCTAAGTTTGCGAAAAAAAAAAAATGTACATGGGATGTGTGGATGATTGATTTAATGATTCCTCTTGTGTACCCCCTCGATCGCGCGTGAATCTATAGTTTGAAATCCAGTTTACACTTGTAGATGGATATTTGACATCTAAGGTTGTCTGCGTATGATTTTGATTATCCAAAGCGAATAGCAGCAATGGATCCTCATCCTTTTACAGATGAGTGATGCGCCTTAGTATCTCATCAAATCTGGGTGTATGTTATTAGTGATATTTTTGCAATCATGAAAAGTCTTGTGTGGATTATTTATCCTCAGTAATTTTCCATGTATGATTTTCACGTTTAAGCTCTTTTGGGATGATGATCTTAAATATTCAATCTAATTTTGATATGATATTACTCTTTTAAAAATGATTAAATTATACTCTTTCTCTCGGGAAAATGGTTAAAATCAATATCAATTATTTGCTAAACGCTTTTTTATACCTAAATTTTAACACTTTGCAAATAACAACCTGAAATGTATTAAAATTCAAATTTGCTATCTAAACTATAGAAAATATTGTCAATTTCAACCTATGTTCGAACAGTATTAAATTAGAGTTTAACGATGTTGAGTCAGATGATCTGTGACATCCACATGGCACTGGGAATAACCAAAACTAAGTTGTTTTAGTCATTTTTAGGTGTGTTATGGCAAAAAACAAAGCATTTGACAAAAAATAGGGTATTGGAGTCCGTTTTCGGGTGTGTTGTGAGACTTCATTTTTGGTTATTTTTTGCTACAAAATACTCAAAAATGACCAAAACGACTTAGTTTTGGTAAGTTCCAGTGCTACGTTGATGTCATGGACCGTTTGATTCAACATCATTAAATTCTGATTTAATACTGTTCGAACATATGTTGAAATTAACAATATCTTATATAGTTTAGGTAGCAAATTTGAATTTTAATACAGTTCAGATTGTTATTTACAGAGTGTTGAAGTTCAGGTATAAAAAAACGTTTTGCAAATAGTTGGGATTGATTTTAGATATTTTCCCCTCTCTCTCAGTCTCGCTAGCTCTCTCTCAGTCTCGCTCTCTCTCTTTCTAAGTATGTACAACCTAGCCCACTTAAATAAGCCTAAGAATTCAAAAGCCTTGGGCCAATAACCGAACCCAAACCAGAATAAGAAGATGAAGAAGAAGAAGAAGAAGAAGAAGAAAGAAAGAAAGGAATATAAATAGTAAAAAAAAAAGTCGTAGGGTTTATTCGCTCTCTACGGCCGGCAATGGGGAAGACCAAGAAGCGAAAAGATTCGAAATCTTCCTCCACTGTAAATCTTCCCCTTCTTGTTGTTCTTTTCTCATCTTATTATTGTTTTTTTTTTTGTTGTTTCCTCTATTGATTGATGACTTTGCCTTTGTTTTGTTTTGTTTGAAATTTACACAGGTTGAGGAGACTGCTCATGTTTCTTCTTCTAGATCTCTGAAGAATGGTAAGAATTCTTGCAACCCCCAATCCATACAACTTTGGCATATTCAGATAAAAAATTCATCAATTTTTCTTGCTTGTTTACACCTAAAAAATATATAGATCTAGTTTATATTAACCTTTTTCGCAAGAGATTATCATATCCGAATCTTGTTGGTTCCCTGCCGCCGAATGGTTACCTTTTTAAAATCTGAGGTTTTAATATTGATTTGTTTTCAAGAGATATATAGTTTTAAATCGAATTGCAACATATTTATTTTTGAATGATTTTTTTTTTTTTTTTTTTTTTTTTTGTGTTGTGTTGTGTTGGTTTGAACCTCTTTTTGATCTGTCTTTCTATTAGGTAAGAGCGTTTTGGCACCTTGTTCTGAGAGTAAAACAGATCTGAAGAAGCAAAAGATACACAAGGAGAAATTTGAGGTTAGATTTTGTGGAACCTTGTTGTTGCATGCCTAGCCTATTTCTCTAATTACTTGTTTAGCTTGTAAATTATTAGCATCCTATTATATCACATGTTCTCTATTTACGACTTTGGTTATGATGTCTCATTTTTTGACAATAACCATTGTTTTGGTTTTTGCAGGATAATGATGAAGATGATGAGATAATTGTCTCGAAAAGGGTAAGTAGGTTATTCTTAGACATTAGTGTGCCATTTAAGATGACTCACTTTGGTTGGTTCGCCCATGTAGTGAGTTTGGTTTGTTGTCACCTGCTTTCTTATTCATTTTACTTTTATTGCAACGGCAGGATTTCGAGAAAATGACGAAATCTATCAAAGAGCTGTCTGAAACCGTGAAAAACCTACAGGAGATTCTTTTGACAAAAGCCGATCTACTTGATCAGGTTTCATTGAAGGTATATGTTTTTCTTTTTAGTAACTGGTTTGTTTGTACCTCTCGTATTTGTTTTGACTATATTTATATATATACATAGGCGAAAGAAACCCCAATGAAAAAGGAGGAAGAGATAGTCACTTGTGGTTTTGATTGTAAAGAATTCAAGGGAAACAATTTTAAAACCATTTTCGTTAAGGGATTTCAACAGTTGCAACCTAGAGATGATATCAAGGAGGCATTGACTACCATTTTCAGTTCTTTTGGAGTCGTCACAAGGGTTTTTGTTCCCATAGAGTGTAAAACCCGTGTTCCCTTAGGATTTGCTTTCATTAATCTGAGAGGTGGTGAAGACAAGGCGTTAGAACTGAATGGAAGGCGCATGGGAGGAAGGAAACTTGAGGTGAAGATGGCTAGAGAGACCGAAGAATTCTCTGCCTACCCTGGCTTTACAGGATGTGGACGATGTATAACGTTTATACGCCCTTGTTTAACCGGCCACCGGGAGGATATCATTTCATGGTTATAGTTGTCCTTTCAGCAGGCAGGTATATCCCAAAATACATGAATTTGCTCTTGTTTTTGATAACAAAGAAACTTGGTCATCAATTCTTGGCTCTCTTTACTGTTAACAAAGTAAATTCACATTGCATATTGCAGGTGAGATTCACCGACTTCCTCGTTTTTCCAGCCCCTAGCGATGAAACACAGCTTATATCAGTTGTTTTTATGGTTGCTTTGAGTTTTGTTTATTGACCAGCTACATCGAACTTACTTAATTTGTATCGCTTAATTTATATATATTTTATTCAAAGCTAGTATTATGATTCTTGTTATGCTTAAATCAGATTATGGTGAAAAATATGCATATGAAAATTGAGAGAGGATGACGGGTTTGCTGAAAATCTTTGTTTATTTATCAAATCATTTTTTTTTTTTCCCTGAAAGATTGAAGGAAATGTCTAAGAGCGCTAAGGTGTGATTCCGTTTGATGGCAATTCAGCATTCAGATGAATGCCTAGTTAGAAATTTTGTTAGATGGCACTGATAATTTTTTTGGCCTTTGCACGAAACATAAATAAAAAAGAAGAACTCAGTTTTTATTTCCCTCCCTCTACGGCTCTCTCGCTTCACGGCTTTCCTAATTTGCTCACACGAAGCAGATAAATCGTCTCTATCTCTCTCTCTCTCAACCGAATCCATCTTCTTCCTCTCATTGGCGTTTGGTTCACGTGACCCTTTTGCACATTGCGGCTTATTGCTTCCGTCTTTGGTCACTTCCCACATGCTGTAAGTGTTTCAACGCCGAATCTATCTTCACCCGAGGTTAGAGGCTAATTTATCTTATGCATTGGGATTATCTTAGATATCTTTCGAGATTAGTGTTAGATATTAGTTTGCGTGATGGAGTCGTATTTGTTCTTTATCTTTCTTGATTTGGTCGGTTACCTCAGTTTTGTCCTGTTCTGAGATTAATATCATCGCTTCTCTTTGCTATATTAAGGACAAAATCTTTCATTCGGTGAGATATTTGCTTCTTCTTTTTTCTCAGCCACAGATTAAAATTCATCAAATTTCTATGAGTTGAGCTTTAAGATGAATCTGTTTCCTTGGAGAATCGAACGGAGGGTTTCTATATTTGTGGTCTAAGAAGGGTTTTAGGTGATTTTGTGGGGGAAAGATTGAAACTTTCTTTTCCCCGTGAATGGTAAACCACGTTGAGATGTCGTCTGGGTTCGTGGGTGTTGTCGTTTCGGATCCATGGCTGCAGAATCAGTTCACTCAAGTCGAACTTCGGACTCTCCATTCCAAGGTTTCTTCTTTTTTGCCTTTTTTCATCGTTCTTTCTATATACAGTCTTACATGTCTTACAGTGGATGTAATCGTTTTGGTTTGTGGTGTAGTTTTTATCTTTGACCCCTGCTATGTGAATTGGGTTCTGATATAACCAGTGATGTGGGTTTTGAAGAGTTTCTCAAGGTATGTTTCTTTGTTTCTTAATGGATCAAGTTTTAAAATTGAGTATCAGTGTGGTGTATTTATAGAATATGGTTTTGGATTGATCTTTATGTGCAGATATATCATAACTTGCTAGGTAAAGCAGCTGAGAAATCTGGTGGTCATAAGAACTCATCCGCGTTTCTTAAAGCTTGTACTACGACACTTCTTCACACTATCTATCAGTCTGAGAAGGGTCCTTTTGTTCAGCACATCAACAGATATCTTGGGGATGACCCCTTTCTGAAGCAGTTCCTTCCTCTTGACCCTGATTCTAATGATTTGTATGAAGCGTACTTCTGTGGTAAGGAATGCATATGATTTCTTTACATTCATATGTTAAGAGTCCATCTCAACACGTACAGAATGCATATGATTTCTGCCTTTTATGCGTTTCTCTTCCTTCCTTTTTGGTGTAGTAAGCTTATAAATGTAGCAGTTCCGGGGACAATAGATGAACGAGCAATCAACACGAAGAGTGTACTCAACCCGTGGGAGTGAAATGAGAATTACACGCTTTGTCTAAACTCTGCCAAAGCCGTTGGATGCACTGTTGTTAATATTGGGACAGAGGACCTAGCCTAAGGACCGGTATGTTTCTCTTCTTAGTATTCTGTGCAAGTGTAATTTGTTTTTTACTGGCCAAACGGCTGAGATGAATGTGCACTACTCTGACCAGGGAGGTCATATGATGTTTGGCAGCCCAGCCTCACCTGGTGCTTGGATTGGTTTCACAATTCATAAAGGTCCGCACACATCCACTTGTCCGTTCTGTGTTTCTTAGTTTTCCTTCAGTGGGATCGAGTATTAACTAAATATTGTTGGTAACTGAAGATTCAACTACTCGCTGATCTCATTTTAAAGAAGACGCCTCAGCTTGTTGAGTTGGTTGAGGACAGAGATGTAACTGAGCTATACCAATCACATTTACAGCCATGTAGATGCTTCTTGTAATCTAACTAGTGATAACAAGTTTATCTCTGTTGCAGGATGTGGAGAAGTTGCTGAGATTACCCTCTGAGAAAGCCTTACTTAAATGGATGAACTTCCATCTTAAGAAAGGAGGTTACAAGAAAACCGTCTCAAACTTTTCTGCGCATTTGAAGGTATTTGGCTTCTGAAAGTACTACTTGGAGGAAACCTCTCTCTGTTGCTTATCCAAATCTTTAGTTAGGCGATTCTCAATTCACGATTGTACTTGTATAAGAGAAATAATATGAACTATATATAAGTCATAAAAGAAACAGAAAGTGTAATCATACTCAAGGTTTTTTGTTTAACAGAAAGTGTAATCATACTCAAGGTTTTTTGTTTAACAGAAAGTGTACTTTGTTATAAGTGTAACAGAAAGTGTAATCATACAGAAAGTGTAAACAGTTAAGATTTAATTTTTTTGTTTCCTATGCACTCGATTTTACTCTAGCTGTCTGTACTTGTTGCAGGAATGGCCTAAACACGGATGGTAAGTATTCATTTGCGGAGATGATAACCGAAGATTTACAGACTTGTAGAGATGAACGATGCTACCGACTATGGATCAACAGCCTCGGGATTGACAGTTATGTCAATCATGTATTTGAAGATGTTAAAAATGGGTAAGCTTTATTTTTAGCTTAGTAAACCAAGCAATCAGTAGAAACTGTACCTGCAGTTGATGATGTTGCATTTGAAAAAAACACTGAAAACCCTCTTTTGTCCTGAAGACTTTTGTCCGTTCTATTTACTAATTTATGCAGATGGATTCTACTGGAGGTTCTTGACAAGATCTCTCCCGGTTCTGTCAACTGGGAGCATGCTTCCAAACCGCCGATTAAGATGCCGTTTAGAAAAGTAGAGAACTGCAATCAAGTCGTAAAGATCGGGAAACAGCTGAATTTATCACTTGTAAATGTAGCTGGAAATGACATAGTTCAAGGGAATAAGAAGCTCATTCTTGGTAATCATTACCCGAGAGATCATGTTTCAATATTTGTTAGCCTGATGAAAGAAGATGATCGCCTTACAAATTGGAGATATGGTTGTTTATCTCAGGTCTCTTATGGCAGTTGGTGAGATTCCATATGCTCTAACTTCTCAAGAGTCTCAGATCTCGGACACTAGGTAAAGAGATGACTGATGCGGATATCCTCAGCTGGGCCAACAGGAAAGTACGAACCATGGGGAGAAAATCGCGAATCTAGAGTTTCAAGGTTCCTTTCTTTACGATTACTACTTCAAACACTTGCCATAAATATGTCTATCAAGCGGGTTATGCTTCCTTAACCTTCTATCGGCGGTAGAGCCAAGTTGTAAACTGGAATCTTGTCGCCAAGGGTGAAACAGGTTCAGTACTTTCTTAACTAGAGTCTAGTTACTTACTCTGTTTAACATACATGATGATGAGAAGAGGTTGAATGCTACATATAATATTTGCACTAAATCCCCTATTTTACATATTTTGTCTTGTGTCTCACATTATTTTTTTGAACTTAATTGTTTTTGGGAGCACAAATCTTTGCCATTATTAAACTATACTACTTTTTTTTTTACTAAAGTTCAAAAATATTCGAATTGAAACACAACCAGTGTTAGCAAAGAAGAGCAAAAGCAGTGTAAGAAAATCATAAATCAAAAAGAAATATGTTGAAGCCCATTTGCAGTAGAAAGCTGCCGAGTTTTCTAGATAATACGAATATAGCATACTAAATACACGAGGGTCATTCCAGCAAAATATATTCAACAAAATCAGGGTTTAATATGTTCCTGGTTACAAAACAACTAAATAATCTCGCCTTCACCATTGATCAGTTAATGTTTCACTCTTGACGATTGACCTAGAACACAAAAAATAATATTAGACAAAAACTAATAATTTATACACATGTATTTATTATATATATGAATTTACTGTACCCTCATTTCGTAAGCTGATTTGATGAGGCCATGACCCTTTAGAATCCATGTGAGCCCACTGTATCCCCAATCGATACCATAGGAATCATACAACTCCCAAAACTCCAACGGTTCTTTACCCTCCTCTAAAAGATACCCATGGCCAGTCAACAGCGCAAGATGAGAAGGATACTCCTCATATGCTTGTCTCTTTAGCTCCGTGGATGTTGGATGCAATAAATCCTGAAAAAACATTTAAAATAACCATTACATTTAAAAAAATATTATTTAAATAAATAATTCAATGTTAACCAAATTCCATACACATAATTTGATTAGAAACTTTACCTTTCCTTGGGACGTGAAATAACTTGGGAACTGATCAATTTCAACCACCAAGGGTGCATCTAACAATAGACGCTCAACTAATCCTTCAAAATCTTCACTCTGAGATTCTTCTTCCGGCTTGTTATGAACAAGAATTTCCTCCACGTACCCCTCGTTTTTCATGAAATCCACCAGATGTTGTATAGACTTCAATGTCCGATTCTTAGCTTGATAAAAGAGGGGAACGCCATCCATGATCTTTTCAATAGTTAAATTGGCTCCTGCAACTCCTTTAATCTTCATGAGTGCATACCACTGTCTGTAAAATGATATAGCCCAACAGTTGTCTTTAGAGAAAAAAAACACAAAGAGAGCCAATTAATTATATTGTCATATAATTCACTAGAAAACTTTTAGTTATCTCCTACAAAATTCTTGAACCAAAACAAATTCATGAATCTAAATATATTCTCTCTTACGGTAAATAATTAATCAAGAATACATAAAACAGAGCTCATATATAATTCTATGTATATAAAATTATTAAAAGATTAATATACCTTCAGTTTGAACACACTGACCGGCAAGAATATCATTCTTATTCCAAGAATATAGGTGAGTTGATTTAGACCATTTAGATTGGGTGGTTTTCTGGGGAAAAAATAAGAAGAAAAACAAACACATGTTAAGTTGTCTACTTAACGCATTCATTAAAAAAAGGGAAAATCAACCCACAAATATATATACATACCTGCCATTTGGCAAAAACGCCAGGGACATCGGTTTTTTGGGGTAATTTCTTCAGCAAATCTCTGATATTTTTGCATATATCTTTCACTTATTTGAAAGATTTTCTCATCTCCTCCTGACCAATTAATTGGAAACCCAAATACAAACTTAAATGAATCATGTAAATAGTGAATTTTCAAAGAGAATCAACAAATTTATATTTACTAACAAAGAAAACTTTTAGTTATTAATTTTTATTTGTGGTTAATAATTATCATACCAAATATAGCTTCATTACAAACTTAAAAAAAAAAAATAGAGAAAAATAAAATCAATATGAAAACCGTTTGATATATCTATATAGAAAAGACAGATACACTTACAGACATATTTCTTACACAAAAAAAAAAAAAAAAAAAAAAAAAAATGATTAACAAAAATAGAGAAATTAAGTGAATCGGTAACCTGAGATTTGGGCTCACGTATCTTCTGCTTCTTTTTCAGTGCATCATCGCCCGTTTCCTGTAAATCCCAAAAAAACGAACAAATGCGAAGCCATTAACAGTTAAAATAAAAGCTCAAAATGAGAAAAAACAAAAAAAGAAACAAAAAAAAAGAAACAAAAGAATGGAAGGATTACAGTGGAGGGAGAAGTGGAAGAAGCGGAAGCTTTAATCCTAAGACTTTTGGGTTTTCCCCGTTGCCAGCGGGAGAGAAGTGAAAGAAGTGGAAACTTTAACCCTAGACTTTCTATTACTTATTTATATCCTCATCTTCTTCTTCTTTTTTTTCTTATTTTGGTTTGGGCTCGGTTTTTACTTTTATTGACCCAGGCCTTTTTAAATTCTTGGGCTTTTCATGAATGCAAAATATAGCACAAACACACACACCCAGATTTGATGAGATATTAATTAAAGGTACGATCATCTGCGATCAATTGTTGTTATATACTTTGGATAATCAAATCATATAAACACTACTTGTGACTCTGATCAAGTAGTTTTATTAGCTTCCATGTCAAATTTCCCTTAACGTGTAAAACTGAAAGATATATAAGAAAACAATGTAAAAATATATATAATTTGTTATTAAAATTTGCATTAAAACAATATTCTCCAGTTCATAATTGAATTTACCGACTTAACCGCATTTCCTCGGACAAGAGCAGTACAAGCAGGAGATAAAATGAGAACTACACACACCTTTATACAAAGGATTCAACAGAACCCCCACAACACTACTCTCTCACTAACAACTGAATTTAAAAATGTCGTTTAAAATTGTTAAACGTTTTTAAAAGAGTATATGAATATATTTTTTATGTCCATACATAACCCAAACACACAAAAAAAAAAAAGTAAAGAAGAGTAAATTCTTAAAATAATAAAAATCCAAAGAGCTATGTTCAACTTTGTTTGTAATATGTAATAGAGTTTTAATTAGCTTTAGTTAGATTGCGGTGTACTTTATATACGCCCCGGCTCTTCAGTCTTCTCGTGTGATGGATCGATCATTCATTCACGCGTAGTTACATAGACCATAGACGCAGAACTCGCCGACTTCACACGGATTGTTACACTGTCCACAATGACGTTTGTCGTAAGCCAAGTAAACGCATTGGCCGCGACAACATGTTTGTGAGAACTTGCATTTGTTCTTACACGCGCCGCAGTTCTTGTCGTCATTGCTCACGTCTATGCACTTGTTGCTGCAGCATGTCACCGTCGAGTTGCTTCCTCCGCCTCCGTAGAGATTACATATTTCAGGGTCCTTGTTGCAATGGTCCGCAGCGTTAGGGTTTCGCTCGCCTACTTCCTTCTGAGCCAAGAACCGACTTGGCCTTATAGTAGGCGTACCCGGTACATCGAAGCTCGTGAGCTCCACGGTGGTGGTGGTTGTGGTTCTGGTTGTGATGACTGCGATTGTGATTGCGGTTGTTATAGCGATGGTCACGAGTAGCTTCAAGAGGGCCATTTTCTTCGGAGCTTTGGGGTTGTGTGCGTGAAAGGGAGAGAGAGAGAGGTTGTTCTTCTTTTTTCTTCTTAGAGAGACTGTGAGAGAGAAAGAATTGAGAATGGTGAGGAAGGAGAGGATGGAGTTAGGATTTATATATAGTTGTCGTCAACTAGAGTTGACGCAGGAAGTGCGGTAACAAAATGTGATTATATATTTATTTTTCGTTTAGTTTTTGTAAGTATTTTATGATTATGTGTGTTTTGTCCATAAAAATAAACAAATAAAGGAAACAGTTAGAATACAAACTATGTGCATGTATACATTGTTATGGTGCATGCATTACGTCTTTAGGAATAGAGAAGAAATACAAAAATATGTATTTAACATGTTTACATGATGAAACCAGTTGACTACTTGTTTCAAGATATTTTATTTAGTTGTTAGATGAACTTTTACCACAGGAGATAATTAATCCATCCCCATTGGCCGACCTAAGGTAATTCAGGCGAGTTGAACGGAGAAGCAAAGGCGTCCAATTTTTTTAAAAATGATTTTTTATTGGTAGCGAGAACCAAGAAACATTGATTTTTCTTTCTAATATAGGCAAAATTATTAGACAAGCCAGCTTTAACTTGTGTATTAGAAAACTCGTTCCTCCATGTTTAATCAGCCAGCAATACAATTAATCTACATATATACTTTGAAGATGAAAAGTTCATTACAAGTATGCATGCAACACTACGTTAACTAATGAAGTTAAACTACGCTCCTGTTGACACGAATTGGTTCTTAATCAATTAGCTTTTGACACAATTTTATCATTCACGTTTTTGTATTACTACTCAGCTGGAATAGGTCGTGTGTTCGTCAAGTATTCTTTTTCCATCTATAACATAAACAGTTCAGTTTATAAAGCAGTTTTAATGTAGTATTGAATTATGGTTCTTTTATATATAATTTATAACAGATTTTTTAAATAAAAAAATTGACAAGTTTATTATGTTAGGTTTTATCGTTTTGGTTTGATTTTTGGAACTGTGGACTAAAAATAAGGATTTGAAGTATTTGACTCTAGTCATGCTTTGATTGTAAAAGTCAGCAAATGATTTTGTTTTGTTTGGCTGGAATTGTAGAAAACAACATATAAAACTGAAACACAAGAAACAATATATATTTATATTTTCTTTAAATTAAATAAAATTATTTAAAATTACAGTTTTTTTTGGACAAAATTATTTGAAATTACATTAAAACATTATTTCTCTAATTCACAATTGAATCTACCGGTTTAATGGCATTTCTTCCGACGAAAGGATTGAATGAGAACCACACACCTTTATTATATCAATAAACAATTCAACAGACCCAACGGTCCAACCCCCACAAGGCCACAATACTAATCTCTCACTAACCACATAATTTGAAAATGTCTTACAAGAATCTAAAACATTTTCTTGAAGAAAAATCTGAATATTTTTCTTTTTAATATATACATATAACCAAAAACACACCAAAAAATATAAAGAGAACAAGAAACACTATTATTAAACGAAACAAAAATCCAGAGTATTACTGGTGGTATACAAAAGATGTGATCATGTTATGTGAATCAATAACATGTTGAAATCAGCTTACTACCAAAAACAGTTCGAAGATGCGGCAGAAAGATATGACAGGTTCAATGTTCTTGGCTAATGAATAAAAGCTTTCAGGACCCATACAAATTTATAAAAATCTTTCAACTCTTATAATTTCATTTACTCTGTAGTCCATACAATTTTTTTCTATCTTTTGCGTGGTCGATATTACAAAGCAAAAACCACATTCATATACTTTTTTTTTACCTTATGTGCTCATTTGCCACCAATCTCCCTTATATAAAGAGTTTTCAAGTTGTGAAATTCTAAATGAGAATTGCGAGAGAGAAAACTTTAGGTTTTTGAGTTATTTTTTCCTAAATAAAAGAGTTTTTCTTGAGATTGTGTATGAAATTCTTTCTTTTAAATTCTAGAATCTTGAGCTTGTTGTTTTTTCCCCTATTGATGACTTTGTCTTTATGTTTTTTTTTGGAGACTCTAATACCCTTAAGAGGGCCAAATCTCAGGTTACTTGTTAAATCAAATAAAAACAGCTTTTCAGATTCACTTAAACCAGCTTTACCTTCACTTTTTTTGTTGTTCTTTGACAATAATCATGTTTTTTGTTGTTTGATTTTTGTAGGAAAATGATGAAGATGAAGAAATAGTTCGGGAAATGATGTAAGTGTATATGTCTTTTCATGAAACGATTTTTTTTTGGACAAAGTATGTATTTTGTAGTAATGAAGTTTTATTTTGGATGATAATCATTAATATCAATTGAAAACTAGTAATAACTAATTAGTAATGTTTGTAATAATTAATGAAATTTTATTTTGGATGATAATTATCAACTGAAAAGTAGTAATAAGTAACGTTTGTAGTAATTAATGAATCTTTATTTTGGATGATATTTGTTAACGATTAGTAATAAGTAACGTTTGTAGTAAGTAGTAACTAATGAAACTTTATTTTGGATGATAATTGAAAAATAGTAATAGGTAACGTTTGTAGTAATTAATGAAGCTTTATTTTGAATGATAATTATAAACCACAATTGGAAAATAGTAATAAGTAACGTTTGTAGTAATTAATGAAGCTTTATTTTGGATGATAATTATTAACGATAATTAAAAAATAGTAATAAGTAATGTTTGTAGTAATTAATGAAGCTTTATTTTGGATGATAATTATTAACGAAAACTAAAAACTAATTACGAAACAAGAAAAGAAGATTTTTGTTGAAATCTGGTTGTTAGTAAATATTTTGTTGATTGTCTTGGAAAAAAATCACTATTTACATAATGAGTGTGTAAATTTGTTTTTGGGGTTTCTCGGATAAATGTACAAGAAATCTGATACTCCAAAATCTTTTCAACAAGTGAAAGATATTTGCAAAAACACTGAATATTTGTTCAGAGACAATGCTTACAAAAAAGGACATCCCTTCTGTTTTTGGGACATGACAGATATTGATATATGAATCTGTTTATAAAATTAAGCATATCTCTTTTGTTTAATGAATGTGTTAAACATGTCTTTTACTTGCAAATATAAATAGAACTTAGATGAAGATAGTATGATGAAAATTTGTTAGGAGTATTTTGTTGTAATCTGGTATGATGTTATTTTTTTCACATAACTAAAGCCTTCTTTGTTAGTAAATAACAACAGACCCACTGGTCCAACCCCTACAAGGCCACAACACCAATCTCTCAATATTCACATAGTTTGAAAATGTCTTATAAGAATGTAAAACGTTTTTTTGAAGAAATTTTTTTAATATGTACACATAACCAAAAGCACACCAAAAAAAAATATAAAGAGAATAATAGACACTACTATTAAACGAAAAAAAAATCCATTGTAGTACTGGTGGTATACAAAAGATGTGATCATGTTATGTGAACCAAGAACATATTGAGATAAGCATAAGGGTGGTACGTACTACCAAAAACAGTTCGAAGACGCGACAGAGAGATATGACAGTTTCAATGTTCTTGGCTAATGAATAAAGCTTTCAGGACCCATACAAATTTTATAAAAATCTTTCAAACTCTTTATAATTCATTTCCTCTGTAATCCCTACAATTTTTTAATATCTTTTGCGTGGTTGATATTACAAAGCAAAAACCACATTCATATACTTTTTTTGTTTACCTTATGTGCTCATCTGCCACCAATCTGCGTACCATTCTGCATTCTCCATTCATTTGATCCATAGAATCGTATAATACAAAGTCATAAACATTTAATCAAAATATGAAACTTCAATATTTACTGCACAACATTAGTACATGAGTGTCATTCTAGGTTTAATATATTCTAAGTTAGAAAACAACTAAATTACCTAAGTAAGATATAGATAAGTTTTTAATGTCTTCCCTCTTCACAATTGACCTAGAACACAAAAATTATATATCAATCTAATTTATACATATGTACATATTAGTGTTATATATAGCTCTGATACTCTATCACACTTGACTTAAAACCTAGTTATGACAAGCAAAAAGCACTCAAAAGACTTAATTAAAACCTATAAAACTATGAAAGTGAATTTTAATTGTAAGATTATAACACAAGTTTACCCTATCACACTTGGCTCAGATATCATAAGGAAACGTAATAAGAGAGTGAATAAATTTCATGTATCCTCATTTCGAGAGTTTTTTAATAAGGCATTGACGCTGAGTAATACGAATGATACAATTTCATAAAATCCACAACATATATGATTTCATAAAATTAATGGTATCATTTCATGTGGTGGATTTCATGAAATCTTATTATTTGCGTTACTTGGCGTCAGAGCAAATAAAAAAAACTAGTGTCCTGAGATTTAAATGTTAACAATATGTTGTGATATGGTATCCGCATTTCTCTAGTTACTTGTTTATTCTCTATTTTTATGAGGGTTATTCAGCTTAATTCTAAACCATCTTTTTCTACTTTTTTTTCCTTTAAAACGTATACTATTTATCCTATTAATTTACATAGACTCTATTTACGATGACCCACAACTTTTATTTTGAGTGATCGATATTTGTAGTGGAAATAAACAAATTCAGAGACTCCCTTGATGTCTCAAATTCAGATATCTCAATTGATTTATTATTGGTCCAGTTCTAATGGTTCAAAAAAGACAAAGTTTCATCTCTAGTATTCAATTTTTGAATTATATTTAGAATTTACCATGTTGTGTGAATCTAAATTATGTTACAGTTGAATAAATGTTAGGTTTGTACTGAATTTAGTGTATTTTAAATCTAATTGTCAAACTCAACATATGAGATAAAGACTGATCAGTTAGGTTCTGGTTTGACTTTTGGTACTACATACTAAAAATGTGGATTTGAAGTATTTGACTTTAGTCATGCTTTGATTGTGAAAGCCACCAAATGGTTTTGCTTTGTTTGGTTGGAATTGTAGAAAACAACGTATAAAACTGAAACACAAGAAACAATACATATTTATATTTTCAAAAATACAAATTAAATTATTTTAAAACATTATTTCTCTAGGTTGCAATTGAATCTACCGGTTTAATCGCATTTCTTCCGACGAAAAGATTGAATAAAAATCACACACCTTTATATAAATAATAAAATAAACAATTCAACAAACCCAACGGTCCAACCCCCACATCACTAATCTCTCACTAACCATAGAATTTAAAATATCTTAAAAAATGTAAAACATTTTATGGAAGAATCTGAATATTGGTGGTATACAAAGATGTGATCATGTCATGTGAACCAAAGACATGTTGAGATAAGCATAAGGGTGGTACGAACTACCAAAAAAAGTTTGAAGACGTGGCAGAGAGATATGACAGGTTCAATGTTCTTGGCGAATGAATAAAAGCTTTCAGGACCCATACAAATTTATAAAAATCTTTCAACTCTTTTGCGAGGTCGATATTACAAAGCAAAAACCACATTCATATACTTTTTTTTTACCTTATGTGCTCATGTGCCACCAATCTCTCTTATATAAAGAGTTGTCAAGTTGTGATATCCTAGTTGAGAATTGCGAGAGAGAAAACTTTAGGTTTTTGAGTTATTTTTTCCTAAAGTAATAAGAGAGTTTTTATTGAGATTGTGTGTGAAATTCTTTCTTTTGAATTCTAGAATTCTAGAATCTTGAGCTTGTTGTTTTATCCCCTATTAATGACTTTGTCTTTATGTTTTTTTTGTTGGAGACTCTAATGCCCTTAAGAGGGCCAAATCTCAGGTTACTTGTTAAATCAAATAAAAAAAAAGCTTTTCAGATTCACTTAAATCAGCTTTATCTTCACTTTTTTTTGTTGTTCTTTGACAATAATCATGTTTTTTGTTGTTTGATTTTTGTAGGAAAATGATGAAGATGAAGAAATGGCTCGGGAAATGATGTAAGTGTATATGTCTTCTCATGAAACGATTCTTTTTTTGGGAAAAGTATGTATTTTGTAGTAATGAAGCTTTATTTTGGATGATAATCATTAACAACAATTGAAAAATAGTAATAACTAATAAGTAATGTTTGTAGTAATTAATGAAACTTTATTTTGGATGATAATTATTAACGACAACTGAAAAATAGTAATAAGTAACGTTTGTAGTAATTAATGAATCTTTATTTTGGATGATATTTATTAACGATTAATAATAAGTAATGTTTGTAGTAACTAATGAAGCTTTATTTTGGATGATAATTATTAACAATAATTGAAAAATAATAATAAATAATGTTTGTAGTAATTAATGAAGCTTTATTTTGGATGATAATTATTAACAACAATTGGAAATAGTAATAAGTAACGTTTGAAGTAATTAATGAAGCTTAATTTTGGATGATAATTATTAACGATAATTGAAAAATAGTAATAAGTAATGTTTGTAGTAATTAATAAAGCTTTATTTTGGATGATAATTATTAAAAAAAACTAAAAACTAAAAACTAAACAAGAAAATAAGTTTTTTGTTGAAATCTGGTTGTTAGTAAATATTTTGTTGATTGTCTTGGAAAAAAAATCACTATTTACATAATGAGTGTGAAAATATGTTTTTGGGTTTGTCGGGTAAATGTGCAAGAAATATGATACTGCAAAATCTTTTCAACAAGTGAAAGATAATTGCAAAAACATTGAAGATTTGTTTAGAGACATTGCTTACAAAAAAAGACATCCCTTCAGTTTTTGGGACATGAAAGGTATTTATATATGAATCTGTTTATAAAATTAAGGATATCCCTTTTGTTTAATGAATGTGTTAAACATGTCTTTTGCTCACAAATATAAAGAGAACTTAGATGAAGAAAATGAAAATTTGTTAAGAGAATTTTGTTGTAATTTGGTATGATCTTATTTTCTTCACATAACTAAAGTCTTCTTTGTTAGTATATATCTTGTTGGTTCTCTTGAAAAGAAATTCACTATTTACATAATAAATCATCAAATCATTTAAGTGTGCAAATTTGTTTTTGGGTTTCTCTCATATTATATTCATTTTTCTTTTAATCATTTGGCAAGGAACCTGATATATGAAATTTTTTACACCAAGTTAAAGATATTTACAAAAATATTGAAGACTTGCTCAAGAGATTACTTACAAAAAAAGGATGTCCCTTGTGTTTCTGCCATATAGCAAGTATATACTAGCAAATTTAATAAGAGAAATGAATTAGTGAATAAAGTAACTAAGCCACCAAGATATATTGCACAACATTAGTACACTAGCATCATTCGAGGTTTAATATATTCTAAGTTAGAATACAACTAAATTATCTTAATATGAAATAAATAAGTTTTCACCATTGATCAGTTAATGTATTTGCTCTTCACAATTGATTTAGAACACAAAAATAATACTAGATATAAATCTAATTTATACACATGTACATATTAGTGTATATATATATATATATATATTTCATGTACCCTCATTTTATAGTTTTTGAATTAAGTATTGACGCTGAACAATGCAAATTATACAATTTCATGAAATCTACGACATGAAATAGCATCATGAAAATGTTGTGGATTTCATGAAATGATATTATTCGCATTGCTTGCCTCAGAGCCAAATAAATAAAAAAATAAGTATCGTGCGATTTAAATGTTAACAATATGTTGTTTCATAAAATGGTATTATCATCTCTCTAATTACTTATTTATTCTCTATTTTTATATATAACGGTTATTCAGCTTAATTGTTAACCATCTTTTATACTTTTTTCCCTAAAATTTTATAATATTTATCCTATTAATTCACATGGACTCTGTTTACGATGACCTACAACTTTTTTTTTTTTCAACGACCTACAACTTTTATTTTGAGTGAAAATAAACAAATTCAGAGACTCCCTTGATGTCTCAAATTCAGATATCTCAATCGATCATATATATTATGCATAATCTGCCATGTTTGATTTATTATTGGTCCAGTTTCTAATGGTTAAAAAAAAAAGACAAAATTTTCATCTCATGTTTCAGTTTTTGAATTATATTCAGAATTTACCATGTCGTGTGGATGTAAATTACGTTACGGTTTGAATGAATGCTAGATTTGTACTTAATTTAGTGTATTTTAAATCTAATTGTCAAACTCAACATATGGGATAAAGACTAATCTGTTAGGTTCTGGTTTGACTTTTGGAACTAGGGACTAAAAATGGGAATTTGAAGTATATGACTCTAAACATGCTTTGATTGTGAAAGCTACACCAAATGGTTTTGCTTTATTTGGTTGGAATTGTAGAAAACAACGTATAAAACTGAAACACAAGAAACAATATATATATATATATTCTTTAAGTTAAATTAAATTATTTAAAATTATATTTTTTGGACAAAATTATTTGAAATTACAATAAAACATTATTTCTCTAATTCGCAATTGAATTTGAATCTACCGGTTTAATCGCATTTCTTCCGACGAAATGAATGAATGAGAACCACACACCTTTATATTAATAAACAATTCAACAGACCCAACAGTCTAACCTCTACAAGGCCATAACACTAATCTCTCACAATCCACATAATTTGAAAATGTCTTATAAGAATGTAAAACGTTTTTTTAATATGTACATATAACCAAAAGCACATCAAAAAAAATATAAAGAAAATAAGACACACTACTATTAAACAGAAAAAAGAATCTAGAATAGTATTGGTAGTATACAAAAGATGTGATCATGTTATATGAACCAAAAATATATTTAGATAATAAGCATAAAAATGGTACGTACTACGAAAATAATTCGAAAACGCGTCAATTTTATAAAGATCTTTCAACTCTTTATAATTTCATTTAATTTCCTAAATAGTCCTTACAATTTTTTAATATTTTTTATGTGGTTAATATTACAAAGCAGACAACACATTCATATACTTTTTTTTTACCTTATATGCTCATCTACCACCAATCTGCGTACCATTATGCTTTCTCAATTCATTTGATGCATAGAATCGTATAATACAAAATCATAAACATGTAATCAAAATATGAAACTTCAATATATACGAATTATTTATTTAAAAAAAATCCACATGATAACAGAAAAGGTCAAATACAAAAAGCTTTAAAAAATTGAGTTTGTACGACACATAGGATCAAAAGAAAAGAGAACTACTATTACAATCTCAACACTAAAACAAAAGTATAGTCAGGAAACGAACGGTTGTGATTTACTTCAAAGGGAAAAAAAGAAAGGAATCAACGGCTGAGATCTCTCCTGGATTTACCGATAGCAAAGATCAAAGAAGAAGAAGACGATGAAGCAGATGTATCGGCGCTGTTCATTCTCACGATAGAGTTAACCATCGGTTCTTTATCTCTCGACGATCGCTTCAACGGCCGTGATTCTTGTACTGCTGAAGAGCTTCCGATCTCATCCTGCATTTGTACAAAAAAACAAACAAAAATTAAAAACCAAAACTTTCCTCTGTTCTTTTTTCCCGAGAAAAAAAGAGAAAAAGATAGATCCATACATCGGAGCAGAGAAGATCTGAATTCTCCATCGTCCTCGTTCTCTTAGTCACCAAACCACCGTCAGAAGATGATGACGAACACACCACCGGAGGTGATTGCGCCGCCGCCGCAGACCACGGAACAACTTGATTCTCAGCTTCTTCATCATCGTCAACATCACCTTCATCCTCATCATCATCACTGTACTCTTCATCTTCATCATCATCATCATCGTAAGATTCAGCGTCATCGTCTCTGATCCGATCGAAACTATTAACCTCCTCATTCTGATTCTCAGAAGACGAGATCCTGTTCCTCCCAGCGCCGCCACCTCCGGCAGCGTTTTTAAGAGCGAGGCAAGAGTCGCAGACGGAGAAGGTAGGACCGAGACGAAGCCCTGAAGCTTTCCATGAGGTAAGAGACTGACAAGCGCTGCAGAGAAGACAGCGAGTGTGTTTAGCTACCAAGAAATTAGCGCCGTGAACTTTACCGTCGCAGTCCCAACATAAACTAGCTTCATCTGACTCGCAATACATTTTTGCTACACCGCTACATAAATCACACTTCTTCCCCATCATCACTAAAACTAAATAAAAAATCAAAACTCTCTTGTAAAGATTTGTTGTTAAGCTTCTCGTAATTCTCTCTCTTTTGTCTTTTGCTTTTGGTTTTCTTGGAGAAAGATAACAAACAAAGCAGATGAAGAAGAAGAGGAAAGTGCAAGTTGCAGGGGGGAGAAGAAGAATTGGGATATATATTTTTTTTTTTGTTTGGGTGGCGAGTTTTCTGTGATTCAACAATTCTTTGGAGGTTAGTTTCGTCTTTTTGTGTGTCCTGCAGAGAGAGAAAAAATCTATTTCTCTTCTTTGGTTTCAAGATTGGCTTATTTTTTTATATAGCACCCAGTCTTTTTTATTATGTGGTTACTATCCAATCTCATTTTCAATTTAAACTTTACTACTTATTTCTTTTTTTCTTTTAACTCTAGAGATTGGTTTTAAGTTTAACACTTTACACTTTAACCCTTTATTCGAGTTTTCTTTGTTTGGATAATTATCAGTTCTATTTATATATATCTGCATTTGTTTACATTCCTTTGATCATATCTTGTTTTCTGTATTGTTTTTAATTTTTTACTAGCTCTATCTTGTCTACTTTTCTTTCTTTTTTTTCCCTTTTTTGTTAAGAAAACAATGTTATACATATTAGTTTTTTTTTCCACCTTTATTGGTTTCTAATTTTGTTTTAATGATTTGTTTCATTTTTCTATTTCATTATATTAACTCTTAAACAACGGTAATAAATTGTAACGTAGAGTACAAATTAGTAGTATTAATTTTTGAAGAAAAACAAGTTAAATGCGCATGGGCCAAAGCCGAACTGAGTTTTACGTGGCGACAAACTCATGGTTGAGTTGAGTTGAGTTTCAAGATATTTTTTTTTCTTTCTTTTGTCTGAGAGAGATTTAACAAACACTCAAATGACGTGGCGAGATTTTAGCCGGGTAAGAAGGAAGAGCGAGGTTCTAGTCTGTCCTACGTGGACGAATCAGGTTCTGAAGAGCTACGGAGCCACGTGAACCCACCTGGGATTTGTCTGGACCATATTACAAAGTCTCTCTAAATCGCGTCCCCACCGCACCATACCTCTCTTCTATTATATTATCCTTTCACTTTGTTTATAACCACTTGTTTTTTTTCTTTTTTTTTACTTCTCTTCTCTCTTCCCAAAGTCATCCAAAACAGATAACATATCTGTTTTCTCTTCTAACTACAGTTATTTTCCGAGGATAAGATTCTATAATACTACAGAAATAATGCATTGGTATGGGAGAGAAGCAAAACTTTCTAATATAGTACATAGGCAGAGTATTATTATTATTATTTTATTTGGACCATAATTCTTTAATGTCTGGAAATATTATTAGTTTAACTGTATAGTTGCTTTGTAATTTTTGTGGCTCTCACGAACCCATTGTATAGAATAGTAATAAACCTGTATCATCAAAGCATAACCACATAAAAGATTGTGCTTATGTGGCAAACTTCGATATGGGGAGATCTTACGTGGCGAACAACGGTGGTGTGAAGAATCAAATGAAGATGAGATGTCATCATGAGAGCCACGCAAACGCAAAGTTTTTGGTGGTGAGGGGTGGTGTGGTTTATGGCTCATTCATTATTACGACTTACTGACTTTCCCTTTTCTTTTTTCTTTTTGTGTGGATAAGAATTTTGGAACAAGTCAGAACTTTGAAGACGAGAGGTTCATTGTTCATATTCAGAATGTGTGTGTTTTTTATATATAATTGTCAAGAATAATTTGAGTACATCCCTTCTTTTTTAGTTCTTATCTTCTCAGATATGTGGCGTGTCTCATGTATGGGTTAGATGATATGCAGTGTTGAGATCGTTTTTTTTAATTGTAAATTTTTTAATACAAAATTACAAACGATTCAAAATAAAATCAAAATTTTTTTTTTTTTTGATCATTCATTTGCATCTACTTTACTTATCAACCAACAAAAATTAATTCTTTATACATACTTTGTTATATATTCGATAAAACCCAATCAATAAGAAAAACCGTACGTTAGAAACCCTTAAGATGACACGACTGTGAGAAAAAGACTAGCTACAAGACAGTACAGTGTGCCTAAGCTGAGAAGGCCTCAAGGGGGTGATTATCATGGGCTTCGTCTTTTGTCCACGTTTTTTCTCTTTCCTTTTTTTGTTGTATTCACGTTTTTTGGTATCTCTTACAGTCTCCACGTTCAAATGTTAGCATAAGAGAATTCTCTCACTAGAGACAGCGATGATCTTATTACGTTTTCATGTGCCAAATTCAGGCTTTGATTTTCTTTTCGAACAATTTCAGTTTTGCTATAAAAATGTATGGTCTAGATTATAAAAGAAAAACTTCTTACTTGCCAAAACATGTCCACTCCTAAATACTCGAAAAGTTACAATAACCCGGACACCTAAAATCAATAGGAAAATTCTCGATCATGGCTTCAAGTTTCAACTATATTGTTGCAAACTAATGTTTTCTGCCTCCTTCTTAGCTGAAATACCTTTTACCAACAAACTTTTGAATATTAAAGATTTTAGTCAAAAAAACGAAATGAGTATATTGTGTACTAGACCATTCTACTTTTCTAGAAAATTTGCATCATCAAATATATCTAACATATATCTTTTGACCACTCAGTCCCTTATATGGGACTTAGTCAAGGAGGATTAGCTACATCTTACTTCGTGCTTTTGTCCTTGCTAGGCTTATAAATTCTTGTAATATGAGAAACTTCAACATTGGCCGTCTAAATCTAATGATGGATCATAATCTGCCTCTGTATTTAAACAAAACACCCTAATATGAGGAATGTTTCGGTTGATCACCCCAAATGACCGCAAATGGTTTCTTGTGCCACAAGCCAAGAAAACAACCGATGTTGAGGCTGATCTTCTGGGTCAAGACTAAAGAACCCAAGTTGGAAAACATGGTCCGGGAAGAACGAAGAGTATCTCCATCCTTAAGGGATATTCTTGGAGTAATGACACTATAATGTAACAGAGATACCCAAAACAGAGAATGTCTCTGTTCGAGTTATTCACATCGCTTAGGATCTTGGAACGGCTTATCCTTCACGGGACATCCAGCTATGGGACGAGAGAATAGCTATTTCAACCACAAACTCACGTCAACTGATCAAGAAGTAAACTCTTCATGGATTCCTCGAGACAAAATTTTCTCAAGATTGGTCTTAAACAACACAGGGAAAAAAAGGAAACAACATAGAAGTGTAAAAAAAGGAAACTTTGAATCCCAAAACGAAGTCTCCATTACATGTTGCAAGGTCGGTAGAAAAATATGTATAAACTATGGTTAGTAATTTAATGCAATGTGTTAATAAGAACAAATCAAGCGCAAAAAGGTTACAGATTATAGAATACACAGAGAACAATTACAAGGTTTATCTAGGCTCTATTACACTCATGGTTTGTAAATTATTGGAAGGAATCTCGAGATTAATGGATAAAGTGTCGGAAAACAAGAGATTTCGTTCATTAAAAAACCCGGGCTGCTTCGGATCAAGAAGCAACATTTCACTGCTCAGCATCAGAACCACCACTGACATGTTTGGTCTATCTTGAGGATCTTGTTGTACACATAGCAGACCAATGTGTATCACTCTTAAAACTTCAGAAATATCGCTACATGACTCCTTGAAAGCTTCATCGATTAGTTCACATGCTTTATCTTCTATGTATTGCCTCCAAGCCTGAAGAATTATTATTATGTAATTAAGCTAGGTTTACCAAAATACAAGTTAATTTACTTTGTTAATTGCTGCTAATGTACTTACGTGTCCAATAAGGTTAAGCTTGTCTTCTTCATTACAGAACCCGCGGTTTCTTCTTCCTGATACTATCTCTAATACCAAAACTCCAAAGCTAAATACATCGGATTTTAATGAGAAGTACCCGTCGATTTGATATTCTGGAGACATATATCCACTGCACAAAGAAAGATAGAGAACATATCCTTTTAAAATCTGTTTGCTTGCTTTAAGGCTTTGCATTGAAATCAAGAAAGATAGGTGATCTTACTATGTTCCAACCACTTTGGTCGTGTTAGCTTCAGTTTCATCTCCTCCCAAGGTTCTAGCCAATCCGAAATCCGAGATTTTCGCGTTCATATCAGAATCAAGCAAAACATTGCTTGCTTTGAGGTCGCGGTGGATGATTCGAAGCCTTGAATCTTGATGGAGATACATCAGTCCTCTAGCAATCCCTTTGATTATTTCCACCCGTTTAGGCCAATCAAGTTCTCTGCGCCGTTCTTTATCGAAAATGAAAGAGTCCACGCTTCTGTTTGGTTGATACTCGTAGATAAGCATTCTTTCATCTTCCTCCACGCAATACCCAAGAATCTTCACAAGGTTACGGTGTTGCAGCTTTGCAATCAACTTGATCTCGTTCTTGAATTCTTCTTTCCCTTGTCTTGACGTTCTTGAGAGCCTCTTTACAGCAATTTCTTGTCCACTAGCCAATGTTCCCTAGAAAAAAAAAATTCAAAACATTTTACCCTTT